>NC_140591.1:288584950-289184950 GCF_964204655.1 Triturus cristatus | reverse complement strand
CGCTCTTTGAGATGAGGGTGGTGTGCCCTCTGTACGCTGCTCCTCCGGGGGCTCTATTACTAGCACACGGCATGTCTCTGCAAGTGAGCGTAGCTGGAGGAGCTTTCCCTCCCAGCGGAAAATTAGGCGGAAAGGATGGCTCCACAAGTAGGAAATGACAAGGCTGCGGAGGTGTGCTGTTACTGGGTGGAACGACCAGTGTTTCTGCAAGGTGAGAGCCGCGAGGTCATGAAAAGGGTGGGGGAGTGGCCATGGAAAACAATAGGGTGAGAGCTGCGTGCTTTCCTTAGTATCACCTCTTTCACTTGAAAGTCAGGCACGCAAACCAGTATGTCTGGTGGATTCGAAGCATTCTGACTGGGGAGGCCCAGTCGATGTACTCTGTCCAGCTGGATCGGAGATTGCGGAGGGCCTAGGATGTGGTGGAAAAGCTCTCGGACAAAGCCAAAGGTATCGTCCCCCTCTGCCACGGACGCCACCCCCCTTATTCGTACATTGTTCCTCCGGGAGCAGTTTTCTAAATCTTCCTGATGTGCCTGCATGTCAATGTGTTGCTGCTGGAGTCGAATAACTTCTTGTTGAAGGGTTTCTGCCTCTTCCTCGCGGCTCACTTCTTTCTCCTCCAGGTCCGCCACGCGTTCCTCCAGGGCATCCATGTGTCGCCTGGTTTCCTTGATCTGTGCACATTCGCTCTTAAGAGAGTGAAGTTCATCTCGAAGGGAGGTAAACAATGCCTCCATAAATGACCGAGTCACCATTTCCTCCTTGGTATGATGTGGTTGGAGCCCTGACCCTCCAGGTTGCATGGCAGTGTCCTCTGGTGCATTCCCCAGGTGTGGCAGAGGAGGTCTTTAATCGAGCGATCTTTTTGAGGTGCCCGGTTGCCATAGTAAACGGATTAGCTCTGTCGGCCACCCAGTTCACCGTGCGTTAGTCCGTATTTTCCGGCAGTTGTCCACAGACACGCCTGGCTTCTCAAGTTGCGCAGACGGATCAAGGGGCGACCCCCCGCATGGGCAGTCAGCCACATGCACCCCGCTTGAGACCCTACTGGCGTGGCCCCTGGAATGGCAATTTCATGAGAGTGGGCCTCCGTGGCTAAGTTCCCAGTCTGTTACTTGCTGCTCCCTACTCGTGACCTTGGCCCTGAGGAGTATGGTAACAAAGGGAGCTGATGGACCACCAGGTGTGTCCTTCCCCTTGTCCACCACACCCCCCTCTCTTCTGATGGTAGCACTGACTTAGCCCAGGTCAGTCTGCCCATTGAGAACTTGAGGGGGGAGGAATGTGTGCGGGGGGTATGGGGCACCAGCGAGTCTCCCGGTGGATCCGCTCCGGCACCCCGGGCCTTACTCTGCCTTTTGCGCCTGGGCTGTCGTGGCCAAGCGGGGTCCTTTACCGGCCCCTCAAACAATGAAGGGAGTGCGGCATGCCAGGTTCCACTGTGCTTTCCTCTGCACATGTGGAGTGATGGGGAGGCACAGGGCGATGCAGACCGCGTCCTACCTCCAGTCCCTCGTTGTAGTTGCGGCCGCTGTAGGTGTCTCTAGCCTGCAGGAATTCCACTATCTGCTCCTCCAGCTCCCAGGCAAGCCGCCTCCTGGCTTCTCTTGTGCTGCAAGAGGGGGCGATTGAATTGGGCCGGTCCGCCTGTCGAGAGGAAGCTGTAGCGGGGGGGACTGACACCCGAAGGCCCCACCGAGGGGTCGCTTCACCCCCTCCAATGTAATTTGGCTCCCCTGCCTGGCCCGGCTAACTGCATATGGCCTCACGGGGCCTCACCCCCGGTTCGTCGTCAGTGTTTCTCCTGCAGGTTCTCTGTGAGAGGGGGAGGGCCGGCGTGGCAGGGTCACGCAACCACGGCCTACTTCCCTGGGTCTCTTAATGGAAGCCGCGGCTCCCACGCAACCCCGATCCAGCCCTGGGATTGCGCGTTGCGGCCGCCATGGTATCCTCTCCTCGCTGCTGCCTGCAAACCTCGTCAGTGGCCTTTTGGCACGTCTGCCCGGGGCCTTGCTGATGCTGCTCCCTCCGTGGATGTTGGAGGCCCCTCCGGTACTGAGTATTACCCGAACCAGGCCCGGGAAGCGCTGTAAGGGATGGCGGCTGGCAGGAGGGTCGTTAAGGCTCGACTTGCCTCGGTGACATCCTGTCCACGCCCCCGAGATAAACAATTTTTAAGATTTAAGTGAAAATAGTGCCAACTGCGGTTATCTGATCTCGCCGGACCTGGAGAAAGTCACAAGTTCAGACTGACCGCAATAGAACCAGGGCCGGATATAGGGACAGGTTAGGCCAGCTGAACAAAGTACCTTAAATACTGATTTGTGGAGTGCTATGAGACTGTGGAGTATTACGAGACCCCGTATCAAGGATGCATCACGCAGGAGCAGTTCCGAGGAAACTACCAGCCTGCAAAGCAGAGTCCTGGGCTATCATCAAAGATCCCACCAACTTGGGGCTTGTGATGCAAAGTCCTTTGTCAAAGGTGCGTCAAAGGTACGTCCCGCAACGGTGGTTCCGAAAAAGCTGCAGGGCTGCAATGCAAAGTCCTGCGTTGTCGTTGAGGATGCTGTCAATGAGGGGCTTGGAATGCAAAGACCTGCATAGAGGATGCGCCAAGGATGTGTCACGCACCGCCGGTTCCTAGGTGACTGTGGGCTGCGATGCGAGGTCAGGCATCAGGGATGCGTGGAGCAGCAGCGGTTCTGAAGCAGCTGCAAGGCGATGCATCGCACTGTGTCCGTTCTGCTTACAGGGACACCACTGGGCTGACAGAGCACCTTCAGGCCGACTTCCAAGGGTCCAGGACTGGTATTGTACCACTTAGGAGGGTAAGTCTCATGGCAGACAGAGTCCAGGTGCTGGGTTCAAGGTGGTTGAATCCTTTTCTGTCCCCGAAGCTCTGATCAGGAGTCTAGCCAGCTAGCCCTTAGAGTTACTCTGGTGGTCCTGGGTTCAAGATGAAGGTCAACTTCTTCTCAGACCACCGCAGAGCACTGGTACAGGCTCGGTGTCTGGTTCTCAAGGGATCAGTGCTGATCGCAGGCAGCGCTTCTGATGACGCTGTGCTGCCTTTGAGATGCTGGGAGTTGTGGTTTGGTATAGCTCCTATGCGTCTTGTTGTAGTTAGGGGTGGGGAGGTGGAGTTTGTTCATGGTTTTTCCTTCCCCTTCCACGCTGCCCTTAGGATGCTGGGAGTTATAGCTTGATTTAGCTCCTGAGCGTCTCGCTGTAATTAAGGGTGGGAGTACATAGTACCCCCAAACATGTGGTGTGAAAAAGGCTTTTGGGACGCGTACATATTGAATTTAAACACACAGGGAAAGGACAGGAATATTGGGCAGCCTAATCACCGGCGTCTTTGTGCTTAGGGGGAACAACATTAGATATGGTGAACTTATTCCTTACAGGCAACCAAAATTTAGGACTACCATCCATATGTTTATAAAAGAGAACAGTGTCCATTTGAACTGTGCACCTCATGACTTTTTCTCCCCCCCACAAAATGAGTCTGACTATAGGACACCATCACCCCACAGACATGCATGACCCTTGGGAGACCCAGAACAAGGGTTAGCAGAGTGTGTGCATGATCAGTCTATTCTACACCTGATCACTAAGCATGTATTTCACATGAGAAACTGAGTTTTTATGAAATGTAATATTATTTTTTCAATCCTTCCTGACCACCCACATACAGAGCAGGGAATAGAAAGTCATAGTTACTGTTATGGGACAACACCATCACTAAGCATCTCATAATTATTTTGCACAGTTGTTAACTTAGGGAGTGTTTCCTGAATTGGGAGTGGCATCGCTCTGTTTCCGATACGAGTATGTACATGGGGATTGCTGCATGTCTCCACGGAATTCAGCCTGGGACAGTAGATTATACTAAAGTATGACTTACGATCCATTTTGACTTCGCTGGCGCACTTTTTGTCTCTTGGGTATTCACCAAGGAGAGAAGACCGAACCAGGTGAGTGCCTTAAGCCTCACATATGTGCATGGTATGCATGCAAAGCAAGGCAGGGATACTTTATATGACCCAGTTGGGCTCTCAGTGCAGGCCGAAACTTGTTGGCACTTACAAATTAGGGTCAATTGACCAAACTAAATTCAATAGAGAAAATAACTGTTTATTCATACCCCAGGTACCCTACAAATAAAGGAATTCTTTGGGTATGCTTGATGGCATTTCTAACTCTTTACTTCCCTTCTGGATCCCTGCTTATCCAGCCAGATTTTATCTAGGAACTCCCAATTCCTTTGGTTGAGTCTGCCCTGGTGGTACCACTCTGCCAGAGTGTGGATGAGTGCCGATGATGAAGCATGTCACAGTCAAGTGAGTGAGCTCATTTCACGTCTGGAGTACCGACGGATAGAGCGGTGCCCCCTCCTGAGCTGTCACCAGGTTGAGGTGGGTTACTTACCCAGCCGTCTGCGGGTAATGTTTCGTAGAAGAACAGACAGACTGATTTTGGTTCCTGTTCTCGTATCCTTTTATGTTCACATCACTAATATATTGATGCAGCAGCATTATTATAGGTCCTGAAGAAAGCTTTGCCCACGATTGGGCTCTAGGCTGAAACATGTCGACCACTTTTTCTCATTCCACCCAAGCGGTTTGAGTTTATACTGCTGGTGCATTGATCTTTTACGCTGGCAGAGAATTACTAGAATAAAGCATATGATGTACATTCTGTAGACAATTTTTATTGCACTTGGTTCACATTGGTTTTTTTGTTTTGCGCTGCGCTCTCTCACATCACCATTGCTCAACATTTGTGGACCTAGTTATTTCCACCTACACTTGAAAACATCCCTGAGCTCCTTCCACGTAGAGTGGAAGTTGTAGCCCCCAAAGGAACTAGGATTTTCCTTTGGGAGATGAATCCTAAATGATGAAGCATGTCACCTCTAGTGAGTGAGGGATTTCGTCCTTTAAAGGGATATGCCCACAGTTTTTCACTGTAAGGCATAGTCATTGGTCTGGTGTGGTGTAGTCTATCAAACCATAGTAGTGCTGAAGCACAATTTGTAAAAAAAAAATTTTGTATAGACCGCAAGATTTCGTGCTGTTTTTTGATACTTTATATGGGGAATAAATCTTTTTGTGGTCTGAAAAATTCCCTATGACCCCCCTGTTTTAAACTGTTGTGGTTTTTTGGTTTAGCCCATTGAAGTAACCACAACCCATGGAAAAGTCTTATAAGAGATACCCTGTGAGGTTAAATTCAACCATTGTTCGCTTTGAAAGCTTCAGACCTTTCTTTTACTTTATAGGGATATGCTTTTTTTAATGAAATTTTCGGTCCATGAAACACCAAGACGCCCCTGTGTCAAACAGTGGCCATATTACGAGAGTTCCTTCAGATAAGGACAGAAGGATGCTCAGATGTTAGTGAGATTTTCTGTAAAGTTTAAAAAAACTTTAAATATTTTCCCTATAGTTTACCACAGAGAGCTCTCCACCTCCACTGTGGAATCTCCCTATGCTAAAGTATAGAAAAAAGTAACAAAAAATATTTAACAATAAAAATGCAAAAATATTTATGTTAATTAATAATGTAAATTCATTTTATTTATTGATTTTAAATGCGGAACAAAAAATGCCACAGCCCTATTAACTTAATTTTAAATTACATATTTCAATCAATTAAATTAAAATAATTTTTATGAAGTTTAAAATGAAACAATCAATTCCCCCTAAAGCAAGAAAATAACTTTTTTAATGTATTGGTAATGATTAAAAGGTATTGATAGAATCACTTAAAAGCAATGTATTAATGTTTACTACAGAATTGATGTTACATTATTTTACACATTTAAAGCTGCTAAAATATTTTATAATTAAATATTAAATATGTTGCTTCTTTAGCTATTTCAAAACATTTAATTATATCTACTTATATTTTTACCTATTTTAAATAATTATATTTAATTTTACATTCCTTCCCATAGGGTTTCACTTTAAGCCCCTACCTCCATTATTTTCTATGGGAGGGTTATGCAGTACAAGTGGTTGGCCATATGTGGTGCTGGACTTACTTCAGCTCTGATCAAGATAAAAATATGAGACAAGCTGCAGATGTGGAGTATGGCAATATATTGAAAGACATGAAAATTGGAAATATTAGGAAAGAAGCAAAGAAAGATCCTGCTTCTCGCATGGTTAGCTCTTTGTTCCCACATAATGAGTCACCTGCTTCTATAATGCAACATCTGTTGAAAAGTTACAAACAGATTGTGTTCCTCCTACCAACATTGTACTAGTGTGCTCAATTTAACGTAGAATTTTTTCTTTTGTAAAAACAAGAGATTGTGAGAAGTCTGAATAGCAAAGATAAGATGTAACATCAAAGTTTAAACTTTCCCCTTTGTCAATCAGCGGTAAAGAAACTTGGAAACACTAGAGAAAGCAGTTTCGCATACTGCTGGTTTTGAAAATACGCAAACTCTCTAAAAAGTTTACATTTTGTGACAAAATCTCAATTTCGAGGAGGGAGTAGTAAATGGAGCAATAGGGGAAGCGGTAGACTTCATAACATATCCCAATAGAGAAGAGTGTGATTATATTTTGATTAAATTTGTTAATATTCAAAAGGCCAAAACAACTGACAGGTGCACTGCTAAATCTTTGTTGGTAAAATCACGGGGACACACCGTTGTGGTGTGACCAGGAGCTCAACAAATTGCACTATTCTTAATAGCTCTATGTGCGAAGACAACAATTTTCTGTGTTTTGCCTGTGCTGTCACCATTCACAACTCAAGGATTATGTTTGGATGCAGCTATGATAAATATAGGTCACACAGTCTTCAAAGAAGACATGTCTTATGCTGCTTTATCCTGGGTTAGGCCATTGCCAGTACTGTAACTTCTTCAGTTTGATGAGAGCAAAGTCAATGCTGACTCATCATGTGTGATAGAATACAATCATTTCAGAGGGCTGTATGCGTCTCCTCTGAGCTTATACCTCATTGTCGAGGAGCATGGAATTTATAGGAAGTGAAATAGTGCAGAAGTTAGATATTTTTCAAAACTTTCATAACTAAGTGAAGTATCTACAAAGACTTAAAAATAATTAAGAACTATTAAGTCAAGAATGTGATAGGGTTTGCATTTTCAAACAGTTTAGGAGTTTCATGTTACTATAATGTAGTTAATGTTCTATTCCACCTACAGCCAGTGGTTTAAAACATTGAACGAAACAAAGAAACACCTGCAAGTCAAGCTTAGCTTAGTACAAACTGAAAAATATGTGTGTTCTTCAAATGCATTTATATGCGGTTTTGTTGATCACTATAATGGTGCCACTTTCAATGTGCAACATGATGCAAAAGAATTGTTAATGGAAGTGCTAAATGTGCCAGAAAATGAGGGAATTGCCATTAACAACATCTTTAGAACAAGCTACTAGAATCATGGGTGTATTAATTGTTCCTATTCAGGCAGAACATACATTAATTCAGAGTGATTTCGGCACCTTACATTACCACATAGCAGGTCAATAGCTTTTTTAAAACGTTTTATTAAAGCTGTGCGGAATAGCTCTCGTCCAAACTGCAGATACAAACTGTGCTCTACTTTAGTTGCCAATCAATCAATCAATCAAACAAACAGGGCATTGTGAAGTGTGCTACTCATCCGTGAGGGTCTCAAGGTGCTGGTAGGGGGGGTGCCGGTCAGGTTCAGCCGATGAGCCAGGTCTTGAGGTTCTTCCTGAAGGTGTGCAGGGTGGGGGAGCACCTGATGTTGACTGGTAGTTCGTTCCAGGATTTTGCTGTGATGTAGGAAAAGGCTCTAACCCCAGCTCTGGTTCTGCGGATGCGTGTGGTAGTTGCTAGGGCGAGGTCAGCGAAGCGGAGGTTTCTTTTGGGTGCGTGGAAAGAGATTCTATCATTGAGGTATTTGGGTCCGATGTTGTGGAGGGATTTGTAGGTGTGGGTAAGCAGCTTGAAGGTTACTCTCTTCTCGACGGGTAGCCGTGGAGGTCCCGCAGGTGTTGGGTCATGTGCTCATGTCGTGGGATGCCGAGGACGAGTCTGGCAGTGGTGTTTTGGATAGTCCGGAGTTTCTGTAGCAGGGCTTTGTTGATTCCCGTGTAGAAGGCGTTTCCGTAGCCCAGTCTACTGATGATGAGTGCATGGGTGACGGTCTTTCTTGCTTCGGGTGGGATCCACTTGAAGGTCATGCGGAGGCTGCAAAGGACATTAAAGCAGGTGGAGGCGATGACGTTGGTCTGGCAAGTCAGGGTGAGGGTGGAGTCTAGGATGATGCCGAGGTTCCGGGCGTGGTCCGTCGGGGTGGGTGGGTTTCCGAGGGCAGGGGCCACCAGGTGCTGTCCCACACAATGGGGAAGGGTCCAAGGACGAGGACCTCAGTCTTTTCCGAGTTCAGTTTTAGACAGCTGTTGCTCATCCAGGCAGCAACGTCTTTCATTCATTGTTGAAAGCTGAGTCTGGTGACTTTGGGGTTCTTCGTGAGGGAGAGGATGAGCAGGATCTCCTCGGCGTAGGATACTATGCTAAGCCCATGCTGTTTGACGATGGCAGCAAGGGGGCCATGTAGATGTTGAAGAGTGTAGGTGAGACCTTTGGGGAACTCTGCCGTTGATCACTGTGGGCTCGGGAGGAAGGGAGAGAGTCTGATCCTTTGGGTTCTGCCAGCGAGAAAGGAGCGGATCCAGACGATGGCAGATCCCCGTATGCCAGCGTCATGGAGTCTGGTTGCAAGAGTATGGTGGGAGACGGTGTCAAAGGCGGCGGAGAGGTCAAGCAGGATGAGGGCCGCGGTGTGTCCTTGGTCGAGTAGCATGCAGATGTCATCTGTGGCGGCGATGAGAGCGATCTTGGTGCTGTGGTTGTTGCGGAATCCAGACTGGGAGGAGTGGAGGATGGCGTTCTCTTCAATGACGGTGGTCAATTGAGTGTTGACGAATATCTCTGCGGATTTTGCTGTGAAGGGGGGAGTAAGATGGGCCGGTAGTTTTTCAGGTCTGTCGGGTCTACGGAGGGTATCTTGAGGAGGGGCTGGACCGCTTCAAGTCGTCGGTGAAAATGCCAGATTCGAAGGTGGCATTGATGGTGTGATGTAGTTCGGGCGCGATGGCAGCCATGGCTCTGTGAAAGATGTGGGGCGGGTAGGGGTTCGTTGGGGCGCCTGAGTGGGTGTTCTTCATGACTGCAGTAGTGTCTTCGGTGGTGATCGGGGTCCAGGTGGTGATGGTGGGCTGGCTGTCGTTGGTGGAGGGGAGGGTGGTTTCCGGAGTCTGTTCGCTGGAGTTGTCATAGAGGGCCTTGATTTTCCAGTGGAAGTAGGAGCTTAGCTTGTTGCAGAGTTCCTGCGACAGTGTAATTTATGTGGCTATGCTGGGGGGTTTGGTGAACTGATGGATGATGTTGACTAGTTCTTTTGAGTTGCTGGTGTTGGTGAGGATTTTGTTCCTGATGAAGGTCCTCTTGGTGGTTCTTATGAGTTGTTGGTATTCTGTCATGGTGAGTTGTGAGACACATTTCACAATATCTTATTCTTATATTAAAGAGGTTTACAGCAAATGGCAGTGAAATAAACACTGATATCACCAACTTCAAAGCTGGTCATTTATCAATTTACATGAAAAAATACACAGTTGTTGCTATTATTTTCCTCAACTGACAGTCAATTGGCTCTGGTCACTACAGTGTGTACCTTCAAAAGACATACAGCTGGATTGAATGCAATTACGTCTTACAATAAAGCAAAGAATACTCTGGAAACTTCCAAACTCTTATCTTATATTTTTGGAACCAAAGTTCTAGAAAAAAAGTATTTAGGAAACTATTTACATATAAACAGGCAAAGAGTGAGAATGTTCATTACATATTATATGGCCTACCAAGAATAATGAAAAACTAATGAGTTAACTTTTTATAAAATATTAATAGAGACATTTTCTATAAAATGATGTAATACTTATGAATGCACAGCAGATAGTATGTTATGTTTCTTTTACTAATAGGCTTATTTTGCAACTAAAGTTACAATAATGACTTAGTGAAGTGAGGTCCAATATGTCCCTTTTAATATCTTACTTTGAAGGAGTTTTAAGGTAAGGGTTTTTTAAAAATCTTAATGATTTATTTTCCCCCATAGTCCAATGATGACCTGCATTACTGTGATTGATTCACTGCTACACACTGTTTGTATTCGAATTGAAACATATGTCATATATGAAACCAGGATATATTCAGCGTGAATGCAATTTCTGAAAATAAAAAAGTAAACACATTTTTTTTAGTTCAATGATAAGTAATTTTAATAATGACATTATAACATTGACATATACAGAATATAAATACCATAATGTGTTCTCTTTTTCTCAGGATATGAAGTTCTAAAAAGACATTGCATTGCAATCATACATACTTGTGCCCAATATTGTCACTTGATTAAGAGCTTTTACCATACATTTCACTTACTACACAACCTGCAGTGCAAATATCCACCAACCTGATTAGACATTACTGACATAGGTGTATACTTTTACACACTATAATAAATACATATAGTAGTATGGAGAACAGTATCCCTCAACAGGGTAGTCTTTCTCCACACTTTACTACATACACTTATTACTGATTGGTGTCAATTCAGAAAACAACTTGTTTTTCTCTATATACTAATAACAACACTCATTATCCAAGCCGTAGGGCAGCCTGAAGGTCTCAGGACCCGATTCACAGAACTAACTTAAGACAAAATCCTAAACTTACTACCATTTACTCATTTTGGTATTCACAGAAGGCACTTATTCATTTTGGAATTCACAGAAGGCACTTACTCATTGATGAGTAAGTGCCTTCTGTGAATACAAAAATGAGTAAGTGCCTTCTGTGAATACCAAAATGAGTAAGCGCCTTCTGTGAATACCTAAATGGTAGTAAGTTTAGGATTTTGTCTTAAGTTAGTTCTGTGAATCGGACCCTACGTTCTCAGTTCTTTAGTATAGTCTATTACGATTTCTTTCATCCTGAGGAGTACTGCCATACAAGAGGCGAATGTGTTTGCATGTGCTACCATTGTCACTTATCACCCTAGTAATGTTTCTCACTGCTAAGGCAATACTACTTACACACTTAACTCAACACTTGTGTTTTTGTGTACCACTTTTACTTGACAGGCTACTCTATCCTTACATCGTAATATCAACAAATATTACTCTTTTAAGCGGTGTAAAGAGAAAGATAACTATGATGTCATACGCTACAACATACACCCATAACTGTTACAAGATGTCTTAGGTTAGAGGTCATTACAAATTATACTACACACACTTCTGACAGAAGATAAAGATCTTAGTAGACAGGTAAGTTCCTGTATACAATTTACTACATAGACTATTGATTAAGTGTGAGTGGACACAGGACACCGTTTCTATACCCTAGTACAAAGTTTCAGCGTTGAACACAGTGGTCTGAGCCCAGAGGCGAGTCTTTTGTTACAGCCTACTACATGCAGCTGCTCTTTGAGTGACACGTCTCAACAGAGAGACTAGTTTCTCTTCATACCATACTAAATACAGTTATGATGCAATAGATAATTATCTGTGAAAAGGTTAGTGTCTTTACACTCCCTAATAGAAAGACATGACAACTTTTAGTAGTGCAACCAGTACCTCTCCACACCCTGCTATGCACAGTGAACACATTGGAATGAGGTATAAACAAACGTACCAGGCTGTGTCTTCACTGTGGTATAGAACTTTCCCAGCCTGGAAATAGGTAGCAATACCAGGGAGCTTGTTGTAGTTCAGAGGGCAATTCTTTTTCACATTTTATTATGTAGATGCTTCATTGAAGACAGAGATCTAGATGGGCAGAAGTGTGCATTCCCATATTATACTATACACACTTGTTACCCTGTGTAGAATTGTCAATGGAAACTCAAGTCTGTTTAAACACTCTAATATGAAGGCAAATGCTCTCAAGAAAAATGTAAATGATGACTGTAGTTTTGAACCATACCCTATTATACAGAGTATTATCCTCTATTTTCATCTTAACATAGATTGTATTTGATACCTGTAACAAATAAACATGTTCATAATTTAAGAAAGAGAAAGGTAACAAGAGTTATCTGTGTTACTCCACAATCTAATACGGATACCCAACATAGAAAACAAAGGTCTTACTGGTAAGACTACTATCTCACTACACTCTAGTATGTAGTTCAGTTATACAACAAAAACATATTAGTGGAATAGTCACTCTCTCCACTTCTCCAACTTTGCACAGATTTTACCCTGAGTAAAATTCTCAATTCCGATATAGTCTCTTTCCAAAGTCTTCTACTGTGTATTTCTGTGACCTTGAGGTAACTATCTATAGGTAAGGCAAGGTTTTAATTGCTATAATGTTGACCTTGGGGCCGATTTTGATGTTGCATCGGCAGTCCCGATGGCCTAATTAGGATGCGACCGAACACTGTTTGGTTTCATTCCTACATTTCCCTATGGGAGCATGCATTATGGCTGTAAACCGGCGGTAATGCGTGCATGCATAGGGAAATGGGTGGTGTGGTTCATCCCTGCACCATGTGGCAGGCACCTCAAAGTGCCTGCCACGGAATGATCAGCCGGTTTACTTTCCGACCGCCAGCATCATACAGCGGCGGTCTGGAAGTAAAACGAGGAGCTCATTATGATGCAGCTATCAAGGCTCCTACCGTCATTTGGAGCCTTCAATCAATCAATCAATCAATCAACCAGGAGGTTTATAAAGCGCGCTACTCACCCGCGAGGGTCTCAAGGCGCGGGGGGGGGAGGGGTGGCTCCGGATGAGTTGAAGAGCCAGGTCTTGAGGTCCTTCCTGAATGTGTGCAGGGTCGGGGAGCATCTGATGTTCACATGGTGCTTGTTCCAGGTCTTGGCTGCGATGTAGGAGAAAGCTCTCCTGCCGCTTCTGTGTCTGCGGATGCGGGGGACCTCTGCCAGGGTGAGGTCGGCGGAGCGGAGGTTCCTCTTGGGTACGTGGAAGGATACTCTCTCGAATGTTGTTGAGGGATTTGTAGGCGTGGGTGAGGAGTTTGAAGGTGACCCTTTTCAAAGGAGAGCCAGTGGAGGCCTCGTAGGTGTTGGGTCATGTGCTTGTGATGCGGTGTCCCGAGGATGAGTCTGGCAGCGGCGTTCTGGATGGTTTGGAGTTTGTGTAGAAGGGCTCTATTGATTCCGGCGTAGAGGGTGCTGCCGTAGTACAGTCTGCTGGTTATGAGTGCGTGGGTGACAGCCCTTCTGCAGTCGGGGGGGATCCATTTGAAGGTCTTACGGAGGATGCGAAGGCAGTTGAAACTAGTGGAAGCGACGGCGTTGATCTAGCGGTTCATGGAGAGGGAGGAGTCAAGGATGGTGCTGAGGTTCCGAGTGTGGTCTGTAGGGGTGGATGGGCTTCCGAGGGTGGTGGCCCACCATGTGTTTTCCCAGGCGGAGGTGCAGGGTCCGAGGATGATGGACCTCGGTCTTCTCTGAGTTGAGCTTCAAGCACCTGTCGTTCATCCAGGCTGCCACGCTCTTCATTCCTTCCTGGAAACAGAGTCTGGTGTCTTCTGTGTTTTTCGTGAGTGAGAGGATGAGCTGGGTGTCGTCGGCGTAGGATACGATGCTGAGCCCATGCTGTCTGATGATGGAGGCGAGGGGGGCCATGTAGATGTTGAAGAACGTGGGGCTGAGTGATGATCCCTGGCGTACTCCGCAGTTGATTTCTGTGGGTTCAGAGAGGAAGGGAGGGAGTCAAATCCTTTGGGTTCTGCCGGTGATGAAGGATTGGATCCAGTCGAGGGTGGCTCCTTGTAGCCCCGCGTTGTGAAGTCTGGCTGTGAGCGTGTGATGTGAGATGGTGTCGAAAGCTGCGGAGAGGTCTAGAAGGATGAGGGCCGCAGTGTGTCCTTGGTCTAGTAGCATGCAGATGCCGTCAGTCGCTGCGAGGAGGGCGGTCTTGTTGCTGTGGTTGCTGCGGAATCCAGACTGGGAGGCATCTAGGATGGAGTTCTCTTCGATGAAGGCGGTCAGCTGGGCGTTTACAAGTCTCTCTGTGACTTTGGCCACGAAGGGGAGGAGAGAGATGGGCCGGTAGTTTTTCAGGTCCGTTGGGTCGGCCTTAGGTTTCTTGAGGAGGGGTTTCACCTCCGCCCATTTCCAGTCGTCTGGGCCGATGCCAGATCTGAAGGAGGAGTTGATGGTCCGTCCTAGTTCAGGTGCGATGCCGGCAGTGGCCCTGTGGAAGATGTGCAGTGGGCAGGGGAACGTAGGGACTCCTGAGTGAGTTTTCATGTTTGCAGTGATAAGTTCGACGGTGGCGGGGTCCCAGGATGTGCTGGTCGGCTTGTCGGCGATGGTGGTGGTAGGTAGGGGGGTGGTGTCCGGCGCTAATTCGCTGAAGTTATTGTAGAGGACCTTGATCTTCAGATGGAAGAAGGAGCTGAGCTTGTCGCAGAGTTCCTGGGAGGGTGTGACGTCCGTGGCTTCACAGGTGGGTTTTGCTAACTGCTGCATGACGTTGAACAGTTCCTTGGCGTTGGTTGCATTGGTCTGGACTTTGTCTCTTATGAAGGTCCGTTTGTTGTCTCTTATGCGCTGGTGGTATTCCTTCAGGGCGCTCTTGTGGTTGTTCCGTTCATCCGTGGTTTTCTGGTTTTGCCAGATTTTCTCTCGACGTCTGCAGGAGCGTCTGGCTTCTTGAAGTTCTGCGGTAAACCCGACGGCCTTCAGAGGGCTTTGTTTTGCGGTGTGGCGGAGGGGTGTGAGCATGTCGGCACAGCAGGCGAGCCAGCGGTGAAATTCCCTGGATGAGGAGTTGGTGTCGGTCGTGGCCCTGGGAGGTTTTGGACGGAGGGTGGTGTTGAGGTGTTTCTCTGCAACCTTGCTCCAGTTCTGTTGTGTTGGGTGCGGGACAGGCTTGGGTGTGGCGGTGGTGTTGAAGGTGAAGTGGTGGTCCGTCCAGAGGGGCTGGGTGGTATGGCTGAAGCGGATATTTGTTCCTCCCGCGAAGATGGGGTCGAGGGTGTGACCTGCTCTGTGGGTGGGCATGTTGACAAGCTGGTTTAGTCCAAGGTTGTCGAGGTTGTCGAGGAGAGTGGTGGAGTTAGGGTCGTTGCAGTTGTCGAGGTGGAAGTTCAGGTCCCCGAGTAGAATGTAGTCTGTGGAGGTGATGGCGTGGGTTGCGGCGAGATCGGCGATGGTAGTTGCGGGCTGGGTGCGAGGTCCTGGCAGTCTGTAGATGAGGGTGCCGCATAGTGTGGTTCTGGGTCTGGTCTGGATCTGGAAGTGGAGGTGTTCTGTGTTGGAGTGGGGGTCACTTGTGCTGGATGTGGAAAGTCGGAGGGGGGTCTTGTGTGCGATGGCGAGTCCTCCTCCTGGGCAGTGCGGGAGGTCTCTTCTCTGGATCTTGTAGCCATCGAGGATGGCCGTGGCGATGTCGGGCCGGAGGCCGCGTTGGTCCTGGTTTCCGTGAAGAAGGCGACATCGGGCGAGAGGGTGTCGATCAGGTCCCAGATTTCTACGGCGCGTCGGTGCAGGGAGCGCACGTTGAAAAGGATGCATGTCAGGGTTTCGGTGGTGCGAGCCTCAGGAGGGCCTTCGGCGGTTGTGGGGGCTCTGTCGATGGTGAAGGATCTGCGGCAGTGTCTGCACGAGAATTGTTCCTGGGTGGTGTTCGGCGATGATCTTACGCAGTCGGTGTGTCTTCCAGGATTGAGTGCGTGGAGGGTGGTGGAGTTGTAGCGGTGGGGCCTGGGACAACCAGGGTTCCTGGCGCTGGTTGCGGTCGGGTCGCGGACAGGCGCAGACGGGCTTGCCCTTCCGGGACGTGTTGTAATTGGCCGACTTGTGTTGAAATTGTAACCAAAAATGTTTGTTCAAATCATTGAAAAAAATGATAATATAATTAATGGAAGATAATCTCATTAGAATAATGTAAAATTTGTAAAAATATAGAATAGTCATGTTGATCGTGTGCTCGAGCTCCCGCAAAAGTCTTGCAGGAGCAATTTTTTCCCAAAAGGGGATATTACATTATAAACACAGAACATAAGGACACTATAGAGTAGCTCTGAAGAAAGACTTTTTTTTTTAAAACATGTTAACATTTTTGGGAATTTTTCACCTTTTTTTTATTATTTTGTCTTTTTTATTTTAAATGGGAAACAACTAAACCATATTGCATTTTCAAAAAGTGGGAAATGTTTTCTATAAAGCCGAAAATAATAACATGGAGGAAAATAACACCCAAAAAACGAATGTGGGGGGTTGCGGGGTGTCATTTATGTTCCTGTTCAAGCTTGTTCTGTGCAGTTGTTTCAGAATAAAACATTATTTACTTACAAAAGTAGCAAAATAGAGCCTTGTTTAAATAGGCTTGATTAGTATCAGCCTGCCTGGACAGTACTTGAAGTGGTACTGTATCCATAGGTTCAAAAGATTGAGAAGCTCCTGAGGTCACAGACTTGGAAGATACCTTTTTGCCTCCTGCTCACATATAAAAAAACTGTCAAACGAGAGACTTTATTGCAGGTTGAGCAGCTTGAGGTAGTGAAACTACTGGTGTCTGCTCATCAGAGTCAGAAGAAGACATTATACATTTTTTCAAAAGATTTCCAAGATAGAAAGAATATAATTTTGGTAGGACTGCTCACACCAAAAGCCAAAACAGAAATGAGGCAAAAAGGATGTATTCTTGGGGGCGTGGCTTGGCGCGCGGCGAAATGGCGGCACTGTAGTGCAGCTCCGCCGGTCGCCACAACGATTTGCTAAATATCCTGACCCGAGGCGGCTCCCCCTGCGAGTCTGATGTAATGGAGCTGCTCCTCGACACCCGGAGACCGCTGCGGCCATGGCAGCTGTGGAGCATGACAGCCCTGTGGCCGAGATCTGTACCGTTCCCCGGACCCCGTGCGCGGCCAACATGGCGGCCGCTTGAGGAGAGGAGCGGCTCTGGGGGCGCGACATAAGTCGAGGCTGGCTGACTGCTGTGCATAGGGCGGAGGAGGTGATCATCGTGTTGCCGGAGGCCCCCCGCTGCAGGAATCGGCGCTGTGAGATCCCGTGCCGGAGCCGGGTGCGGGGGCGCCTGCTCTCGACCTGTCCGGGTGCTGCGGGCGAGCGCTATGCGAGCGCCTGGCTTGGGAGGCCACGCAAGGCCGTGAGCTGCTGATCGAGGACGGCGGGGAGCCCCGGAGGACTGGAGAGGGATATCGTTGCAGTTAGTAATACGCATGGGACGCGGTCCCCCCCTCCATCCCCGTGATTTTTTGATGGTTGCTGCTGTTTGGGGGACTGCTCCGAGTGCAGGGAGCTTCGTGGGGAGCCTGATGCCAGTTTCTCTGCGGACTCTGCTCGTTGGGTGCTCCCCAGGCCCTCTCTCGGGCATCTGATACAGGACGCTGGTGGCGGCACTATCCTTTGTGCGTGGCTGTGGGTCCTCTCTGGGGAAGTTAAATCATTACGGACTGGGCCTGCGCTGGTGGCAGCACTTGCGGTGCGAGACTGACGTCTCTGCCGGTGGGTCGATGGTCTGCGGTGGGCCTGTGGGGCGCTGGTCTTCAGGTCGCAGGATGTGTCAGCCGGACTGCAGGGATTGAGGAGCTAAGTGGACTATAAGTGGAGGCTGCCCGGCCATGCCTGCGCCTTCTGGAAGTGCTGCGAGATATATGGTACTGTGGGCAGTCAGGCGGGCCTAGTGTGTGGACTAACGGTGCATGTGTGCTCTAGCGCCACGCGACGTGGCGGAGACAACCGGACAAGAAGGGATAAAATTCTGAACAATGGGGAAACCCGACAAACATCAGCCCCGGCTCAATTTCGAATCGCGCAAGTCGAGTAAAGCTCCGCAGGGCGCGCCATCAGATGCGGAAATGGACGCGGTGGAGCCGGTCCCCACAGCGTTGGCGAAGACTCTGGAGGCGATTCAGAATAGCTTGCAATCAATAGACGGCAAGATTGAGGCATTCACCAGCCGCATGGACAGTATATCAGCAAAATTGGATAAACAGGGTGCGAGACTAGGGGCGGCTGAGCAGAGGAACTCTGATGCTGAGGACGGACTGCAACACGTGAGGTTCCGTGAGAATCGTAATGACATTTTGGGTGTGTTCGAATATGGACGAGTTTGGTATCTACGAACCGCAAATGACGAGTTTAGTGGGTGTACGCGTTTTCGCTACGCTACTATGTATGGTTCATCTCATTCGTGGGTATGTCCATCTGAACCCTCGGGTTCCATTTTAGATTCGGCATCCATTTTGTCTCTTGCCCTCAAGTAGCCAGCGAACGGACACTGTCCGCTTCGTGACCCTGGGATTCCCAAACCTTCGCGGAGAACACGTGTTCCTTTGAGGTTGTCTTTATGATGAGGGGGCTGACACTGCAAGGGCAAATGGCTCCGCTCGAGGCTCATCTTGCCGTGCTAGTCTATTGTTTCAGTCGTGCATGCATTAGGCATGGATCCTTTGATCCTGCAATCGTGCTTCCGATATTGATCCCTACACTCTTTTTCAAGCTGTTGTTCATCCTTGTTCTTCCTTTGCATCTGTTTCTGTCCCTTCTCCTAATTCGTTTACAGTCAGAATGGAATGTGCTTAATGTGGGGATAATGTGTTTTTACAGTTGGGAACCGGCAATGTAACTGTAATTATGTTCCGGGTTTCCGAAAATATGAATGCGACCCTTTGAAGTTTACTGTGGGAACTGAGTTGTAACCTTTTGTTCGCCATGTTGTTCAATGACGAAAATGTGTATAAAAGGAGCGATCCACTTTTGCAATTTGAAGCAGTCTCCCAGAACCTACACGTCGTGTACTTCTTGTGATTTCTGTATCCCTGCAGTAAATAAATGCTGATCTTTGACGACGCCGGAAGTGTCCCATGTCTCTGTGTTTTGTACGCCGGAACAGGTAACCCACGAAGGTTTCAGGTGTTGTTCCCTGGCACCGCTGGGTCTTAGAATTGCCCAGTCCTTCAGTTGGCGCCCAACGTTGGGCGATATCAGCGGTACCGGTCCAAAGCCCGACGATCGTGAGGAACTTCCTGTGAAATCTCCGAGGGAAGGTGCACCCCGCTTCATCGATCCCGTTGTCGAAATAAGTGGTCCGAAGACTTTTCCCGCGAAGATTCCCTCCTCCTGACGGCTGCGACGGACTGATGCCCTGACTGTCGACCTGTTTTGGTGCCTGGCGTAGTCCTTTGTACGGCGAGACGATAGACGGGCCTTCCTGGTGATGCCATTGTTCTTTCAGTTAAGTATTTGTGGGTCGCTCTCAGAGTTCATGGTTTTGTAGTTCCCTTTTGGGACGGTTACTTTGTATTTTTTGTAACTTGGTTACACTTGGTTGTTTGCATGGTTCCATTGCATTTGTGGTTCTTAGTTGTTGGTTCTTAGTTGTTGGGTTTTATTTGACAATTGCAATTGCCAAAAACCGAGGGTCTTGCATTTTTTTGCGAGGACATCGTAATTCGATAGCCCTTGAAGTTTGTAAACTCGGTTAGTGTGCACGATGCCTGGCCGTAGTACTTTGTTTGGTTTCCTTCAATGTTGCAGCACGGATTCCCGGCTGGAGGATTCATGTCCGATACCTCCCGTTAGAACTCCAATTTATGAGCTCTATAGTCGCCACGGAGTAGGTCCTATTGTATATAATGAATATTGGATTCGTTATACTAAAAATGATGGTGTTCTTAGTTGGCCACCACATGGTAGTTTCGAAACTGCAATATTAGATAATCTTGAAGCTAAATTGTTTAAAAAGAAGGCTAGGCCGGCCATGTTTGATTCCTTTCGGTTATGGCGTAAAGAGGCCAAGCAGAAAGAAATCAAACAGATTAAGAAAAATAAGAGAGAAGGTATTATTACGGTAATGCAAAATGCAGAACAGTATCAGCGAGACAAAGACGAGAAGGAACAGGAAGTTTTTGCTAGATTGCAGCATATGGCGGTGGATAAATGTTATCCGGTTCTACCGTCTAGTTCTGATAAGAAGGGAGAAGAAGCGGTAGAGGATCCATTATTGTCTTATCTATTGAAATCACCTCCTCCCTATGCACAGGATACTGTGGTTCCTGTGATTCCTCCAGCTCCTCAACCTGTTGTTCTGGCGGATGCTGGTCAGCCTGTCGTTCCTCCTGTTCTTCCGAATCCCCTTGTGCCCCAAATTGTCCCTACTCCTTTACCTGCTCTTCTTCCTACTGCTCCTTTGCCTGTATCTCATCAGCCTATTGTTACTACTGCTCCTGCTATCTCGACTACAGCTACTGTTTCTACTTTTACTCCTAATGTTGTTGCTCCTGTACTTCTTTCTTCTTCCCCTTCTGTTCGTAGTCGTATACCTAATGCTGTTGCTAATCTCTATTCTCCACTTTCTGGACCAATATTTGGGTCCGATCTTTCCGATGTCTCTCAGAGGCGCAGTCAAATTCCTGGTGGTAGAGAATGTGAGATGTTAGTGAAAATGACGCGTAAATGGATTAGGCATCCTGCTAAGTACACTTTGCGCATAGTTTTCGATACGTTTTCTCAGTTTAATGAGCCCACACAAAGATTTGTGTTCGAGGAAATGTGTAAATCCTTGAGAGAAGAGTGGGATAATGATGAGGTAGACAATGTACCGCCCGAGATGACTGAACTTCAGAATCAGTTTTCGAATGGTATGATTGTGGGTGGTAATGTCCGACGCGCTTTAGAGCGTCTGTTATCTTTTCGATCTACAGTACAGCCTCGAGCATTGTTTAAGGACGAAACTGAGGAGGGGTTGGCACAACCTGGTCAGTATCCTATGCGAGAAGTTCCCCCAGTGTGGATGCCAGGTGATCCTGCTGCTAATCCTGCTGTTCTACCACACTTTCAGAGAGTTTGGATACACCTCCCATGGAAGCGATCGGAAGTTTTGCAGGTGAAGCAAACCTTGCCTGACCCCCGCAAAAATCCGGCAGGTTATTATAAGGAGTTATCCCAATTAGTGGATGCTACTGTTATGAACCTCGCCGATATCGACATGTTGTTTGGTAATGTAGTACCTCAACCGATTTGGGCGAAAATCCGTCAACAGAATCACGTAGCTGAGTTAGGCGGTGATTGGGTTGCTCTTGCGGCAGCTGACGGATGACAAGTTGGTGGGTCTAAACCTGAACAGATCATTGAAGATCTGCCTCAGAGGATAATTACACTTATGAAGACGCTTATGCCAGCAGTAAGAGTTAACTGGGATAAACTGTCCGCGTGCAGACAAAAGAAGGGCGAGAGTGTCTCCGATTTCTTTACGAAATTTTAGGAGGCATTCATCGATCACAGTGGTCAGGATATGAGCACTGAGGGAGGTCAGCGACTGTTTGTCGATAAATTTGTATCGAATTTGTTGCCTGAATTAAGCAACAAATTGAAGAATTCTGAAAGTTCGTGGGCCGTTTCTACTACTGCTCAAATATTAGCCACGGCCCAATATTACGAAAATAGAGAGAAAGAAGAGAGCGAACGTGCAGATAAGAAAACGAAGGATCTCAAAACTAAGGTCTTATTGCAGCAAGCGTATCCTCCGCGCTTGAATCAAAATGATTTGCAACAGCAAAATCGATTGCAATCACAGTCTTCTAGGTCACAGTCGCGTACTGATTCCTCTACACCACGATCTATGCTGGGACATAATCAATGCGCATATTGTAGGGGTGAGGGCCATCTGAAGTTTAATTGTCCAGTTTTGCGTGACCGAAACAATGGTGTTTCGGCTCGAGGAGGTCGTAGTGGTCCTCAACAAGAATCACGTGGTAGAGGTCGCGGTGTTACTCAGAATCAAAATGAGCGTTTTGCCACTTCATCAGACTCGCAAAATTGTTTTGATCGGCGCGATTCATCGTCTGGTAGATCTGCACAGTATCATGTGGACGACTATTATGTCGAGCATGATGTTGATGTTGACGGTCATTACTAGGACAGCTGTAGACGAAGAGAGGGAGTAATATCGGTTCCGGTTGATCAGAGAGGGCCTTACGTCGCAGTTGCCACATTGGGCGTAGTTGAGCCTTTTCTGTTGGACACTGGTGCAGCGAAAAGTTCCATCATGCATTCGAAACTCCCTGGCGCGCCTTTGTCTGGCTTAACGAATGTTTCCGTTGGATTCTCTGGCGCCCCCGTTAGCAATCCAGTTTCTAGCCCTTTGCCCCTTACAATTGGATCTCATGAGTTGGAAGCTCCTTTGATTTTGACTACTGTTGTGGTGAGAATCTTTTGGGCCTGGATTTGTTGAAACGATTATATGCGACTTTGTACTGTTCTCCTGCGGGAGTGGAGCTTACGTTGGGTCAGAGAGTGATCTCTCCTATGTATTTGTCAACTGATAAGCTCCCACCGGAATTGAGTTCTCTTCCTGAGTCTTTGTGGGCAACAGGTCCCAATGATGTGGGCCTGCTGGAGATACCACCTTATGTTGTTCAATTGAAATCAAATGTGAAATTACCACGCATTCCCCAGTATCGTATCTCTCTTGATGGAGAACGAGCACTATTAGCGATTATTTACGATTTGATCGATAAAGATGTTATCGAAGAAACTCGGGGTAACGTGTGTAATAGTCCTGTGTTACCTATTTTGAAACGAACTGATCCATCTAAGCCTCCTGTGTATCGTTTTGTTATTGATTTAAGAGAGGTAAATAAAATTGTAATTCCACAGTTTCCCTTGGTGCCTGACATTACAGCTTTGCTGACTCTGATTCCAGCTTCTGCATCATGGTTCTCGGTAATTGATCTGAAGAATGCTTTCTTTAGCATTCCGATTGCTGAGGAAAGCAGAGATCTATTCGGTTTCTCATTAGGTGGTCGCAGCTTCAGGTTTAAACGCGCACCTCAGGGCTACTGTGAGAGTCCATCGATCTACAGGCAAGCTCTTAAGAGTCAACTTAATGCGTTTGTGTTACCGGCTGGTGCGGCCTTGATTCAGTACGTTGATGATCTGTTGGTAGCTGCTGACACTGAACAGATTTGCAAAACTGCTACGGTATCACTGTTACAGCATTTATGCGACTTACATCACAAAGTGTCACCTTCTAAACTACAATATTGTTGTCAAGAAGTAACCTATCTAGGTCACTTATTGTCAAAGGAGGGAAGAAGGTTGACCCCAGAAAGAATTGCAGCGATCGCTCGAATGACTGTGCCAACAACTCAGAGAGATGTGCGTGCCTTTCTAGGTATCACGTCATACTGCAGACAGTGGATTCCGAACTTTTCACTGTTAGCGAAGCCATTGATAGCTCTCACGAGCAAGGATGTTTCGACTCCTTTGCCATGGACGGAAGAATGTCAGAAAAGATTTTCTGAACTGCGTGATGCGTTGTGTTCGGCTCCTGTGTTAGGTACTCCTGATTACAGTAAACCGTTTACACTATACGTTCACGAGAGAGAAGGTTGTGCGTTGAGTGTTTTGACGCAACAATTTGGTGGTAAGCAGCGTCCATGTGCATATTTTTCCTTGACCTTAGACCCGGTAGCTAGAGCGTTGCCGAGTTGCTTGAGAGCGACAGCGGCAGCTGCGGTGTCTATTCGACAATCCGCAGGTCTGGTCATGGATAATATGCTCACAGTGATGGTTCCGCATGCAGTTGACACTCTCCTGAATCGTACAAAAACTCAACATCTGACGAGTGCAAGGTTGTCTGGTTACGAGTTGACACTTTTGGCAAGTCATATACAGATCAAGCGTTGTAATGTGCTGAATCCGGCGACATTGTTGCCGACTAATATGGAATCAAATGATGTACCACCACATGATTGCTATTTACGAACATTAGGTGGTCGCAGCTTCAGGTTTAAACGCGCACCTCAGGGCTACTGTGAGAGTCCATCTATCTACAGCCAAGCTCTTAAGAGTCAACTTGATGCGTTTGTGTTACCGGCTGGTGCGGCCTTGATTCAGTACGTTGATGATCTGTTGGTAGCTGCTGACACTGAACAGATTTGCAAAACTGCTACGGTATCACTGTTACAGCATTTATGCGACTTACATCACAACGTGTCACCTTCTAAACTACAATATTGTTGTCAAGAAGTAACCTATCTAGGTCACTTATTGTCAAAGGAGGGAAGAAGGTTGACCCCAGAAAGAATTGCAGCGATCGCTCGAATGACTGTGCCAACAACTCAGAGAGATGTGCGTGCCTTTCTAGGTATCACGTCATACTGCAGACTGTGGATTCCGAACTTTTCACTGTTAGCGAAGCCATTGATAGCTCTCACGAGCAAGGATGTTTCGACTCCTTTGCCATGGACGGAAGAATGTCAGAAAAGTTTTTCTGAACTGCGTGATGCGTTGTGTTCGGCTCCTGTGTTAGGTACTACTGATTACAGTAAACCGTTTACACTATACGTTCACGAGAGAGAAGGTTGTGCGTTGAGTGTTTTGACGCAACAATTTGGTGGTAAGCAGCGTCCATGTGCATATTTTTCCTCGACCTTAGACCCGGTAGCTAGAGCGTTGCCGAGTTGCTTGAGAGCGACAGCGGCAGCTGCGGTGTCTATTCGACAATCCGCAGGTCTGGTCATGGATAATATGCTCACAGTGATGGTTCCGCATGCAGTTGACACTCTCCTGAATCGTACAAAAACTCAACATCTGACGAGTGCAAGGTTGTCTGGTTACGAGTTGACACTTTTGGCAAGTCATATACAGATCAAGCGTTGTAATGTGCTGAATCCGGCGACATTGTTGCCGACTAATATGGAATCAAATGATGTACCACCACATGATTGCTATTTACGAACTGAGGAAGAAACGAAGGGTCGTGTTGACCTGAAAAACACTCCATTGATAGACCCTGATGGCACTTTGTATGTTGATGGTTCATGTTTTAAGTTGCCGAATGGTGATGTGACGACTGCGTATGCTGTAGTGACGTTGAGTACGGTTGTGGAAACTGCGAGATTGAGTCAGAATTCAGCGCAAGCGGCAGAGTTGATTGCGTTGACAAGAGCGTGTGTTTTGTCTAAGGGAAAGCGAGTGAATGTGTTTACCGATAGTCAATATGCGTTTGGCGTTGCACATAGCTTTGGTCGATTATGGAGAGAAAGAGGATTTATGACATCGCATGGTACGAAGATCCAATACGGACAGCTCGTGAACGATCTTTTGGATGCACTTACATTGCCTAAACAGGTGGCAATCATTAAATGTAGTGCGCATCGAAAGGTTACGGATGATGTTGGTCGTGGTAATGCATTTGCGGATGAGGTTGCTAAGGATACGGCTAAGAATCTTGCGACCCGAATGTATGTTACGAGTTCAGTGAGGTGGCCGACGGAGACTGGTATGTGTGAAGACACTGTTGAGAGCGTGAAAGCAATTCAGAAGGAGGCCACTGAAACTGAAAAAACCAAGTGGAAAGAAAGCACGGGAAAGTTAGACACGCATGGATGTTGGGTTGACTTGTCGGAATGTCAGAGGTGGATGTTACCGGATGCATATGTGCTAGCCGTTGTGACTATGGCTCACGGCTTGTCACATATTAGCGCGAAAGGTATATGTAAGTTGTTGTCCCTTGTATGGAAGAATGATGGTATTGCTAAATGTGCTGAGAGAGTAGTTAAGAATTGTATGGTGTGTTTGATGTATAATCCTGGCAAGGGCACCCCCACTCCACCCGGTCATTTTGCTCCTCCTACATGTCCCTTTGAGGTTATTCAACTGGACTTCATCCATATGGAGAGATGCAATAATTTGAAGTACGTTTTAGTCGTGGTTTGTGCGTTCTCCAGATGGATCGAGGCCTATCCTCTTAAGGATAATAATACTGCCCTGTCCACAGCGAAAGTCTTACTGAAGGAATACTTTCCTCGGTATGGAATGCCACGGATTGTGTGGTCAGATAACGGAAGTGAGTTTGTGGGAAGTGTGATGCAGAGTGTGTGTAAGGGCCTTGGAATTCGACAAAAATTCCATAGCGCCAATCATCCCCAGGCAGCGGGTTTGGTTGAAGGGTACAATGGTACTCTGAAACTGAAACTTGCGAAGATACAAGCTACGACTGGTCTGTCATGGCCTGATGCCTTGCCTCTGGCTCTCTTATCGACCAGGGCGACTGTGCACTCTCGAGTAGGGCTTAGCCCATATGAGATTGTGTTTGGCCGCCCTGCAAATATTTGGGGAGTCCCGAGGCCTAAGGCCTTTGATAGTCTTGAGTATCCAATGTTAATTGATTATCTTCATGATCTGACTGCTAAACTGAAGTTAATTCATCAACAGGTCTTTGAAGCTTTACCGGCACAGACAGAGGGTCCTGGACATCGGCTCCAACCGGGTGACTGGGTTGTCACACGCAATTTTGGCAGAAAGCGCAACTTGGAGCCGAGATTTGTGGGTCCCTTCCAAGTATTGCTGGCTACAAGGACTGCAGTTCGGTTGGAAGGCAGAAAGAACTGGGTGCACGCCACCCATACCAAAAAGGTTCCGATCCCTTCACCAGCAGATAATTGGGTGAGAACTGGTATTGCGGCAACGGAAACCGAGACCCCTCTATGTTTTGTGCCGTTTAGTGATGCTCAACCTGTAGGAGACAATATATTGCAGCCGGACACATCTGTTGAGTCGTCAGTTTTGGAGAACTCAAGGTCTGAATTGTCATCTGATCAATTGAACACTGTTTCGCAATCCAAACAATTATTTGAAGAGCAGACTCGACTTGGAAGAAGTCGATATTTTCTTCGTTCACGTGACAAAGACTAATAACATTTTTTTGAACTAATATTGTCCTTTACTGTTGCTACGAACATTGAGAACAATTGCATCCTTTACTGACTTTTGAGTTTCCTTTTTATGCGTACTTTTTACAGCCAAGAGATTTTTTTATGTTTGTTTAGGAAAACCTATCATCCGGGTTGACCGTAGGGCCGTACGAGTACTTCTTTCTGTTTAGCAGGTTCCTGATACTAGGTCGGTTACTTTTTGTCGATTCCTGGGAACTCCTGGGAATTGATAATCGCTACTCAGAAGAAGTGCGTCAAGAACGTTACGGACGGTTTTTAGAGGATGGCGTTCTCTGAGCTGTTGGAAGTAGAAAGGATGTTGGCGCAAAGATCAAAATTGCATAAGATTGTACGAACAAAATGTTTTTGGTTTCAGGTATTCCTGTTGTTTCTGACTGTTTCTATGCTATTGGTGGGTGGAGTGTATTTTGGAATACAGTCGTTATTGCCTTCCATTTCACCTACTTTTTCTCCTAAACTAAGTTCTATTACCACCGTTTCTCCACATTCCTTTCATCCTCTGCCTCAACATGAACAGGTTAGACGTGCGGAATTCATGAATAACTCCTTCGTTCAACTCCTACATCAGCATCAGTTGGTAATGAACACTACCAACTGTTGGGTGTGTG
The DNA here is from genome assembly GCF_964204655.1 of Triturus cristatus. Taxonomy (NCBI): domain Eukaryota; kingdom Metazoa; phylum Chordata; class Amphibia; order Caudata; family Salamandridae; genus Triturus; species Triturus cristatus. The sequence goes on along the minus strand of NC_140591.1, from coordinate 289,157,566 downwards.
GGTTAATGCCACATACCATGGATAGGGGTATTCCATATTTGGTTCTTCCTTACAGCTCCCAGGGGTCAGCTCGAGCATTCCAAACTATGTTCCGTAGTGCACTAGATTCCTACCCCAGTCGAGAGCCACGTTCTGCAAACTTTGGTCCTGGTCCGTACCACAAGCCTTTGGCGATAGCGATTGCTGATTTAGATAGAGATATTTTTGATGCATCGCTTATTCCAGATGAAGAGGTGCAAGCCTATAAAGATCTGAGTGAGGCTGAGTATCGTATGTCAGTGGGTGATAGACAGCTTAAGAGCTCGTCTCCAATATGGATCGTACCCCACCTCGGTAATTTCTGCTTGAAAGGTCTTGGTCGAAATCCGAGAGCCCAGCTTGGGAAGAGTGCTTGTACTGAGACGTATGTTCTACCGATGCTCTCTTCCCCTGTTTTCCTGACTGCCAAGGGTACCTATTTCATATGTTATGAACGTGCATATACATGGTTGCCCCGTGACTTCTCGGGTACCTGTTATATAGCGAATCTTTTGCCACCAACTTTTACGGTTGCCTCAGACTATCACAAGACTAGAGTTGTGAGAGGCTTTATTAGCGAAGAGGATACTGCTGGTCAAGAAGCAGGAGATTTCTTTAAGGGTTTCCTGCCGTTTTGGGGACCTATGGTTAATAGTAGGAACCTGAGACAGTTGACCCGTGTGGTAGAATCAACTGCTAATATAACTGCAAGTGCTCTTGGTAATTTAACAGCAGAACTTCAGGCGGATAGACTTATGATGTTGCAGAACCGTATGGTTCTAGATGTTGTTCTTGCAGATAGAGGTGGTGTGTGCAAGGTGATCCATTCGAGCTGTTGCATTTTCATTCCTGACAACGCTCCAACAGTTTACCAAGCCATCTCAAAGTTACATAAGATCTCCGAGTCCATACACGTGGACGAAGGTGGTTGGACGCTTCTAGGATGGTTTTGGGGTCTGATATCAACTTGGGGTTGGAAGATTCTGATGATCATAGGGGTTGTTGTAACGTTTCTGTTCACGTGTTGTCTTTGTGTGCAGTGTGGTCCTGCCTTATGTGGCCTCTGTGCTACAACGTGTATAAGACGGCCATCTGTTACCAAAGAGACATTGATGGATAGAATGATGTTTCAGCAACAACTGAACGATCTGATGAATATCGAAATCGATTCTGATCTCGACTAGTGCTTGCCTACATGAGGGCAAAAGGAGCGTCTGAGGTTCCGTGAGAATCGTAATGACATTTTGGGTGTGTTCGAATATGGACGAGTTTGGTATCTACGAACCGCAAATGACGAGTTTAGTTGGTGTACGCGTTTTCGCTACGCTACTATGTATGGTTCATCTCATTCGTGGGTATGTCCATCTGAACCCTCGGGTTCCATTTTAGATACGGCATCCATTTTGTCTCTTGCCCTCAAGTAGCCAGCGAATGGACACTGTCCGCTTCGTGACCCTGGGATTCCCAAACCTTCGCGGAGAACACGTGTTCCTTTGAGGTTGTCTTTATGATGAGGGGGCTGACACTGCAAGGGCAAATGGCTCCGCTCGAGGCTCATCTTGCCGTGCTAGTCTATTGTTTCAGTCGTGCATGCATTAGGCATGGATCCTTTGATCCTGCAATCGTGCTTCCGATATTGATCCCTACACTCTTTTTCAAGCTGTTGTTCACCCTTGTTCTTCCTTTGCATCTGTTTCTGTCCCTTCTCCTAATTCGTTTTCAGTCAGAATGGAATGTGCTTAATGTGGGGATAATGTGTTTTTACAGTTGGGAACCGGCAATGTAACTGTAATTATGTTCCGGGTTTCCGAAAATATGAATGCGACCCTTTGAAGTTTACTGTGGGAACTGAGTTGTAACCTTTTGTTCGCCATGTTGTTCAATGACGAAAATGTGTATAAAAGGAGCGATCCACTTTTGCAATTTGAAGCAGTCTCCCAGAACCTACACGTTGTGTACTTCTTGTGATTTCTGTATCCCTGCAGTAAATAAATGCTGATCTTTGACGCCGCCGGGAGTGTCCCGTGTCTCTGTGTTTTGTACGCCGGAACAGGTAACCCACGAAGGTTTCAGGTGTTGTTCCCTGGCACCGCTGGGTCTTAGAATTGCCCAGTCCTTCACAGGTGGCTGCCAGGGCGACAGACATGGAAAAAAAATTGGCGCTAATCAAAGACAAGAATGAGGATATTGAAGCGCGCTCGAGGCGTAATAACATACGCAGTTTAGGCCTGCCTGAATCAACAAACGTTGGCCGTCTAGATGTGTACATTGAAACTCTCCTGCGTGAGGTATGTGGACCGGAAAACATCTCCAATATGCTGGTGGTTGAGCGGGCGCACAGATCTCTGGCGATGCGCCCGCCTCCAGGCGCACCACCACGACCCATTATAGCGCGCCTTCTCAATTTCAGAGACAGACATGCGGTGCTGCGTGTGGCGCATCAGAAGGGAAAGCTGATGTACCAGGGAAACTAACTCTCGTTCTACCCTGGCTTCACGGCCTCGGTACAGTCAGCGAGAAAAGAGTTTCAAGGGGTTAAAAAAGTGCTGCTTCAGGAGCAGGTACCGTATGCCATGCTGTATTCTGCGAGACTACGGATTGGAGAGGACAGTACAGCGAAGATTTTTAATAATCCGAAGCAAGCTCTGGAATATGCGCGGTCTCTGAGGCGCAAAAAACAGACACCTGAACACACTTCTGATGTTGAATAGCATTTATATACTAGCTGTCTTATCGCTCTTTATTCCTCTCTGTTATGCTGGTTGCTGCGATTTTAGTGGCATAGTTGGGGACAGGTTTGCTGGGGAGCAGGTTGACACACGCTGATGGGCATGCGGGGGTGCTGCGCTACCATGTGCTACGGTACATTGTACGATGCTGGTCGATGGGAAGACTCTCAGACCCGATATGTTGTTGCTGGGTGTGGTTTGGCGAGGAGGCCTGGGTGCCCGGATAAAAATAAGGTCTAGAAGTACGATGCGGGCTGAGGGGGAGCGCTGCAGAGGGGTGAGATTGTAGGCGGCCCTCTCTTTTTCCTTAAGGGAGAGAAATGCGCACCATCATAACTCCCCCCAAGGGAATACCCCAACTTCTTCTTGTGGCGAGTAGTTTTTTGGTTGGTGGGACAGTTATGGCAGGGATTATCTTCGGCGTTTTGGGGTTGATGAAGTGGGTGGTGGGTGGGGGAGGGCCTCAGCCTTTTGTTGAGGTTGTTGTTGTGTTATGTGTGACGGAAGCGGACACAGATCTTTTCGGATGGTTGTGGTGTATGTCACTGTTGCTGTTTGCAGGCAGAGCAATATGTGGTAATGTGGACAATGGGTGAGAGTTACAATTGTATGACATGGAATATACGCGGCCTAAACAATCCCAAAAAAGTTCGACAGGTGTTAGCGCATTTAGATAGGCATAAAATTCATATTGCTCTGCTGCAGGAAACGCATTTGTCCACGCGGAGCGAATCTAATGTAGCGCGCAGATGGGCGGGATACCGATTGGCGTCCTCCTTCTCCACGTACGCCAGGGGGGTACTAATACTGATAAAGAAGGGCATACCATTCTCCCCCATACGGTCGCAGACTGACGGAGATGGGAGGTGGGCCTTGGTGCTCGGCAAGCTAGGAAATACACTGATTACACTTGTCAACATGTATGGACCAGTGGTGGACGACCCACAACCATATGTACGGCTGTTGGATGTGCTCCGGACGTGGCCGGGAGCGGCGACGCTATGGGGAGGTGATTTTAATACTCACCTCGATCCGACCCTTGACAGGTCTAACCCACAAGGGGCGCATACAGTGAAAGTAGCGCAGTGTGTGCGGAATGCTATGGTGGAAATGTGCTTTATTGATGTATGGAGGTTACGAAATGCTGCCGAGAGAATGGGTACGCATGTGACACCGTCTTATCACAGTTGGTCAAGGCTGGACTACTGGCTACTAAATGAGGGTGCCAACTGCTGGGTTGTGGATGTGAACAATTTACCACGCACGCTCTCAGACCATAACCCAGTGCTGCTGACAATCCGTATACCAACTAATGTGCACTTTCCGTTCACATGGAGATTTAGGGCTGAGGCATTGTTAGATCCGATATATGACGACACTATAAGACAGGCAATCACGCAATATTTCACACAGAATGTGGGATCAATGGACAGTTTTGCAACACTTTGGGAAGCATTCAAGGTTACAATTCGGGGGGTATGAAGGAGTACCTCTTCGGGGATACTGAGGGACCTCAGACGACAGCTGTCAAAGATCGAAGAGCAGTTGGGGGAATTTGAAGAACAATATATAGCGGACCCGACGACCACTCCACTCGACAAGATTCATGCTCTACTGAAAGAGCATGATGATTTAGCGAGCACAGAGATACGTTATATATCAAAACGGCAGGTAGCCAGGGCTTATGGCGAGGCCGGACGCCCGGGCAGAAGGCTCGCCGAGTTTATTCGGGCGCGTGCTAATTACCAGCAGATTCATAAGATAATAGACGAGAATGGGGGAGAACACTATCAACCCCAAGACATAGTGGAACACTTTAAGAATTTTTATGGCGAGCTATATGCTTCCAGGGGCGTATGCGATGACACGGCTTTGTCCGAGTACCTGGAGGGAGTTGGCTTGCGGACGGACACCGCGAATACCTTGGACGGCCAATAGAGGAGGCGGACATTAAAGAAGCCATTAAATCCCTACCTAACAACAAGGCCCCGGGCCCGGATGGGCTCACCACGGAATTCTACAAACAATACATAGACATTGTCACCCCATACCTTTTAGAGGTATATGCGAAAGCACATGAGTCCGGGAGGCTGCCGCCCTCGCTTCGGCAGGCGCTTATTATCACTCTGTTAAAAAAAGATAAGGACCCGACTAGGTGCGAATCGTATCGACCCTTATTATTAATAAACTTAGATGCCAAAATTTTTGCGAAGATATTGGCTCTTAGACTGCAGCCCCTGCTCTCAGTTATGGTACTGCCGGATCAGGCCGGCTTTGTTCCGGGGTGCTCTACCTCCAATAATCTACGGACGATATTCGCCATGTATCACATCCTTAACCCTGATCTTCAGGCTGTTGCAGTCATGCTTGACGCCGCTAAGGCCTTCGGTTCTATCGAATGGGGGTATATGTTTCACATCTTGAGGAGAATGAGCCGTCCAAATATTTTCTTGCGATGGCTGCAAATCCTCTATACGGACACCTCTGCGAGGGTGAGGGTAGGGGGCCTTACCTCGGACCCTCTCCGTATAGATCGAGGCACCAGGCAGGGGTGCCCGCTGTCGCCTCTCCTGTTTGCTCTAGTTCTTGAGCCGCTGGCATGTGCAATACGTCAGCACCATAGACAGGCTGCGCTTAATTTTAATCAGCGCCCTGTCGGGATATCCATGTACGTGGATGATATGGTCCTCTTCATGCGGGAACCGCAGACTCATCTTTCACAGGTGCTGAGGGAATACATTAGGTTTGATCTTTTTTCTGGCCTCACGATCAATTGGGGAAAGTCAGTGATTATTCCATTAACCTCTAATACGCAACCCCCGCCCCCTTGGAATATCTGTTAATTTGGACGAACAAGCCAATTAAATATTTAGGTGTCTGGGTGCATCGTGACCCCGAGGTGGTTATCAGGGAAAACTACGGCAGGGCGCTACATCGACTGGAGGAGCAGATTGAGGGATGGGTGCATCTCCCTCTGTCTCTGGCAGATAGGGTTGCGTTACTCAAAATGGTGGGACTGCCGCGATTCTTGTACTTGTTTTGCAATATTCCCATTCCGTTGACCAGACACTTTTTCGCATTGTTAAGGGCTCAACTCCTGAAATTAGTGTGGGGAGGAAAGCAGGTGAGAATTAGCAGGGCCACGCTGACGCTTCCATATGCCAAGGGGGGATATGGTGCACCCGATTTATACATTTACTATTTATGTGCTCAGGCTCAATACGCTTACTATTGGTACCGACCACATGACTTTACCCCTCACTTGGCGGTGGAGGATGGAGACGCATATCCCACACCGCTGTCGGGAATATTAACTCACGTAAAAAGAGGCACACCCCAACACGAAATTAATTCTATAGATGCGACGGTAAGGGCATGGCAGGCAATTGGCAGGTTGGCAGGGAAGCTCCCTCTGTATGCTCCGGCAATGCCGCTTGCGGGGCATGCGGCGTTGTCTGTCGAGCAGGAGACTGGTCCTGTTAGGGCGCTGAAAGAAGTAGGAATAACGCACATGCGAGATGTATATTCTGAGAGTACGAGCGTGATAGACACTGAACTGGGATTCATTAGCAATCCCACGCCGCTCTTCACATATACTATACACCGATTAAAGCGCGCTTTGAGGGGTCATTATTCAGGGTTTCCAACCGAGACCCCGACGCTTCTCTCACTACAGCTGCTGCTGGTGGTCCCTTCCAAGAAGAAACTAATTACAAAATTATACAAAGCGGTGCAGGGGGAGGCACAGATGAGGGTGGACAGCAGTCTGGAGCGATGGAACTCTGAGCTTGAGGTCCCCTTGACAGTGAAAGACTGGGAAGACATATGCACCCTTACAGGGGCGCTGTCGCCCAATGGTAATCTACGAATTATACATCTGAAATTTATACACCAGGTATATCATACTCCTCTGAAATTGTATAAAATGGGTCTCCAAGACTCCGCGCGATGCCGGAGATGTGGGCATGACAATGCTGACTTCTGCCATCTCGCGTGGTACTGCACTGCGGTATACACATACTGGAAGGAGATTCTCAGTCATATACGAAAGATGACGGGAGTTATGTTACAGGGCACGCCAGCGGTGTGCTTGCTTTGTCATGTACTACAGATAAAGGGGGTGATAGGGAGATTTACACGCGTTGCTCTATTACTAGCCAAAAGGCGAGTTGCTATGACTTGGGGTGGTCGCCTCTTCCCTCAGTTGTCAGATTGGATTAAAGATCTGATATATTGTAGGGAAACTCTCGCAATCTATGCAGAGGAGCTGCCATCCGCATCTCGGCCTACTGATATTTGGGAGCCACTTCGACAATATTTGCAAGATTCCGCTAGTGTTAGTGGTACTTAATTTTAAACTGTTCAGGGTTGTCTAGGTCACTCATGGGTTCGGTGGAGTCTGACTGTGTAACTGTGCTGAAACTATGGTTGGAGAATGGAAAGTGTATTGTCACAATACTTGCACTAGTAATGCCTCTGTCACCTAGTAATGTTTCATTTGTTTTTTCATCCTTTACGATATGCGCCCTGCGTGGCGCAAATGTGCACTGCTTCCGTTGTATACATTTGAAATTTAATAAAAAGATTTAAAAAAAATATATATATTCTTTTTTTTGCAACTAATGTCATTGATATTAACCAATATTTATGTGTTTTACATCGTTCACAAGTGTCTCTTACTGTTTATAGTACTTTTTTAATGGTTTTTTTGGGTTTAAATAATCACTTATTGTGTACATTAATTATTATATTTGTTCTTATTAAATTGTTTATATTTATTAGGGTATTCTTGTGTATGTACTATATATATAGATATTTATATATATATCCACAATAATCACTATTTCAATCCGCGCACTCTCAGGAATCAAAGACCCAACACCAGTATAAGTGGACTGCTGTTTATTCACACAACGCGTTTCACCAAAAGGCTTGATTACGTGATCAAGCCTTTTGGTGAAACGCGTTGTGTGAATAAACAGCAGTCCACTTATACTGGTGTTGGGTCTTTGATTCCTGAGAGTGCGCGGATTGAAATAGTGATTATTGTGGATTTAAACAGCCGGTTATCTCCGCCGGTGTGCGCGCAACTTTTCACGGGTCCACTCAAGTCCGGAAGCAGTCGTTCATGATATGAAATTTATATATATATATATATGTATAGTGTAACAATTAATAATAAATATTTATTTTACTTTATTTCTTTAAGATTTTAAATGTATTGCTATGAAAATATCCATCCATCTATGAATCAATTTAAAACATTACAAAATTAATATAATGTAAAAGAAATATTTTTTAATTATGTTACAATAAAATGTATCTATCTGTCTATCTATCTTTCTATCTTACAAAGGTTTACTTTGCAGGCCCACTAATAGCATTTAACTTACAGGCCCTGGGTACATGCAGTACAATTTACCGTTTACTAGGAACTTGCAAGAAAAAAGTGTCAATTAGGTGTCGGACACTTTTTTGGGAGGAAGAGAGGACAAGCACTTTAGCCAACAAAAACGAATTTAGCAAAACAAGAAGTGGTGAAGGCAGGTCTTCACCCAAGGATGCCAGGTCTAACACATAGGATCTATTTTTAGAATACTCTATACAACATACATTAATACAAAGATACAACAATAATTCTCAACTGAAAAATGAGGTAACATTGCCAACACACTTCATTACAGTTAAATGGTATGAGGAACTCAGAAGGATCACTGTCCCTGTCTTGCATTCAAGTGCTCTTGACGCAAGTGCCTGACTCACATTACATTGATGTCAATTTTCCCAAAGGAATGGAAGGACCCAACTCTTTGTGGATATTAGCAGCCTATTTCCCTTTTTTAAAGTTGATCTTAAACATCTATTACGAGTGTAAGCAAGTAGTATATAGAGTGCCATGACAGCTCTAATTACTGGAAATAATGTGGGCTTCATTCAAAATTACTAAAGGGTATATAATGGGCACAGGACAGGGGATACGGAATTAGTGGAGGGCATGCTGGCCATATCTGACTGGATGACAGAAAATTTCCTTCAGCTTAATGCATCTAAGACTAAGATCCTTTTGTTTGGCTCTGCTCAATCCATTTGGTCACCAAATTGGTGGCCCACAGCGTTGGGGCCCGCTCCTATTCCATCTCAGGTGGCAAAAAATGTAGGGGTCCGTTTGGATAACTCTCTGACCATGAAAGATCGAGTCGTGACCACAACAGGGACCTGCTACCACACTCTGAGTCTCTTGAGTGTTTCAGTGGCTGCCCTTATCAATTCACCGTACCCTGATCCAGGCTTTGGTTATCATCCGACTTGATTATTGCAATGCTCTTCTAGCATCTGCAAACTAATCTCTTCTGAATAGACTGCAGAGAGTCCAGAATGTAGTTGCACGTCTGGCTCTCAAAATGCCCCTGCGTACCCCCTCTAGGCCTCTGCTGAGACAGCTTCACTAATAAGAGAATTAAATTTAAAATCTGTTGCCTTGCACATAAATCACTTTATGGCAGGTGTCCTAGCTATTTGGCAGACAAAATTGAATCACATTGTCCAAGCTGGCCTCATATATCTGAAGGGAAAGGGCTGCTTGTGGTCCCCTGCTACAGGAAACTACGGGCAGGAGGCAAAACTTTCGCTCACCTTGCTCCAAAATATTGGAACACTCTGCCCGAGGACCTGCGCAAATGTCCCAGTCTTCTCCGATTCAGGAAACTCCTGAAGACTGAATTATTCCGGGACTGATTTGGGCTGAATCTGTACTTTGTCTTCTCTGCAGCGCAGAGATACCCCTTTGGAGGTGATTCTGGAGCTATAAGTTCCTTTACAAATTACAAAGTTACAGGGAAGCTGTACTACCCTGCTTCCTGCAATACTTATGGAGCGCTAAGCTCCTATGTCATAAGGGAATAGGGGATTTAAGGGAATACGGTTTTAGGGGCTACTAACTAGTAACACATAACCTATTTAAAGATGATGCAGCTCTGTACGTAATTGACCCTGTGGCCTTGCTAAAGAAAGCAGCAGTGGAAAAAAAAGTTATGTACAATACCCATGTTTCAAGGTAAATATGAGCACATCTTATGCTACATCCAAAGGTGTGAGTATGGGTGATACTTATCTGCTTTGCAGTAGGGCAACTTACATTTTGAGGATGAAGGTGAAGTACTCAAGCATGAGCTTACTTTACACAAACATTTTTCACTTTTGTTAAGCACACTGAAAGAGGGTGTTAGGCCATGGGAAAGGTTAACGATTTCATGCTAAGCGTATCATGATCTGTAATATATACTAACCTTTCCATGTATATGGGCACACAAACCAATATCCAAACTTATAGATGCTATGCTTGTCCTGCGAAAGGGAAGGCTGACAGTGCAGTCAAATCATTGACACCTCTTGTTGAAAGGCTGTGCTTCTTTGGAGAATGAGGTATGAATAGGAGCCTGAGCAGAAGTGAGGAAACTACATCACTCATTAAGCCATAGAGGTCTCATGATGTTTGGAAACGGTGAAAGCCACTTTGAAGTTGTCCAGTGAAAATGTTGTTCGGCAATAGAGATACTTTGTTGCTGTGGTTGGGACCTTGCTACCAGCCCCTGTGAAGGCTTGGAGATTGCGTGTGTGTTCTGTCTTCTCCTATTCTACTTTCCCTCGGTCTATACAAGAAAAAACCATCACAGGGTGTAATTATGAGAAACTAACACAGCGCTGTGCCGCAAGTCATTTTGCTGCGCCGAGCTGCGTTACTTTTGAAGTGCAGGGATGTGCCATACTTACAACAATATGTCGCATATCTGTGCTTTTCCCTGTACTTGCGCACAAACTGCTACCATGCACCAGCGCAGGCACCCTTGCACAATGGTGCAAGGAAGCCTGCGTCGTGGGGAGATTGTTTTTGTGCAGGAAGGGGCCCCTTCCTACATAAAAAACAATCAATTGAGGTGATTTCCTCTTCCAATGCGTGCTGTAGAATGCAGCACGCATTGAAAGAGGCAAAAAACGAGCCGAAATTAAAACATTTCTGATGCATTTCTAGGTTTACGATTGCTGGTAAATCTGGAAATGCATCTGTGGACATGGGTGTTGCGTGGGAACACCCACAGCAACATCCATGTCATACCCCTAACATGCAAAGTGTTGCGTGAAAATAGGCAATATTTACAAGCACACATAAAGCAGGATGACTTTACATTTGCTTGTAAATATCATGCAGCAGGTCACGCGGCTGGTGCGTTACACCAGCGGTGCAAGGGGCTTGTAAATAGGCCCACACATGTCCACTGCTCAAATTGATTTCATATTTCCCTATACTAATTCACCACTAATCCTGTTTGGATGCCAGAGTAGTGCGCTACTCGTCAAAAAGTGCTTTGATGCCTCATCAGGGGTACCAAGTGCTATATAAATGCAAAACCCTCCCTTTTCTAGCCCTCCACTATCCTTTTCAAAACAAATAACACTCACATACCCACCGCTCAAATGAATTTCATATTTCCCTATACTAATTCACCACTAATCCTTTTTGGGTTCAAGGAGTAGCGTGCTACTTACCGAAAAACACTTAGACGCCTCGTCAGGGGAAGTAGGAGCTATATAAATTCAATTTACAATTACAATTACTGATAATCAACATATTCTTATTGTGTATGGATGGCTGTGGCTATAGCCAAATGCACAGCAGCTAATCACCTCCTTGGATCATAAATCCAAATCAGTGCATTCTGACACCGGGCAAATACCATGAATGGAAATGAACGCCCTAGTGAGGTTTACTCTTCTTATTTACAATAATGCAAGTTTTTTTTATCAGGCGGTAAATAGTTGCCTCAGAGTTTTATTTAGCAAAACACACGGCTGAGAACATTAAGGATCTGATGTTATTTTTCAGTGAATTGTTGCCTCTATGACAATGACCACTGGCCTCTAACACATGTGTCGCTGATCTTTGGGTTGGAAATGGCAATTTTGAGACTGATATAGTTTTTTGAAGTGGGTGACTTTATTCTCTGTAAGTACCTGATGCAAATGATAATTAGAGAGGAGTGGTACCCTTCTTAAGAATCTAGTGCTCATAAATGCTTTCCTTAGAGACACACACCCAAACTGCAAACACCCACTGCCTTAAACAGGGCTAACCCTTCAGTATCTCACAATCCTCTCTTATGGCCGCTTTGCACCTGTCCACTTTACATGTCCTGAGGGCCACTGGCACAACCAGTATGGCACAGATAGAAAGCAGGGTCAAGCTTTGAATGAAACTGTAGAGCCTTGTCACTCAGTAATGTCTTCACAAAGCTATCACTTGACATCACAGATCCCCTCTTCGCTTTGCTTCTATGTAGTTCCTGATTCCCGAACCATTCATTCATCTCTACTTCTTGAAGAAACCCATGCCAAATCTTGAAGCACTTTCCACAACCTGCCAATCTCAGACATGGTGTGCCAAACACAATGCAATTAAATGAATGGAAGTAAACAGGCAACTGAGAACTGTGCCAATTTACTGTAAGACTACCATACAGGAAATACTTTAGGAGCACAGAGGCTGCACCTGCAAACATCAAGGACAAGCTCCTCTCTTCTCTAGACAAAGGCCCCTCTGCAGTCTTTGACGCTGCAGACAATGCCATGCTGCATACGTGGTAGAGAACAAATGGGCAGTGCTCTCATATACTGCCGTGAAGTGATTATTGTTCTAAAACTGGAGAAGCAAAATCAAAACTGGGTCACCCTGTGGCACGTATATTACTAATTCCAGTGCCATGAATGCGATCCATTGTTTCGTAGGTGTGATAAGGTTTCTTAGGGTTTTTCTGCTGCATTGCCAGGCACCTTGCAACCAGCTGCCAAGACACATATTTTCCCAAAACACAGAATGCTCCTGTTCTCCAGATTTCGAGCCCCCGGGCCTTTCCATCAATTGTTTAGAAGCCTAAACTACCAGGTCAGGCACCTCCAAATTTCAGTAACTCTTGCAAAAATACCTATCATGCACATGCAATGTATCCAATGAAGTCATGGAGACCTGCTTCTTAGTTTTAGAACACACCCATTCACGATTTGTAGTGCAATTACGTTTTCACCCTTTGCTGCTATTTCTTTTACTTTCCATAATTTATGTTTAACCTTTAGCATCCTCCCCCTAATAGAATAAAGTTTCCAACAAAACAACTTTCATGTCTCAAACAGGCTGAGCCCCTCTTTACAAGGTGCAGTCACAAATCCTCTCCGATGATGGTGGGCTCTAGAAACGTTTTGTAATGACCCCCTCCTCGACCTGGGTAGGCAAAGGTCCCCTGAATGTCGGCAGGGCCTGGATTTCCTTCTCTGGCTCTCTCCTCTCTCCCATTATATTCAGGAATACATCTTACAGCGGATTTGATTGTCGCTGCCATGCACGAGCAGTCTAGTCCTAGCAGGCCAGAGAGTGGGTGGAGGCTCATCTCAAACTGGGCTGGGCCAATGACATTCACTAAGGTGCCCCTGTCAGTGAGGGCTGTGACTTCTTGACCCAGCTTCTGTGACACACATAGGCCTAGGTGCTGGGGACTTGGTTGACTGCGTGTGAAAAAACATGATGAAAACCATCTCTATCGTGTTCTTCTCCATAGCCTCCAGCCGCACCATCCAGGCCCTCTTGGCTGCCCGATTTAATGTTGCTTGCGGGCACTGATCTGAGCATTCCTCTGCGCTCTCTAGCAGCCTATGGTGCCTCAACAATATCCCTATGCAAAGTGATTATTCTACCCACAGTTGCTGCTCGTCTTGCCTTGTGTGGAACATTCATCCATGGGGTGCGCTTCAGCCCCACAATATGAGCAGGATAGTTGTTACTTGGTCTTTGTGGGGTTAGACCAACCGGACCCTCTACTGGATCCTCTCATGCGCCTGATGGCCAAGGCAGACTGGGATTTGATCGGCTTCATTTCATCTGGTTCCTCATAGATGTGAATCCACTCCATGTTCGAGAATTCGTGAGATCGGCCTAAGATCGGGATATCATCCAGCGACTTTCCTGGTTCAGGCAGTATCATCCTTCTGAGAGCTGTCAGTCTGCATCCCTGTATTATTTGGGCCCTGATTTCTTTGATAGGTTTGTCATCAGTGCATGTCACGGGCAGGTCTCTCAGCCTTGCATAGTATCATCACTGGTTTTGCGCTTGTGTTGAGTGGCTTGGCACAGTTTCAAACGCTCAAAGACACGGTTGGGCTGAGGGTGAAAAGTAAAGTGGGACTCAAACGCCGCAACTGTAGTCCTCCTCGCCGTCTGTGTGTGGTAGATTGTTGGACAGCTTGAGCATCTTCTCGTCTGTGTAGGGGAGCAGCAGGCAGCATTTCACTCGTGTCTTGTTCCTTCATGACCATAATGCGGGCCCCGGGGGAAGTGAAGGTCGCAGACCAGTCTTCCCCCGGGGAATTCGCGCAACGGCCGGAAGGACATGGTGGGGGTGGGATCATAGGAAGGAGAGGGGCGGGAGTTGGGAGGGTATATAGGTGTCAGGAGAGGAGTATCCGGCCTCTTCCTGACACCTGAGCACCACCGGGGGGGAGAGAGAAAAATTTGTCGGAGATTCGCGTTGTGCCCTGGCTGGGCTAGGGAGAGCGTCTCGGTTGCGAGGCCCCCGGGAGACGATACGGCGCGGTGGCTGGCTGGGCAGTAAGGCGAGCGCGAGTCCAGACGGCCGGGTGCGGCGTTTGCGGCCGGGCGTGTACAGCGGACGCAGGCCTGGAGTGTCGCACTGAGGGTGGCATGGACGTGCGAGGACCAGATCTGCTGCGGTGGGCACCGGAACATGGGCTGTGGCCGGTAAGGGGGGGCATCCTGAGCTGGGGAGAGGGAGCGGGAGTCCGGCTGCGTGCCCGCCGGCGGGTTTTGTGTAATGCTGCCTTCGCCCGCGGGAGGAGGAGGGGGGGGGGGGCCTGGAGCCAGTGCGCGCGTCTGCGGTGGGCCCTGTAGTGGTGGCGGGCGGTTTGAGGCGGGGACGGCGAGATCGGCTGCGACGCCGCGTCTGTTGCTGGGAACCTGGGTTTGAGCCTCGCGGTCGTGTTCCTACCTTATGTCTGGGCTAATCACTTCACCCCATGCTGGCATGTGTAACGTGCATGCGGGGCCCTGTACGCGATCCATTACCTTCGGGTCGAGTTCGCGGCCGCTTTCTGATCCTGGGCAAACATTTTTTCACCCCCCATGCCTGTTTGGGTACTGTCAACAGGGATACATGTAAGGCGCTCCTATACCTTCGGGTCGCGTTGCTCTCCCGCCCCAGCCGATTTCGGGGGCGAATCGCTAATCACCAGGCATGCATGAGTGAAGGGACCACGGAGCCATGTGCAGCGTTTCCACGTCGTCGGGCCGAGTCACGCTATGTACTGCTGCGGGGATCTTTTCTTGGCGGTGTGCGGAGCCACCAAGGAGGCACCTATTGCGAGGTGGGGGTATGGGCACATCAATTCTTGGACCTGCGCCATTTCTTTATTTGGTCATGGTGCACTGGGGCCGCCCGGAGGCTTCGGCATAGGAGGGAGGTGGGGGGAAGGGGGGGCAGGCGTCAGGTTGCCGTCGGTGTCGGTTGTACTGCGAGGGGTATCTGGGACAGGGGCGAGCGACTGCCAGCACGGCATGAGGCCTGGTGGTGCTTGGGCCCACCTGGTTGTGGCGACCTGGTGGGGGGGGGGGATCCAGGACCGGCGGAGATGGCCGGCGGATGTGGGATGTTGCCAGCAGGGCGCAAAACAGCTCTGAGACGCTGGCCAGAAGCAGTAGGGGGGTCCGCGGCGGCCTGCCCTCCTTCGAGGGATTCGCGCATTGAGCAACGCAACCTTGTGAATCCTATAACAACGCAACCTTGTGGATCCTACCGAGTTCCGAGTATGTGTGGTGTGATGGGTGGTGTGGCTGGGGGTGCAGATGGAAGACTGTGACGGTGTGTGACGGAAGAGGAGTTGGTGTGCCGGATGCAGTGCGATAGGCCAGCTGTCCGAGGGCTTGGTGTTATGCTGTGAAGATTGGGTGTTCACGCCCTGGTTGGCACCTGGTGCTACTGGCTAGGTCGGTGCAAGGAGTGACAGGCGTCTCCGATGGGGCCTTGGAGGGGGGGATTGCCAGGGGGGGGGGGAGTGCAGGTAACCAGTCCATTGTGTTATTTGTTTCAGGCGAGTGCGGCCTCAGACGGCGTAGGGGCAAGGAGCTCCGGTCTGGAAGAGGAGGTCCTGGACGGACGCTCAGGTACCTGACTGGGGGGAGTTTTAAGGCTTGGTGTCGTACTTTGCTGATACCGTGTCCACGCCCTGGTTGTCACCGGGGGCTCAATTTCTGAGTTTATGCAATGGTATTTTCCTTCAATAAGGTGTTCGGTGGCGCTACATGCAAAGTTTTGGTACGTCGCCAATGGGGCCTTGGAGTGGGGGGACTGCCTTGGAGGGGGGGGGGGGGGAGTGCAGGTAACCAGTCCATTTTTGTTATTTGTTCCAGGCGAGCGCGGCCGCAGACGGCGCAGGGGCCAGGTGCTCCGGTCTGGAAGAGGGGGTCCTGGACGGATGCTCAGGTAAATGGCTGGGGGGGTTTAAGTCTTGGTGTCGTACTTTGCCGATACCGTGTCCACGCCCTGGTTGGCACCGGGTGCGCCATTTCTCAGTTATGCAATGGTATTTCCTTCAATGAGGTGGGGACAATGCTGGAGGCCTGGGGAACCCAGGGCCCACATGACGCACAGCTGGTCGGCGGGGGAGTTCGGGGTGATACATGCGAGGATTGGTACGTCGCCAATGGGTCCTTGGAGTGGGGGATTGCCCTGGAGGGGGGGGGGGTGCAGGTAACCAGTCCATTCTGTTGTTTGTTTCAGGCGAGTGCGGCCTCAGACGGAGCAGGGGCAAGGAGCTCCGGCCTGGAAGTGGAGGTCCTGGACGGACGCTCAGGTAAATGACTGGGGAGGGTGTACGGCTTGGTGTCGTACGTTGCCGATACCGTGTCCACGCCCTAGTTGTCACCAGGTGCTCAATTTTCTACGTGTATGCAATGGTATTTCCTTCAATGAGGTTGGGACAATGCTGGAGGCCTGGGGACCCAGGGCCCGCATGACGCACAGCTGGTCAACGGGGGAGTTCAGTGGTGATACATGCAAGGATTGGTACGGCGCCAATGGGGGCTTTGGCGTGGGGGATTGCCTTGGAAAGGGGGGGGGCGTGTGTAGGTAACCAGTCCATCTTGTTGTTTGTTTCAGGCGGGTGCGGCCGCAGACGGAGCGGGGACATGGAGATCCAAGGGGAATGGCAGCTCCGGTCTGGAAGAGGAGGTCCTGGGCGGACGCTCAGGTAAATGAATGGGGACGTTATTGTCTCGGAGTTGTACTTGGAAGCTTAGGTTTCACGCCCTGGTTGGCACCGGGTGCTCATTCCTCGGTGTATGCAATGGTAGTCCTTCAGTAAGGTGGGGACGATGCTGGGGGCCTGGTGAACCCGGGGCCCAAACGATGCGCGGGTGGGCAGGGGCCTGGGGGGCCTCAGTATCTGGAGCGTGAGGGTCGCGAGGCGTGCCGAGGGCAGTGTTCTGCAGGTAGGGACTTGCATGGGGAGTGGGACTGGTAGAGGTAGTTTGTGGGCCACTTGTTATGATATTCACCTCTCGGTAGGCGTCGCAGTACAGGGGGCTGCGGGGGTGCGCCGGAGGGGTAGCGGAGGAGACGGAGAAGGCGTGGGCCGCTGCTTGAGGGACCCGGACAGGGTTGGGGGTTTTTTCGGGCACTGCAAGATGCGTGTTGGGAGCGTCACCGGGGTTGTGGCTGGCAACAATTTGGAAGCAAGGATTCTGGCTTGCGGGGTGTAGTTTCGGTAGGGGGGCCAGGACCTATGTCTCAATGGTAGGTCTTGTGCCTACTCTTGTGAAGGATCTCGTAGGACAGGGGTTCGAGTCCGCACACGCTGTCGGTGTCGTATGGTGGTAAATGTCACACTCTTCTTTAAACATCAGGGAGATGTGTTCCGTGTCTGGGGCATAGGAGCCAACATACAGTGGTCGTGTCGGAACACCGCTGACACTTTGGAGATTTCGGCGGGGGATCTGGGAGCATGGTAGTGCAGGATACAGGAGGCGAGTTGACGTGGTACCAGTGGGGCGGCGGACATGGGCGCAGTGGCTGTGGTGAGGTGGAGCGCAGGGGGGGGGACTGAGGCACCAGTGATTGGTGGTGAGCGAAAGGAGGGCTTATGGCTGGGGAATTGGGGTTGCCAAATGTGGAAGGTAGTTTACCGGCGCGGCAGACTATTTGGGTTTCGTTCGAGGACTGGGGCCGATGGGAAGTGGCTCCTTTAAGGAGTGGCACGAATCTTACGCCTGAGGGCGGGCACGGCGGTGGCATCAGGATGGCTGTTCGGGGGTGGGGGGGGAAGTCGGAGATTGGGGAGATGGCAGTATAGGAGGGTGTGTGGTGCCGTTCTAGTAAACAGAAGGGTTTGGGCGGGGATTTGGAGAGATTGGGGGATGGAAGGGACAGGGTCTTAATTCTTACGGGACTAATCATTCCTTTTTCTACTGCAGGTAGGGGGAGTGGCCTGGGATCCAGTGTGGTTGCATGGACAGGTGGACACTCTCCCGAACGTTGGGCAGCAACAGAGGCGACATAGCGGGTGTACGGATGTCATCTGGCGGGGAACGCAGTCATTTGGGATGTTTGATGATTGTGGGGTGAACGGTGGAATTGACTCAGGGTGAGCCTGGCAGCCAGTGGGGCGTGACTGGGCCGTGCGATAGGGGAACTGGCTCCACTACAAGCAAAGGCGTTGGAGAGAAGGTTCTTCGAAACAGGGCAGGTCTGGTTTACTCCAAGAGGCTTGGCATGGGATATGTTTCATTGCAAAGGAACTTGGGAAGCGGGTTAGGGAGAAGCGCTGCGCATTGCCATGCAGGGTCTCTGGGGGACGTCTAGCATGCTTACATGACCAGGAGCTATAGCTCAATGGGAAGTCATGTGCCTGTGGTTACAAAGGATCTCACAGGACAAGGGTTCGGGTCCCGCAAACGCTGTCAAAGTGTCATAAGTTGGCAAAATTTCAAACTCTTCTTTGAGTCAGGCTGCAGTGAATGAGGCTGTTTGGGGGACACTGGTGGCCTGGTTGGGGAGGGGGGCGTTTTCATGGATGGGGAGGCTCCTGGACATGTTTCTTGGTTACACGGGACATTGGAGTAAGGGTGGATGGTCATCCACCGATGGTGCATTGCAGAGGAGGAACTTTTTGGGGGGCGGTTAAACATGCTTTACAACTATTAGCTCACAGGTATGGGGGACTGTTTGAGGGGACGGTTGGTTTGGGATGGAGCACTTTTCATGGCTGGATTGCTTTGGACATGTACATTGTTGGAAAAGTGCGCTGGCTTTATGGGTGGATGGTAGGCCACCGTTGGTGCTTTGCAGAGGATGGATTTTGAGGGCTGTTGGACATGCTTACGGGGGACAGGCCCGCAGGTACTGGGACTATTGGACGAGGCACAGGCGGTCTTGTTTTGGGCGGGGACGCTCTTCAGGGATGGGGGATTGGCCTGGAAGGTTACTGGATTACACCGGATAATGGCTGTACGGGTGGTTTGTCATCCACCGACTGGGCCTTGCCAAGAAAGGAGTTTGGGGTGCGATGGACAAGGATTACAGGGGGATGGTCCGCTGTTAAAGAGACGGAGGGAAGACAAGACAGGTGGTTGTTTGTTTTGGTACATTTTTGTCACAGACGGGGTTCGTGTGGGACAAGCTGCTTGTTGCCGCTGGACATAGTTTTCAGGCGTGGATGGTCATCCACCTGGTGCTGGGAGCGGTAGGATGGCAAACTGGGGACCGGTGGTCCTACTTAGAATAGGTGCGCCTTTCGCAGTCTGGGGTGTCCCGGCGCGAGAGGACGTTGTACGGGTGTCGCAAGGTAGACTGGATGGAGGCGAAAGGCGCCCTAGAACTGGGGGTGGGGCAGGGAACCGCCCTCCGGGGGTTTCCCTGGTTGGCGGTACTTTGGAGGGGTGGGTAGTCACATACGGGCGGATCCACCCCTCGGCGGTACACAGGTGACTGATAGCGGGCGCGGGAAGCAATGACCAATGAAGGAAATTACACTGAGGGTCAATAGACAGGACTGTCACCTTAACGCTGCCTCTAGAAACGTGATATTGTCTGTGGCTCTCCTCATTTTAACATTTTTACTGTGTATTAATTGTTGATCTTCGTGCTTTTTAAAATCTGTGGTAAATTGTGTTTCATTGTTATCTGCCTCCCCATCACGATCGCATTGCTTGCACTTAAAAGCTTTCACACTAGACTCTCCATTTGGGTGTTTTTCGCTGCCCTACCCCCGACCGCCATCTTGGGTGTGGGTCGGAAGCGCTCCCACGTCGCTTCCGGGATTAGCGCTCTAGTTCGGATCGCCGCCCCTTGGCAAACACTATTTTAGGGGGCGCTGTTGGTGTCCGGCTGGTCAATAGACAGGACTGTCACCTTAACGCTGCCTCTAGAAACGTGATATTGTCTGTGGCTCTCCTCATTTTAACATTTTTACTGTGTATTAATTGTTGATCTTCGTGCTTTTTAAAATCTGTGGTAAATTGTGTTTCATTGTTATCTGCCTCCCCATCACGATCGCATTGCTTGCACTTAAAAGCTTTCGCACTAGACTCACCATTTGGGTGTTTTTCGCTGCCCTACCCCCGACCGCCATCTTAGGTGTGGGTCGGAAGCGCTCCCACGTCGCTTCCGGGATTAGCGCTCTAGTTCGGATCGCCGCCCCTCGCCATACACTATTTAGGGGAGGAAAGGGTCGCGCGCAGCGCACGCGCCGGAGGAGCGCCAGAGGAAAGCCCGTCTGTGCCCGTCCGGGCCCGACCGGGCCTAGGGCCTGCCACTATGCCCGTCGCGACATCTTTGCAGGACAACCGCCTTCGGTACGATGCAAGTGAGCTCCTGTCATTACGTCGACAGGCCCATGGGACGGGGAGAGGGTATGGCCATTCTGTACCGTGATACGATCACCTGTAAAACGCAGGAAGCCGGGGTTAAGGACTGCGAAAGCTGTCAATTTTCCCTTCGGCTTTCCCCCACGGTCGCTATCTCAGGCCTCCTTGTTTACCGCCCCCCGGGTGCAGTGGCCGGTTTCATCGACTCATTAATGGAATCCGTTACCTGTATAGCTTCCTCTACGACGAACTTTATCCTACTAGGAGATCTGAATCTCCATTTCGAGGACTCAATGGACGTGGCGGCCACTAACCCGCAATGTGACCTGAAGGCCATGCAGATGAGACGAATCAACTCAGGTGCGACCCATGAAAAGGGTCACTTGCTAGACCCTATCTTTTCCAATATGGAGTACCTGACTGCCTCACCTCCCCTTGCCCTCCCATGGACAGACCATTCCCTGGTCTTATTCAGCTGGGCCCCTGTGATCTGGGATCCTCCCCCACTTAGGACGTTTAGGACGGATAGAGCCTGGTAGAGGCTCCCTATGGATAAATGGGCGACCCTCTTGGAATCAACATGCCCCCATGGGGACTCTGACCCGGTGGCGGCGGACGCCAGCCTAGAGACCTGGCTGAGTAGCTCCTTAGATGCCATTCTCCCTAAGAAAAAGATGCTCATCAGGGATAAGAGAGTGGGCTCGGCCCCATGGTACTCTCCTGAGCTGAGGGCTCTGAGAAAGAGCTGTAAAAGGCTGGAACGGGAGTGGAGGAAGGACTGGGGGATAATAAGTAGGAACAACTACCGCTCAGCAATGAGATCATACAAGAACGCGATAAGGGAGGCTAAGATCAAACACTTCAATGAAAGAATCTGCAAAGCCACTTGTTCCTCAAGAGAATCTTTTAAAGTAATGAAAGAGCTGATAAAAACCCCCGACCCACCGGTTATACATGACAATCCCCAAGGAAAATGTCGGGAGCTGGCTACTTACTTTAACTCTAAAATCGAGACCATCCTACGCTCACTCCCTCAGCCAACGGCAGTAGCAGAGCCAATTGCTCAGCAAAGGGTAGGAGCAGCTGAGCTGGACCTTTTTGGCCCCGTGACTGCGGAGGAAGTGCTGAGTGTGCTTGTGAAATTGAAGAGTGGCTCTCCCAAGGACCCTGTCCCGATGCGATATCTAAAACAGGTCGCGTCGACAATTGTGGCCCCAGTGACTGAGCTGATTAACCTGTCGCTTTCACAGGGGGTGGTGCCACCGGGATGGAAAGGAGCAGTTGTGAAAGCCCTCTTGAAGAAGCCGAGCCTTGACCCCACTGACTTGGCGAATTTTCGGCCGATTTCCCTGCTTCCTGGGATGAGTAAGGTGGCTGAAAGGCTGGTTAACCACCAACTTTTGAATTTCTTGGAGGCTAATGGCCGGCTACGGGACTCCCAGACAGGATTCAGGCCTGGACAGGGCACAGACACCGCCCTTCTGGCCGTGGTGGAGGAGGCCAGATGCATTCTGGATTCAGGAGGGTCAGTGGCAGTGATCCTCCTGGACCTGAGCGCGGCCTTTGATACCGTGAATCATCAGGTATTACTCCAGCGACTGGAAGGGCTGGGTGTCACAGGGAAGGCTCTGGGATGGCTGGCCTCCTTTTTAGGTGGACGGTCATTTGAAGTTTGGGAAGGAAACGAGAAGTCTCCCCTTTCGCCCTCCAGTGGGGGGTTCCCCAGGGCTCCTCGCTGAGCCCTACATTATTTAATGTATATATGGCCCCCCTGGAGGATGTGGTGTCTCCGTTCGGCTTTAATATCATCAGCTATGCGGACGACACGCAGTTGGTGGTGGGGCTTTCTCAGTTAGTGAAGCAACCAGCGGCGCTCCATTCCTGCCTGGAGGCAGTATTCGGGTGGATGTGTAACTCATCCCTGAAATTGAACGGCTCTAAGACCGAGCTCATGATCTTAGGTCAGTCTTCCGTCTCCCTGTCTCCCAGTAGTTGGCCTGACTGCATGGGAGCTCTTCCCAGCCCAAAGAAGGAGATTAAGAGCCTGGGAGTGTGGCTGGAGCAAGACCTGATGTTTAGAACACAAGCCAAAAAGACCGCGGGTGTCTGTTTTGGTATGCTTCGGTCAGCCCGCAAGATTCTGTCACTCCTCCCTGAGACCTCTCGTAAGTTGCTTATACAGGGGCTCATTATCTCTAGGCTGGATTACAGCAATGCTCTCTTCTTGGGTGCTCCGGAATCCACATTCAAGAAGTTGCAGCAGGTGCAAAATGCAGCAGCCAGACTGCTAACTAATGTCCCCAGAAGGCAGTCTGCTAAACCAGCATTGATGGCACTGCATTGGCTCCCGATGCGGGAAAGAGTAACCTTCAAGGCACTCTGCATGGCACAGAAGAGTCTGCAGGGGAAGGGCCCAGCGATCCTGAGGAACATGATCCAACCTTACAAGGCAGCAAGGGCTCTTCGCTCTGATCATAAATTTCTTCTCCAGTCTTATAGAGTAAGACGAGCCCGTACCGGAGGGAGACGGTTCTCAGTGAATACGGCCTCCGCCTGGAACTCCCTGCCACTCAGACTGCGGGCAGAAACCAACACTCTGCGTTTCCACAAATTATTAAAAACTCACCTGTTCCCGGTTTGAGATGACATGCGCTGGGTGCTGCTCCGATCTATTGACAGCGCTGGGATGCCCAAGGGTAACCGTGCGCGGTATAAAACTCCAAATAATAATAATAATAATAACACTGAGGATGCTTGGAGGGCAAGTGATGGGGAGAGGAAGGAGGTCACTGAGTGAATGGGGGAAGAGTCTAACAGGTGAGATGGTTTTGAGAATGGATGAAAGGAGAATGAGTAGGTATGGGTTGGGGAAAGTATATTTATTGCATTTATGTACTGTCGAATAAAGTCTAAATGATTGCAACCATGTCCTAATAAAATGGCCTTTTACGCTTCAAGTAACAGCGTGGAGTGTGGTTCTTGCGCGATGCGGGCCCCGGGGGAAGTGAAGGTCGCAGACCAGTCTTCCCCCGGGGAATTCGCGCAACGGCCGGAAGGACATGGTGGGGGTGGGATCATAGGAAGGAGAGGGGCGGGAGTTGGGAGGGTATATAGGTGTCAGGAGAGGAGTATCCGGCCTCTTCCTGACACCTGAGCACCACCGGGGGGGAGAGAGAAAAATTTGTCCGCCCACCCACCCTACAGACATTAAGCGAAGGGTTGGGATAGAATTTGGGCTGAGCGTGCCAGTTTAGGGCAGGGTTGCAGAGTAGAGGCGTCACGGTACTTTGGAGGGGTGGGTAGTCACATACGGGCGGATCCACCCCTCGGCGGTACACAGGTGACTGATAGCGGGCGCGGGAAGCAATGACCAATGAAGGAAATTACACTGAGGATGCTTGGAGGGCAAGTGATGGGGAGAGGAAGGAGGTCACTGAGTGAATGGGGGAAGAGTCTAACAGGTGAGATGGTTTTGAGAATGGATGAAAGGAGAATGAGTAGGTATGGGTTGGGGAAAGTATATTTATTGCATTTATGTACTGTCGAATAAAGTCTAAATGATTGCAACCATGTCCTAATAAAATGGCCTTTTACGCTTCAAGTAACAGCGTGGAGTGTGGTTCTTGCGCGAAGTGATTGTTCAGGCAAGCCAGCCACACACGTCGGATCCGCACACTCATTGAAGGGAGGTAGAGTCTGCAGCAGTCATGGCGGCATTACCAGGGCCAGACACGCGGTCAAGCCCCTCCCTTACAAGTGGATGCGCTAGAGTTAGACAGTCATTGAGCATCGTGTGCAGGTGGACTGAGTGAGGCTGTGCTGATGAAGTCAGCCAAGCTCCTCCTTTACGCAGGTGTCTTTTGGGTGAATATGCGTGACCACAGATCTCACACACCCTTGTCTTGGAGCTGCAAACACAGCGATGTTCTGTCTAGGCCGTTTTCATTTTGATGCCCCCTATCTACAGGTGGAAGGGTGCAAGCGGCCTGCAGGTTCCAATATTGCACTTCTTATGGAGATTTGAGTTGGACTGCCTTCTACTTGGTCCACACCCACCTCAGCCTCAGCAGGCTTAAAATACATGAAGCCTTTCATTCTCAGATGGCCACACCATCAATGAATCCCGGCAGGGTTAGGCACCAACCTCAGAGGCTGGAAGAAGCAGGGCGCTGACTGCACACACACCCACAAGCAGTCTGGGCTACAAGCAGGCCCTTCACAACTCGTTGCCAAGGTGATGTGTTGGCGTGGGGACTACCTGTTTGGAGTAGCTGCACACAGGGAACACAACATGCTCATGTGTAGGATTGAGACTGCAATCCCGTGGGTGGAGCAGTCCTATTTATCAGCTCTGGTGACCGTGTGCTCCTGACGGGTTCATGTCACGCCATATTTGTTTCATACACTGCATCGGTTTTACTTTTCTTTATGTAGGAACTTTCACTGCTGGAGTATATGCAGTAACTGATTCTGTTCACACCATGCCAACAAGTGCAAGGGAGCATGGCTCACTGCTGCATGTGCTGCACCCAGTTAGTGAGTAGAGGCTGCATGGCTGCCACTTGTATAACACCTGTTCTGAAAGGTTTTGCTGATTTTGCCTGCAGTGCACCTGTTCTGTTTGTGCCTGTGATGTTTGCACTGCTGCT
Source organism: Triturus cristatus (assembly GCF_964204655.1). Lineage (NCBI taxonomy): Eukaryota > Metazoa > Chordata > Amphibia > Caudata > Salamandridae > Triturus > Triturus cristatus. Next base: position 289,132,253 of record NC_140591.1, on the reverse strand, counting down.
TTCTCTTCTGTAACACTTCTGAGTGTCTGCATGTGAGAGTCATGCCTTGCTGTTGCCTGTGCGGTGCCTCTTCTGTATGTTTGTGGGAAGCATGCACTGTTGTCTTTGTTGAACTGTTCTGTGGCTGTGAGAGAAATGTGCTCTGGTGCTTCTGCTGTCTGTGTTACTCCTGTTCTGTTTACATAAATGAAGCCTGCTCTACCCTTAACTGTGAAGAGCGTCGCCAATGAAGAGTCAGTGACCAGGCCCTGCAAGAAGAGGACAGCGCTGCATGAAAATGGCAAAAGGTTATCCTTTCTTGGCTGCCCAAGGACTGTGGATTCAGTACATGGGATTTAAAAAAAAATCATATTATTAAAGAATAAGCATCAGCATTATCAAATACAGTACAGAGGAAGCAAGAGGCCAAATAACATGAGGACAATAGGTAGAAGCAAGCAATACACATAGTCACTGGAAGGGTCTAGGGTGAAGGGGGAATGTCACTGCTGGTGGTCAGGGGGGGTTGACATAAGTCCCCATGGTAGGAGTTCCACAGGACACACATACGGGTCCGTTTCTTGGGGCAACCCCTGGCCATATTTACCGCCTTTTCTCTAAACATTGACCAGTCCAAGTCTTTCTTCCAATCGCCCACTGTAGGAGGTTGGGCCGCTCCCCACCTTTGTGCAATATTTCTTTTAGCGAGCATGAGCCCCAAAGTGACCCATTGCGTTGAGCAAGCATTCAGATCCGTCGGCTCCCAAACATTCAAGAGACACCTACGGGCTTCAAGGCTAAGTTGTGTGGATAACACTGTGTTAATAATATCACTTTGCGCCAGTAGCTTTGAATGATGTCGCATTCCCAGATTATGTGCATAAAAGTGCCCTCCAGACCACATCCCCACTGGCAATCCCCCCTGTCCAGTCTGCCCATCCGTACCAATTGGGGCCCTGTCACGTAGATTCTATGGAGTACCTTTAGTTGGACTAGGCGGAGGCGCGCCGGGATCGCCACGACTCTGGGCGAGGAAACAGCCTCTTGCCATTCCTCATCGTCCATTTCAAGTCCGTCTCTGGACCATTTCTCCCTGAGCGACTGGAGAGGGTCTGGCATGTTATGAATCAACTTTTTATAGATCAGTGAGATAGTGCTATCAGGGATGTGGCCGTCCAATATGCAGTCCTCTAGGGGAGAAGATTCGGGAAGAGTGGTGCCGTGCTGCAGATGGGAGCGCAGTGCATGTCTGATCTGTGTATAGCAGAAGAGCTCCGAGTCAGCTAAGTCAAATTGTTGTTCTAGTGTGGCGAGTGACTAGATGTCCGATTTGTCCCAGAGGTCCCCTATACGTGAGAGACCTATAAGGTCCCATTTGTCAAACCCTTTGCTTTTCCACAAACTACCCAGCTGCTCTAAGTCCCACAACGGGGTCGCAAGTGTGAGCCTGCGATCCCAGCCAAGACTTTTAGTGGCAGTGTGCCAGATGTGAACGGAGTGTTTGGTGAAGCCTGTGAGGTTGAAGCGGTGAGGTTTAGAATAAAGTGCCCCATTATAGTTCCCGCCAGAAAGTAGCCACCTATCCATGTTGTAGCCGGGATCCCCGGGACGGGTGTAGGTGCCGTGGTTGATGGCGGCTAGGTGAGCTGCCCAATAGTATGTTTTGATATCCGGGAGACTAATGCCCCCGTCCTACCAGTTCAAGGTGAGCTTGCTAAAGGCAATGCGCGGTTTTCCATTCCATAACCAAATCCCGCTGAAGGCCCTCTACCTCTCTGAAATAGGACATTGGGACCGGGTCTAGGGAGTTCTAAAGGGCATATAAAAACGGGGGAGAGACATCATTTTAAATAGGGCTGCCGAAAGGGGAAGGGACTTCCAATTAGTGATATCTTTGTGCAGTCTGGCCAAGGGGGGGTGGGGAGAAGATTTTGGGAGTAGCGAAGTGATGGATTCAAGGAAAGAAAGATCCTTAGGTACATGAAGCCCTCTGTGCGGATCTGTATTGACACCCCGTCGGAGGAGTGGGTGGCTCACCAGCCAAAACAAACAAAAGAGATTTGCTCCAGTTAATAGAATACCCCGAGAACCTACCAAAAATGGCCAGGATATCTAGCACCACAATCAGGGACCGCCAAGGTGAAGCTAGATAGAGCAGAATATCGTCTGCATAGAGCGAGATACGGTCCTCCCACTCCTGGGACCAGCGCAAGCCCCGAATTATCGGGTCTCTGCATATCCAGGCTGCTAGTGGTTCCAGAGCAAGAGCAAACAGGAGGGGAGACAATGGACAGCCCTGATGGGTCCCTCGCCCCAGCTCGAAAGTGGATGATTTTTTGTTATTGACTACCACTTGAGCTAGCGGTTTAGCATACAGAAGCTGCACCCATTGAATGTATTGCGGGCCGAACCCGAACCTTTCCAGAACTGCCCACAGATACGGCCATTCAATGGGATCAAAGGCCATGGTGGCATCTAGGGATACGATTACAGTGGGTTCCTCGATAGAGGCCACTCTGCCTAAGACACCATGGACTCTGCGGAGGTTAAGAGCGGTATTACGATGGGGAATAAAACCGGATTGATCTGGGTGGACTAGTGTCTCGATCACTATAATCAGACGATTGGCCAGCAGCTTGGCCATAATCTTGGGCTCAGCATTGAGGAGGGAGATCGGTCTGTAAGACCCACAATCGGTTTTAGGTTTACCCTTCTTATGGACCGTAATTATGGTGGCCGTCCTCTGATCTATCGGAAGGAATCCCTTTTCCAGTGAGTTTTCATACATCGCCCTAAGATATGGGGCCAAGTCCATTCGGGCCTGAGGCCTTCCCGGAGTTAATGGACCGGATCGCCTGTGCTATTTCATCGTTGGATAGATTGCTATCTAGGAAATCACGGTCATCATTGTGAGTTTGGGCAGCACAATATCGGTCAACATTCGACAAGAGTCCTCAACAGAATAGGGAGCTGTGGAAGAATAGACAGCACTAAAGTGGGCAGCAAACTGGTCGACCACTTCCTGTGGGTCAGTGATGGGGGTCCCACCCTCCCCATACAGCTCTGACACTAACCGGCTTGCCCATTCTTTCTTGTCCAACCATGCTAGTAATTTCCCGGCCTTATCCCCTACCTCATAGAGCCATCCCTGCGCAGCCCTCCCCAATGCTTGTGCCTGGTCCATCGCTAGTGCTTTATATTCATGCTGTCGGAGTGCTAGATAGTGAAGTTTGTCAGGTGTGACCTCCAACTCTAGGTCGGATTCCAAATGGCTAATTTCCGCTTCAATAGCCACTGTCTCTTTATTGCGATCTTTCTTCTTACCCGAGATTATGGATAGAGCCTGGCCCCGAATCACAGTCTTGAAGGCTTCCTATAACGTCTGCGGGGAGTCCACTGTTCCTTAATTGTCGATAAAATAATTATCTATAGACGTGAGAAGCGAATTGCACATTTTAGGGTCTCTGAAATACCACGGGTTAATGGGGGCCACTCACCCCACCTGCGTATAGGTAAGGACCATGTGAAGCCAGACGGGTGAGTGATCCGAAATACCCCTAGCCAGGTATTTCACCTCATGGATGTACGTAACCAGAGATGCAGGGACCAGAAAATAATCGATTCGTGAGAGGCTCCCGTGCGCTCCGGAATGGAAAGTATGCTGCACTATATTTGGGTGAAGGGACCTCCACCAATCCACCAACCCCATGCTCTCAAGGAAATCAGGAAGCCACCCGGAGGTGGGGCTCAAGCCTCGGGAGGATGCCAATCCAACTCGCCCGAAACTACTGAGTATAAATCCCCTCCCAAAATGAGCAGACTCTCAGGAAAGGCTAAGTATATAGTCCCTAAATCACTAAAGGTGGCAGATTGTAGGCCCGGATGCACATACACGGATAGAAATGTGACGGGGCGACCCTCCCAAGAGCCCGAGACCCCGATATACCGGCCCGATCGTCCATCCAGGTGGCCTGTACTGCAAAAGGAAGGGAATTCTTCATCATAATACCCACCCCTCGGGAGCTAGTGGTGAATCCCGCATGAGCCAATAGCACGTAGGCCCCCCATGTAGGGCCTTGCAGGCATTTCCAACAAGATGAGTTTCTTGAAGTAGAACTATATCGGGGGCCTGACGTTTGATATATTGGAGGACCGTACTGCGCTTAATCTTATCCCCCAACCCATTGACGTTCCAGCTTAAAACTTTGATTCCTATGTCTCTCTGTGTAGCCATGACCCCTTAGGAAAGACTTCTGCTCCCTCCCCAGGAAGTGCAGCTGATGCAATGAAAACAACCAAAGTAAAAATAAAGACAATCCAAAACACCCCCGCCCAACTGCCCCCCACCCTGCTGCCCTGCACTCTGGGCCTAAAACTGCCCATCGAAAACTTGCAGAGTGCCTGTCGCCCTCGTAAGAAATTCAAAGGAGAAAAAAGGGGGGAGAATTAAAGCGCTCCATGTCCCTACCCCTGACAACATCACATGGAGGTCCCCTTGAGAAAGAACAATTCAATACCACATAAATCTACAGGCCCCAGCAAGTGAGAATCAAAGACCACCCTCCCAGGCCCACCCTATTCCCGAACCCCGTTACTCAGTTCAAATGCCTCCGTCCGCCAAGTCTCTCTCTCAGGAAGGACGGTTGTCTGCACTCTCTCTGCTGCTGCGGTCGCTCGGGCTCCTTCGTCCGCGATGTTCAAGCCAGTCCGCCACTGCTTCAGGTTGTTCGAAGAACCACACTCTGCCCTCCGTCTCGACCTGGAGGCGCGCCGGAAACAACATAGAGTATTTCAGTCCCCTTTCCCGGAGGTCACGCTTCACTGCAAGGAATGACCTCCTTTGCCTCTGTACTCTCTGTGTGAAATCCGGGAAAAAGAAGATATCGGCGTTTTCGTAGCGAAGGGGGGCTCCTGCCCTGGAGTTCTGGAGGATAACATCTCTGTCCCGATAATTCAAGACCCGGGACAACATGGGCCGCGGGGAGCGCCCGGTTTGGGACGGCCGCCCGGGACCCTGTGGGCTTGTTTGATGACAAAGAACTTACTGAGACCCTTGGGTTGCAGATGTTTGATAATGAGGTCTTCAACAAAAAGATCAGGGGACTGCCCCTCCGATTTCTCTGGAACACCCAGTATGCGGAGGTTGTTGCGCCGAAGACGGCCTTCCTAGTCGTCCAGTTTGAGGTCCGTGAGTTTGCAGGAGTCTCGGAGTTCGCGGACTTCCCCTTGCAGCTGCGAGACATCACCCACAAGACTGGCGGTCATTAGTTCTACCTGTTTGACCTTTTCATTGAGCTTCCCCAGATCGGCCCTTATAAGGTTGATTTCAATCGCCATAGTGTCCATTTTATGCTCCAGCGAGGTCTTGACGCCGGTTATCGCCTCCATGACATCCTTTAGCGAGAGCTCGTGTTCATCTTCTTACAGGTTCCCCTTGGTGGAGCCTCTAGATAGCTGGTTCTGCTGTGTGTCTTTTGATACCGTGTATCGGTCCAGCTTGTTAGTTTGCGTCTGTTTTGCCCCTCGGGATCCACACCCTTTATTGCGGTCCATTTTGACATTGAGCCACCGCTCCCTACCGACCCGGGGCACTCAGGGCAAGCAACTGTGCAGCTACTCCCAGCTCCTGACAGATGCGCTGACTGGCAAGGGCCCCAATGATCGATTCCGGGCACCGGGGGATACAACACCAATTTTGCACCTACCAGGGTAGAGCTTCCGTCAATGCGGTCCCTCACGGCAGCGGTGGTGCAGGGGGCCGAGTCGTCTCGGTATCCACTGATCCCGAGGGCAGTGTTGTCAATTGTGCCCCACTGTGCGCCCCTCTCTGACCACTCGTGGGGTTCCACTTCACACTATCCACAGCGGGCAGCGTAAGTCCTTGGTGGTATCACAGGAGTCCCAACACCTTCACATTACTCGTCCTAGGACCTCTGGGGAAAGCAGCAGGTGGGCTCCGGAGGGTCAGCAGTAAGCCTCCAAGGCAGTAATGGACACTGGCAAGAGGAGAGGAGCGGAGCCTTGCAATGGTTATGGGCGTGCCGCCACCATTTGCAAATTGCGGCTATGGTGCTCTTCGCCCACAGCTGTAAGTTTGCCTCCCCACCTCACCAGGATCTCTTCACGGGCCTCTGGTCCCCGCTGGGTCGGCGGGACCCCAGTCTGTGCTCCGCAGTGTAGCGCCTTCCGGAGTGCGGCGGCACCTTCCGGGTCCGCCGCCGCCGCAGGGAGTCGTCAGGGAGATCTGGCCTCTCTCCCAGCCTCTCCAGCCACTGTGGGTCCCAGCCTCCAACGGGAACGCAGGGTTCACCGCTCCGGGGCCCGTATCTCCTTCCTCCGACGTGTGAGGCGGGTCGGAAGAAGCAGGATGGTGACCCTAACTGTTCCGCCACATGGGGCTGTCGTCAGACAGGACAGAGCTTGATTCAAGATAGACGCGGGGCAGGGACGGGTGCCGGAGCTTCACGTTACACGGCCATCTTCGATCACTGTTTGGCCACGCCCCAGTACATGGGATTTTAAATCAATGTTCAGCGTTTCGACTCTTGAAAGTCAGTGAGTTGTTTATCCTGTTTACAGAAAATGTGATTTAAGGCACTATGCGACTCCATGTGAGTCACACAAGAATACCTTAGATTTCATTCATTCTCCCATAACACATGAGGTTCTAAATTATTTATTATTCAGATTTTAACACACAGGTTGTTCTGCACCCAGTCCTGATGAAGACCCACATTGATGTTTCATAGTGACCACAACTTTCAAGGGTCGAAACGTTGACGATTGATTTAAAATTGCCTGTACTGAATCCACAGTCCTTGGGCCAGTCAAGAAGAGATAACCTTTTTTCATTTTCATATGAGACTTGCAAAACATATTATCCGAGACTGGCTGATCACATTCATTTGCAGCATTTACTTTGTGAACTCAAATTTGTGTTGTTGTACCCAGTCACATTTTCACTTAATGCAAACCATGAGCACCTTCACTTTGCACCTATGGAACAGCCTCCATCAGTATTCATGAAAATATTCTAATCTATAATTTTTTGAATATACGAGAAACTGAAATTCAAACAGACCCATGTATGTTTCATTATCTTGTATCCGTTTCCGAGGAGATTTATACCTCTCATATATAGTTACTAAACAATTGTATTTAATAAGTTGCTCTGCTCCAACAGAACCAATTATCTTTTTGTACGTAGAGAAAGGAGGTAGAACCACAGCTCCCTATTGCCCACAGCAGAAGGTCCTGGAAGAGGCCAGATGCCACATCGCACTCATGAAGAAGAGGAGCATTGGATCAGGGATCCCCCTGATCATCACCAGGCCAGAGAGCAGCACCTGAGGCCAGTGGCTGGACTACAGAGACATTCGACCACAGAGAGGTTCTGTTGGCCATCCCCAAAGGAGGTGCATACCACTTCACCCAAAGGAAGAGACTTTACCAACGAGAAGTCTTGCCAGCATAGGTCGAAAGAAGGTGTAGGCTGAAGCACCAAGAACAAAGAAGATGAGTATGACCTGCTGGTCCACACTGGGAAACCTGACAACCAACCGAGCCCAGGAGGAAAGATCAATGGAGGCCAGGCCTGAAAGGCACACTCAAGAAGACTTGAGCTGCTGAAGGAGCACATCTAGCCACTCAAGCACCCAGCTACAGAGGTGAAACGAGGACGACCTGGAGACAGCAAAGCGGGAGAACCAAAAGCAAGCAGCAAGTACAAGCGAACTGAATCTCTGCCCCATACTTTCCAGTGTATCCGTCCAAACACATTCACTGATGGCTCAGCAACCCAAAACATCCAGGCAAAAGAATGCAGATGCCTCCACAAAAAAAGAATGTAAGCACTAGGCCACCAGCACTCTACTTTGTCTACGACTCAAGAAAGAATGCCTGCAACCTTCAAGGCAAGTTGCTGCGACCTGTCGTATAGGTTCAACACACGACTGGCTACCCCATCATGTCAGTCCCTGCCAAATGAGTCAACACAACCACCCATGCAGCATCAAACAACTAGAGTGGAGTTCAACACTTCTGCTACACCTCCAGACAAGAAGCACCAGTGACACTTAGAAGAATCTGTCAATCAGCGACTACCGGCTCACCCTACCTGCATCCTGATCCCGGGGGTGAGAGTGAGTTTTGAACAGGATCCAGTTACCCCTGTGGTTGCACGAGCGATTAGGCAGTGGCTTCTCGGCGGTCTTGCAGCAATCCAGATGTGACACACGTGCAGCCCCAGTGCAGACAACACGCAGTCCCATGCCAACCCATCCAAGGGGCCTCCAAAAGTGCGAGAGGTGGAGTTGACACTGCCCCAACAGTGGATTCCAGGAGGTGACAAGGCCTCGCAGCAGAGACTCCAACAGGTTGCAGCATGACAAGACTGTCTTGACCTGGCCAAGCAACATCATCAAAGTATGATTCATGTTGGACGGTTCACAATGGACTCCGACAATGCTCCTGACGCACCTTGTTTTCAATTGTTGATACCCAACATGAATCATCTGGTGTATCAGCAAAGTGACCATCTTCAGATTATGAACATGGTTCTGCCAAGTTTGCTGCCAGAAGGGCCCAGACTTTTTTGGACTAGTGTTTGTGTCTTGTCTCATATAAGCTAAACTATGAATGCGTACAGAGATATCCTGCGGCAGCCAGCATCATCAATCTATGCATTCACAACTGTCCCGCTGATTAACTCTAGAGACTGGTGGAGTAAGTGGTATCCAGTTTGTTTTGTTTGTTTCCACTGTTTGGACTAGTTATAAAACAAAAAAAAATTATGAGGAATATAGTGTCCTGCTGGACATGTCATATTGTAGCCCTTCCCCAGGGACAATGTCTACACCCACACTCAACCCATCCAACAGGCATCACCAGTCAGGTGACCCAGCCAATAAAAGGGGCCAGGTGCACATCCCCTGGGCCAGTTATGCACCCACCACACTAATGTCTGTGTCATTATTTTACTTAGTACGTGGGCCAGGGGCCCACTTCTTTACAATCCCCCTGCTGTATGTACTCTGTGTGTGCCAGAAACATGTATTGTTTCCCCTCCTTGTCCTGTCTTGTGTGTTTAAGGATTCTTACAATGCAATATTCTGTGTTTGTGCATCCTCTGTGTCAGTGTGTCAGAGTTGTTTGCCCAACTGCTGGCTGGGCTACACTGTTCTCGGTGTATGAGAAAACTTGCACCGGTGTTACCATACCGGACTTGTTTGTTGTGTGTCTGTGTGAGAGAAGTCTGCATTCCGGAAGCCGACGGCGCACTTGTTCTGTGTGTGTGAAAGCGTCATGACCTGTTGATGCTTGTGTTGTAACTTTCCATTGATGGCCAAGCTTGCCTGAAGCTGGCTCTGCTGTACTCATTCTGTCTGTGTGAGAGAGAGATGGAAGCTTCCACTGAATAAATGTAACACAGACCTCGGGGCTCAAAGCTTTCCTTCTTTTCATAAGAGGTGCAGCACAGAGTTGCAGTGCAAGGTTTACACATACACAGAAGAGAGTAAGAGAGAGAGCACAAACAGTAGCAGTGCAAACCAACCTTATGCACGCCACATACACAGCATGGGAAGCAGCAGTGTGAGCCTCCCTTTCCCAAGATGGCTAAGAAGAGGAAGAAGCTGTACAAGACTCACTTATGCAGAGAATAGGTACCTCCAAGACAGTAAAAGTTTACACTCCCCACTCAAATAATAGGCGCAGCACTGGCAGGAGCAGCACAAGCAGGGGCAAAGCTTCAGGGAGGAGGGGTGTTTTGGGTGTTACACCCCTCTAATAAATGTATTTTCTGATAAGTAGTTGGGTACAGGTGCGTTCAGTCTGGTATGGTGAGATGTCTGTTGGATTTCGCCAGGAATTTTTACATCCACACTGTTGGACTTGGCCCTTCTGGCAGGTTCACCCCTAAACTTTTTGCGATTATCTTAGCTTTTTCCCTACGTTGGGTGAGTGTTTTAGGCCTCGAGGCACTTTTACACTGTGTCCCAGTGGAAAGTGCGTGCGTGCGAGCTGTTACATTTAGTGGGACTGACCTGCCCTCCCATAGGAATGCATGGGGAATGTATGTGTCCATGGTAGTTCCTGATGCGTGGGGAGTGCAGGGTCGAGTTTGGTATGTGCGAACTCTTGAGAGTGAATGTTGCGCGATGATGTGTGCGGCGTTACTGTGTCTAGTATAGAAGTGCCACTTCTAGACGCTGGCATAAAAGTGAAGTGACTGTCTAGCATGTGATTGGCTGGTGAGCCTGGCTCCAGGAGTCAGGATGGGTCTGCCCCAGTGGTGAGTGGGGAGATCTGCATGGATGAGTGGGAGGAGTACACCTGGGACCTGAATAGGGCTGGGCTTTCCCCACACAATGCTGGCTCCACCCCCTGTGGTGCGACTGATGACCCTGGCCTGTTCTGTGAATAGGGAGAGGGGCTGAGCAAAACAAAGTGCTCAAGAACCAGTTGCATCTGGTTCGCCCCTTCCCTGCACCTTGAGACAAAGGAAACCTGTGTATAAAAAGGGGCTGTGACCCCATGTAAAATGTTCTTCTGATCCTAACTTGGGGGGGCCTGCTGCTGCTGGGCGCCAGGAGAGACCGCCACTGGGGACTGCCTCCCTGCCTGGAGGGCCCTGTGAGCTGACCCCTGGGCCCAGCCCTTGCCCCCCTGTCTTCCTGGGGACTTTCCCTGGACTTTGCCTTGCTGGGGAGAGCTTTCCACTTTTGGTCCTGGACTGTGGACATTTGCTTTTGTTCCCTGAAGGGCGCTTTTGCTTGGTGCTGGGCTTCGTGAGCAGTTGGGAGTTCCCCGAGGTGTGGAGGATTCCCCCATGCTCCGAGGAGAAGGCGGGAGCCCACCCCGCATTCTGGTGCCTGTCGCGGGTGCCCACCCCGCTTATTTCTTTGTTTGAATTGCGGGAGCCCACCCCGTATTGTGGTGCTCGTTGGCGGGTGCCCACCCCGCTTATGATGTGATTTCGGTGGGTGCCCACCCCACATTGTGGTGATCTTTAGCGGGTGCCTACCCCGCTTTGGGTGCTTGGAGAACGGGAGCCCACCCTGCATTTATTTTGTTTGTAAACGGGAGCCCACCCCGTATCTCACCAGTTTCACCGCCGCGACCAGGGCTGAACCGGAAGTCAGGCACCCTCTGGGGGCGGGCCACAAGACGGAAGCCGTGCCCGGAAGCAGGAAGCAGGCGGGAGCCTACCCCGCGCTCCTGCGTGTGCCCCGGGAGACGCCGTGACTGAGGGGCCGGGAGGAAGCCAAGGGGAGAGCGCTTCCCCTACCGCGGAGAGAGGAGACACCGCAGAGAGGAGACGCCGCCGCCCAAACAGACGGTGAGTGCGGGAATCCCCACGGGTCACTCCTCTGCTTCGTGCAGCGCTTTCCCTGCTTTAGAGCCCCCGAGCGGGACTCCAACGGTTGGGGCACATTGTACGCTGAGGCTCACGAGTCCCCCGAGCGGGACTCCAACGTTTCGGGCTTATTGTATTTTAGGGTTCACGAGTCCCCCGAGCGGGAATCCAACGAAGGGGGCATTGCTATTCTAGAGCCCTGAAAGGCTCCAACGAAGGGGGCATTGCTAATCTAGAGCGCCAGTGCGCTCCAAAGTTTGGCATACTGATTCCTCGAGCCTAGGTGGCTCCAGCGCGGCATAGTGTTGTTTTAGAGCTTGCATGCTCCATCGTTGGGGGCATTATTCTTTCAGAGCCCAGAGAGGCTCCAACGCTGGGAATATTTGTTGAAAGGGCCATTGAAGCTCAGGCCTCCCTTTTTGCAATAACAGCCTGCACAGCTGCCCAGCAAGTAGTGGGCAGCTGCAACGTTCTTTTCGCCTTCTGCCTTGACTGCGTGCGCAGTCCAGCCCTGACACTGTGGACAAAGGGCGTTTGAGCCCCTGAAAGGCCTAGTTGGCCTGGGGACAGTTTTCCTGTGTTGTGCCCTCACCTAGGGTGCATGGTTATTTTTACATGTGTACTTTTGCGCCATGTGTATTGCCTTTATGCTATTGTTACTCCTACCTGTGTCCATGCGTAGGAGACTGTTTTCCTAGTATAGGTTATGCTAGGGTGTTCATGGTTCTCTGCGTGATATATGCCTAAGGTGTTTAGGATTGCGTAGGGTGTACTTACCTGTTACCAGTGGTTACTGGTTGTGCGCTACATTTACTATTTGTTCTACATTTCTACATTTACAATTTGGTGATTTGTGATGATTCTGACAGTGGTCCATGTGGCCCTGTCTTGTGTAAATAGTCCCCTGTAAATTCCGCCCACTGCCAGTTGGCACAGTGTAATTTGTGTGAATATTATCTAATGTGTTTGGTATAACACAAAGGCTATTTTTATATATAACCTTGTGTGGAGTTTCTTTTGTGGTGGGCCTTGGGTGTTGTTGCTGGGTGCGCGCGCAAACGCTTTACACATTGCCTCCGGGATAAGCCTGACTGCTCGTGCCAAGCTACCAAGGGGGTGAGCAGGGGTTATCTTTGGTGTGTAACTCCCCAGCCCTGACTTAGAATGGTGGTTTCTGCCTTGCTTTGGCGCAAGCCTTAGCCAACCAGAAATCCCATTTCTAACGCACACAGACAAAAACGCACATACACACTCTCTCTTTCTGTTTTGAAATCCTCAAAAATGGTTTATGTCACAAAATATTGTGTTTTCCCTCACTTACTACCTTTACCAAGTCAGATTCCTCTCCCTTTCCACTGTCTGTTAGGCCCCTCTCAAGCGCCCTGTTTGTCCTATGAGGTATTTTATTTATTTATTTATTTATTTTATGTGTTTTTGTATAGCACGGACTTTACCTGAAGGTGTCAGAACGCTTCACAATAGGAACAGTAATGATACATGAGGAGAAAATTACAGGTGAGCATGTTACAAAAGCAAACGTTACGTTAAATGAGACAATAGTGACAACTGTGCATGTATCAAGAGCAAACAAAATACAAGAGGTAGCAAATGATACTTTACAAGAGGAAAAAGTGACGTGTGCATGTTACAAAAGCGCACAAAGTACAAGTAGAGGTATAATACTGCAATAAATGGTAGACACTCAAAACGCTAGAACAAACGTTACGTTACATGAGGCAATGGTGGCAATTTTAACATTATGGGGCCGATTCCAATTCCGGCTGCAAAACGAACCGACCGACACGGATCCGGACCGAACACCGACCGACATGGACCAGCGCGTATGACCTGTGCAGTACGATGCAACGCGTGTGAATTACAACCGACACGTACGGAATACAAGCCGTACGACCGAGCCATAGGGAAAATAGTGATCCGGCCGGAAAACCGACGCGAATATCACCGACCGACCCGGAATGAAGCCGACGACCCGCGATGTACAATTTGCGCAGTACGATGCAATGCGTGCAAAACCATAACCAGAACAAACCCGCACAACCGACACGCACAGACAACCCGACACACAACAATAGAGACCGCCGCGAACAACGTGTACCAAACACAGAAGACAGGCAGCGTGAACGAGGCGGAGAAGCCCACACAAGACAACAGCAGCATCCGTTTCCTTCACATGAACGTCTCCTTCATGTCTACAAAACACAAAGGAAAAAAGACAAAAAAAGGACCAAACAAGCAATGACAAAGCCAATAAATATCAACAAAAAAACATGGGACAAAGACACACCCACCACTCCAACTATATAGAGGACTACAATCACTACCATCATCCCTTGCAAACATGAGACACAGACAGCAGCAAACACCAGTACGCAGCAACCACAGACACACTCACAACTCACCCATCACACAACTCACACACCATCAGCACCTCATACAAAAGCACACACACATACACCCAGCAAAACCAACACCAACCCACCATCACTTTCACCCTCACACACACATCCCTCACCACCACCACCACCCATCACCATGCCTCCAAAGAAGAATTCAAAGTTCACAGATAGTGAGTTAGAAGTGCTGGTAGACGAGATCATCAGAGTAGAGCCACATGTGTTTGGTACATTGGTCTAAAGGACCCCCATCTCACAGAAAACCAAGATGTGGGCGAGGATTGTGGACAAGGTGAATGCCCAAGCACCAGCAAGGCGCACAAAGGACGACATCCAGAACAGGTGGTATGACGTGTGCAGGAGGGTCAAGAAACGCATTGAAAAAGATCACGCCCTGAGTCAGTGCACCGGCGGTGGCCCTCCTGCCAAACCAGTCTATATCAGGAACTGGGAGGAGAAGGTGCGGGGCATCCTACCACCAGAGAGCGTCCATGGCCTAACAGACATCACAGAGCCTGGTGAGTACACAAACAACATACCCAAGATTGTGTGGCAAGGGGACAGTGAAACCATGCACCACAAGCAAAGCTACACTAACCAATAGATAATCAGCCCAAGATGTGTATGCCAGTCAGACAAACACAATACCTGCCATCTCATAGTGACTGGGATCTGTGTCATTACATGCATCAACCTACAAACAAATAGAGCAAGCCAGTGGCACTAAGCCAAATACACCCTGCCAGACAGTTTGACACCACAAACACACCACCTCACAGTGCAGCTGACTGTCAGGAAGGAATAGTGGGGATGCAGGTGAAGTGAGTGTATCCAAAAGCATGATGGGGCCTGTAGTCACAGATAATGCTCCCCCTCCTGATTGGCCCATCAAGACCTCTCAGAAACATGCCCACATCACAGGGAGTGGAAAATGACTGACAAGATGGCTGACACTGGGTCCTGCTGTGGGGAGCACAAGGCCCTGCTAGGGCTTCTGTGCAAATTAGAAGCAGGACTCCACTGACTGACATCCTGAAAGACAACTTGCACGCCCTACAATGGAAGCACGTTTCATGATGGGAAGGAGGACTGACAGCCCTGACCACACTTATCAGCATGGAGAGACATGCCCCCCTCAACACAAACTCCACACAACTCACCGGGTACAATGCATTGACACACACCTCATTGAAATATCAGCTAAAGATACCCCGTACTGGGTGCTGCTGTGTGAAGCACAGGGGCTCACTTGGGACTTGTAGCCAAACAAACACCAGGATTTCACAGTCAGCCATCTTGCCATTGCTGTCACACCCCCTCACAGGGAAGCAGAGTCAAGAGGGAGGAAGTATGGGCATGCTGGGAAGGGGGTGTAGCCTGATGTAGTCGCGTTCTTGTATGGATGCAAGGTCTGGGAACGGACGATGGACAGCTGGTGCCCTGCAGTACAGAGATGCACAAAGGAAGATTGTCAGTTCAACCACCCATGTGGCCATTACCGCGATCCCTATCACATGCTAGTTCATGACATTACACAATGTACTGAGGTGTGTGCTGTTGGTCATGGACACATATGTCACCTACAAGACCACCACCTCACATCTCAATTCCACATGTCCACATGAGTCCCATGTAGTGCAATGGCCAACCATCTGGCTGTGTCACCCAACCTATATGCTGCTGCAACGTTCCAAAAACACACCACAGTGACAATTGAGGCCTCATGTCTCCCAGGCATCACAGATCTTTGCCATGCAGAAACCCAGGCTCCCTGTATTGCCACATCAACACAGCAATGGACATGGCGTAGCACGTACACACCACAAGGCAAGCGTAAGTCCCACAGGTAGAGGCCACTGTTGTTCCTGCCAGCCCTACATGTACGTCTCTTAGACACACACCCCATCAAGGTTGATGCATATACCACATGGATGTGGAGACTGTCACCCATTGGGAACATTTGATCAGACACATCTGAGACACAACATGCACACAGACTGTGGGTGCACATCAGTATTGTGGCTACAGGTCTCACTGTGACGTACATGCCATCACCCCCAGGACTCAGGGTGTATGTGACCTATCCTAAACATATCCAACCTGACACTGTGGCCGTGACTCATGCCCATTACTGTCCAATTGCACATCACAGTGGTAATTTGCACAACACACAAAGGATTCTGCCCTCATGTACACGTGCACAGCCTGGGAGTGGCTGCACAAAGTGCCAGCCAAAAAAACAGATGTGGCCCCCCAAACACCCAGGGAATGCAGCCTTACATACCATGGGACAATGTGTGGCCAATACTGTAGTGTGGTAGGTGTACACAGATGTCCTGGGCCAGTATATGTGTGTTGCATCCGTATAATAGTCACACTAATGAGGTCCGACGCGGGTGACGCTGCGTATGCATTGCACGGGTCATGTCCGAGCCGTGCGTACGCCGCTTTGTCATTGAATGCAATGAGGTCCGACGCAGGTGACGATGCGTACGCATTGCACGGGTCATGTCTGCGCCGTGCGTACGCTTTGTCATTGAATGCAATGATGTCCGACACGGGTCACAATGCGTACGCATTGCACGGGTGATGCCCGAGCCGTGCGTACTCTTTGTCATTGAATGCAATGAGGTCCGACGCGGGTGACTATCATGCATACGCGTCGGACAGGCATGGCCCGAGACAGGCGTACGCCTTGGCCATGAATCGTATGGCGACGGGTGCGTGTGTATATTCAAAATACGCGTTGGTCAGTCAGTTGAACGAGCCATTGGCTCAGGACTGTCATGGAGACGGATGCGGATTTAAAACTTGTACGAGTTGTGCACTGGAAATTCAGTTGGATGCCTACAACAATGTTGCAATTTCAAGTGTTCCATGAAGGTGAATATTTGAACGATGCGGAAGGCGTGTACGAGTCGTACTTTTAAATGGATTGGCCAGATTCATAGAATGCAACCGTGTTGGACCTATCACTTGGGACACATGGCACAGAGTCTGCCTCTGCAGCACAGATACAAGGCTGGCTGGCCCCCAGGGAGCTCACTTGCCTGCACTACATGCTTCTGGACCACATCCCTGCTACCACTGCTGCTGTCTCTGCATCCTCTGGCTCCTGCTATGGCACGTACTCTGGAGAGGACCCCAGCCTTCACTGAGGAGGAGAACCAGGCCCTGCTTGACGGGCTCCTTCCAGAGTACAGAAAGCTCTATGGGAAACCAGGGGAGCAGGTGAGTGTGCAGTCCACTGCCTTCCTAATTATGCCTGTTGTCTGACTAGCAGTACTAGCAGAGTGTACACCAGTGGCAAGCATTCTCACTGACTACTTTCATCCCCCAAAGTGTGTAGGTACATGTAATGAATAGTTTTCCTGCTGCTAAAGTGCATTATTGCAAGCCTAAACTATCCAGGCATTGTTAACATGTCAGACATGCAGGTGATTTTTCCTTCCCCATGGTTGCACTACCTGTGTAATTTATTTCCCTTTCTGATGATGACATGCATATCCAAATGTGCGCTGCACAAATCTGGGGCATGTGTGTTAATGTACTTTTCACTTTGTCCTCCTCACAGGTTGATGCCCACCAGAAGCAGGAGATCTGGCTGACCATCGCCCGGGCTGTTCGTTCTGTGGGGGTCTACAAGCGCCGGATCCTCAACTGCCAGAAGAGGTGGCAGGACATTCGGGGCTAGACCCGGAGGATAGCTAGGGCCCGATTCACAGAACTAACTTAAGACAAAATCCTAAACTTACTACCATTTTAGTATTCACAGAAGGCACTTACTCATTTCAGTATTCACAGAAGTTAGGAATCCTAACTTTGGGACTCCTAAATGACTTCTGTGAATACCGAAAGTCTTAAAATTAGGATTTTTCTCAGTTTAGGCATCCTAAAGTTCGGACTCCTAACTTTACTATGACTAAACTGAGAAAAATCCTAATTTTAAGGCTTTCGGTATTCACAGAAGGCATTTAGGAGTCCTAAAGTTAGGAGTCCTAACTATACTACTACTAAACTGAGAAAAATCCTAATTTTGAGGCTTTCTGTATTCACAGAAGGCATTTAGGAGTCCTGAAGTTAGGAGTCCTAACTTTACTACTACTAAATTGAGAAAAATCCTAATTTTAAGACTTTCAGTATTCACAGAAGGCATTTAGGAGTCCTAAAGTTAGGTCTCCTAACTTCTGTGAATACCGAAATGAGTAAGTGCCTTCTGTGAATAACAAAATGAGTAAGTGCCTTCTGTGAATACCAAAATGGTAGTAAGTTTAGGATTTTGTCTTAAGTTAGTTCTGTGAATTGGTACCCCTAGAGTCCAGCTGAAGCTGTCACCTCCACGCAGGAGGGGTGGACACTGGACCCTGACTCCCCACATGCTCCATATCCTGGCGGTGGTCTTCCCGGACCTGGCTAGGCAGCTGAAGGCCAGACAGCAGCAGGAAAGGGGTGAGTCCCTGTCTGATCTGTGTACTATGTCTCACATGCAAATAGCAGTCTTTCGTCCTGGTCACACTTCCACATTACGTAGGTCTTGTAGTACAAAACTCAGGTCCCTCAATTGTGTGATGCACCCTCCTCATCTGTTCCACAAGTGTGGCCCCTCCAGTCTGTTGCTTGTGTCACTAGGGCACTGTGTCCCTGCAGTCAGCTTTGCTTCAGGTACTGGTCAGCATCAGTTCCCGTGAATCTGTTGTGTGTTTCATGGGTGGGTCAATTGTTTACACAATGCCTGAGATCTGACATGTGATCTGTGTGTGCCCTTGAGATGTGTACAATTGCTGGTCTGACTCGCAACATGTGGCTGGGGTATTCCAAACAAACCCATGGAGCAGGGGACTCCAATTTTTGGGCCTCAGGAGTATGTATATCAAGTATGTCACACTTGCTTAGCCACCTGACTACTGTCCATGGCCAAACACTGTTTCACGTAGTCTTGGCCAGTCATGCCCCCTCAAGGGCATTTAGAAACACTCTGTGATTCCACTCCTGTGTATGAAATTGCAGGTTGTGCTTAGTGACATGTGCCCTCAGGTGTCTGCCTCTGTGTCATTAGGGTGTGGCTTGTTCCATACAACTGGGGTGTCCATGATTCAGAGGGTCAGCATGACATCTGCGATGTGACTGTGAGAGACAAGACCTGTGTGACATATAGGTTTGTGATCATCTGACAGCGCACAATGGTGTGTGCAACTGTGTCCTTCATGCAGCTGGGTTACCTGCATGGCAGACTGTGATGTGTTAATGTACAGGGATTTGTGTTTGCTGAGACTCATATGTATGATTTGCATGATGTGGGGTCTTCTGGGTCCTGGATTTGTTGTTTGCAAGGGATGGGCAAGTGCGCCGGTCAGCTGCAGAGTTAGCTTTACCCCTGAGCTAGGATTGTGAGTCAGTGCATATTGTTGTTGTCTGGATGCCCTGCCCCTGTGACAGGAGACAGTGTTGACTGACTTTCAGGGCATCCCAGTGCCATGGCATTTAACTTGCTATGAGTGAGCCTGCATTGTATTCAAGTGTGCATGCAGGACATGAGTACATCATAGTGTGTGTTGCTGGCATGCATCCCAAGCATGTGAAATGAGTTTCTGCCCATCCCTTCATCCGGACACCTGTACTGAGTCAGTAGCAAGAGATGTGCTGTGTGTATAGTGACATGCTCCTACATGTTCACTTGCATGTACAACTAATGTGTGGGTGGTGGGTGGTGCATGTTGGCACATTGGGGTATTGGTATCCAACATGCAACGGACATATGTGTGAAAGTCAAGGAGGGATATGTGTGCCATGGTTGATGTTAAGAATGACAATTGTCTTATCCTAAACAGTATAGGCACTTTGAGCTGTGTTCAGCTGATGATGCCAGGGCTTGCCCTGTGATGTGATGTACTCACTGTGGTGTGTGCAGTCGGTGCAGGTGACTGATGTTGTTCTCTTACTTCCTATTCCTATCCAGATACATCCACGGCCACAGGAGGGGACAGCTCCACAGACCAGGAGGAGCCACAGAGCCTTACAGGGACAGAAGGAGAGGAGTCGGGTGGACCCAGTGGCACGGAGGGCGAGGGAGCCACACAGAGGAGTCGTCAGCACCATCACCCCCAGCTGAGGGCCACAGCTCTGAGGAGGACTCCCTTGTGGAGGTGGGTGTCAGCAGCCACCAAACCCCCGCTAGTGAGGCTGTCCCCGCCACCGCCTCCGCCACCACCACCACCCCCCTCCCATCGGCTCCCATCCCAGAGGTCCCTGTGGGCTCCCGTGTTCCTGAACATGTCTCCTTTGTGCCAAGCACCGCACCCCCTGCCCCTGTGTCCCCTGCTGCCCTGAGTGAGGAGTCTGTGGACTTACTTCGACAGATCCATGTAGGGCAGACGTCGATGCTGAAGGTCCTCCATGCACACACAGGTCTGTTGACACAACTGGTGTCATTTATGGAGGGCATTTCCTCGGGCATGTCTGCCCTACAGAGGACCAATCAGTCCGTGGCCTCCTCCCTGACGGCAGCAGTGTCCCTCCTCCAACAGTCCCGTACCCCTCCTACCCCTGCACCACCCACGATTCCTAGCACCCTACCTTTCCCAAGCACAGAAACCCCCAAACCAAGGTCTAGACGTGCACACAAGCAAGCGCAGGGGACTGATTCCACAGTCACAGGGGCTGGTTTGCAGACACACACACAGTCATCCACAACCACTCCGCAGTCCTCCGAGACCTCTCCCTCCCAGCCCCCTTGCCTTGCCTAACCTGCAACCCCATCCCCCCAGAAGCTCTTCCTCTGTGACCTTGGCCTCTTCCCCACCGACCCTGCAGATCCTGATTACAAGGGGAAGCGGAAGTCCCCACACACAGAAGGGAGTGCCCCTCACACCCGGACACCGTCCCCCAGGTGCAGTCAGACAGAGACCCCCACCCGCAAGATCCCCGGCGCCCGAAGAGCAAGACCCCCCCTGCCACCACGCAGCTCCAAGGCAAAGTCTCCGTCCTCCATCCCCCAGGCCACCACTCCAGAGGTTCCCCCACCACTCCCTGCCCCGGGTTCCCCTACCCACTGATACACCATACCAAAATGCTAAGGCCATCCCCCCCTAGCACTTGCTCCTCCACACCTGGTCAGACAGTTAGCGCCACTGATGTGGGGACCGTGTCCCCCCCGCCCTGATGACCTCACCTGTCCCCCATTCCGCTCCCATGGATGTAGGCACTGCTTTAGAGTCCACGACCACCCTGTCTGACTTGGGCACTGCCGTGGTGAGCCAATCCACTCCATCTAACCTGCCCACTGTAGTTGTGCCGGCACCCCCACCATCTGACTTGCGCCCCACAGTTGTGACAGCACCCACCACTTCAGTCAGCTCCACTGCAGTTGCAAGTGTCTCGCCTGCATCCCCCACCTCTTCACTGCCTCCTTCTGCTGCGCCCTGATCCTGTCCCTGCGGTGCCTGGCCTGCCCCCATGTATGCCCCTCCGAGGAGATGACCCTGGTTGTTAGCAGTGCAGGCAAGCAAGGTGTGACAGTTGTCACTCTACTTCACTCCTTGGCATTTGGACATGGACTGGCCATTGGCCTTTTGTTTGCACAGACGTTTAACTTTTAAAATGCTGAATAAAGCTTTTTTCTTTCTACCTGGGAACTAGATTTCGCTGTACATTATGTTGATGATGTTTAACATGCCCTTGCACCTGTGATGCTTTGTTTACAATGCTGAATTCTGATGTGTTGCTGTGAGGTACTCCCTGTGGTCCATGAGATATGTATCCTATTCTGGTGGATATCCATGTCATCCTTTGCAGCTACCTGGGTGTGTCAGGATCAACTATTTGTGGACATCTCTCTGTGAGCATCTCATTTGCATGGTCACATCTGTGGCTTGCACCCCTGCACATATGATGTGCTTCCCATTGTCCAATTTGTCACTTCCACATACTTTGTGCTCATCAACACTGGGCCTACAGGTGTGGGCGTCATTGTAATAGGAGCAACTGGGGCCTCTGTGCAACTTGCTAGACATATGTTTTGGGTATGTGCAGATGACTTAGGGGAGACTCACGTACCCAGGCTGTTGTGACCAGAGCCTTCATTGTGTGGTAACTGATGGCTGACTGACCAAGTGTTCTGCAGACATGAGTGGGACTTGCGGTGAATATGTTTGGCACAGCTGGGCTCCCTCAGGAGTTGGGTCCCCTCAAGTAAGTGTGTTGTCCAGCGACATGGCCTGAGCCCATGGTGTGTGTTGTATGAGCATGTGTGTGTGTCCACATCCCTGTTCATACACAGACAGTGTTCCCTTGATATGTTCCTGTTGTTGGTGCCTGCTGAGTGGTACTGGGTTCATCCCACTACTTTTCCAATGGGCTACCAGATGTGTGGGTGCATGACACAGTACTGTTAATTGGTGTATCATCATTGGGATTTGTCAGTTCTGAGTGGTGATGATGTTGTCAGACACAGATGGGACACAGTCAGGGTTCGTCAAGGCACTTTTTTATTTGCTAAATCATGTAGTTGTCCCTAGGTGGTAGTTTTCAGTGATTGAGACATTTGTATGTGTGTGTGACTGCTCCCACTTGTCGGGTTCATGGCTGCGATGCTGGCAGGTGTCAGCATGTGTGCTTTGTGGTTCTCCTTGGCATTTGCATTGTCCTGGGACTGTGGCAGGAATTCTGAAGGTTACGTGAGCTTTGAGGTCATAGCCATCTACCGCTTACTGTGCAGTATGTCTGTCATTCCCCAGGGTTGTGAACTGTCCTTGTGTGATGTGTCTGTGCACCTTAGTTCCTCCCAACATTCCTGTGTTTGTCATGGGTGCATGTGAAATGTCACCTGTCCACGTGAGCTTCACAGATACACATTGTTGCAGTTCAGGGTGTGTGGTGTTGAGGGTGGACTGATGTGAATGTTTGCAATGGTGGTCCCCTAGCTCCCGTTTGTCCATGGATGAGGGGCCATGCTGAGTGATTTGTGTTTGTGTATGTGTGATGTACGTTTGTGGCACAGGAAACACGTCTGGGTTTCCCAGTTTGTACGACATCTGCCTTTAGCATCACAGTGGAGGTGTCATGCATGCTTGTGTCACCCCAATGTCTGTTCCCTGGGGGTAGTGGTGTTGTGTGTCAGTCTCTTGCTGTGTTAGTTGGTGTTCATTCCAGCTTGTGTCACATGTGTCTGTTGTGCTCCCTCTCATATCCCAATGCCTGATTGCCCACTGAGGGTGTCCCAATGATGGTTTACTTTTGTATGGCACTGTGTCAACATCTGTGTCACTGTGGTTCAGCCCCTCTCATGTGTTGTGTAGTTGCCTGGGGATACTGTGACACACACACACACATGCTGTGTCAGATGTGCAGTGTGAGTTTGCCTGTTTGTGTTTGTGCATCTGCACCAGTGCATAGGTATTGCTGTTGTGGGCCTTTGTCTGGATGCTGTTTCTGTGATTTTGCCTGCTGTCCCTGTGAGTCATATCACATCATTGTACACATTCATCCTGGTTGTTAGGTGCCATTGCTGGCATGGAATGTGAGCTTGGGATCTGACACCTACAGTCTACATGTGTTGTTTTGATTGGTGTGTCTATTTTCGAGATGTGTGCATGCTTGGTGATGGTCACTTCTGCTGTTGTGTCATTGTACGCTGTATGCATTGTCAGCCCCCATGTGTGGTGCTTGTCTGCACATGGCCGAGAGTGTGTTATGTTTTCACAGCACTGTTAGCCTCACCACATCTCTGTGTGTATGGGACACAACCACTAGTTTGCCCCAGAAGTGTTTGATGTGTTGGGAGCAGGGATCATAGATGATGTTTGTTACTTGCAGCTTTGACCATGATGACAATTACCTTTTGGTCACTGTGATGAGGGGGGTTTAGTCCCCATCACCAGAATGCTCAACATCTGCTGCATTTGGGAAGCCCCCACTTAACTTCTGTTCTACACAGTGAGGGGGTGTTCTTTTTACATTGCCACAGTGCTATGGTGATGCTTGCCTTGTGTATGTCACACTCATGTGTTGGTCACACATGTGCTGTTACTTACATTGTATGCTCGTAGCCATAATCACTGTTGTGGGCATTTGTCACAGACTACACACTGTTGTCATGATGTTAGGGGGGATGTATTTTGCGGACATACCTGATGTTGGAGTATGCTGGATGTGTTGCGTATCACACATCCTGTGTGTGGGGGTGGCAGGTGTGATGGGCAACATCAGCCCTATGGGTGGGGGTGGCAGGGGTGATGGGCAACATCAGCCATATAGGTGGGGGTGGCAGGGGTGATGGGCAACATCAGCCCTATGGGTGGGGGTGGCAGGGGTGATGGGCAACATCAGCCATATAGGTGGGGGTGGCAGGGGTGATGGGCAACATCAGCCCTATGGGTGGGGGTGGCAGTAGTGATGGGCAACATATGCCCTATGGCTGGGGGTGGCAGGGGTGATGGGCAACAGGTCCCCTGTGAGTGGGGGTGGCAGGGGTGATGAGCAACATCAGCCATATGGGTGGGGGTGGCAGGGTTGATGGGCAACATAAACCCTATGTGTGGGGGTCGCAGGGGTGATGGGCAACATAGTCCCTATGGGTGTGGGTGGCAGGGGTGATGGGCAACATCAGCCATATGGG
This sequence comes from Triturus cristatus, assembly GCF_964204655.1. Taxonomy (NCBI): domain Eukaryota; kingdom Metazoa; phylum Chordata; class Amphibia; order Caudata; family Salamandridae; genus Triturus; species Triturus cristatus. The sequence continues at coordinate 289,107,892 of NC_140591.1, read as the reverse complement.
TGGGGGTGGCAGTGGTGATGGGCAACATCAGCCCTATGGGTGGGGGTGGCAGGCGTGATGGGCAACATCAGCCATATGGGTGGGGGTGGCTGTAGTGATGGGCAACATCAGCCCTATGGGTGGGGGTGGCAAGGGTGATGGGCAACATCAGCCATATGGGTGGGGGTTGCAGGGGTGATGGGCAACATAAGCCCTATGGGTGGGGGTGGCAGGGGTGATGGGCAACATAGTCCCTATGGGTGGGGGTGGCAGGGGTGATGGGCAACATCAGCCATATGGGTGGGGGTGGCAGGGGTGATGGGCAACATAAGCCCTATCAGGGGGTGGCAGGGGTGATGGGCAACATAGTCCCTATGGGTGGGCGTGTCAGGAGTGATGGGCAACATTAGTCCTATGTGTGGGGGTGGCATGGGTGATGGGCAACATCAGCCCTATGGGTGGGGGTGGCAGGGGTGATGGGCAACATCAGCCATATGGGTGGGGGTGGCTGATGTTGCAACATCATCCCTATGGGTGGGGGTGGCAGGGGTGATGGGCAACATCAGCCATATGGGTGGGGGTGTCAGGGGTGATGGGCAACAGGTCCCCTGTGAGTGGGGGTGGCACGGGTGATGGGCAACATCAGCCATATGGGTGGGGGTGGCAGGGGTGATGGGCAACAGGTCCCCTGTGAGTGGGGGTGGCAGGGGTGATGGGCAACATAAGCCCTATGGGTGGGGGTGGCAGGGGTGATGGGCAACATCACCCATATGGGTGGGTGTGGCAGGGGTGATGGGCAACAGGTCCCCTGTGAGTGGGGGTGGCAGGGGTGATGGGCAACATAGTCCCTATGGGTGGGAGTGGCAGGGGTGATGGGCAACATCAGCCATATGGGTGGGGGTGGCAGGGGTGATGGGCAACATCAGCCCTATGGGTGGGGGAGGCAGTAGTGATGGGCAACATAAGCCCTATGGCTGGGGGTCGCAGGGGTGATGGGCAACAGGTCCCCTGTGAGTGGGGGTGGCAGCGGTGATGGGCAACATAAGCCCTATGGGTGGGGGTGGCAAGGGTGATGGGCAACATAGTCCCTATGGGTGGGAGTGGAAGGGGTGATGGGCAACATCAGCCATATGGGTGGGGGTGGCAGGGGTGATGGGCAACAGGTTCCCTGTGAGTGGGGGTGGCAGGGGTGATGGGCAACATCAGCCCTATGGGTGGGGGTGGCAGGGGTGATGGGCAAAATCAGCCATATGGGTGGGGGTGGCAGGGGTGATTGGCAACATCAGCCCTGTGGGTGGGGGTGACAGTAGTGATGGGCAACATAAGCCCTATGGCTGGGGGTGGCAGGGATGATGGGCAACAGGTCCCCTGTGAGTGGGGGTGGCAGGGGTGATGGGCAACATCAGCCATATGGGTGGGGGTGGCAGGGGTGATGGGCAACATAAGCTCTATGGGTGGGGGTGGCAGGGGTGATGGGCAACATAGTCCCTATGGGTGGGGGTGGCAGGGGTGATGGGCAACATCAGCCATATAGGTGGGTGTGGCAGGGGTGATGGGCAACATCAGCCCTATAGGTGGGGGTGGCAGTAGTGATGGGCAACATATGCCCTATGGCTGGGGGTGGCAGGGGTGATGGGCAACAGGTCCCCTGTGAGTGGGGGTGGCAGGGGTGATGGGCAACATCAGCCATATGGGTGGGGGTGGCAGGGGTGATGGGAAACATAAACCCTATGTGTGGGGGTGGCAGGGGTGATGGGCAACATAGTCCCTATGGGTGGGGGTGGCAGGGGTGATGGGCAACATCAGCCATATGGGTGGGGTGGCAGGGGTGAAGGGCAACATAAGCCCTATTGGTGGGGGTGGCAGGGGTGATAGACAACATAGTCCCTAAGGGTGGGGATGTCAGGAGTGATGGGCAACATCAGCTCTATGTGTGGGGGTGGCAGTGGTGATGGGCAACATCAGCCCTATGGGTGGGGGTGGCAGGCGTGATGGGCAACATCGGCCATATGGGTGGGGGTGGCTGTAGTGATGGGCAACATCAGCCCTATGGGTGGGGGTGGCAGGGGTGATGGGCAACATCAGCCATATGGGTGGGGGTTGCAGGGGTGATGGGCAACATAAGCCCTATGGGTGGGGGTGGCAGGGGTGATGGGCAACATTGTCCCTATGGGTGGGGTGGCAGGGGTGATGGGCAACATCAGCCATATGGGTGGGGGTGGCAGGGGTGATGGGCAACATAAGCCCTATCAGGGGGTGGCAGGGGTGATGGGCAACATAGTCCCTATGGGTGGGCGTGTCAGGAGTGATGGGCAACATTAGCCCTATGTGTGGGGGTGGCACGGGCGATGGGCAACATCAGCCCTATGGGTGCGGGTGGCAGGGGTGATGGGCAACATCAGCCATATGGGTGGGGGTGGCTGTAGTAATGGGCAACATCATCCCTATGGGTGGGGGTGGCAGGGGTGATGGGCAACATCAGCCATATGGGTGGGCGTGTCAGGGGTGATGGGCAACAGGTCCCCTGTGAGTGGGGGTGGCATGGGTGATGGGCAACATCAGCCATATGGGTGGGGGTGGCAGGGGTGATGGGCAACAGGTCCCCTGTGAGTGGGGGTGGCAGGGGTGATGGGCAACATAAGCCCTATGGGTGGGGGTGGCAGGGGTGATGGGCAACATCAGCCATATGGGTGGGTGTGGCAGGGGTGATGGGCAACAGGTCCCCTGTGAGTGGGGGGTGGCAGGGGTGATGGGCAACATAGTCCCTATGGTTGGGATTGGCAGGGGTGATGGGCAACATCAGCCATATGGGTGGGGGTGGCAGGGGTGATGGGCAACATCAGCCCTATGGGTGGGGGTGGCAGTAGTGATGGGCAACATAAGCCCTATGGCTGGGGGTGGCAGGGGTGATGGGCAACAGGTCCCCTGTGAGTGGGGGTGGCAGGGGTGATGGGCAACATAAGCCCTATGGGTGGGGGTGGCAAGGGTGATGGGCAACATAGTCCCTATGGGTGGGGGTGGAAGGGGAGATGGGCAACATCAGCCATGTGGGTGGGGGTGGCAGGGGTGATGGGCAACAGGTCCCCTGTGAGTGGGGGTGGCAGGGGTGATGGGCAACATCCGCCCTATGGGTGGGGGTGGCAGGGGTGATGGGCAAAATCAGCCATATGGGTGGGGGTGGCAGGGGTGATGGGCAACATCAGCCCTGTGGGTGGGGGTGACAGTAGTGATGGGCAACATAAGCCCTATGGCTGGGGGTGGCAGGGGTGATGGGCAACAGGTCCCCTCTGAGTGGGGGTGGCAGGGGTGATGGGCAACATCAGCCATATGGGTGGGGGTGACAGGGGTGATGGGCAACATAAGCTCTATGGGTGGGGGTGGCAGGGGTGATGGGCAACATAGTCCCTATGGGTGGGGGTGGCAGGGGTGATGGGCAACATCAGCCATATGGGTGGGGGTGGCAGGGGTGATGGGCAACATAAGCCCTATGGGTGGGGGTGGCAGGGGTGATGGGCAACATGGTCCCTATGGGTGGGGGTGTCAGGAGTGATGGGCAACATTAGCCCTATGTGTGGCGGTGGCAGGGGTGATGGGCAACATCAGCCATATGGGTGGGGGTGGCAGGGGTGATGGGCAACAGGTTCCCTGTGAGTGGGGATGGCAGGGGTGATGGGCAACATCAGCTCTATGGGTGGGGGTGGCAGGGGTGATGGGCAAAATCAGCCATATGGGTGGGGGTGGCAGGGGTGATTGGCAACATCAGCCCTGTGGGTGGGGGTGACAGTAGTGATGGGCAACATAAGCCCTATGGCTGGGGGTGGCAGGGATGATGGGCAACAGGTCCCCTGTGAGTGGGGGTGGCAGGGATGATGGGCAACATCAGCTATATGGGTGGGGGTGGCAGGGGTGATGGGCAACATAAGCTCTATGGGTGGGGGTGGCAGGGGTGATGGGCAACATAGTCCCTATGGGTGGGGGTGGCAGGGGTGATGGGCAACATCAGCCATATAGGTGGGTGTGGCAGGGGTGATGGGCAACATCAGCCCTATAGGTGGGGGTGGCAGTAGTGATGGGCAACATATGCCCTATGGCTGGGGGTGGCAGGGGTGATGGGCAACAGGTCCCCTGTGAGTGGGGGTGGCAGGGGTGATGGGCAACATCAGCCATATGGGTGGGGGTGGCAGGGGTGATGGGAAACATAAACCCTATGTGTGGGGGTGGCAGGGGTGATGGGCAACATAGTCCCTATGGGTGGGGGTGGCAGGGGTGATGGGCAACATCAGCCATATGGGTGGGGTGGCAGGGGTGATGGGCAACATAAGCCCTATTGGTGGGGGTGGCAGGGGTGATGGACAACATAGTCCCTAAGGGTGGGGATGTCAGGAGTGATGGGCAACATCAGCTCTATGTGTGGGGGTGGCAGTGGTGATGGGCAACATCAGCCCTATGGGTGGGGGTGGCAGGCGTGATGGGCAACATCGGCCATATGGGTGGGGGTGGCTGTAGTGATGGGCAACATCAGCCCTATGGGTGGGGGTGGCAGGGGTGATGGGCAACATCAGCCATATGGGTGGGGGTTGCAGGGGTGATGGGCAACATAAGCCCTATGGGTGGGGGTGGCAGGGGTGATGGGCAACATTGTCCCTATGGGTGGGGTGGCAGGGGTGATGGGCAACATCAGCCATATGGGTGGGGGTGGCAGGGGTGATGGGCAACATAAGCCCTATCAGGGGGTGGCAGGGGTGATGGGCAACATAGTCCCTATGGGTGGGCGTGTCAGGAGTGATGGGCAACATTAGCCCTATGTGTGGGGGTGGCACGGGCGATGGGCAACATCAGCCCTATGGGTGCGGGTGGCAGGGGTGATGGGCAACATCAGCCATATGGGTGGGGGTGGCTGTAGTAATGGGCAACATCATCCCTATGGGTGGGGGTGGCAGGGGTGATGGGCAACATCAGCCATATGGGTGGGCGTGTCAGGGGTGATGGGCAACAGGTCCCCTGTGAGTGGGGGTGGCATGGGTGATGGGCAACATCAGCCATATGGGTGGGGGTGGCAGGGGTGATGGGCAACAGGTCCCCTGTGAGTGGGGGTGGCAGGGGTGATGGGCAACATAAGCCCTATGGGTGGGGGTGGCAGGGGTGATGGGCAACATCAGCCATATGGGTGGGTGTGGCAGGGGTGATGGGCAACAGGTCCCCTGTGAGTGGGGGGTGGCAGGGGTGATGGGCAACATAGTCCCTATGGTTGGGATTGGCAGGGGTGATGGGCAACATCAGCCATATGGGTGGGGGTGGCAGGGGTGATGGGCAACATCAGCCCTATGGGTGGGGGTGGCAGTAGTGATGGGCAACATAAGCCCTATGGCTGGGGGTGGCAGGGGTGATGGGCAACAGGTCCCCTGTGAGTGGGGGTGGCAGGGGTGATGGGCAACATAAGCCCTATGGGTGGGGGTGGCAAGGGTGATGGGCAACATAGTCCCTATGGGTGGGGGTGGAAGGGGAGATGGGCAACATCAGCCATGTGGGTGGGGGTGGCAGGGGTGATGGGCAACAGGTCCCCTGTGAGTGGGGGTGGCAGGGGTGATGGGCAACATCCGCCCTATGGGTGGGGGTGGCAGGGGTGATGGGCAAAATCAGCCATATGGGTGGGGGTGGCAGGGGTGATGGGCAACATCAGCCCTGTGGGTGGGGGTGACAGTAGTGATGGGCAACATAAGCCCTATGGCTGGGGGTGGCAGGGGTGATGGGCAACAGGTCCCCTCTGAGTGGGGGTGGCAGGGGTGATGGGCAACATCAGCCATATGGGTGGGGGTGACAGGGGTGATGGGCAACATAGGCTCTATGGGTGGGGGTGGCAGGGGTGATGGGCAACATAGTCCCTATGGGTGGGGGTGGCAGGGGTGATGGGCAACATCAGCCATATGGGTGGGGGTGGCAGGGGTGATGGGTAACATAAGCCCTATGGGTGGGGGTGGCAGGGGTGATGGGCAACATTAGCCCTATGTGTGGCGGTGGCAGTGGTGATGGGCAACATCAGCCCTATGGGTGGGGGTGGCAGGCGTGATGGGCAACATCGGCCATATGGGTGGGGGTGGCTGTAGTGATGGGCAACATCAGCCCTATGGGTGGGGGTGGCAGGGGTGATGGGCAACATCAGCCATATGGGTGGGGGTTGCAGGGGTGATGGGCAACATAAGCCCTATGGGTGGGGGTGGCAGGGGTGATGGGCAACATTGTCCCTATGGGTGGGGTGGCAGGGGTGATGGGCAACATCAGCCATATGGGTGGGGGTGGCAGGGGTGATGGGCAACATAAGCCCTATCAGGGGGTGGCAGGGGTGATGGGCAACATAGTCCCTATGGGTGGGCGTGTCAGGAGTGATGGGCAACATTAGCCCTATGTGTGGGGGTGGCACGGGCGATGGGCAACATCAGCCCTATGGGTGCGGGTGGCAGGGGTGATGGGCAACATCAGCCATATGGGTGGGGGTGGCTGTAGTAATGGGCAACATCATCCCTATGGGTGGGGGTGGCAGGGGTGATGGGCAACAGGTCCCCTGTGAGTGGGGGTGGCATGGGTGATGGGCAACATCAGCCATATGGGTGGGGGTGGCAGGGGTGATGGGCAACAGGTCCCCTGTGAGTGGGGGTGGCAGGGGTGATGGGCAACATAAGCCCTATGGGTGGGGGTGGCAGGGGTGATGGGCAACATCAGCCATATGGGTGGGTGTGGCAGGGGTGATGGGCAACAGGTCCCCTGTGAGTGGGGGTGGCAGGGGTGATGGGCAACATAGTCCCTATGGTTGGGATTGGCAGGGGTGATGGGCAACATCAGCCATATGGGTGGGGGTGGCAGGGGTGATGGGCAACATCAGCCCTATGGGTGGGGGTGGCAGTAGTGATGGGCAACATACGCCCTATGGCTGGGGGTGGCAGGGGTGATGGGCAACAGGTCCCCTGTGAGTGGGGGTGGCAGGGGTGATGGGCAACATAAGCCCTATGGGTGGGGGTGGCAAGGGTGATGGGCAACATAGTCCCTATGGGTGGGGGTGGAAGGGGAGATGGGCAACATCAGCCATGTGGGTGGGGGTGGCAGGGGTGATGGGCAACAGGTCCCCTGTGAGTGGGAGTGGCAGGGGTGATGGGCAACATCCGCCCTATGGGTGGGAGTGGCAGGGGTGATGGGCAAAATCAGCCATATGGGTGGGGGTGGCAGGGGTGATGGGCAACATCAGCCCTGTGGGTGGGGGTGACAGTAGTGATGGGCAACATAAGCCCTATGGCTGGGGGTGGCAGGGGTGATGGGCAACAGGTCCCCTCTGAGTGGGGGTGGCAGGGGTGATGGGCAACATCAGCCATATGGGTGGGGGTGACAGGGGCGATGGGCAACATAAGCTCTATGGGTGGGGGTGGCAGGGGTGATGGGCAACATAGTCCCTATGGGTGGGGGTGGCAGGGGTGATGGGCAACATCAGCCATATGGGTGGGGGTGGCAGGGGTGATGGGCAACATAAGCCCTATGGGTGGGGGTGGCAGGGGTGATGGGCAACATGGTCCCTATGGGTGGGGGTGTCAGGAGTGATGGGCAACATTAGCCCTATGTGTGGCGGTGGCAGGGGTGATGGGCAACATCAGCCATATGGGTGGGGGTGGCAGGGGTGATGGGCAACAGGTTCCCTGTGAGTGGGGATGGCAGGGGTGATGGGCAACATCAGCTCTATGGGTGGGGGTGGCAGGGGTGATGGGCAAAATCAGCCATATGGGTGGGGGTGGCAGGGGTGATTGGCAACATCAGCCCTGTGGGTGGGGGTGACAGTAGTGATGGGCAACATAAGCCCTATGGCTGGGGGTGGCAGGGATGATGGGCAACAGGTCCCCTGTGAGTGGGGGTGGCAGGGATGATGGGCAACATCAGCCATATGGGTGGGGGTGGCAGGGGTGATGGGCAACATAAGCTCTATGGGTGGGGGTGGCAGGGGTGATGGGCAACATAGTCCCTATGGGTGGGGGTGGCAGGGGTGATGGGCAACATCAGCCATATAGGTGGGTGTGGCAGGGGTGATGGGCAACATCAGCCCTATAGGTGGGGGTGGCAGTAGTGATGGGCAACATATGCCCTATGGCTGGGGGTGGCAGGGGTGATGGGCAACAGGTCCCCTGTGAGTGGGGGTGGCAGGGGTGATGGGCAACATCAGCCATATGGGTGGGGGTGGCAGGGGTGATGGGAAACATAAACCCTATGTGTGGGGGTGGCAGGGGTGATGGGCAACATAGTCCCTATGGGTGGGGGTGGCAGGGGTGATGGGCAACATCAGCCATATGGGTGGGGTGGCAGGGGTGATGGGCAACATAAGCCCTATTGGTGGGGGTGGCAGGGGTGATGGACAACATAGTCCCTAAGGGTGGGGATGTCAGGAGTGATGGGCAACATCAGCTCTATGTGTGGGGGTGGCAGTGGTGATGGGCAACATCAGCCCTATGGGTGGGGGTGGCAGGCGTGATGGGCAACATCGGCCATATGGGTGGGGGTGGCTGTAGTGATGGGCAACATCAGCCCTATGGGTGGGGGTGGCAGGGGTGATGGGCAACATCAGCCATATGGGTGGGGGTTGCAGGGGTGATGGGCAACATAAGCCCTATGGGTGGGGGTGGCAGGGGTGATGGGCAACATTGTCCCTATGGGTGGGGTGGCAGGGGTGATGGGCAACATCAGCCATATGGGTGGGGGTGGCAGGGGTGATGGGCAACATAAGCCCTATCAGGGGGTGGCAGGGGTGATGGGCAACATAGTCCCTATGGGTGGGCGTGTCAGGAGTGATGGGCAACATTAGCCCTATGTGTGGGGGTGGCACGGGCGATGGGCAACATCAGCCCTATGGGTGCGGGTGGCAGGGGTGATGGGCAACATCAGCCATATGGGTGGGGGTGGCTGTAGTAATGGGCAACATCATCCCTATGGGTGGGGGTGGCAGGGGTGATGGGCAACATCAGCCATATGGGTGGGCGTGTCAGGGGTGATGGGCAACAGGTCCCCTGTGAGTGGGGGTGGCATGGGTGATGGGCAACATCAGCCATATGGGTGGGGGTGGCAGGGGTGATGGGCAACAGGTCCCCTGTGAGTGGGGGTGGCAGGGGTGATGGGCAACATAAGCCCTATGGGTGGGGGTGGCAGGGGTGATGGGCAACATCAGCCATATGGGTGGGTGTGGCAGGGGTGATGGGCAACAGGTCCCCTGTGAGTGGGGGTGGCAGGGGTGATGGGCAACATAGTCCCTATGGTTGGGATTGGCAGGGGTGATGGGCAACATCAGCCATATGGGTGGGGGTGGCAGGGGTGATGGGCAACATCAGCCCTATGGGTGGGGGTGGCAGTAGTGATGGGCAACATAAGCCCTATGGCTGGGGGTGGCAGGGGTGATGGGCAACAGGTCCCCTGTGAGTGGGGGTGGCAGGGGTGATGGGCAACATAAGCCCTATGGGTGGGGGTGGCAAGGGTGATGGGCAACATAGTCCCTATGGGTGGGGGTGGAAGGGGAGATGGGCAACATCAGCCATGTGGGTGGGGGTGGCAGGGGTGATGGGCAACAGGTCCCCTGTGAGTGGGGGTGGCAGGGGTGATGGGCAACATCCGCCCTATGGGTGGGGGTGGCAGGGGTGATGGGCAAAATCAGCCATATGGGTGGGGGTGGCAGGGGTGATGGGCAACATCAGCCCTGTGGGTGGGGGTGACAGTAGTGATGGGCAACATAAGCCCTATGGCTGGGGGTGGCAGGGGTGATGGGCAACAGGTCCCCTCTGAGTGGGGGTGGCAGGGGTGATGGGCAACATCAGCCATATGGGTGGGGGTGACAGGGGTGATGGGCAACATAAGCTCTATGGGTGGGGGTGGCAGGGGTGATGGGCAACATAGTCCCTATGGGTGGGGGTGGCAGGGGTGATGGGCAACATCAGCCATATGGGTGGGGGTGGCAGGGGTGATGGGCAACATAAGCCCTATGGGTGGGGGTGGCAGGGGTGATGGGCAACATTAGCCCTATGTGTGGCGGTGGCAGGGGTGATGGGCAACATCAGCCATATGGATGTGGGTGGCTGTAGTGATGGGCAACATCAGCCCTATGGGTGGGGGTGGCAGGGGTGATGGGCAACATAAGCCCTATGGGTGGGGGTGGCAGGGGTGATGGGCAACATAGTCCCTATGGGTGGGGGTGTCAGGAGTGATGGGCAACATCAGCCATATGGGTGGGGGTGGCAGGGGTGATGGGCAACAGGTCCCCTGTGAGTGGGGGTGGCACGGGTGATGGGCAACATCAGCCATATGGGTGGGGGTGGCAGGGGTGATGGGCAACAGGTCCCCTGTGAGTGGTGGTGGCAGGGGTGATGGGCAACATAAGCCCTATGGGTGGGGGTGGCAGTAGTGATGGGCAACATGAGCCCTATGGGTGGGGGTGTTAGTGGTGCTGGCCATGCAACCCCTATGGTGGGCTGTTGTTAGTGGCCAGGATGTGGATCCCCTGTGTGTGTGTGCCATTTTGCGGGTACGCGTCGTTTGTTTATGTGGTAGGTGTCTGACTTACCGCCTGCGCCGTCTGCGTCGGTTCCTGATCTGGTCATAGATGTAGAGTACTAGTATGACCTGCGCGATGGGACTCATGATGTGTTCGTGTCGTACACGCTGCTTGTTGCTGCGTCTCGTACCCGCTGCAAGCTGCTCCGTCTCGTAGCCGTGTATTGAGTTGTGGCGCGAATCATAGCTGATATGCTTGTTTTCCGGATGCTCTGACGTGCCGTATGTGACGACCCGTCCGCATGTGGGAAGTACGCATCGTACTTGTCATGTCAGAAACCGCTATGGATACTGCTGCCGGGCGACTCGGTTCATCGTTAGGAGTTACGGCTCGGACGGAGAATGGAGCTTGATTCACAGCCTACGTGTCGGTCGTGTTTTTGGCAGTTATGCGCATCGTACTTACTCTACAGGACGGACCGGCTCCGGGTACGTGTCGGTCACACGGTAAGGCTACGGACAGCTGTCCGACCGGCTATCGGAATCGGCCCGTGTATGCCAGCAGGATTGTTGGAAAATCTGCAGCTCACGTTTTACTGACAAAGCTATGTCCCTGAGCACAAGCTTCCCTCACATACAATACAAGCACGTAAAGACATCAACAGGAAGATTCACTCCTACATAGAATCTTGCTCACAGAGGCACCACCAACTCGAGTTTCATGGACCCACAGAACAGGTACAGCACAGGCAGCAGCATTGCTCGGTTCCATCACACACAGCTCAGGCAGTAAACTGGAAGTTCTTCTAACAATGAGCGTGGGCTTTCCAGAAAACAGCAATGCAAGCTTCTCTCCCACAGCAAAGTACATGCAGCACAAGCTTCCTTCACGCACAGTGAGCAGTGAACACCCTGAGGCAGAGTGTGGGTGGATTAACAAACAATACTATCACTACTACTACCAACAATAACAACAATCATAATAACACCAATAACCTATCTGTTATTATCATTATCATAGGAATCAATATTATTTGGGGCATTTTTCCAGTTAATAATAATTATTACTATTATTTTATAGTTAAATAATAACAATAATAATATTAAATGATTATTATTTTATTGCAAAAAAGGCACGAAAGGATTCCATGACGACAAAGTAACTAAAGAAGAAACCCGCCAAGCATGCAGGAAGGTATCACAGATTGCAGGTCAGTTCAAAATACTTGCCAACAGAGGATGTTCATCCATTGGAGAAAAAAAGACACGAAGCCAGGCGGCCAGGAATGGATTTGGGCCTACTTACACTACATTACACAAACCTCTAGATACAACAGCTCCGCCCTTATCTAAGCTGACCTCTTGCCCAAACAGTCAAGTGGATTATTCTGTGATCCTTTTAAAGCTGGGATTGAAGATTAGCAAAGCAGAGAGGAGGAAATGCGCTCACAGTGCTCGATGCCATCGGAAATCAACTCATTCCGTGATTTTATGGCCCGAGTGCGGAAAAAGGAATCCAATATTGCGTGTTATGTATGTCGGATATATGTGGCCTCTCCATCCGTCAGAGCTCAAAGGGCAGAGGAAGGAGAAAGTGGAGGTCACATCAATGTGGTCAGCAAGCCAGATCCGAGGTCACTGAGGACAAGAGGGCGAGCTTGTCAGACAGCCATGTGGGCAAACACATGTGTACCATTTTAGCTACGTGCCAACTCGAGAGCTGCTCGTACGCAGCACGTGGTGGCGTGCCTCTTTGACTACCATATGGCATCTCATACCTGACAGCTGCCGTCCGTGCAGGTAAGTGCGGTGGGGCTGGGTGGGGGGGGGGGGGGATTTCGAGGGACGATACTGAGGTAAAATTAAGTAAATAATTAATTTCCCTCGTCATCGTCCGTCGGAATCCCCCCTCACCCGGCCCCACTGCCCCGCAGCTGTTATCTGCACGGACCGCGGCTGATTTACCTGCCATATGGCATCTCATACCTGTACTGCCATAAGGCATCTCCTGGTGGAGCTACAAAAAGTGTCTCACTGGAACGGGCACGTTATCAACGTGTCACAGTTAATACATGTAAACTAAATATTTGTGAGGAAGACGCCGTTTACATTTTGTAAAGGATAGGGAAGGTGTCATCATTTTGTTCTATCCATAGGGATAAGGGGGCACTTTTAGAATTCTTGAAACGTCAACGAAATAGTAATACTGAATTGCCCTAGTGCACCGTGCTTTAATATCAGTAAGACAACCTATGCCAAGAATGTGATTGGTCTGCTGCGGTGTGGTGCAGAGCCACGTTCACTGTGTGGAAGAATTGGACACTTATGTATGTTGACATATATGTAAAGCGCCTTAGGACTAAGACACACTGCATGAATAAGAAATGCTAACCTTTCACAGCAAACTAATCTGAACTGACATGATAGAAGTTAACACCAGGACAACATAAAATATAAGGAACGATAAACACACAGAGAAAGCACATAATATACACTCTGGAAAGACAAGGGGGGTGAGGGGCAGAACGACACCCACACTTCAGGGTAAAAGGACAACTATCTAACATGGGGCAGAGCCAGAGTTTGAATCCAAGTTAAAATTACATGTGTGGGCTCCTTTAACACTTCTGGTAGATAGTGTAATATGAAATATCCTTTTTTCTGTGCAATATGTAAGGAACATTGCATTTTAAAGCACATTGGTAGTAACATTGGTCTCGTCCCAAAAAGACTAACCTTTACAGTAAAAGGCCTAACTCGTGAAATTTTGGCAGAATGAATAAATGTTGCATTTTGGTTCACTTGGGACAGTAGAGCTGGTGTGAGGTGGAATTTCAGGTTCTTGTTTCTGTGGCAAGCAGTGGCAAATTGCAATTGTATTTATATAGTGCTTACTACCATTAAAAATGCATTAAAGCACTTAATGGTGATTAGCACACTACACCAGAACCCGAGATTATAGTTAATAATACATTGGTAATTAGTATTTTTTTTTGTTTTTGTTTTTTAAATGTCCATTAGCTGTTTTAGGTTTGTGCTCTTGATTTCTTGTGCATTTGCTAGAGTTTAGAGAATGGATAGAAAAAGGGGAATTAATTGAAAGGGGAAGTAGTAAGTTGTTTTTGTAAGTAGGGGTTGTGCGTGCCTGCTAGTTGTGTGACATGGCTCAAAAAAGGGTAAAGTTTGAGAAGGATGTTTAGGAGTTCATAGTAGTCAGAAAGTTTTGCGATGAGCAAGAGAGATAAGGAAAGGCCCATAGGTTGAAGGGAGTATTATTTTTTTTTGCAAAAACTGAAATTAGCTTATGCATACATACATACGCTGCACATTGTCTTTAAATAAATGTAATTATTTTGACTATTTGGGAGACCTCACCTCAAATCAAGGTTTGGAAAAATGCAAATAGTGGTGTTTGAGCTTTTTTCTTTATAGATTGTTCAGATTATTCTGCATTTACTAGCACACACTACACCTATGTTAGTTGCAATTGAGATATTAGTTCTGGAGACAACTCTTGAGCTAAGGGTGAGAAGGGTGACTCTTGTGGATGCTCTCCAACACACAGAGGGGCCGATTCCAATCCTGTAAAAAGGCTGTACGAATCGTTGTACGGAGCGTTTTCTCTGTACGACTCGTACCCGGCAAACTTTCCGTACAACCTAGGAAGTACGATTCGTACTGAAAGCCTATTTCCGTACGTTTTGTACAAAACACCGTACGAGTAAAAAAACAACAACGATTCTGATCCGGAACAGCTTGTACGCGACGTCCAGACACATTCAAGCAGCGGTTTCCGGCCCAGCAAGTACCTTCTGCGGTGAGAACAACACCCAGGAGCCAGGGGGGGGGGGGGGGGGGGTGAGGGTCAGGAAACATACCCCATACCCAAAGCAAAACCTATAATTTGGAGCCTATACATTGCCACCAGGGTCTGGTCACTTGGGGGGCGTGGCCAGCAACCCCTGCGTACCGCAACAACGGAAGTAGACGTGTACGGTGCGTTGCACACGTACCCCTAGCACCAGTAGAACAGTCATACGGACCGTACACATGTAATGAATGTGTGGGTACGGTGCGTTCCACACGTACCCCTACGGCACCAGTCGAACAGTGATACGGACCGTACACACGCAATGAATGCGTGGGTACGGTGCGTCCACACGTACCCCTACGTCACCAGTAGAACAGTCATACGGACCGTACACACGCAATGAATGCGTGGGTACGGTGCGTTCCACACGTACCCCTACGGCACCAGTAGACAGTGATACAGACCGTACACACGCAATGAATGCGTGGGTACGGTGCGTTCCACACGTACCCCTATGGCACCAGTAGAACAGTGATACGGACCGTACACACGCAATGAATGCGTGGGTACGGTGCGTTCCACACGTACCCCTACGGCACCAATAGAACAGTGATACGGACCGTACACAGGCAATGAATGCGTGGGTACGGTGCGTTCCACACGTACCCCTACGGCACCAGTAGAACAGTGATACGGAACGTACACACGCAATGAATGCGTGTGTACGGTGCGTTCCACACGTACCCTTACGGCACCACTAGAACAGTGATACGGACCGTACACACGCAATGAATGCATGGGTACGGTGCGTTCCACACGTACCCCTACGGCACCAGTAGAACAGTGATACGGGCCGTACACACGCAATGAATGCGTGGGTACGGTGCGTTCCACACGTACCCCTAAGGCACCAGTAGAACAGTGATACGGCCCGTACACATGCAATGAATGCGTGGGTACGGTGCGTTTCACACGTACCCCTACGGCACCAGTACATTTGGGATACGAGGCGTACACACGCCAGGAATGTGAGCTTACGGACTGGCCCTGCATGTTACCTTCATATTGGTGTGTGTGTCGGTCCAGGCCAGCAGTGTACTGCTCCAAGGGGGTGGGTGCAGAGGATTCCCAGCAGTGGCCACACATATAGGGGTGGGTGCAGATTAATACCAGCAGTGGACAGAGACATGGGGGTGGGTGCAGAGGACTCCCAGCAGTGGACAGAGACATGGGTGGATGCAGATGAATACCAGCAGTGTCCAGACATATGGGGGTGGGTGCACAGGACTCCCAGCAGTGGGCTGCAACATGAGGGGTGTGTGCAGATGAATTCAGCAGTGTCCAGACATATGGGGGTGGGTGCAGAGGACTCCCAGCAGTGGACAGAGACATGGGGGTGGGTGCAGAGGACTCCCAGCAGTGTACAGAGACATGGGGGTGGATTCAGAGGACTCCCAGCAGTGGACAGAGACATGGGGGTGGGTGCAGAGGACTCCCAGCAGTGGCATGCAATATGAGGTGTCTGTGCAGATGAATACCAGCAGTGTCCAGACATATGGGGGTGGGTGCACAGGACTCCCAGCAGTTGCCTGCAATATGAGGGGTGTGTGCAGATGAATACCAGCAGTGTCCAGACATATGGGGGTGGGCGCACAGGACTCCCAGCAGTGGACAGAGATATGGGGGGGTGTACATCATTATCAGATGACCACACCTACATGGTGGTATGGACGCATCCCTAACTTTGGACTATGATGATAGTGCTATGACAACACATCACTGACAGCAGTGTCCCACTCCCAGGAGGATGGATGTATTTCACACACTGCATGACACACCACATGTGAGTGTGGGGACAGATAACACATGCATACCCACCCATGGCGCATGCAGCAGAATACACACCCTGATATCATGCCACAAGACTGTATATTCATGTAACTGCCTATAAACCTAAGATAGCCAAAGGGAACACACACTGTCACGCACATCCCAGGACTGACAGGAATGTGATTGGTCTGCTGCGGTGTGGTGCAGAGCCACGTTCACTGTGTGGAAGAATTGGACACTTATGTATGTTGACATATATGTAAAGCGCCTTAGGACTAAGACACACTGCATGAATAAGAAATGCTAACCTTTCACAGCAAACTAATCTGAACTGACATGATAGAAGTTAACACCAGGACAACATAAAATATAAGGAACGATAAACACACAGAGAAAGCACATAATATACACTCTGGAAAGACAAGGGGGGTGAGGGGCAGAACGACACCCACACTTCAGGGTAAAAGGACAACTATCTAACATGGGGCAGAGCCAGAGTTTGAATCCAAGTTAAAATTACATGTGTGGGCTCCTTTAACACTTCTGGTAGATAGTGTAATATGAAATGTCCTTTTTTCTGTGCAATATGTAAGGAACATTGCATTTTAAAGCACATTGGTAGTAACATTGGTCTCGTCCCAAAAAGACTAACCTTTACAGTAAAAGGCCTAACTCGTGAAATTTTGGCAGAATGAATAAATGTTGCATTTTGGTTCACTTGGGACAGTAGAGCTGGTGTGAGGTGGAATTTCAGGTTCTTGTTTCTGTGGCAAGCAGTGGCAAATTGCAATTGTATTTATATAGTGCTTACTACCATTAAAAATGCATTAAAGCACTTAATGGTGATTAGCACACTACACCAGAACCCGAGATTATAGTTAATAATACATTGGTAATAAGTATTTTTTTTTGTTTTTGTTTTTTAAATGTCCATTAGCTGTTTTAGGTTTGTGCTCTTGATTTCTTGTGCATTTGCTAGAGTTTAGAGAATGGATAGAAAAAGGGGAATTAATTGAAAGGGGAAGTAGTAAGTTGTTTTTGTAAGTAGGGGTTGTGCGTGCCTGTTAGTTGTGTGACATGGCTCAAAAAAGGGTAAAGTTTGAGAAGGATGTTTAGGAGTTCATAGTAGTCAGAAAGTTTTGCGATGAGCAAGAGAGATAAGGAAAGGCCCATAGGTTGAAGGGAGTATTATTTTTTTTTGCAAAAACTGAAATTAGCTTATGCATACATACATACGCTGCACATTGTCTTTAAATAAATGTAATTATTTTGACTATTTGGGAGACCTCACCTCAAATCAAGGTTTGGAAAAATGCAAATAGTGGTGTTTGAGCTTTTTTCTTTATAGATTGTTCAGATTATTCTGCATTTACTAGCACACAATACACCTATGTTAGTTGCAATTGAGATATTAGTTCTGGAGACAACTCTTGAGCTAAGGGTGAGAAGGGTGACTCTTGTGGATGCTCTCCAACACACAGAGGGGCCGATTCCAATCCTGTAAAAAGGCTGTACGAATCGTTGTACGGAGCGTTTTCTCTGTACGACTCGTACCCGGCAAACTTTCCGTACAACCTAGGAAGTACGATTCGTACTGAAAGCCTATTTCCGTACGTTTTGTACAAAACACCGTACGGGTAAAAAAACAACAACGATTCTGATCCGGAACAGCTTGTACGCGACGTCCAGACACATTCAAGCAGCGGTTTCCGGCCCAGCAAGTACCTTCTGCGGTGAGAACAACACCCAGGAGCCAGGGGGGGGGGGGGTGAGGGTCAGGAAACATACCCCATACCCAAAGCAAAACCTATAATTTGGAGCCTATACATTGCCACCAGGGTCTGGTCACTTGGGGGGCGTGGCCAGCAACCCCTGCGTACCGCAACAACGGAAGTAGACGTGTACGGTGCGTTGCACACGTACCCCTAGCACCAGTAGAACAGTCATACGGACCGTACACATGTAATGAATGCGTGGGTACGGTGCGTTCCACACGTACCCCTACGGCACCAGTCGAACAGTGATACGGACCGTACACACGCAATAAATGCGTGGGTACGGTGCGTCCACACGTACCCCTACGTCACCAGTAGAACAGTCATACGGACCGTACACACGCAATGAATGCGTGGGTACGGTGCGTTCCACACGTACCCCTACGGCACCAGTAGACAGTGATACAGACCGTACACACGCAATGAATGCGTGGGTACGGTGCGTTCCACACGTACCCCTACGGCACCAGTAGAACAGTGATACGGACCGTACACACGCAATGAATGCGTGGGTACGGTGCGTTCCACACGTACCCCTACGGCACCAATAGAACAGTGATACGGACCGTACACAGGCAATGAATGCGTGGGTACGGTGCGTTCCACACGTACCCCTACGGCACCAGTAGAACAGTGATACGGAACGTACACACGCAATGAATGCGTGTGTACGGTGCGTTCCACACGTACCCTTACGGCACCACTAGAACAGTGATACGGACCGTACACACGCAATGAATGCGTGGGTACGGTGCGTTCCACACGTACCCCTAAGGCACCAGTAGAACAGTGATACGGCCCGTACACATGCAATGAATGCGTGGGTACGGTGCGTTTCACACGTACCCCTACGGCACCAGTACATTTGGGATACGAGGCGTACACACGCCAGGAATGTGAGCTTACGGACTGGCCCTGCATGTTACCTTCATATTGGTGTGTGTGTCGGTCCAGGCCAGCAGTGTACTGCTCCAAGGGGGTGGGTGCAGAGGATTCCCAGCAGTGGCCACACATATAGGGGTGGGTGCAGATTAATACCAGCAGTGGACAGAGACATGGGGGTGGGTGCAGAGGACTCCCAGCAGTGGACAGAGACATGGGTGGATGCAGATGAATACCAGCAGTGTCCAGACATATGGGGGTGGGTGCACAGGACTCCCAGCAGTGGGCTGCAACATGAGGGGTGTGTGCAGATGAATTCAGCAGTGTCCAGACATATGGGGGTGGGTGCAGAGGACTCCCAGCAGTGGACAGAGACATGGGGGTGGGTGCAGAGGACTCCCAGCAGTGTACAGAGACATGGGGGTGGATTCAGAGGACTCCCAGCAGTGGACAGAGACATGGGGGTGGGTGCAGAGGACTCCCAGCAGTGGCATGCAATATGAGGTGTCTGTGCATATGAATACCAGCAGTGTCCAGACATATGGGGGTGGGTGCACAGGACTCCCAGCAGTTGCCTGCAATATGAGGGGTGTGTGCAGATGAATACCAGCAGTGTCCAGACATATGGGGGTGGGCGCACAGGACTCCCAGCAGTGGACAGAGATATGGGGGGGGTGTACATCATTATCAGATGACCACACCTACATGGTGGTATGGACGCATCCCTAACTTTGGACTATGATGATAGTGCTATGACAACACATCACTGACAGCAGTGTCCCACTCCCAGGAGGATGGATGTATTTCACACACTGCATGACACACCACATGTGAGTGTGGGGACAGATAACACATGCATACCCACCCATGGCGCATGCAGCAGAATACACACCCTGATATCATGCCACAAGACTGTATATTCATGTAACTGCCTATAAACCTAAGATAGCCAAAGGGAACACACACTGTCACGCACATCCCAGGACTGACAGGAATGTCCAGGTGCTGGTCCAGCCCCCAGGATGCTGTCGCTCAAGGAAAGAATAGGGTGGAAGTCCCCTAGATACAATGCCCACAATTGTCAGTCAGGTGCCCAAATACCCTGCATAACAAGTACCATTTGTGTGGTAGGCCGTGATTACACACATGCATAGTGCTGAAAAGGGGGAATGTGTCCATGAAGGCATTTCGACATACTCAAAACACAAGTACAGTGACTAGCAAGGATGGCACAGACGATTCAGCAGGAGACATCGGTGAGCAGGCATGGCCATTGTTGAAGGGATCCGTCACCAACAAAGGTAATGTTGATACAGGTCAGCACAACAATTGTGCAACTGTTTGCAGGGAAGATGTCATGTGCCACAGAGGAGGGATCACTCCTTGGGACAATGTCTCTAAACAAAATTAACACATACTACCAATGATTCTTTGCAGAGACATTATGATGGCACACAGATACCATGGTCCACCTCATGACCATCATACAAAAACATTTCTCTGAACCCTAACACATTACCAGAACACCAACTCCAGAAGCCTCAGCACCAACATCAAGTACCTGAAATGCAATAGTGTTGAAAGCAAAAATAAAGGCTTTATTCAGCACTAAAAAAAACCCCGAAAAATAGACTATGTACAGAGGCCAATGGCCAGTCCATATTTCAAGTCCAAGGAGCGAAGTAGGGGACCGCGTCTACCCCTAGCTTGCCTGCACAAAGGAACCACAAGGTTTGTCGACCGGGGGGGGGGCATCATCTGTGGCAGTACCAGGCACCGCAGGGACTGGAGGGGGAAGGGTAGGTGTTGTGGGTGCAGGGGGGAATGTCTCCACCACAGGGGGTGGGGCAGCGCCGAAGGTGGAGGCGAGCTCGGCGCTGCACACCACTGCCAGTGCCTCCATCTGAACCCCTGCACCTGAGGATTCCCCAGGGTCAACAGAGGGTGTGGTGGGTGAGGGATGGGGTGCAGCGCTCTTGGGGGAGGGGGTCGAGCTGGTGGGGGACTCAACTCCCGTGCCCGGGGACTTCCTCACCCGCTTGTGGGGTGGTCGCTCAGTGGGGGCGAGGTCCAGCTCACCCATAAAGATCTCCTTGGGTGAGAGTTTGGCAGGGGAGCCAAGGGGAGTGGTTTTGGAGGAACAGGGTTGTGAGGACTGCGGACTGCGACTGTGGCTGCGTGTATGTCGTCTGTCCCCAGACCCTGTGGGTGTGCCTACATCCCCCTGAGTGTGCATGCCAGGAGGTGTGCGCTTTGCCTTACTTGGGGGTGTGCTGGCTGTGTCTGGTGGGGTGCGTGCCCATGACTGTCTGGGTGTGCGTTGGACAGGCATGGGAGAGGAAAGTGTGGATGGGTCTGGGGTAGGGGGGACAGAGCGTTGCAGGAGACTAACTGCTGCCGTCAGGGAAGAGTCCATGGACCGCAGAATCCTGCATTGGTCAGACATCGTTGCTGACATGCCCTCCATGAACGACACCATCTGTGTGAGCAGTTGAGTGTGTCCATGAAGGACATTCAGCACCGATGCCTGCCCAACCTGCAACTGCCGCAGTATGTCCACAGACTCTTCACTGAGGGCAGCAGGGGTGACAGGGGCAGGGCGTGCGGTGCCTGGGCCGAAGGAGACATGGTGGGCCTCTGCACGGACAGAAGGGACGGGAGCAACTGGGAGGGCGGAGATGGTAACGGAGGAGGCGGGGACAGATGTGGGGATGCTGCCAGGTGGTGTTGCAGCCTCCGCCTCCCCCAGGAGGTCAGCGTCGGACCCGTCGGCATCGTAGCTGGTATCGTGTCCAGACAGGTCCTCTGACTGACTCCCCTCGCCCTCCGTGCCACTGGCGCCTCCTGACTCTACAGCACTGGTGGCACTGTCGCTGGGTCCCTCCTCCAGGTCTGTGCAGGTGTCTCCCTCCGTTGCGGATGATGATGCTGTGGGCAAGGAGAAGAAACCAAAATGCATCAGTCACCTGTATACATCTGACACATGAGCACAAAAACAATTGGTCACTGTGCATATCAGGCAACGCATCATGAGTAACAGCTAGATTACTCCGCACATATGTAAGCCCGGTACTGCCCAGTTGGTAGACCCACTATGCCACTTGGACACAAGGAAAAAAAGAACACACCAGACCACTACTTGAATGAGAAATACACTGAGAAGTTAGTGTCTGTGAACCGGTGAGCACAGCAATACAATGAAGTCATGCCACCTCTTGTTTACCCTGAAAGAAGCAGTAGTTGTGCACCCAACGTAAACTGACACACCTCAATACTCAAGGTGTCACCACACTCAGAGACCTGTAAGTACTTTGGAACACAAAACAAAAAAATGTTGGTACCTTGGGACTCACAATACTTTACACAATCGACATGTTTGGAATGTGCCAATTCGCCATTTTGCGAAAAGAACACTCATGTGCCTGCATGAAATATGTCTCACAAGGCAGTGCACACAAAACTACATTTACACTGTCATTGAAGAAGCTGGCACCTTTTCTAAGAAGCCACTGTTAGAAATGAATGGTGTTGCAGAAAGTACATATACATGAGCCCACGGAGGTCTGGATGTCTTGAGACTTGTAAGTTTGTATCACCAACAACAAAGGAGTGTCACAAAATCCAGACCACTGTGGGAACATGTATATGGAGAATCTGCAACACCATTTAATTCTAACAGTGACTTCTTTGCAAAGGTGCCAGCGTGTTCCATGAAAGTGGAAATGTCATTTGGTGTGCACTTCCTTGGGAGACATCTTTCATGCAGGCACATCAGTGTTCTCAACACAAATCATCAAATTACCACATTTAAAACATGAAGAACTGTTGACAAGTGCTGTGAGTGCCAAGGTACAATTTTTTTAGAGTAACAACTTGAATTATGTCAGTTGTCACATGGCCATCCGTCACCTGATTACACAGCTGGCTACACATATGACCTACTGCCTGTCATCTGGAGTGGCACCAATGTCCACACCCAGGACAATGCATAAGCTACTGGGCCTGGAATTGGGTTGTTAAAAAGCATAGCTGTACTGTGGAGACACCCTCATGGCAAGCCAGAATGTCCACACAGATGTCAGCACACAAAGTCCAAACTGCGTTGCATCTGAACCACACACAGGTGCCAAAAATGTATGAGTAGGAATCATGTTTTTGAAAAAATGACACAGGCTGCAAAGCACGAACATTAAGCACTGGCCAGCATCACAGGGGCACTGCACGGTGATTCTGTGTACAGTAAATTCTCACACACAATGAAAAATCAGGGGTGCCCATGTAGGCCTCTCCCGCACAACCACCCATACCTGAGTCAATGTGATTGATACAGATCAAGAAGTGACACCTCTTAATCAGGGTAACAAAAACTGTGCAGCAAAACGTGCTAGATTTACACAACCTCACCTCCTGGGGCTGGCAACACATATTTGTGACAAACAACCAGCAACAGATTTTTGTGAATAGCCACACAGGCACTGCCCAGTGTGAGTATGCACAAGCAAAATGGTGTATCCCTTTCCAGTGGACACATGTAGCACACATTAGAAAAATACAAACCAGGCCAGGGACCAATGCCACAGAGGCAGACCTATGCTGAACCCACAAAGAATGTGCACAGTGTTGGATGACACACATGATTAGGAGGCCAGGGTGTCTCAGGGGACTGTAGTGGGCACACTGCTCCGTGTTCCTGGAATGAGCTGAGCAACCGTCATGGCACTATGCATATCTCACACTCATGCACATCATGTCTGAGGCCACAACATTGGTCATGCATGCTGCAAGGGTGTTCATTTGAAAGCTCACACTCCTATGTTGAGAATCATCATCATTGCCAACAAATATGGACCCCCAACATAGTGAACAGCTCATGGCACAGGCAAGGTACCAACACAAGTCACAGACCACCCTCCCACATGATGCAGAAAGCAATGTGCACTTAGATTTACTGGAACCTTAGATGACCATGTGCAAATGTGATTACACACAGACCAGGGGACACATGTCAAGGAGGGGAAGGGATGAAAAAGAGCACCAGGTGACATTGGGGAACATTGGGGAACAAAAAATGCACTGCACATATACACTCTGGGAGTGTATCCAGGCTACAGAGCACTTCCAAAAGCTGGTGACACATAACACAACAAACAGCCATGTACCTACCCCCTCGTGGCTCATGTGGGGGGTCAGGCGTCGGCGCCCGCCGTGGGGGCGAGGAGAGTCGATCCCCAGCTGGACCCGGGCGATCCGCCGGGTCCAGCACCGGATGTCCTGCCACCTTTTGCGGACCTGGGGCAGGCTCCGACTACGCTCCCCCGTAGATCTCACGGCCCTGACGATGTCCCTCCAGATCACCCCCTTCTCGTAGGCAGTTACCTGTCACAGTGACACAACATCAATACACCTGCTCCATGTCCCAAAGACACACATTTAAACATCTTTAAAATGTTGAACAGGGCATAGGATGCTGACAGGAATTGCATCATTCACAATAAGAAATTGACCTGTGTGCAAGCCCCAATGCACTACATGGCATTGAAAGTCAACAGGTGGCATGAGGGGTGCGACACTCTCACTGATCATGGCACACACTGTGCAGCACATGCAACAGAAGGCTGATGGCCAGCACGTGTCAAGCAGTCACATGTCCCACTCCACTGACGCACCCTCAGCAGACTAGACAGACACACCCAGGCACAGATCACTCGCCTGTCAGTCACAATAGCGGATACAACCCTCACTCTGCACATGTGCCACCTGCCAGTGGGGTGTCACAGGTTTCGTGCCAGCTCTGCAAGTCAGACACACAGCACGGCTTACTTGTCACATCAGATGGGTAGATCTGTTACCTCCTCCATGCAGCTGTGGTGCAACACTTCACATAGACACTCACCCACATGACAAGGAACATTCACACACATCAATGTCCATGAGGTCGTACACATCATTTGGACACTCTCACCACAGGTCCACTCAACTCATACACATCTGTGGGTACAGTCACCTGTCACACCGGGGAGACCACTGAATCAACTCAGGACAATAGGAAAAAAAGCCACCAAGGATTTCCCAGGCTGAATGTGTCATGCACTATGCAGTGAATGTCACAGTAAGCACAATGCAAGTGAGGAGTGCACACAGGAACTACCTCATGCTCTGCATGAGAGACATAAGCATGTCCCCCCCCCCGGGACCCACTCTAAACAACATTGCATGTCTGTCACACCTGGACACAATGCCAGAAGTGACAGTCACACAACAGGTGCATAGGGAAAGGTAGTGGAGTCAGCACTCACCTGCTCCCCTGGTCTCCCATACAACTTGGGGTACTGTGGGAGGAGGACGTCCAGCAACGCCCCTGTTGGAAAGGCGTCCGCCGGAAGGGGGTTCGAACACGTCTTGCCCACCCCTTTGACCCACCTCTCCCGAGTAAGCCGAACCAGGCGCGCACACCCTGAGCTGCACTGTGAACAGAGGGACACCACACGTATTCTTTGTAGGACGATAAGTTCTTTTATCGATGATTTCAGGGATCTTTATGACCCAAAAGGCAAATAGTACAGCAGTGGCACAACGTACCACAAATCAGTCGTGGGGAATGGGGGTAGCGGGACAGTCTTTCAAGATAGTGTCTCTGCGAAATACCCTGCGGAAGCTCTCAATCCTCGAGCTGGAGGGTGTCGTGTCTCTGGGCGATCTCTTACCGAGTCGTCCTCAAGGGGAGCGCCGCGAGTCTCTCAGCAGGCACAGGTGGTCGGAGTTCAGGAGCCGCGATTCCGTCAGCAGGGCTCAGATGGTTCAATAGCTGGGGGCCGCGAGTCACTCAGCAGGCCTAGGTAGATCAGGGTTCGGGAGCCGCAACCTCGTCCGCAGGGCTCAGATGGTTCAATAGCAAGAGGCCGCGAGTCACTCAGCAGGCCCAGGTGAAATCAGCGTTCAGGAGCCGCGACAGCGTCAGCAGGCTCAGATGGTTCCAGGTCTTCTCTGCCCTCGTTTCTCCGGCACCCCTTGTTATACTCCGCTGGCTCTTTGAAGTCCGGAGTGCTCGCCGAGGGGGGGACTGGGGTGACGGAGGGGGTTCGGCGGCATTTCCTGCCGCTCACTTCTTTGGTCTTTTCAGGTGGGTCTGGGAGGGACCCCAGACGCTCGGTAGGGGAGGCGCCTGCTCCCCAGGGGCCTGGTGGCCGATTGAGTCCTCCCGGGGAAGGCGACCCGAGGTGTGACTGGGCTGGCGCCTCTGGGTCTGGCTCGAGGGTTCCCGCTCCCTCGGTTGGGCATGCGTAGTAGGGTGTTGAGTCTGTCAGGTCTCTGGCCGGCCCATGGATCGGGGGTGGCTGGGGCGGCCAGAGTCGGGGATGTCGTGTCTTGAGGGTGGTTGCAGGTTGGCGGGATGATGGAGAGGGCAACGCCGTGAGGCCGGTCTCACAGCCCCATTCTCCTCCAGGGTGAATGGCTGAGCCCTCTCCACAGTACGTGACATGGTCCAGAGGAAGCAGAGACAGCAGCAGTGTTGTCGACTGGAAAGTTGTGCAGGCAAGTGCCCTCTCATGGGTTCTGGCTACCTAATATCTGTCTTGCTGAGGGGCATTCATTTTGAGGAGTACATAGTGATTGGTCAGACACATTTGCATCGTACGTTTACTCCAATCCCTTTAAACATACACCTATGACACACATTTGCATCATTCAAATTTTGAGGATCTTGTGAAGTCAACAACCACTTTGCAACATTGTATTTTGTGGCCAACTCACTGTTCCAGGACACCTGATGGACATATTTCAGCTGAAAACTCTGTATCCATGACAACCAGCATGCATTTGGGGCCTAATACTTGTCCCTTATGTAATTTTGAAATCCACACACAGGTACGGTGCGTTTCACACGTACCCCTATGGCACAAGTACAATGGTGAAACGAAGCGTACACACGTGATGATTGCGGGTGTACGGTGCGTTTCACACGTACCCTTACGGCACAAGTACAATAGTGAAACAAAGCGTACACACGCGATGATTGCGGGTGTACGGTGCGTTTCACACATACCCCTACGGCACAAGTACAATAGTGAAACGAAGCGTACACACGCGATGATTGCGGGTGTACAGTGCGTTTCACACGTACCCCTATGGCACAAGTACAATAGTGAAACGAAGCATACACACGCGATGATTGCAGGTGTACGGTGCGTTTCACACGTACCCCTATGGCACAAGTACAATAGTGAAATGAAGCGTACACACGCGATGATTGCGGGTGTACGGTGCCTTTCACACGTAACCCTATGGCACAAGTACAATAGTGAAATGAAGCGTACACACGCGATGATTGCGGCTGTACGGTGCGTCTCACACGTTCCCCTACGGCACAAGTACAATAGTGAAACGAAGCGTACACACGCGATGATTGCGGGTGTACGGTGCGTTTCACACGTACCCCTACGGCACAAGTACAATAGTGAAACGAAGCATACACACGCAATGATTGCGGGTGTACGGTGCGTTTCACACGCTTACAATGGTAATACAGGCGTACACATGCCAGGAATGGAGGGCTACGAGTCGCACAAGGATGCTAATCAAGTACTTGTCATTGCATACTTTCATGTGCAGGCCCTAGGTGTGTCAGCCAGTGATATTGCACAGGTCATCTCATCTAGTTGCACAATTGATGTGTGATGACCTGTGTACACATGTCATGTGTGATGGGGCACTATGTGGCACACATCACCTTGCCACTTGCCACATGTGTGTCTGTAGTCCAACTGTGTCATGCACATCAGCAGTGGGATGGCACAGTCATCACCACCCGCACCTGTCTCCTGATGCCAGGGACAGGGACACTCTCTCAACTGACATGTCACGATCAGTGTGCCCCTATGTAACTATGTCAGGTGTGTGTCATGTGTTCCCATGAGCTTGTTGTTAGTGTTCTGTCAACTGCATCTGCTGTTGGTGCATCCAACATGGGTCTGTGTGGAGATGGGCATGGCACACATCTACGCACACCATGCCACACGTGGATTCCCACGGCTGTAGGGTCTGTGTGCATCGGACATCATATTTTCCCAGGCATACATGTCTGCGTCGTCTCAAGGGCTGTGTTTAATTGTTGTCACGTGTACCCCTTCATCTCAATGTGTGTCATATGTACATTTGACATTCCATGTGACCTGTGCGTGTGCCTTGCAGTCAAATGTCTGGATGAGATGACATCCTTCCAATGCAGCTATGTGGATGTGTGTCACTCCGGTGATATCTCTGGCTGTTCACTCAGACTTGCCCCCAGCTCATTTCAGGGCCTGTCATGTAGACTTGACAATCAACAGGTGTATCTGGCTTTTCGTAGGAGTGCCAGCAAGGTGGCATATGTGTCCTGGATGTATTGCACACACCAGACTTCATAGTTACCTGATGTGTAGTAGCAGTTTAGCATGTGCTATGTTCATTGACATTGATGTTGGCAGACTCTCAATCTTCATGATTTCTAACAATGTCTTGCAGGGCACCGCCTGTGCCAAGAACATTGCCAGACTTGGCTGCCATGAGGGAACGTGCCTGCCTCTAACGTTACAGATTCACTCAACAGTTGATTGAGGACTTGACTGACAGGCTGGCACCACACCTCCAACCGCGACACAGGTATCCTACTGCGCTGACCCCAAAGATGAAGGTGATGGCAGCCCTACTTTTTTTTGCCACAGGTACGTTTCAATTGACCATATCTGATGTTGGTGGGATGTCACAGACAATGTTCAGCCGTGTCCTGCATGATGTTTTGGCAGCCATGTTGGAGCACCTTGATGAATTCATCAAATTTCCTACTCCTGAGGAGTTGACAGATGTCAAGGGTGATTTCTATGCCCTGGGAGGGATGCCCCATTTCATTGGGTCCATTGATGGGACACATGTGGCTTTGGTACCACCACAGGCACAGGAGAAAGCCTATCGCAACCGTAAACATTACCACTCAATAAATGCCCTTGTGGTGTGTCTTGCTAACATGCTGATTTCCCATGTCTGTGCACGTTTTCCAGGATCAGCACACGATGCCTACATCATGAGGCGTAGCAGGGTGCCACAAATGATGCTGCGGCTGCACAACGAATGAGAATGTCTTGTTGGTGGGTATACTCTGTTTGTCCTGTGTGTTGCGGTATCTTTGGCTCTTACGGCATCTCCTGACCCACTTATTTACATGATGTATCCATGTAGGGGACTCTGGATAGCCCAACATGCCATGGCTAATGACACCTCTCCGCAACCCAAGAACAGCTGCAGATCACAGGTACAACAATGCACACGGGCAGACCAGGCGAGTGATTGAGACGACGTTTTTGCCTCCTGAAGAGCCGATTCCGGTGCCTTGACAAGGCAGGCGGGTCCCTCCCATATGCACCGGAGAAGGTGTGCAAAATCTTCATTGTGTGCTGCATGCTGCACAACATGGCCGTTGAGAAGGCAGTGCCACTCATCCTTGATCCTGATGAGGAGCAACACCCACCCGTGGAGGATCCAGGGCTTGGTCACGAGGCAAGTGATGAGGAGGATGAGGATGATATCCGGAGTCAGCTCATATGAACTTCTTCTCATAATGGTGAGTCACTGGGTATGAGTGTGCAAGCTTGTAGCATTGAGTGGCATGTGTTGCAATGTGTGTGTCCAGCTGACTGAATGCAAAGTGACTTTGTTGTGTGTACTGATGTGTCACTCGAGTGATGATGTCATGCCACACAGTTTTGCGGAGAGACTTTCTTTGAAATTTGCATGTGTCCAACATTGTTCATGTTTCGTAACTGACCATGTGTGCGGCGAGATTTGTTTTAGGTGACTTCTTGTGTATCTGTCATTCCCAGGATTTTGCGTCTGTTGTCTGCTCGTGTCATCATTGTCCTCCTGCTATTCCTCATGAGGATTGCAACGTGTGCTGAATCAGCGTTCCATGCACAGACATGTGGAAATGTCAGTTTGGGTAAGGATTGCAGCAAGGCATTTTGGTGGTGGTACGGGTTGGGAATGTGTGGGGACTGCTTCTGTGCATGTTGTGGTACCATGCATACATGTCTTCTCACCATGGAGCATATAACATGTAGCATCACTCCCATGACATGATAGTCACCCTTCTTGACAGTCATCTGTAGTGGAGTGTGGAGTCTGATGAAGGCATTAATGTGCGTAAACCTTGCCTCTGAAACATTGCTGATGCTACCGGTGGACATAGTGTGGGACATCACAACAACTGGCTCTATGGTGATTTGCAGCATCTCCGTGTGCAGCAGGATGTGTTTGGCTCATCCCCTGGACTTGTGTGCCAGTTCATTGGGATTTACAACATCCGTGTTGTGAAGGGGGGTCCAGCTTATGTCCCACATGTTCTGCCAACTGACCTGTGAGTCTGTTTGTATGGATGCATTTCCCTTTGTGTGAGAAGTGCAATAAAGGTGTTCTGCACAATCCAAAGTGCCTCATCTCTGTCACTGCAGATCTCTTGCCAGTTTGCGTGCGTCATCTATGGCATAATTGTCAAAGATTGAGCATATGAGTGTATGTGTACTTCGGCAACATGCATGCATTTCTTCATGGCTAATAATCTCTATTGTGCATGAAGTACATGGTTGTGTATGTATTTGTGCAGGTTGCTCCCCACGACGGGATGTCAATGCCTGCTGACGGTGTGTCTCCTGTACGCAGCTCCGCATTTTGTTGCCTGATCCTGTGGCCGTCATTTTTGTTGATTCTTCATACATTTTCTCGGAGTGACCCATGAGTAACCTGACACTCCTTCCTTTACATACACCTGTTGCACTATGCCTTTCTGACCTCCTTGTCTTTGTGTGCTACTTTTAGCCTAGTTTCTCACCCCTTCCGCCTGCTGCTGCCTCACCTGCGGTACGGCCCCACCGAGTGCCCTGATTAGGCAACCCACATGCCTACAAAATACTCCTCCCTTCCCCCTCCACCCATTCTAAATGCATCCAGCAGCTTGTCTGTGCCACTGTTGCACCAACGCCGTGCCAAAGGCAGGACCATCTGCGCCTGCAATGTGCACAGTGCACGACCCTCTGGTCCTTGCATGACCCACGTTACACAACAGGCTCATGCTACAGCCACCCTCCAAGCAATGTCCTCCAGACAATCAACCGCCTGCTATCAGGCAACCCCTAAGCGCACACACGACACCTTTGCATGCTGAGTGTGCAACTCCAACTGCCTACACAGCGCTGCCCCGCCTACCAGACCCTGTCAGAACAACCAGGTCATGTGGCTCCTACTCCACACCCGCTCCGTCCACAAGCACGCCATTGGACTCTGTTACCTCCTCAACACAACGGCCCACACATCACCTTCATGACAGTAACCAGCATCCTCAGCACACAACTTCTTCATTGCCATCTCAGACGGATACAAGATCACCCGCAGGGACGGCAACAACAATCCCGGAGGATGAATTGCAATTGATTCCCAAGTACACCCTCAGAGTCACAAATCCAGTTTTGCTCCAACCACCTGGCAACCCTCAGAGTAACACTCATCTACAGATCTCCAGGCCTACATCCACAATTCCGCAAAGCCATCAACACGTACATCTGCGCGCATGCCCTCACCCCCACAGGCTACATGTGGCTGGGGGCCAGTAACTTCTTGCTGGAGGAGAACCACACCACCATTCAACATTGGTCCATCAACATTTGCATCCACGTCTCCGACAAGTAACACACTGCCCCACACCCCGCTAACGATCCCCCAAAGATGCTTGATGTAAGTCACCACAGACAAGCTGTGTGGGACACTCGAACCAACACCACCGCCACACCCTGCAACCTCACACACTGGATCAGCTACTGATCCAACAATCTTGCCACATTGACGGAATTTCCTGTGAAGCACAACAACAGTTAAGCCACCTGGGATAAGACAGACCTACTGGACTCATACAGATCGAGCCGGACTCTTGTGCAAACCTTGCAACACAAAGTACCTTCATTTACCTTATAGCCCTGGAAAACGCCACACACAGCCATCACCATATCATCAGCAAGGACAAGTGGAGATCCTTCAGATAGGGCCGAGGCACCAAAACACACGACATCAAGGAGCTCATCAGCATTGTGAGTGAACTGACAGCAGATCTCCATCCAAAAGACACCCCACCCTTGCAAGGCAGGTCACATCCCTTGCAACTTTCTACCACTGCAAGCTCATGGCCATACACGACAGCCTTGGCAGACAGAGGCAGACAGCACTATTATCCGCGTGACAAACCCCCCTCAGGTTCTGGACTCCCGTCAGCAACAAATACACCACCTGGCTCATGTGCACCATCCACTCTGGCTCTCCATCAGGCCCCTTCCCACACAACATCTCAACCACATCATTCCCCATCCTTGAAGCCCACGTCCAGGGCGTCCTGAATGTCTCATTTGAGTTTGCCATTTCCATGGGAGCTGGAGGCATGCAGAGACCCAGGCCCTTCTTCAACAATGGATGGCAGTACTGCAGAATCTCCTGGAACATCACCCTGCTTACCTACCCAGCAAATGTCATCAGGAAGACACTCAACGAGCGACTGACAAACTTCCTCCGCGCAAACAGCTCCAGGCAACCGGCACCAGAACATCTTCCACAGTAATCACACCACTGCAACCGTCATCATTGCCAACACCAACGACAACTTAGCCCTACTCAACAATGGTGAGACCACCCCCCTTGACCTCTCAACGGCATTCTACACCATGTGCTACCACACTGTCAGCTCACACATCTCCAACACTGGTATCCAGAGGAGGACCCAGGATTAAATCACCAAGTAGCTCACCAGCAAGTCCCAGGGAGTCGTCCTCCACCCTGCAGCATGTAGTACACTGGGTTCCTGTGGCCCATGCCCCAGGGCTAATCTCTCAGCGTGACGATCTTCAATGTCTCCATGACCCCCCTCGCCACCATCACATGCAAACACAACCTCATCATCATCTCGTATGCCATTGACACCCAGCTGCTCCTCAACCTCACCAAAGACCCAGCCATTGCCAGATCCAACTTTCAAGAAGGCATGAGATCCGTTGACGAATGGCTGACCATCAGCCATCTGAGGCTGGACTTTGACAGGACTGAGGTCATCATCTGAGGATTGTCCCCTTACGGCTGGGTCAACTCCTTGTGTCCCACCAGCCTGGGCACCACACCAGCACCCAGTGGCCATGCACGCAAGCTGGTGTTCATCATGGACTCATCGCTCACAATTATCATGCAACTCAACACCATCTGTACCTCATGCTGCAACACCCTCCGCATGCTGCAAATGATCCACAGATAGATCCACTCCAAGGCAAGACAGACCGTCCCCCAGGTCCAAGACACCAGCCGGGTCAAATACAGCAATGCCCTCTACGGAGGAACAACAGCAAAACTGCAGGAGTTGTCCACATCCAGGGTGCATCCACACACCTCATCTTCAACATCCCCATCCACATCACCGTCCACCTGAGATAGCTACAATGGCTCATTGTCTGCTGCAGGATCACCTTCAGACTCCTGAACCACACTCAGGAGGCAGTCCACAACCCCACACCCAAAACCGACCTTGGACGTCTGTCATCCAACACCCCGTTGGCCCAAATTCGTGCAGCCCACCTTGCCCTGGCCACCATTCATCACATCCACAGAACAACTGCATGCAGGAGATAGTTCTCCCACCTCACAAAACAGACCTGGGACTCCCTCCCCGGGCTCCTCAACATGACCCATGACCTCTACACCTTCATGATACTCTGGCAAATTGGTCTGTCTGAGCAGTATTGCAAGCCCCCCCTCAGCAGCTTGAGGCCATCACGGGTGAGTATTGGGCTCCATGTCTGTATTTGGTGATACATTGTGACCCATGTGTGTCCTCAACCGGACTCAGATCCAAGTGTATGGATGGCTGGAGTTAGTTCCACACTCAGGCATAGTTTGACATATCCCCACACGTATGTTGTGGACTCATGCTAAATGACTGCAACATAAAATTACAATTATAAATTTATTTATTATAGGTCTGGGGCGTGATTTGTGCACAGAAAAAGGTGCAATACAGGGACCATAGAATCCGAAGTTCGCAGGGGGAGATGGGATCCTTGGCATTTGAAGTCATCAGAGTCCAAGCCACAGTGTTTGGCATCATTGGTCAGACTGTGACCAGCAAGTCCATGTGGCAGATGATGTCAGTCAATGAGGTGATGCTGTCGTACATGGAGGCCAGGTGCCATGCCAGGTGACCTGGGAGATGTGGATGGTCCGCTGCCTCTCACGGTCTTTTCCGTGGACGACTCACCTTCCTCCGGGGACCTTCAGATACTGGCCTTGACGATGCTTGGGACGCTCCGTCGGACGAATCCTCCTCCTCCTCCCTCCCTGTGGCTGGGGGTGGTCTTCGCCTGGTGGCACAGGGAGAGTTGCCCATGTTGTCGGCGATCCGACGGAGTGAATGGCTTATGTCCCTTTGCACCACCAGGAGCTCAGCCAGTCTTGCCTCCATCCGTCCTTGGTGTTCTTGTTGACTGGCGTGTTTCTCGCTCTGCTGGTTCTTAATCTCTGTGAGAGTCACCACTACCTGGCTGAACTCCCTGGTGTCACGCCGGTATGCGTCCATGATTTTGTCTATGTGTGACATACCGGTCCCTTCAGCCTGGGCTGCCGTTGTGGGCACATCAGGTCTACGGGACCCCTGAGGGATGGCAGTGGCAGTGTTGTATGCCTCCTCCTGGGTTCCCGGAGCACCTTGTCCCTCCTGGTCAGACTTGCTCAGGTGTTCACTGCGGGCAGGGCTCCTCGGTGTCTCCTGGGATGTGGCAGAAATGGGGGTGGTGGGTGGCGCAGATGTTCCTGAACCAGGTGCTGCAAGGGCTTGGACACCAGAGGGTCCAGGTCGGTCGGGGTCATCCGCGGAGTGTTGAAGACGTCGCTGCCAGTGGGATCAGGTTCCTCCTGAGCCTGGGACTGTGATTGTTCACCCCCATTGTTGGGGGGAGAATCATCACGTTGCCCTGTGTGTGAGAGACAGACAATGTTAATGCTGTTTCATGCAACATCCATGTTTCATACACATTCAAGTTGGCACTGTTCCTTCAGGTAGTTGTATGTGCCTATCATTCTCCTCAATGTTCACTTGTGGATGGCTATGTTGCGGGGGACAGATTGATATGTTCTCCTGAGTCTTTGACATGTAGATTTTTGGCTTGGATGCTTCTTCGGCTATGTATTGGTGTTGTTGTGTCCATTGTGACAGTGGGTAAATCGATTGCCTGTCCCAGGGGTGTCTGCTTTTGTAAGGGGTGTGTGTGACAGGGCCTGCTGGTGGGTGTAGTGTGATTTGGCAGTGGGGCTCCCAGGTGATGTAGCTGTCCCCCCATGGAGCATGCTGCCATGACAGTGAGTGTGAGTTCCTGTCCTAGATATATGACCTTGTTGTTTTGGTGTTTGTGTTTGCACTGGTCACAGGAGGGCCTTGTGCTGTCTACACCAGGGCCAAGTGTCAGCTATCTTGTCAGTACTTTCCCAATCCCTGTGCATTGCGCATGGTGCATGGTGCATGGGTATGTACCTGGGCCATATGGGATGAGGGCAATTGTGTCTGATTTCGACAATGCGTTTAGTGACACCCACCCTCCCAGCATACGGGACATCCATTCTTGGGTTGGTGCTTCGTGTAGCATGTGACATACCATGGGCTTGCTTTCTCAATGGGGCATACACATGTTATTGGCATTAGAGTTGTTTTTGACTTTGGTTGAGACCGGTGAGGGCTTGGGGGTAGTTGTGTGCATTTTGTGTAGTTGGGGTGTGGATGCCATTACCCCCATGTTACGTAAGTTGTTTGTGTACTCACCAGGCTCTGGAAGTCCTTGAAGTCCATGTACTCCCACCGGCGGAAGCAGGGCCATCACCTTCTCCTCCCAGGGATGGAAATGTACTGGTCTGCGGGGCCCACCCCCTCCAGTGTTGTTGCTCTGGGCGTAGTCGTCATTCATTTTTCGTTTGACTGCCCTCCGCAGATCGTACCACCTGGCTTGGCATTCAGTCCTGGTCCTTCTCATGGGTGCAACAACATTCACTCTATCAACGATCCTCTGCCACATGCGTGATTTTTCGGGTATGCTGGTCTGTCTGACCAATGTTCCAAACAGCTGTGGCTCGACTCTGATGACTTCATTGACAAGGATCTCCAGCTCCTCCCTTGTGAACTTTGGATTCTTGTCTGTGGGCATGGTGTGGGGTGAGGATGTGGAAGGTTGTGGGTGTGAATGTGAAGTTGTGGGTCTGAATGTGAAGAGGGTGTATGTGTGAAGGAGGTTGTGTGAACGTGTATATGTTAAGGTGGATGGGTGCAGCTGTTGGTGTGTGCTCTCTAGCTGCAGTGAGTCTGTTGCAAAGGCTCATGGTTTGTGTGTGTGGGCACTTTTTATTGGTCCATTTGTGGGTGGGCCTCAGTTTGAATTTTTGGTGGGTGTGTTATAAGGGGTGGTTGTGAGTTTGCCCCTCTGTTTGCCTGTTTGGATGTGGCCAGGTCAGTCATTTCCATGTTTTGTGCACTGTAGACGTGTTTTGTGGTGTTGTGCGAGTCGAATAGACCTTCCTTGTGCTGTTTCACATTGCCTATGTACGGTGCTTACATACGCGATGTTGGTGTACGCACCGTACATATGCGATGATGTTGTTGTGGGGTGCGTACATAAGCGATGTTGGGGTACGCACCGTACATACGCGATGATGTTGTGATGTTGGGGTACGCACCGTACATACGCGATGATGTTGTTGTAAGGTGCGTACATATACATGGGGGGGCCTGTACGACTCGTACCCCTGTACTACTTTTCCCGGGATACGAGTCGTACAAAGTTTGCTTTGTAGCAGGTAAAGTCATTCCCCGTGTACGGGACGTTTTCCATACGAATCCTAAATCGGAAAGCCGGTCCGGATCGTACTTGTACTGTCGGACTGTATTTTTAGGCTTCGTACGGAAAAGTGTCCGGGTCCGTCTCGTACAACTTTTCCCGATCGAATTCGTACGGATCGGGCCGATCCGTATGTATTTTTCCCGTACGCATCGTACTTCACAGGTGGGACGGGACTTGTACGATTCATACGGGGAAAATTACTGATGCGAGTCGTACGGGAAGAAAAAACTACAGGATCGGAATCGGCCCCAGAATGTTGACTCTATAATGGCTCTGTATGAAAAACCTAAGTCTCAGATCCCATCAAAAATACTTGGCTTGGACCCCCCTGTAGCATGAAATGCAGCCCACATTTGGAAAGATAGTGGCCTTAGGTAGACAAATGGGATCACTGACAAAATATCGATGGACCGAATATCGAGATAGCAAAATATCGACGCAAAAATATCCAAGTCAAGAATATCGACATCCTATCTACATCATTGTAAGTACAAAAATATCGAAAAAAATATCGATGTCAAAAATATCGTTGTAAAAATATATTTTTTTAAATGTTAAAAAAATTATATAAAATAAAGTAAATAATAAATATAATTAAAAGAAACATAGTTAAAAATATTAAAACATGTTTAAAAATAACTAATACTTATAATGTTAAAATAAATTAAACATATACATATAAAAAATAATATTTATTCTTAATCCACAGAGTGCAACAGTAGGGAAAGTGTTGGATAGCGTAGAGGTAAAAATTACTATTCCCACTCCAGTGAGTGCAACAGTAGGGAAAGTGTTGGATAGCGTAGGGGTAAAAGTACTATTCCCACTCCAGTGAGTGCAACAGTAGTGAAAGTGTTGGATAGCGTAGAGTTAAAAATTACTATTCCCTCTCCAGAGAGTCCAACAGTAGGGAAAGTGTTGGATAGCGTAGAGTTAAAAATTACTATTCCCACTCCTGAGAGTGCAACATTATGGAAAGTGTTGGACAGCGTAGGGATTTTAATTGCTATTCCAACTCCAGAAAGTGAAACAGTAGGGAAAGTGTTGGATAGAGTAGGGGTAAAAATTACTATTCCAACTCCAGAGAGTGCAACAGTAGTGAAAGTGTTGGATAGCGTGGGGGTAAAAATGACTATTCCCACTCCAGTAAGTGCAACAGTAGGGAAAGTGTTGGATAGTGTAGAGGTAAAAATTGCTATTCCCACTCCAGAGAGTGCAACAGTAGGGAAAGTCTTGGAAAGCATAGGGGTTAAAAATTACTAGTCACACTCCAAAGAGTGCAACAATAGGGAAAGTGTTGGATAGTGTAGGGGTAAAAATTACTATTCCCACTCCAAAGAGTGCAACAGTAACGAAAGTGTTGGATAGCATAGGGGTAAAAATTACTATTCCCACTCCAGTGAGGGCAACAGTAGGGAAAGTGTTGGATAGCGTAGGGGTAAAAATTACTATCCCCACTCCAGTGAGTGCAACAGTATTGAAAGTGTTGGATAGCGTAGAGTTAAAAATTACTATTCCCTCTCCAGAGAGTCCAACAGTAGGGAAAGTGTTGGAAAGCGTAGAGTTAAAAATTACTATTCCCTCTCCAGAGAGTCCAACAGTAGGGAAAGTGTTGGATAGAGTAGGGGTAAAAATTACTATTCCAACTCCAGAGAGTGCAACAGTAGTGAAAGTGTTGGATAGCGTAGGGGTAAAAATGACTATTCCCACTCCAGTGAGTGCAACAGTAGGGAAAGTGTTGGATAGCGTAGAGGTAAAAATTGCTATTCCCACTCCAGAGAGTGCAATAGTAAGGAAAGTGTAGGGGTAAAAATTACTATTCCCCCTCCAAAAGAGTGCAACAGTAAGGAAAGTGTTGGATAGCGTAGGGGTAAAAGTTACTTTTCCCACTCCAAAGAGTGCAACAGTAGGGAAAGCGTTGGATAGCGTAAGGGTTAAAAATAACATACATATAAAAAAAAAAAATTTTGTGATTAAATAATGATTTATTAATAAATTAACAATAAATCAATTAGACATACTAATAAATAAAAAGTAATAATTACTTTAAGAACATTAAATTACTTCCTTCCCAATAAACACACAACCCACTCCACATAAAATTTCACATAATTAATATAATTATCAATTAATATAAATTAATTAACAATTTATAATAATTAACAATACATTAATTATCAATCCAATGAATTATAATTAATAAAATTAATTACCAATTAATAATTGATTAGCAATAAATTAATTATCAATACCAATAAATAACAATAAATATTTACCAATTAATAATTCATTAACAATGAATTATTAATCAATACCAATGAGTAATAATTAATACAAATTAATTACCAATGAATAAATCATTAACAATAAATAAATTATCAATACCCAAAAATAAAAATGTATAGTTGCTTAATTACAATTAAAGTACTTCCCACCCTATTCCCCTATAAACTCACAACCCGCTCCAATAATAAATTAATACAATTAATATAATTATCAATTAATCAATTAATAAAAATTAATTACCAATTAATAATTATTTAACAATACATTAATTATCATTACCAATAAATAGCAATTCATAATTACTTAATTACAATTAAATTACTTCCCACCCTATTCCCCTATACTCCCACAACCCGCTACAGAACTGAAACCTAAAATTTAATTAAAAATAATTAATAATTCCTAAAAATTATTATTTAATTTACTGCAATTAAATTACTTCCCACCCTATTCCGCTATAAACCCACAACCCGCTACGGTACTAAAACACATAATTTACTTTAAAAAAACATTCTAACTTCTAAAAATTTTATACATATATTTTAAAAAAACACTGCAATACTTAACAAAAAATATAGAACACATACATATAAAATACATCCTAAAATACATAACACATATATAAACATCGATATTATTAACATCAATATTTTTGCTATCGATATTAACAACTTTGATGTTAACACAATCGATATTTCTTACCTTCAGTTCGATATTCTGGTTGTTGATATTCTTGATGTCGATATTCTGTCCCTACAATATTTAAAACTCGATATTAATGTGCACCAGACACATGGAGTGGAGAAACTGCACACAAAGTATGAATATCCAAGGTGCCCCTATGAATCAGACTGCAGTAGAACAAAGTTAAACAGCAATTTGTGAAAATATTTGGCAACAGTGAATGAAAATACCAGAGCTAGAACGTAACTCTCAATTGTTTACAGATGGCATGAGCGTATTTCAGTGACATACTTGAGAAAGTTGAAGCGATCATAGAATAAGATGTCTTTGGAAAATGATCAGTACTAACATAACAATCATCATAGAGAAATAATGTTAAATCCATGAAACTGGTTATCAACAGAGGTGACCAAATTGAGATACAAATAGGCTTAATCATATTAACAGGAAAAGAGTGAGATGCAGGCACAGTAGAGTCTACACTGATGCACAGTACAGGCTTGGGAACACTTGAGACCCAACCTCATTTAATTTTCATTGGTAGAGTATTGGCTCGTCAGAACTGGGAGAAGTTACTCCAAGACAGTGAATTTGCACACTTCATGTTTGCCATTTCAAATACTGCTCTTCTTGATAACTATGGGCCTGATTATGAATTTGATGGTGTGGGAGTGGGGCGGCACACCACTGCCCACTCCCACACTGCCAAACACAACCACCCACCGGATTACAAGTTGCAATCCGGGTGGGCGTTCCTGCGGCGGCTGGCCCACGGTGCTGCCTTCCAAAGGCTCATTGGAGAGCCTTAGAAAGGCAGTGCTTTGGGACAGCCACAGCACGTTTCAGCATTGCATGGAGTGCAAGTCCATGCCGTGCTGGAACTGGGAGTGCAGAAAGACAGGGGGGGCACATGGCCCCCCTTCATGCATCACCATGCAGGGGGCACCAGGGGACTCTGTAGGGCCCACTAAATTTCCTCACTACCACCCTTTTCTTGGCAGGCTCACTGCCATGAAAAGGAGGTCAGTTAGGAAACTCATAATATGATTGGCGGTGCCACAGCACCACCACCAAGCATATTATGTCCTCAGACTGCCGTGCCACCACCAGGGATCGCAGACCCTGGTGGTTGCAGTGGTTCTCTAGAGGTCCGACCGTCATACTGTAATACGGCAGTTGGACCGTTGGTGCAGCGGTCCCTGACTGCCACCACACCTCCACTACAAGTTTGGCAGTCCCAGTGACTGCCAAATTCATAATCAGGCCCTAAGTTATCTTCTTTACATGTCGTTGAGTCATGGGTAAAAGATGGGATAGTTTTAACTCTGATGGATTCTACCCTATGAGAAATTACAACCTCCTTTCCTCTGTGTGTCTCTCCTTTCCCCTTTTCAGTTGTGAGCACACAGTCTCCTGCCTCCTAGGAAGGGGTGCCATAATACCTGCCATAGTGTCTACTGAACTGTGCACCCTTATTTCTAACACTCCTTCATCCCCTGATTCCTTTCACTGTCAGTGATACCTCATTGATTACTGCTTTCCTTCTTCTGTTACCTCCCGATTTCTATTGCTTCTGATTATGTCACCCTTTTTCTTTCTTCCCTACCATTTGTTCAGAAGTCTAAGGTCAGCTACCAACAGAGACTGATGAATAAAAGTCACCATGAGCACACAAATAGTCCTTTATATTGTCCAAAAATCCAAGAAACTCTTGATCCAGGTTCAAGGTATTTATTCGAATTTATCAATTCTCAAATGTACCCAGGCAATATTTCCAAGACACAGCTTGATCTCAAATTCTAGTTGCAGCAAAACCAGCCAACATGTGTTTCGTCATGCGATGTAATACACAATTGACTTCTTCAGGGCTGCAATCCCAAGAAAAGCACAATTACTCAATTGTTTTCAATAAAAAACTTGGCTATGAGAAGCTAAATCCACTCACCAAGTAATAAGAAAAGAAACCTTCACCATCACCAAATTGTGTTTTGAGTCACACAAAGGGAAGAAAATTTAGAATATCACCGAGTACGTGTGTAAGCGAGAGCAGAAGCAATAGCCCTGCAATTCAATGCGGAGTATAAGAAAGATTCTCCTATAGAGATATACAGTCACCCAATAATCCAATTTCACCTGCTAAAAGTCCTTTCATTAAATCAGTACGATACGATGCCCGGGTTGCAGAAAACACGAACACCAAAGTCCTGTCAGTATAGAAAACCTCTGTTAAAAAGGCGTCCCCAGTCTCAATTAACATCTCTAATAAAAACCTCAAACACTCAGTTCACCTTTTAACTTGCTAAATCCTTCTTTGCAAGTACACAAACGTCTTATACAATGTATCCTATGTACACCGATTCTCGCAAGAAATGCGCATGCGCGGGTGTCCGCGCATGCGCATTTGTGAAAAGAAGTTGTGAACGAGGAAGAGGGAGCCCCGGAGACACCGCGCTGCAGGTAAGTCATTCTATTTAATGTATTTATCATACTTTATAATATTTTAAAAGGAGGGCGGGTGGGAGGCGGGTGGCGGGCGGCAGGCAACTCTACTTCGCCCTGGCGTGTGCGTAGCGCTGCCTGCTACGCCTACTTCAAACACTGCGAAGCAGGCAGCGCTACGTACACTCCATGGGCGAAGCAGAGTGCTACTCCCGGGGTTACCCATATCACTAGTGTGACGTGATAGCAAGTAATATTGTTAATCGAAAATCACCAAAATAGTAAAGTATAATAAAGCAAGGTATGCAGACGCTCAAAAACAGCATCTGTTTGTAAAGATAATCACGGCATTAGAAGTAAGCCGGTCAGCCAGTTCTACACTATGGGCATATCAGAACATGGCTCGGTTCCCGAGTAACATAATGAGTATAATGCACTTCTTATTATAAATGCCCCGTAAGTAAGTGTGGACAATTCCCCCACCTAGTATAACCAAGAAACCGCGTCTCGGTAATCCTATTCTCACGGCGGCGTACATCACGGGCGCCATCTTGCAGCTACTTAAATACAATCACTACCCAAAAAATCTTCTATCTCTATGGCGCAAATCAGTAAGCGACATATTGAAATGGACTATTCATCCCTATAAGTTACCAGAGTCAGTCACAAAACTAAACTAATCGTACCTGAAATGTTCTATCTCTCTGGCGCAAATCAATAAGCACCATCTTGAAATGGTGTAATAGTCCCTATGTGTTACATAAGTCAGTCCGAAACAATACTTATCATATGTGAATAACGGTGTTGAAATGTTCAACGATACAAAAATCTACATTTGAATTGTGTTCTTAAGTCCACGAATAATCGAAGCGAAATGATCAATAAAATCAATACAAGACTCATCTACTTTACACACTGCCGAACAATCTTCATGATACAAAGTAGGCGCCATCTTTAGCGTAAGCTGTATAAATCGTAACCCA
This sequence comes from Triturus cristatus, assembly GCF_964204655.1. NCBI lineage: Eukaryota > Metazoa > Chordata > Amphibia > Caudata > Salamandridae > Triturus > Triturus cristatus. Next base: position 289,064,787 of record NC_140591.1, on the reverse strand, counting down.
ACCATATGACATCTCAAAAGCATACATATGTGAGCTCCAGCAAAGTACAAATATAGATTATGTAGAAGTGACAAAAGCAAGTACCTCTAATTCTAATAAATTTTAAAAGGTCCAATATCCAGTAGGCTAAACAACCAACCAGAGTATAAAGACTCAGTATACATTACCATACAAGTTCTGTATTCCCTAAATCAAGAACCACTACTATTGTGAATATATTCTCATTATTCGTCCGTCTTATTAGGAGAGTAGTACCAGGGAAAATAAATAGTTCTATAAAAGTTATATTATTGTACACAAGTAAGTACTGGCGTACACAAAAGGGGATAGGAGCCAAAGTAAATATTCCCAATAAAAGTCATTGAATGCAGGAGTAGAATAATCAATATTGGATACTCGAACATGTAATAAGCTGGGGTAGCAGTATTAAAGAAACCCAACTGTAACATCTGACAGTCACATTATTGTACCATATATTAGTAAGGTTACAATAGATTTACACAATTCTCTAAACAAATGTATTGACATTGGAGTGTACAGATCAATATTGACTCATAATCGATCGTATTCACTAAACTAAATTGCCCCAAGATCCACAAAGTCATCAGTTCATATTCAGTTGCTAAACATCATATAACCTGTCTAGTAAGCCAGAAGGTCAGCGTGAAGAATCCTAAGATAATGGTTTTGCATACGTTCTTGTCTAAACATGAGTAACACATTTGATTATCAATAGCCACTTGTTACATATATATACAGCTGTAATTAGGGCACATATAGTATACATGACAAATAAAAATCCATAATGATTTATTGGCCAAGAAAATACTGCAGTTCGCTTTCAATGTTTAAACCAAGTTCTACTGCCCTCAATTTCATGATCCTTAACGCATCTTTACGTCTAAGCTGTAGTTCCCTGTTTCCTCCTCAACATCCCGTTTCACATGCTCAATACCATGAAAGCTAAATTTGTGATCCCCTTGATCTTGATGATTCTGTACAGCATGTGCTACTATAGGATATCTGGTGTCCCCATTTTTTAGTGCTCTATAATGTAATTGTAATTCCTAGGTAAATCTTTTGACAATTACAGAGTATGATATAAATGACAAATGTGGTATCGCAGTTGATGAACATGTTAATCTTGTAATCACCCGTATTATTGTAGTTGAAATGAGTTATCATAGTAATAGCCCATCAACATGAGCTACAACATCCACATTTATGAAAACCTTTGATTTGGTCACTCAACCAGTTCATATTGGCTGGAGTTTTAGGGTCACTAGGACTAACTATGTTAGCCAACGTCTGCCCCTTCCTAAATGTCAAACTTGGTCTCATTGTTAAGTAAGGTGCAATTGATTTATCGGATCTCAATATATGCCAGTATTTTTTAAGTATCCTGTATAGTTTATTACTCTCTTGACTGTAATTGGTCACCAGTCTAATTTTATCACTGCCAACTGTCTGACTATTCTCACTGACTGATTTCAGGGTGTTCTTTCTGTGCAATTTGTGTGCTTTATTTGCGGCACTCTCTACAACAACTCGGTTGTAACCCCTGGCAATAAATCTATTCTTAATGTCCTCAATAGTTTCATTGAATTCAGTATGTTCAGAACAATGCCTCCGAGCCCTTACCATCTCCCCATACGGGATGGCATTTATTTGGCATGTAGTAAAGCATTATAGCTGGTACTCTTACAAAACATCTTACTACATATCTTGTTATCTTGAATGTACAGTTCTATATCTAGGAAGACAATTTTTTTGTGTATTATAGTGTGTGGTAAAACTAAGATTACAATTATTGGAGTTCAAATATACTAAGAATTCCTCTAATTCAGAAACAGTCCCTGTATTAAAAGACAGTCGTCAATGAACCTTCCCCAATAGTAAATATTGTCTATCCATTGTTTACCATTGTGACCCCAGATCCACTCTGCCTCAAACCAACCCATAAAAAGGTTGGCAAAAGACAGATCAAATCTGGAACCCATGGCATTCCCAAGTATTTGCCTGTACCACTTGTTGTCAAACAGGAACACATTATTTTCCAATATCAATCTTGTCATATCAAGTAGCATTTCAGTGTGTTCAAAGTATTCCACTGGACGTTTGTTTAAAAATGATTGTAAAGCCTTAATTCCTAAATGGTGATGTATATTGGTATATAACGACACCACATCTAAGGTCACCAGGATCATTCCTGGTTCCCATGTCACGTCATTCATTAAGTTTAAAATGTGTTTCGTATCTTGTAGATACGATGGCAAATTTTGAACGTAAGGTCTAAGAAAGGTATCGATAAACTGCGAGAGTTTTTCTGTAGGGCCTCCAATTGCCGATATAATTGGTCTACCTGGTGGTCTGGTATGGTTCTTATGAATCTTCGGGAGACGGTACATACATGGAAATCTAGGGTGATCAACAAGTAGGTATACATATTCATCATGGTTAATCAAACCCCTGTCATACCATATTTTAAGGTTCCTGTTGATCAAACTCATAAATTCACGAGTAGGATTACTGACCAATTTTTCATAGTATTGTTCATCATTCAATTGGGAGAGAAGTTCATCATTATAATCTGATTTGTTCATCAACACGATGTTACCACCTTTATCTGCCATGCGAATTACCAATTCTTGGTTATTGCTTAAGGCTTTCAAGGCCACTCGTTTTGCTTTAGATAAATTGTCACATCTATGATAAATCCCTTTTGTTTAATTGCTGTCAATAATCTTGTCTAAATCGTGATTCACAACCTTATAGAACACATCCATTTTGTTGCCAGACAGCTTTTGGGGGAGGTTGACCACAGGGTGAGGCCTCAGGCCAGGCCTTGTGGCCAATCACCCACTGTGCTGTGTGGGATTGGCTGCACGGCGGGGGGTTGGATTTACCTATGGTAATTAAATGTTACCTTATGTCAGAAAAATCTTAGAAATTCACTGAAAAAAACTAAGTTTGAAGTAATGTTATGCTTAGATGAAGTGTTCAGTAAAAATGTAACATTTTGAACTCTAAAAAACATAACAATTCACAAGTTATAGTTATTTCACATAACTATAACTCTTGCTCTAAGGTTACTATAACTTGCGCCCTGACCATGCATTGCTAAGTGCAATTGATGAGAATGAAATTATTGATGAGACAACTGTGGCGGAGGCGCGAGTTATAGTTATCTTAGAGCATGAGTTATAGTTACTTGAGATGACTATAACTATAACTGGTGAACTTCTGTGGTTTTTAGAATTTAAAATATTGAGTTTTTACTAAACATTTCAACATTTCACCTAATGTTACTTTAACCTTTGTTTTTCTTAGTTAATATATATATATATATATCTATAGAAGACCACCAGAACCACGAGCCGGAGAACAAAGAGGAGGGGCGATTGGAAACAAATTAAACGAGAACATATCCAGGAACACCCGCAGCAAACGGAACATGAAGTACAGACAGTAAAGGAAGCGGCAGAAGGAAAGAATTTAACCATCAATAATATAACACCCAAAAAACTGACACCAGTGGAAGAATCAGTCCTCAAGTTGGGGCTAACTTTTTGCCCAACCAAGAATTTTGAGTACACACAAAGATTGACATGTTCAAGTTTATAAGGAAAATAAAATTATACAAGTACTTCAAATTGAAGGGAGAAGTACAAAGAACGTATCCTCGAAGGGTGGAGAAGAAAGGACTGGATATTTTCACAAGAAATGATCTGGAGATCTAAGCTATCCTGGGAAAACTTGGAAATGAGGAGTCACGGCAGGCAGATGCTCAATTGGATCGTATGGATTGAATTGATAGGTTGGGGGTTGTACAAGTGGGGCCACCGAGTCCATTTAAACCATCCTTGAGGTTCTATCCACAAACATCCACAGATGCAATAGACAACTTTGCTGAGAGAGTGAATCAAGACCTTCTAGCGTTATGTGAGATAAGTGATAAAACTAGGAGTGTGATGAATACTATGTTCGCACAAAGGCAGGCACTGAAGAATCTTGAAAGGGACAAATCAATTGTAGTGAAACCCTCAGATAAGGGTGGCAATGTAGTGCTGCAGACTAAGGAGAAGTACTGTAAAGAAGCATACAACCAACTCAGTAACTGAGAAAACTACGCTCCTATCACCACTACAGAGTACATGAGAAGTATTGCGGTGTACGAGGATCTGATCTTGAAGAGGCACAAAAGAGGAATGCTCTCACTGGAAGAATATCAATTTTTGTCAATTCTGCAACCATGAATACCCACATTTTATCATCTACCGAAGGTGCATAAAGGCAGAATGAATCCACCTGGATGACTGATCATCTCGTCCATTAGAAGTCTGATGGAGAATATGTTCAGATATGTGGACTATTTCCTGTTCCTCTTTGTGTCAGAACTAACATCACATATCAGACACACAAAAGACTTTTTGAAACATATTGAGGGGCTTGTATGGTAACAAGACTTCCTCAGGGTAACACTAGATGTGGATAATTTATACACCAGCATAACACATGGGAATGGGTTTGAATCCATAGGATTCTTTTTAAAGAATCAACCACTGAAGTATGCAGGGCATAATGAAATGATACTGGAGTTCATGGAATTCTGCCTGCATATCAATATCTTTATCTTCAGGGACCAAGTGTACACTGAAATTAAGAGACAGGCCATGGGAACCTGCTCCCTCCCCAGCTACACGAACCTGTTCGTAGGCTGGTGGAAGAAGCAAGTAGCATGGGCAGACACTAATGATGAATGGGTCGAGCAAATTGTGAGTTGGAGGCGATACATCAATGACCTTTTTATAATCTGTCGGGGTACAGAAGAGTCAGTGAGAGAGTATATAATGCTGCTCATTTGTAACAACCTAAATTTATGATTTAACATAGAGATTAGTGCATCTGAGGTCAACTTTTTAGATCAGAGGGTGTTCGTGAAAGATGATAAGATCAACACAGCACTGTACGTGAAACCGACAGCTGGAAACTCTGTCCTGCATGCCAGCAGTAGTCACCCGCGCAATCTGATAAACAGTATCCCAAACGGGGAACTCTTCAGAATAAGAAGGAACAGCTCAAGGGAAGACGATTTTCAGAGAGAGGCACGAGAAAGTATGCAAAGATTTGAGGTGAGGGGGTGTCAGAATCAGGTGTATACTTTTCACAGGAGCAGAAGAGAGGTCTTCAATCCCACCCACAATTACCAGAGACAGACGAATATAACATCTATCTCCAATGCCAATGAGGGGGAAGGGGAATGGGACAAAAGAGAGACTCCTCAATAGGTATTCGTCTACTTCACTATTGGACTTCCGCTACTTCTGCAAGCGTCTGAAGTTGCACCTAAAAAACAGGTAAAACAATTACTATGGACATTAAGGGGTCGATTCCGATCCTGTATTTTTTTTTTCCGTACGACTTGTAACCGTAATTTTTTCCGTACGAATCGTACAAGTCCCGTTCGACCCGTGAAGTACGATTCGTATGGGAAAAATACATACGGATCGGTCCGATCCGTACAAATCGGATCGGGAAAAGTTGTACGAGACGGACCCGGACACTTTTCCGTACGAATTGTAAAAATACAGTCCGACCGTACAAGTACGATCCGGACCGGCTTTCTGATTTACGTTTCGTACGGAAAACGTCCCGTACACGGGGAATGCCTTTACCCGCTGCGAAGCGAACTTTGTGCGACTCGTATCCCGGGAAAAGTTGTTCCCGGGGTGCGAGTCGTACAGGGGTACGAGTCGTACGGCCCCCCCATGCATATGTACACACCTTACAACAATATCGCGTATGTACTCACCTTACAACAACATCGCGTATGTACGGTGCGTACCCCAACATCGCGTATGTACAGGCCTTACAACAACATTGTGTATGTACGGTGCGTACCCCAACATCGCGTATGTACGCACCTTACAACAACATTGCGTATGTACGCACCGTACATATGCAATGTTGGGGTACGCACCGTTCATACACAACGCATGGGGGTGTATGCCTCTACGACTCGTACCCCTGTACGACTCGCACCCCTGGGAACGTGTCGGAGTACGACTCGTACCGCGGAGAACGTCGTGTATGACCGAGTCGGACACACAAAAAAACAGAAGCAAATACAACTAAACGAGTTGTACTGAACCACTGACACTGTAAAACAGCACAAGGAGGGTCTATTCGACTCGCACATTATCTCAAAACACGTCTACAGTGCACAAAACATGGAAATGACTGACCAGGCCACATCCAAACAGGCAAACAGAGGGGCAAACCACCCCTTATAACACACCCACCAAAAATTCAAACTGAGGCCCAACCACAAATGGACCAATAAAAAGGGCCCACACACACAAACCATGAGCCTTTGCAACAGACTCACTGCAGCTAGAGAGCACACACCAACAACTGCACCCATCCACCTTAACATATACACCTTCACACAACCTCCTTCACACATACCCCCTCTTCACATTCCGACCCACACCTTCACATTCAGACCCAAACACCCACAACCATCCACACCCTCACCCCACACCATGCCCACAGACAAGAATCCAAAGTTCACAAGGGAGGACTTGGAGATCCTTGTCAATGAAGTAATCAGAGTCGAGCCACAGCTGTTTGGAACATTGGTCAGACAGACCAGCATAGGCGAAAAATCACGCCTGTGGCAGAGGATCGTCGATAGGGTGAATGCTGTTGCACCCATCAGAAGGACCAGGACTGAATGCCAAGCCAAGTGCTACGATCTGCGGAGGTCAGTCAAGCGAAAAATGAATGACGACTACGCCCAGAGCAACATCACTGGAGGTGGTGGGCCCGCAGACCAGTACATTTCCATCCCTGGGAGGAGAAGGTGATGGCCCTGCTTCCGCCGGTGGGAGTACATGGACTTCAAGGACTTCCAGAGCCTGGTGAGTACACAAACAACTTATGTAACATGGGGGTAATGGCATCCACACCCCAACTACATAAAATGCACGCAACTACCCCCAAGCCCTCACCGGCCAGAATCACAGTCAAAAACAACGCTAATGCCACTAACGTGTATGCCCCATTGAGAAAGCAAGGCCATGCTATGTCACATGCTACACGAAGCACTAACCCAAGAATGGATGTCCGGTATGCTGGGAGGGTGGGTGTCACAAAACGCATTGTTGAACTCCAAATCAGACACAATTGCCCTCATCCCATATGGCCCAGGTACATACCCATGCACCATGCGCAATGCACAGGGACTGGGAAAGTACTGAAAAGATAGCTGACACTTGGCCCTGGTGTAGGCAGCACAAGGCCCTCCTGTGACCAGTGCAAACACAAACACCAAGACAACAAGGTCAGATATCTAGGACAGGAACTCACACTCACTGTCATGGCAGCATGCTCCATGGGGGGACAGCTACATCACCTGGGAGCCCCAGCGCCAAATCACACTACACCCACCAGCAAGCCCTGTCACACACACACCCTTTACACAAGCAGACACCCCTGGGACAGGCAATGGATTTACCCACTGTCACAATGGACATGTAACACAACAAGACCAATACATAGCCGAAGAAGCATCCAAGCCAAAAATCTACATGTCAAAGACTCAGGAGAACATATCAATCTGTCCCCTGTAACATACCCATCCACAAGTGAACATTGAGGAGAATGCTAGGCACATACAACTACCTGGAGGGACAGTGCCAACTTGAATGTGTATGAAACATGGATGTTGCATGAAACAGCATTAACATTGTCTGTCTCTCACACACAGGGCAACGTGATGAATCTCCCCCCAACAATGGGGGTGAAGAATCACAGTCCCAGGCTTGGGAGGAACCTGATCCCACCGGCAGCGATGCCTCTCAACACTCCGCGGATGACCCCGACCGACCTGGACCCTCTGGTGTCCAAGCCCCTGCAGCACCTGGTTCGGGAACATCTGTGCCAACCACCACCCCCATTACAGCCACATCCCAGGAGACACCGAGGAGCCGTGCCCACAGTGAACAACTGAGCCAGTCTGACCAGGAGGGACAAGGTGTGCCGGGCACCCAGGAGGAGGCAGACAACACCGCCACTGCCATCCCTCAGGGGTCCCGTAGACCCGATGTGCCCACAACGGCAGCCCAGGCTCGTGTGGGCAGGGGTGGTGGGACTGTAGGCAGGCAGAGGCGAGAACCTGACCAGCCAGCTGAAGGGACCGGTATGTCACACATACACAACATCTTGGACGCATACCGGCGTGACACCAGGGAGTTCAGCCAGGTAGTGGGGACCCTAACAGAGATAAAGGGGACCATCACAGAGATGAAGAACCAGAAGGCCGAGCAACACGCCAGTCAACAAGAACACCAAGGACGGATGGAGGCAAGACTGGTTGAGCTCCTGGCGGTGCAAAGGGACATAAGCCATTCATTCCGTCGGATCGCCGACAACATGGGCAACCCTCCCTGTGCCACCAGGCGAAGACCACCACCAGCCACAGGGAGGGGGGAGGAGGAGGAGGATTTGTCCGATGGAGCGTCCCAGCATCGTCAAGGCCTGCATCCGAGGGTCCCCCGAGGAAGGTGGGTCATCCACGGAAAAGACCGTGAGAGGCAGCGGCCCATCCACATCTCCCAGGTCACCTGGCCTGGCACCTGGCCTTCATGTGCGACAGCATCACCTCATTGACTGACATTATCTGCCACATGGACTTGCTGGTCACAGTCTGACCAATGATGCCAAACACTGTGGTCTGGACTCTGCTGACTTCAAATGCCGAGGATCCCATCTCCCCCTGTGAACTTTGGATTCTATGGTCCCTGTATTGCACCTTTTTCTTTGCACAACTCATACCCCAGACCTATAATACAAAAAAGAATATTTGAAATTTTAGGTTGCAGTCATTTAGCATGAGTCCACAACATATGTGTGGGGATATGTCAAAGTATGCCGGAGTGTGGAACTAACTCCAGCCATCCATACACTGGGATCTGAGTCCGGTCGAGGACACACATGGGTCACAATGTATCATCAAATACAGACATGGAGCCCAATACTCACCCGTGATGGCCTCAAGCTGCTGAGGGGGGGCTTGCAATACTGCTCGGACAGACCAATTTGGAAGAGTATCATGAAGGCGTAGAGGTCATGGGCCATGTGAAGGTGCCCGGGGAGGGAGTCCAAGGTCTGTTTGGCGAGGTGGAAGAACTATCTCCTGCATGCAGTTGTTCTGTGGATGTGATGAATGGTGGCCAGGGCAAGGTTGGCTGCAAGGAGTTGGGCCAACGGGGTGTTGGATGACAGACGTCCAAGGTCGGTTTTGGGTCTGGGGTTGTGGAATGCCTCCTGAGTGTGGTTGAGGAGTCTGACGGTGATCCTGCAGCAGACAGTGAGCCATTGTAGCTATCTCAGGTGGACGGTGATGTGGCTGGGGCGGGGGATGTTGAAGATGAGGTGTGCGGATGCACCCTGGATGTGGACAAGTTCTCCTGCAGTTTTGCTGTTGTTCCTCCGTAGAGGGCGGTGCTGTAGTTGACCCGGCTGGTGTCGTGGACCTGGGGGAGGGTCTGTCTTGCCTTGGAGTGGATCTATCTGTGGATCATTTGCAGCATGCGGAGGGTGTTGCAGCATGAGGTACAGATGGTGTTGAGTTGCATGGTAATTGTGAGCGATGAGTCCATGATGAACACCAGCTTGCGTGCGTGGCCACTGGGTGCTGGTGCGGTGCCCAGGCCGGTGGGATACAAGGAGTTGACCCAGCCATAAGGGGACAATCCTCAGATGATGACCTCAGTCCTGTCCAAGTCCAGCCTCAGGGGGCTGATGTTCAGCCATTCGTCAACGGATCTCATGCCTTCTTGAAGGTTGGATCTGGCAATTGCTGGGTCTTTGGTGAGAGTGAGGAGCAACTGGGTGTCAATGGCATACGAGATGATGATGAGGTCGTGTGCGCATGTGATGGTGGAGAGGGGCGTCATGGAGACATTGAAGATTGTCACGCTGAGAGATTAGCCCTGGGGCATGGACCACATGACCCCAGTGTACTACATGCTGCAGGGTGGAGGCCGACTCCCTGGGCCTTGCTGTTGAGCTACTTGTTGATTTAATCCTTGGCCCTCCTCTGGATACCAGTGTTGGAGACGTGTGAGCTGACAGTGTGGTAGCACATGGTGTAGAATGCCGTTGAGAGGTCAAGGGGGGTGGTCTCACCATTGTTGAGCAGGGCAAAGTTGTCGTTGGTGGTGGCAATGATGACGGTTGCAATGGTGTGATTACTGTGGAAGATGGTCTGGTGCCGGTTGCCTGGAGCTGTGTGCGTGGAGGAAGTTTGTCAGTTGCTCGTTGAGTGTCTTCCTGATGACATTTGCTGGGTAGGGAAGCAGGGTGATGTTCCAGGAGATCCTGCGGTACTGCCGTCTGTTGTGTAAGAAGGGCCTGTGTCTCTGCATGCCTCCAGCTCCCATGGAATGTGGCAAACTCAAAGGAGACATTCATGACGTGCTGGACGTGGGCTTCAATGATGGGGAATGATGTGGTTGAGATGTTGTGTGGGAAGTGGCCTGATGGAGAGCCAGAGTGGATGGTGCACATGAGCCAGGTGGTGTATTTGCTGCTGACGGGAGTCCAGAACCTGAGGGGGGTTTGTGCCGCGGATAATAGTGCTGTCTGCCTCTGTGTGTATGTCCATGAGCTTGCAGTGGTAGAAAATTGCAAGGGATTTGATCTGCCTTGCAAGGGTGGGGTGTCTTTTGGATGGAGAGCTGCTGTCAGTTCACTCACAATGCTGATGAGCTCCTTGATGTCGTGTGTTTTGGTGCCTCGGCCCTATCTGAAGGATCTCCACTTGTCCTTGCTGATTATATGGTGATGGCTGTGTGTGGCGTTTTCCAGGGCTGTAAGGTAACTGATGGTTTATTGTGTTGCAAGGTTTGCACAAGAGTCCGGCTAGATCTGTATGAGTCCAGTAGATCTGCCTTGTCCCAGGTGGCTTAACTGTTGTTGTGCTTCACAGGAAAGTCCGTCAATGTGGCAAGATTGTTGGATCAGTTGCTGATCCAGTGTGTGAGGTTGCAGGGTGTGGCGGTGGTGTTGGTTTGAGTGTCGCACACAGCTTGTCTGTGGTGACTTACATCAAACATCTTTGGGGTATCGGTAGCGGGGTGTGGGGCAGTGTGTTGCTTGTCGGAGACGTGGATGCAAATGTTGATGGACCAATGATGGTTGGTGGTGTGGTTCTCCTCCAGCAAGAAGTTTCTGGCCCCCAGCCACATGTAGCCTGTGGAGGTGAGGGCGTGCGAGCAGATGTACATGTTGATGGCTTAGCAGAATTGTTGATGTAGGCCTGGAGATCTGTAGATGAGTGTTACTTTGAGGGTTGCCAGGGGATTGGTGCGAAACCGGATTTGTGACTCTGAGGATGTACTTGTGAATAAATTGCGATTCATCCTCCGGGATTGTTGGAGCCGACCCTGCGGGTGATCTTGTATCCGTCTGAGATGGCAATGAAGAAGTTGTGTGCTGAAGATGCTTTTATCCAGGTTACTGTCATGAAGGTGATGTGTGGGGCTGTTGTGTTGAGGAGGTAACAGAGTCCAATGGTGTGCTGGTGGACGGAGCGGGTGTGGAGTAAGAGGCACATGACCTGGTTGTTCTGACAGGGTCTGGTAGGCGGGGCAGCACTGTGTAGGCACTTGGAGTTGCACACTCAGCATGCAAAGGTGTCATGTGTGCGCTTAGGGGTTGCCTGATAGCAGGCGGTTGATTGTCTGGTGGACATTGCTTGGAGGGTGGCTGCAGCATGAGCCTGTTGTGTGACGTGGGTCATGCAAGGACCAGAGGGTCGTGCACTGTGCACGTTGCAGGCGCAGACGGGCCTGCCTTTGGCATGGCTTTGGCGCAACAGTGGCACAGACAAGCTGCTGGCTGCATTAAGAATGGGTGGAGGGGGAAGGGAGGAGTATTTTGGAGGCATGTGGGTTGCAGAATCAGGGCACTCAGTGGGGCGGTGCCGCAGGTGAGGCAGCAGCAGGCGGAAGGGGTGAGAAACTAGGCAAAAAGTAGCACACAAAGACAAGGAGGTCAGAAAGGCACGGTGAAACAGATGTATATAAAGGAAGGAGTGTCAGGTTACTCATGGGTCACTCCGAGAAAATGTATGAACAATCACCAAAAATGACGGACACAGGATCAGGCAAGAAAATGCGGAGCTGCGCACAGGAGACACACCGTCAGCAGGCGTTGACGTCCCATTGTGGGGAGCAACCTGCACAAATACATACACAACCAGGTACTTCATGCACAATAGAGATTATTAGCCATGAAGAACTGCATGCATATTGCCAAAGTACACATACACTCATATGCTCAATCTTTGACAATTATGCCATAGATGACGCATGCAAACTGGCAAGAGATCTGCAGTGACAGAGATGAGGCCCTTTGGATTGTGGTGAACACCTTTATTACACAAACTCACACAAAGGGAAATGCATCCATATGAACAGACTCACAGGTCAGTTGACATAACATGTGGGACATATACGCTGGACCCCCCCTTCACAACGCGGATGTTGTAAATCCCAATTAACTGGCACACAAGTTAAGGGGATGAGCCAAACACATCCTGCTGCACACGGAGAGGCTGCAATTCCCCATAGAGCCTGTTGTTGTGATGTCCCACACTATGTCCACCCGTAGCATCCGCAATGTTTGAGAGGCAAGGTTTTCACACATTGATGCCTTCATCAGACTCCACACTCCACTAGATGACTGTCAAGAAGGGTGACTATCATGTCATGGGAGTGATGCTACATGTTATATGCTCCATGGTGAGAAGACATGTATGCATGGTACCACAACATGCACAGAAGCAGTCCCCACACATTCCCAACCCGTACCACCACCAAAAAGCCTTGCTGCAATCCTTACCCAAACTGATATTTCCACATGTCCGTGCATGGAACGCTGATTCAGCACACGTTGCAATCCTCATGAGGAATAGCAGGGGGACAAAGATGACACGAGCAGACAACAGGCGCAAAAACCTGGGAATGACAGACACACAAGAAGTCACCTAAAACAATTCTCGCCGCACACATGGTCAGTTACGAAACATGAACAATGTTGGACACATGCAAATTTCAAAGAAAGTCTCTCCGCAAAACTGTGTGGCATGACATCATCACTCGAGTGACACATCAGAACACACATCAAAGTCACTTTGCATTCAGTCAGCTGGACACACACATTGCAAAACATGCCACTCAATGCTACAAGCTTGCACACTCATACCCAGTGACTCACCATTATGAGAAGAAGTTGCGTATGAGCCGACTCCGGATATCATCCTCCTCCTCCTCCTCATCACTTGCCTCGTGACCAAGCCCTTGATCCTCCACGGGTGGATGTTCCTGCTCATACGGATCCAGGATGAGTGGCACTGCCTTCTCAACTGCCATGTTGTGCAGCATGCAGCACACGATGAAGATTTGGCAGACCTTCTCCGGTGCATATGGGAGGGACCCGTCTGTCTTGTCAAGGCACCAGAATCGGCTCTTCAGGAGGCCAAACGTCCTCTCAATCACTCGCCTGGTCTGCCCGTGTGCATTGGTGTACCGGTGATCTGCAGCTGTTCTTGGGTTGCGGAGAGGTGTCAGCAGCCATGGCATGTTGGGATATCCAGAGTCCCCTACATGGAAACATCATGTAAATAAGTGGGTCAGGAGATTCCGTAAGAGCCAAAGATACCGCAACACACAGGACAAACAGAGTATACCCACCAACAAGACATGCTCATTTGTTGTGCAGCTGCAGCATCATTTGTGGCACCCTGCAACGCCTCATGATGTAGGCATTGTGTGCTGATCCTGGAAAACGTGCACAGACATGGGAAATCAGCATGTTAGCAAGACACACCACAAGGGCATTTATTGAGTGGTGATGTTTTCGGTTGCGATAGGCTTGCTCCTGTGCTTGTGGTGGTACCAAAGCCACATGTGTCCCATCAATGGACCCAATGACATGGGGCATCCTTCCCAGGGCAAAGAAATCACCCTTGACATCTGTCAACTCCTCAGGAGTAGGAAATTTGATGAATTCATCAAGGTGCTCCAACATGGCTGCCAAAACATCAAGCAAAACATGTAGGGATGCCATCACCTTCATCTTGGGTGTCAGCGCAGTAGGATAGCTGTGTCGCGGTTGGAGGTGTGGTGCCAGCTTGTTAGTCAAGTCCTCAATCAACTGTCGAGTGAATCTGTAACGTCGGATGCAGGCACGTTCCCTCATGGCAGCCAATTCTGGCATTGGTCTTGGGACAGGCGGTGCCCTGCAGGACATTGTTTGGAATAATGAAGATTGAGAGTCTGCCAACATCGATGTCAATGAACATAGCACATGCTAAACTGCTACTAAACATCTGGTAACTATGGAGTCTGGTGTGTGCAATACATCCAGGACACATATGCCAGCTTGCTGGAACTCCTACCAAAAGCCAGATACACCTGTTGATTGCCAAGTCTACATGACAAGCCCTAAAATGAGCTGGGGGCCAGTCTGAGTGAACAGCCAGAGATATCACTGGAGTGACACACATCCACATAGCTGCATTGGAAGGATGTCATCTCATCCAGACAGCTGACTGCAAGGCACACGCACAGGTCACACGGAATGTCAAATGTACATATCAAACACATTGCGATGAAGGGGTACATGTGACAACAAAAAAACACAGCCATTGAGACGATGCAGACATGTATGCCTGGGAAAATATGATGTCCGATGCACAGAGACACTACAGCTGTGGGAATCCACATGTGGCATAGTGTGCGTTGATGTGTGCCATGCCCATCTCCACACAGACCCATGTTGGATGCACCAACAGCAGATGCAGTTGACGGAACACTAACAGCAAGCTCATGGGAACACATGACACACACCTGACATAGTCACATAGGGGCACGCTGATCGTGACATGTCAGTTGATAGAGTGTCCCTGTCCCTGGCATCAGGAGACAGGTGCGGGTGTTGATGACTGTGCCATCCCACTGCTGCTGTGCATGACAAAGTTGGACTACAGACACGCATGTGGCAAGTGTCAAGGTGATGTGTGCCACATAGTGCCCCATCACACATGACATGTGTCCACAGGTCATCATACATCAATTGTGCAACTAGATGAGATGACCTGTACAATATCACTGGCTGCCACACCTAGGGCCTGCACATGAAAGTATGCAATGACAAGTACTTGATGGACATCCTTGTGCGACTCGTAGCCCTCCATTCCTGGCGTGTGTACGCCTCGTATCACCATTGTAAGCGTGTGAAACGCACCATACCCCCGCATTCATTGCTTGTGTACGCCCTGTATCACTATTGTACTGGTGCCGTACCTGTATGTGTGAAATGCATCATACCTCTGCATTCATTGCGTGTGTACGCCTCGTATCACTATTGTACTGGTGCCGTACCTGTACGTGTGAAACGCGCCATACCCCCCCGCATTCATTCCATGTGTACGCCCCGTATCACTATTGTACTGGTGCCGTACCTGTACATGTGAAACGCACCGTACCCCTGCATTCATTGCATGTGTACACCCCGTATCACTATTGTACTGGTGCCGTACCTGTATGTGTGAAATGCACCGTACCCCCGCATTCATTGCGTGAGTACGCCCCGTATCACTATTGTACTGGTGCCGTACCTGTACATGTGAAACGCACCGTACCCCCGCATTCATTGCGTGTGTACGCCCCGTATCACTATTGTACTGGTGCCGTACCTGTATGTGTGAAACGCACCATACCCCAGCATTAATTGCGTGTGTACGCCCGTATCACTATTGTACTGGTGCCGTATGGGTATGTGTGCAACGCACCGTACACGTTCACTTCCGTTGTTGCGGTACGCAGGGGTTGCTGGACACGCCCCCCCCAAGTGACCAGACCCTGGTGGTAATGTATGGGCTCCATATTATAGGTTTGGCTTTGGGTATGGGGTGTGTTTCCTGCCCCTCACCCCCACACTGGCCCCTGGGTGTTGTTCTCACCTTCTGCGGCGTGTGCGTCGGTTTCGGTGCACCAGGTCGTAGGCTAAGAGGACCGGGATGACACGTACGATGGGGTTCATCGCGTGTACGTCGCGTACCGGGACTCCATTTGTAGGACTCTGCTTTTACGGCTGTTTTTGGCTCCCGTGAGAAAAGAGCCGTACGGAGTGCCGTAGGGACGAATCGTACTTGCTGGGCAGGAAACCACTGCTTAAATACGTCCGGACATCTCGTACAGGCTGTTCCGGGTCAGATTCGTTGTGTTTTTTTACCAGTATGGTCTTTTGTACGATTCGTACGGAAATAGGCTTTCTGTACGAATCGTACTTCCTAGGTTGTACGGAAAGTTTACCGGGTACAAGTCGTACGGAGAAAACGCTCCGTACAACGATTCGTACAGCCTTTTTCCAGGATTGGAATCGGCCCCTAAGTCTTAACATTTCTCCAGTACTAAATTACCTCAATGCAATAAATTCTATTTTGAATAAATGTATCGTCATTACCTGCTAGCTATTGAGGAATTGCTTCTCACTAGGTTATTTGCAGAGGAAAGGTGTGAGAGTTCTTTAGCAGGCTTGACACCTTTACATTCCTAGTCTCTTTTCCTGCATAATGATTTTGCTGTCTTGGTTGTAGGTATATATGTATAGATATATATCTAAACATCCATATCTTAATTGTTGAAGGCAAATGATAAAGAGACCTCTCTAGGTTGATATTTTCTCCTCACAGTATTTAGTTTCTTGCTCAGTAGTATTTGCTTTTACTTTTAATTCCAGGTATAACTGAATTAACTAGTCTCTTATGCGTGTGCATTTTTTCTCACAGAATAACCTTATGCAGCTCAGTATTTCAATAGACTGTATACTCGAAGCTCTACTCAAAGAATTTAACAAGAGGAAACTGCCCGGAAAAAATGCTTTTAAAACATTTCCAAACTTCAGTTTTGGTTGTGTCATGAGACACTACTCACGACTCGCCATCTCTCACTGATTCAGGAAAACACTACACACTCTCTCCAAAGGCGACTTCAGGATAACTGGAGATACTTTCAATAAATTCTGACTTGAACTTTTCTTTTAACCGGCGCGCTGTGGAGACACTAACTCTCCTCAGAACAAGCGTGCAGGAGAAACGCAACCGAACTCCTCAGGAATATAGTTGAAGTGCGCTGTGCTCTGCACACGTGCGCTCCTTAGCTCGGACTGGATCAAACAAATAGACCGTTCAGAATTTTCTCCTGCCAGCTCGGCTGCCATCTTGGAATTATCGGGATGTGCCCTCTGTACATTTCTAAGTAGAGAGCTGATCCACAACTTGTTGCAAGGATATCTTCTTCTCCACAGGGGATAGTGCTGAACTAGGAGGTATTTGGATTTCCTTGCTTTTCTGATGGTCTCAATTATATTGCAATGCCAGGGATTCTTGACAAGGGGATACCAAAAGGAAATATTGAAGAAAGCTATCGAAAGAGTACAAAGCAAAAGCAGGGCAGACCTCCTGAAAGAAGAGCCCAAGGTTGAGAAGATCAATACGAAAGACAATTTCTGATTGATCACAAGCTTTTCAAATGCAGCCAGTCAGGTCAGAAGAATCCTACAGAGAAACTGGTGCATACTCAAATCCGACATAGTGATAGGACACAATGTACCGTCTCACCCCCCGTCATTCAGAAAGACAAGATCTATAAAAGACCAACTAGTGGAGAGCTATTTACCCCTAGCAAGATTGCAGACTATCTTACAGCAACTACCGGGTTTTTACCCATGTGGTAAATGTAAGGCTTGTGCCCGTAGCCCGAAAGTCAGTACCTATGAAATTCGAGGTTTGCGGGACCCGGTTCGTATAATGAAATTTATAAACTGTAATACTCCTTTCACGGTGTACTGCTTGGTCTGCCCATGTAACTTAAGGTACGTGGGAAGTACGATTCACCCTGTATAAATGCGTATTCTCAAGCATCAGAGAGCGATTGGCAAGAGAGATCCTAGCTATCCAGTCCAAGACATTTTGAGACTCATCACCAGAGCAATAGGGATTTGCTCAGATATTTCTGTGTGGACCATGTGCCACGAGATATAAGAGGTGGCGATAGAGAGAAGAAACTATGTAGACAGGAATCCACCCATATACTGGATGTGCTAACAAAGTCACCCATGGGTTTGAATAGTGGGAAAGAGTTAGGAGTGCACCTATAAAAAATGAAAAAGAATAATATAAGACAGTTAGCTCACGTGAGACTCTGAATATAAAAGTGGTGGGATGAGGAACCGAAAAGTGATTCAATTAGGATTTGAGGGGACAAGTTAGAAGCATATCTGGAGGAAATATTGTGTAAGAATCAGTGTGCCCATCCAGGGGTTCATTGAGGCTGCTATTGATTTTGGAATGATTCCTAAGAACTGAGCGATAATAATTTTACATATGATTTATTATTAACTTGAGGTCCCGGTGGAATTCAGCAAAGAAGGATGATAGGAATGACTATGAAACGTTTGTATCCCACACAGAAATACGGCGGTTTTCTATGATTTGAAAGAGGTTGATTTTGCGCAGTAACCATAAAATGAATGAAATAAAGATGGATATTAACTGCTATGAAATTACCTATATATCTGCACTGTTTATCTGTATTTTATTTTTAATTAATTGCTGAGATTATGCAGTATTTAATTTTAATTATTTAAATTCTAATGCGTTTTGGTTATTTCAATATTGCCAGGACTTGAATGAGCGTAGTGACATGAGTACTTGTATCACTTGGTTCAGGGAATCACCACTTAAAGATGGAGTGAGTTTGGAATTGCAACAGTACTGACTAATGGATGCTTTGTAAATAAAAGAGGCATGCAATGCTGTGGTCGCCGACACTGACGAAGGCAATCCGCTGAAACGCGTTTGTTGGAGCAAAAAGTATGAATAAATCTGAACGAGGATTAACCTGGTTTGATTGCAACAGTAGCGCTGATATATATATATATATATATATATATATATATATATATATATATATATATATTCACTGAAAAAACCATAGGTTTCACACACGTTATAGTTCGGAATTAGCATTTAAAAAACCTTGCAAATTCACTGAAAAAACCATAGGTTTCACACATGTTATAGTTAGCGGAAATTTTACTGATAAAAAAACCAATGAAATTCCCCCGTTATAGTTAGTGCAGGCAACTATAACTCACGCGACCGCAATCCTCTGCTGATGCTAATACTGTATTTAGACACTTATTTGCCCATGTCTTCTTCCATACATTTTTAGCTATACATATATTACAAATATTTTTTTTTCATAAAGACACATATGTCATCAGCAGAAGATTGCGGTCGCGTGAGTTATAGTTGCCTGCACTAACTATAACGGGGGAATTTCATTGGTTTTTTATCAGTAAAATTTCCGCTAACTATAACATGTGTGAAACCTATGGTTTTTTCAGTGAATTTGCAAGGTTTTTTAAATGCTAATTCCTAACTATAACGTGTGTGAAACCTATGGTTTTTTCAGTGAATTTGTACGTTTTTTTAAATGCTAAGTTACTTTACGCCATTCGTGGCGTGCGCGCCCACTTAACGCAGTTCGTTCCGTGCACGCACGGTGCGCTTCGCGCACCGTGCGCGCACAGTGAGCACGCGGTGCGCTTTGCGCACCGCGCGCCCACTTTACGCAGTTAGTGCCGTGCACGCACGGTGGGCACGCGGTGCGCTACGCGCACCGCGTGCCCACGTTACGCTAGATGGGCCATGTACGCACGATGCGCTTCGCGCACCGTGCGCACATGGAGGACATATGATGCACTTCGTTTTGAAAGGTAATATTTAAATTTTTCGTATATGTTATAAGCCATGCACAAATGGTGCCCTTCGGGCACCATTTGCACACGGGGTGGAGAGAGTGTGGATAATTTTTTTTTTTATTATTATTTTTTTTAATATTTTAGTTTAACTCATCTTTAATAAGCCATGCTCAATTGGTGCCCTTCGGGCACCAATTGCACACGGGGTGGGGAGAGTGTGGATAATTTTTTTTTTTTAATAATTTTTTACCGTACGCGTACGGTAAGCGTAATCGGCGAAATTAGCGAAAAAATAAAAATTCCGTTTTTGGCCTTGGGGGATCTTTGGGGACTCCCTCAACATTGCTATGTGTGTGGGAGCTGTCTAAACAGCCCCTTTACATGTTTTTGTGCTTTATATTTTAAACATCACTCTCAGTGCGAGAGAGAAAATGGCGGTCGCCGCTTCCTGGTTTCGGCCGATTCGAATGTTTACTAAGATCTAAGAGCCAATCAGAATCGCGCTCGCGCACGCCACCGTACGCGTACGGTAAGCGTACCGTAAGCGCACCGTAAGCTGGCTCAGATATATATATTGATTTAAAGGCTATTTTCTCAGAATCTACTGAACAGATTTACACCACACCTACAAAAGGCACTTCCTTGACCTGAGGACTACCTCTCTGCCAAATTTCTAGTAATTCTGTTCAGCCGTTCGGGCTGTAGCCCTGTCTAAAGGTCCTATGGAAAAATGCATGGGAAAAACGCGTTTTGGGACCCCCCTTTTATCTCAGCCCCCGCTTGACGAATCCCCCCGAGACTTTCAGGGAAGGAGCGGAGCGTAGCGCCCCACCTATTTTGAAAAATTCGCGAGGATTCGTCGACCGGCGCCAAAGTTATTCAAAATAGAATGTTGCGGATTTCCTATGGAAACGTGGTCCTAACTATAACTACCTACTGGCGACCGCCAGTAGGTAATATATATATATATATATATATATTACCTACTGGCGGTCGCCAGTAGGTAGTTATAGTTAGGACCCCTTTTCCATAGGAAATCCGCAACATTCTATTTTGAATAACTTTGGCGCCGGTCGACGAATCCTCGCGAATTTCTCAAAATAGGTGGGGCGCTACGCTCCGCTCCTACCCTGAAAGTCTCGGGGGGATTCGTCAAGCGGGGGCTGAGATAAAAGGGGGGTCCCAAAACGCGTTTTTCCCCATGCATTTTTCCATAGGACCTTTAGACAGGGCTACAGCCCGAACGGCTGAACAGAATTACTAGAAATTTGGCAGAGAGGTATTCCCTAGGTCAAGGAAGTGCCTTTTGTAGGTTTGGTGTAAATCTGTTCAGTAGGTCCTGAGAAAATAGCATTTAAATCAATATAGATATCTGAGCCAGCTTACGGTACGCTTACCGTAAGCTTACCGTACGCGTACGGTGGCGTGCGCGAGCGCGATTCTGATTGGCTGTTAGATCTTAGTAAACATTCGAATCGGCCGAAACCAGGAAGCGGCGGCCGCCATTTTGTGTGTTTCACTCAGAAAAAAAAGAGTGAAAACAAGAAAAGGGGGCAAGGAGGAGAGTTACAGACCCCCTTACATTTGTGAGGGGGTCAAAGAAGGACAGAAAAGTACAGAGAAAACATTTATTGATTTTAAAAAAAATCACGGGGTACGCGTACGGTAAGCTTACGGTAAGCGTACGGAAGAAAAAAAAAATTAAAAAAGAAATGAAATGCAGGTTTAAGAGTTTAGATATTAGGGGGCTCTAAAAAGAGCCGTTGTGTTTATGAAGTGATTTTTTAAGTGGTACCTACAAGTAAGTACCGATGCAGAGTCTAAGGTTCAAGAGGAAGACTCTGTTCCCTTCATCATTGAAGTGCACACCATCTCCTCTATAAATGTCTTGCATGTCATAACGCAAGTTGTTGTGGTAAATGGCACCCATACCATAGTCACGGAGGCAAGCAGAAACAGATTTGTTGACGTGCTTTCTTGCTTTGTCAATTTGCGGACAGAAATGATTGGACCAGTTCCATTTTTGCCTTTGGCATATGTTGGAAAACACAAAGGCAGTTTTAGGGAAAAGTGAAAACAGTTGTGCAAAGGTGTCCTTCATAAGCATTTCCAGACCTACCCCAGTCAAAGTGCCTAGGTCATTGCCACCACAGTGCACTATTATGAGGTCAGGGTGTTGGATTTGCATGAAGGATTTCACCAATGGCATCAATTGGTGCCACTTTAACCCTCTCTGACCAATCCATTTAATGTCTACATTTGGCAAAGCAAGGTCTCTCACCATACCTGTTTTCTCTGCAAACTTTTCACTCCAGAAGACATAGCTGTGCCCTACAATCCACACTGTGAACATCTTCAAAGGAGAACTGGATGCACTCAGGAGGTGTCTTTCAGTAGAATGGCAATATGAAAAGAAAGACAGTTTGGAAATGGAGGCATACATATTTTTTTCAAAACAAAAAGAACTGATTGGCTGTTTCATACCATTCTAGAATAAAAACTAGGCTGTATGTGTAAATTAATAGAAGCATGTTTTGTATTGGTACAGAAAAATGTGTTACCAAAGAACAGTACTATGGATTTGCTGTTAGGTTTGAAAAGTCAAGCACTCTTGCTCTGTGGAATTGAAACATTGTGTGGCGAACTTCTGACCTAACTCCACACAGCAGTGTTCCATGAGCTGTTGCTATGGTAGCAGGCAGAAGTCAAGTTGGGGGAAGGGTACTAGGCAGAAGTCAAGTTGGGGGCAGGGTACTTTTGGAAAAGGGTTGGTTTTCAACCAATAGAAATGTGTGATTACATTTGAAAAAAAGGGGGAAGCACTGAGATTTGAAACTTACATGTATATGTGTGGAAAAATAGAGGGAAGGTTTGCCATTATCTGGTTCTGCTGAGAGGAGAGAGGTGTAGAGAACAGAGATCCTGGCTCTGATAATCTGCTGTTTGAGTGCCACATTTCTTTCACAACTAACTAATTTTAAAGGTGAGTTTAGAGTTTGAGAGGGGATGTATATGGTAAATTAAGAAATGAATAATAGAATTGGAATACCTTTTGTAGAAGTTGTGTTTATTATTTTCTGTTTTGGGAGAAATTTAAATGTGAGGAACATGTAAAATAATATGGACAATTTTTTCATGATAAATTAAGGTGTACTGGTAAAAATAAGGAATACTTTAAGGGTTTGAGGTTGCAGTCAGTAATGCAAATACATTCAGCATCACTAAGGCTGGTTGCCCTTGCTGGAGTGTAGGCAGTCACCGAGGATACACATGGTGGTGGTCTGAAAAAGCAGTTTGGACATGGGCTTTTAAAAAAAATCTAAAAAGTGGATTCATAATGTGTCAGTCTGTAAAAGTGATTTTCACTTGCCAAAAAAAAAGAGCAGTAAGTGTGCATTTAAATTGGCAAAGAAATTTCGTTTTGTGACTAATGTGAAAACATGACTCTGTGTGCAAATAGGAATTACAGGCAGAGATTTATTGCGTTTTGGTCTGGTGATTTCACAGTTGCATTAGTAGGAAAAAGGGGGAGCGATTTTTTGGGGGAAGAAGCAGACTCTTAGCACACACCCAGCTCCTTTCCATGTATAATCATGCACAGTATTTACAAGCGAGTGGGGTTTTCAGGTTTCAGTCTGTAATGCAAATACATTCAGCATCACTAAGGCTGGTTGCCCTTGCTGGAGTGTAGGCAGTCACCGAGGATACACATGGTGGTGGTCTGAAAAAGCAGTCTGGACATGGGCTTTTTTAAAAAAATCTGAAAAGTGGTTTCATAATGTGTCAGTCTGTAAAAGTGATTTTCACTTGCCAAAAAAAAGAGCAGTAAGTGTGCATTCAAATTGGCAAAGAAATTTCGTTTTGGGACTAATGTGAAAACATGACTCTGTGTGGAAATAGGAATTACAGGCAGAGATTTATTGCGTTTTGCTCTGGTGATTTCACAGTTGCATTAGTAGGAAAAAGGGGGAGCGATTTTTTGGGGGAAGAAGCAGACTCTTAGCACACACCCAGCTCCTTTCTATGTATAATCATGCACAGTATTTACAAGCGAGTGGGGTTTTGAGGTTTCAGTCTGTAATGCAAATACATTCAGCATCACTAAGGCTGGTTGCCCTTGCTGGAGTGTAGGCAGTCACCGAGGATACACATGGTGGTGGTCTGAAAAAGCAGTCTGGACATGGCCTTTTAAAAAAATCTGAAAAGTGGTTTCATAATGTGTCAGTCTGTAAAAGTGATTTTCACTTGCCAAAAAAAAAGAGCAGTAAGTGTGCATTCAAATTGGCAAAGAAATTTCGTTTTGGGACTAATGTGAAAACATGACTCTGTGTGCAAATAGGAATTACAGGCAGAGATTTATTGCGTTTTGCTCTGGTGATTTCACAGTTGCATTAGTAGGAAAAAGGGGGAGCGATTTTTTGGGGGAAGAAGCAGACTCTTAGCACACACCCAGCTCCTTTCCATGTATAATCATGCACAGTATTTACAAGCGAGTGGGGTTTTCAGGTTTCAGTCTGTAATGCAAATACATTCAGCATCACTAAGGCTGGTTGCCCTTGCTGGAGTGTAGGCAGTCACCGAGGATACACATGGTGGTGGTCTGAAAAAGCAGTCTGGACATGGGCTTTTTTTAAAAAATCTGAAAAGTGGTTTCATAATGTGTCAGTCTGTAAAAGTGATTTTCACTTGCCAAAAAAAAGAGCAGTAAGTGTGCATTCAAATTGGCAAAGAAATTTCGTTTTGGGACTAATGTGAAAACATGACTCTGTGTGGAAATAGGAATTACAGGCAGAGATTTATTGCGTTTTGCTCGGGTGATTTCACAGTTGCATTAGTAGGAAAAAGGGGGAGCGATTTTTTGGGGGAAGAAGCAGACTCTTAGCACACACCCAGCTCCTTTCCATGTATAATCATGCACAGTATTTACAAGCGAGTGGGGTTTTGAGGTTTCAGTCTGTAATGCAAATACATTCAGCATCACTAAGGCTGGTTGCCCTTGCTGGAGTGTAGGCAGTCACCGAGGATACACATGGTGGTGGGCTGAAAAAGCAGTCTGGACATGGCCTTTTAAAAAAATCTGAAAAGTGGTTTCATAATGTGTCAGTCTGTAAAAGTGATTTTCACTTGCCAAAAAAAAAGAGCAGTAAGTGTGCATTCAAATTGGCAAAGAAATTTCGTTTTGGGACTAATGTGAAAACATGACTCTGTGTGCAAATAGGAATTACAGGCAGAGATTTATTGCGTTTTGCTCTGGTGATTTCACAGTTGCATTAGTAGGAAAAAGGGGGAGCGATTTTTTGGGGGAAGAAGTAGACTCTTAGCACACACCCAGCTGCTAACCATGTGGAATCATGCACAGTATTTAGAAGCGAGTGGGGTTTTGAGGTTTCAGTCTGTAATGCAAATACATTCAGCATCACTAAGGCTGGTTGCCCTTGCTGGAGTGTAGGCAGTCACCGAGGATACACATGGTGGTGGTCTGAAAAAGCAGTCTGGACATGGGCTTTTTTAACAAAATCTGAAAAGTGGTTTCATAATGTGTCAGTCTGTAAAAGTGATTTTCACTTGCCAAAAAAAAAGAGCAGTAAGTGTGCATTCAAATTGGCAAAGAAATTTCGTTTTGGGACTAATGTGAAAACATGACTCTGTGTGCAAATAGGATTTACAGGCAGAGATTTATTGCGTTTTGTTCTGGTGATTTCACAGTTGCATTAGTAGGAAAAAGGGGGAGCGATTTTTTGGGGGAAGAAGCAGACTCTTAGCACACACCCAGCTCCTTTCCATGTATAATCATGCACAGTATTTACAAGCGAGTGGGGTTTTCAGGTTTCAGTCTGTAATGCAAATACATTCAGCATCACTAAGGCTGGTTGCCCTTGCTGGAGTGTAGGCAGTCACCGAGGATACACATGGTGGTGGTCTGAAAAAGCAGTCTGGACATGGGCTTTTTTAAAAAAATCTGAAAAGTGGTTTCATAATGTGTCAGTCTGTAAAAGTGATTTTCACTTGCCAAAAAAAAAGAGCAGTAAGTGTGCATTCAAATTGGCAAAGAAATTTCGTTTTGTGACTAATGTGAAAACATGACTCTGTGTGCAAATAGGAATTACAGGCAGAGATTTATTGCGTTTTGCTCTGGTGATTTCACAGTTGCATTAGTAGGAAAAAGGGGGAGCGATTTTTTGGGGGAAGAAGCAGACTCTTAGCACACACCCAGCTCCTTTCCATGTATAATCATGCACAGTATTTAGAAGCGAGTGGGGTTTTGAGGTTTCAGTCTGTAATGCAAATACATTCAGCATCACTAAGGCTGGTTGCCCTTGCTGGAGTGTAGGCAGTCACCGAGGATACACATGGTGGTGGTCTGAAAAAGCAGTCTGGACATGGGCTTTTTTAAAAAAATCTAAAAAGTGGATTCATAATGTGTCAGTCTGTAAAAGTGATTTTCACTTGCCAAAAAAAAAGAGCAGTAAGTGTGCATTCAAATTGGCAAAGAAATTTCGTTTTGGGACTAATGTGAAAACATGACTCTGTGTGGAAATAGGAATTACAGGCAGAGATTTATTGCGTTTTGTTCTGGTGATTTCACAGTTGCATTAGTAGGAAAAAGGGGGAGCGATTTTTTGGGGGAAGAAGCAGACTCTTAGCAGACACCCAGCTCCTTTCCATGTATAATCATGCACAGTATTTACAAGCGAGTGGGGTTTTCAGGTTTCAGTCTGTAATGCAAATACATTCAGCATCACTAAGGCTGGTTGCCCTTGCTGGAGTGTAGGCAGTCACCGAGGATACACATGGTGGTGGTCTGAAAAAGCAGTCTGGACATGGGCTTTTTAAAAAAAATCTGAAAAGTGGTTTCATAATGTGTCAGTCTGTAAAAGTGATTTTCACTTGCCAAAAAAAAAGAGCAGTAAGTGTGCATTCAAATTGGCAAAGAAATTTCGTTTTGGGACTAATGTGAAAACATGACTCTGTGTGGAAATAGGAATTACAGGCAGAGATTTATTGCGTTTTGCTCTGGTGATTTCACAGTTGCATTAGTAGGAAAAAGGGGGAGCGATTTTTTGGGGGAAGAAGCAGACTCTTAGCACACACCCAGCTCCTTTCCATGTATAATCATGCACAGTATTTAGAAGCGAGTGGGGTTTTCAGGTTTCAGTCTGTAATGCAAATACATTCAGCATCACTAAGGCTGGTTGCCCTTGCTGGAGTGTAGGCAGTCACCGAGGATACACATGGTGGTGGTCTGAAAAAGCAGTCTGGACATGGGCTTTTTTAAAAAAATCTGAAAAGTGGTTTCATAATGTGTCAGTCTGTAAAAGTGATTTTCACTTGCCAAAAAAAAAGAGCAGTAAGTGTGCTTTCAAATTGGCAAAGAAATTTCGTTTTGGGACTAATGTGAAAACATGACTCTGTGTGGAAATAGGAATTACAGGCAGAGATTTATTGCGTTTTGCTCTGGTGATTTCACAGTTGCATTAGTAGGAAAAAGGGGGAGCGATTTTTTGGGGGAAGAAGCAGACTCTTAGCACACACCCAGCTCCTTTCCATGTATAATCATGCACAGTATTTAGAAGCGAGTGGGGTTTTCAGGTTTCAGTCTGTAATGCAAATACATTCAGCATCACTAAGGCTGGTTGCCCTTGCTGGAGTGTAGGTAGTCACCGAGGATACACATGGTGGTGGTCTGAAAAAGCAGTCTGGACATGGGCTTTTTTAAAAAACTGAAAAGTGGTTTCATAATGTGTCAGTCTGTAAAAGTGATTTTAACTTGCCAAAAAAAAAGAGCAGTAAGTGTGCATTCAAATTGGCAAGGAAATTACGTTTTGTGACTATTGTGAAAAGAAATGTAGTAATATATTTAAATAAAATAAAGGATTTTTTTTTTAGTTTTTTTCAGGTATTGCTGAAGAGCAGTGGACAAAATTTAAGATGCCTACAAAATCCAGAGTTCAAAAAACGCACACAAAAAACCTATATTTGAAGACAACTAGAGGACCAAAGTTAGTAGAAGATGCTCATGTTGGGAAAAAGAAAAAATCTTCTGGTAAGCAGAAAAAACAATTTCTAAAAAATATATTCAAAAGAATGAAAAATGTACAAAATGTCTGTACTCGAAAGGATGTTTTGAACAAAAAAGGAGAGGAAAAAATTGACAATTTAGTTAATGCAAATATACCTTCAGCAACTGAAAAGATTTATATAAATAGAAAAACAGCGTTTAAAGAGATACGTAGAAAAATGTTTCAGAGAAGAGTTATGTCCAATTTGATGAAGGATGTGAAGAAATATAAGAAAAAGACAAAGTTTTATAAAAGAAAAAAAGAAATAGAAGCCATTGCAGCAAAGGCATTAGAATTAAAAAGGAAACTATTCATTTTAATTTTGAATAGGATGCGTACATTAGACAAAATGGTTAATGTACTGAAATCACATAGCAAAAGGAAAAGAGTAGTGAACAGAACAAACTTTTGTAAAGTGTTTTTAGGAAAGTGGATGCATAGTTCAAGTAGTGAACCTTTTTTTAATGAAGAGAGCTATTTTCAAAGTAATAGTTTGCTGCATGCAGTTGACACCAGAGGTCGTTCTTACGAAGTAAAAAATGGTTGCATAATGGAGAAGGAGATAATGGTTCCAAGAGATGAGGTACAAGTGATGGCAGATGAGGCTATGGGGAGACGTCCTAAAGCCCCAGTGTACACTTGGAATTTGCACTGTGCGTCAGGAATCTATTGACAAATTTCGAGAGTTTCTAAGAGAATATAGTAAAAAAAGTATAAAACAGAAGATTAAGGTGCTTCAAAGTCTGGATCCATGCAGAGTGAGAGAGAATACTGGTTTGCAGGGTCATTCTCTGGCTTGTCTATCTAGAAAAGTGTGCAATAGTGTTTTCCATCATTTTAGGATGCTGGCTGTTCATCATACTGAAATGAGAAAGTTTGTGAGACGGTTGTATTTTGCCAAAAGTCCAGCAATAAAGTTAAATGAATTGAATAGGGCTCTGTTCCGAGGAACGGTATCAGATGTAGAGAAGGTTGTTGATGAAATTCAGTTTTGTTACTTTGGTCCTGAACAAAACAGTGCAGAGAAGGACACAGTAAATGAGGAAGAAGTGGAAGAGAATGTAGAACCCTCTGTAAGTAACACATTTAATGATCATATAACAAAATTTGCAATAGTCTCTAATGAAAGACCAAATTTTACTTGTATTTGTTGCCGCAGAACTCATTATAGAAAACAAACTAGGAATGTTGATCTCTACAGAAAGAGTGAAAATGAAGATAATTATAAGTGGAAGGATTTTGCCACATATATATTTCTAGAAAATTGTTTTGATTTGGGTGAAGATCAGCGTATTTGTAAATACTGTTACAACAAGTTAGAGGAAAATAGAATGCCGACCAGAGCTGTACATAATAATTTAGAATTGGATGCTATTCCTGCTGAACTTTCTGAATTAAATACATATGAGTCTATACTCATTCAATGTGTTCATCCGTTCCAGACCATAGTACGTATGGAGCCCAAAACTGGTAAATTACCTCCTTCTGATTTACTGAGAGGTTTAAAAGGAAGAGTGGTGTATTTGCCCTTGGATTTGAAAAAAAATATGGAAACTATTGATGCGGATACTTTGGAAACTGAACCATTAATTATTCTGGTTAATGGTGTACCTACAAAGAATAAGAAGATTTGGCAGGAGCTGGTAGATGTGCGGAAAGTACAAAGAGCAAATTTGTATTTGAAAAGGAATAACAAATGGTATGAATCAATTTATATAGAAGAAGAAGAAGAAGAAGATTTACAAGAAGACACAGAAACACCAACTGGACAAATTGAAAAAGTGGACAAGTCAAAGGAAGAAGAAAGTTATGAACATTTTAGCATACATCCTCTTCATTCAAAAGAAGTTATGGGAGATAATATTGATCTCTTTCAGATGAAGAAAGCAAAAGGAACTCCCGTGAGTGTATGGGAGGAGAGCTTGGAAGCTCGATGTTTTCCCCAGCTGTTTCCTAAAGGAAAAGGAGGACGATACGATGAACGTCCAGAACAGATTCCAGCTTCTGAGTATCGGACTACAAGACTATATGCTGAAGATCCCAGATTTCGACAAAGTATTCCTTATTTGTTCCATCTTTTATTTGAAAGCGACTTGTCTGCACTGTCTTATGCAGTAAATCACATTTTAAAAAGTGGAGTACATTTACAAAATGTGTCTGCTAAGGATTTTATGGAGAAAGTGCAGCACCGAGATGATCATTTGGAAACACAACTGATCAATCTGATGGCTTGTCAGCGTGGGACAAATGAATATTGGTACCGACGCCATGGTGAACTAAAATGCATGTTACGGAATTTAGGAACACCAACATGGTTCGTTACCCTAAGCTGTGCGGAGTACGCTTGGGATGATTTACTGGATTTTCTACGAGAGGCAAATTCAAACATTAAAAACATTGAATACAAGACAGCAGGAGAACTGTGCTCATTGGATCCGGTTAATGTTTGCAGATATTTCAATCATAGATTTGAGGCTATGATGTCCTTCATCTGCAATAAAAAAAATCCACCTCTTGGAGAAGTAGTAGATTTCTTTTGGAGAAAAGAGTACCAGGCAAGAGGTGCTCCTCATATTCATATGCTGTTGTGGATCAAGGATGCCCCAAAGTTTGGAACAGATACTGATGAAGCAGTGTTATCTTTCATTGAAGAATATGCAACATGTGCTATACCAAAAAGCACAGAAGAGAAAAAGTTAAAGGAGCAAGTTTTACGTTTCCAAAGTCATCGGTGTGGAAAATACTGTCGACGGAAATACAAGAGCAAAGATAAATACTACACTAAATGTCGATTTGGATTTCCTAGACCTGTTCTTTCAAATGGAAGAGTCAACAGTTTTATGTCAGCTGTGAGACATACTATCACAAGGAAATCACCTAAGAATACCTACAACCTAAAAAGAAAAGAAGAATCCAAAAATATAAATGACTACAACCCAGTCATTTTATCCATGTGGAACGCTAACATGGATATACAGTATGTAGCTGACAATTCCATTGCTGTTGCTCGATATGTAACGTCTTACATTACGAAATCAGAAAAAACAGAATTGAAGGAAATGTGGGAAGAGATTTCTCACGAGAAGACTGTCAGTAAGAAGCTGTACAGTTTCAGTTTGAAGATGTTATCGCATCGAGAAATTGGATCCTACGAATGTTCAGATAGGTTATCTTCTGCAAGTCTCTACTCGAAGTCAAGAAGAATAATTTGGGCAAGTTTAGGCCTTGCAGCAATGAGAAATCGGGTACTGAAATCTGTTGGAGAAATTGAATATTTGGCCGAGAATGACCCAGAAAGTACAGATATTTTGAAATCAAACATGTTGGACACATATTATCCCAAGAGAAGTCAACATCTGGAGAACATGTGTCTCTATGAAGTGCTGCAGAACTACATTTATTCACGGAAAGCCGCAGAAGACATCAACAATGGAAAATATAAAGTCGTTGGTGAGGAAGGATGTTTGGTGAAGCAAACAAAAGGAAGTTTGATAAATCACAGGAAGCTGAGTTGCGACACTACTGACAAGAAGGAATTTTACTACTTGGCTCTTTTACAGTTGTTTAAACCATGGCGTACAGAGGATGAACTACTGGGAGAATTTCAAAGCTATGAAGATTCTTTTAATGCTTGCAAAGACAGCATACAATGCAGTACATTCTCAAGTTATCTGCAAATGTTAAATGAAGAAATTGAACAGGAAACTACAATCGCAGCAGAAATAGCTAGAGACAGTTCTCAGGACAGCCAAAGTTCAGGAACACTCAGTCAAGATCCCCTAGGACAACCAATCGTTGAAAATGAAGCATCAATAGCCATGAATGAAGTGGAAACGGCTATGAATCAAGCTCAAGAAGAATTTATAGACTTAGAAAATTTGGAAAGACAACTGAATCAAGAGCAGCAACAAATTTACGAAGAGATCAGAAACAAAATTGAACACGGATTTCTACATGAAAAAAAAGAGTGCTCATGCACATCATTTCATCCAATCAGGATGTATGTAAGCGGACAAGCTGGAACTGGAAAAAGTTTCCTTATAAAAGTCATCAGAAGCTACCTACAGCAAAAAACAGATTCTACTTTGTCTTGTGTGGTTACTGCTCCAACTGGGTTAGCAGCATATAACATAAAAGGAATCACTTTACATCGTTTGCTAATGTTACCAGTGGAGCATGAGAACAAAATACAATACAACAAGCTAACTGGAGAAGCATCCTTGGAAGTTTCAAGAGTATTGAAGAAGATGCAAGTTCTCATTATTGATGAGGTGAGCATGGTATCAAACTTAATGCTTGCCTTTGTGCATTTAAGAATGCAGCAAATTTTGAAGACAGACTATGACATGTTATTTGGTGGAAAACACGTCATAGTTTTTGGAGATCTTTTGCAACTTACTCCAGTTAAAGGACAACCAGTGTTTAGTACTGTCACACATGAAGACACGAAGAAGTCATTGGGAAGCATCGGAAATACAAATATTTGGTCCTTCTTTGAGTACAAGGAACTTACTACTAATATGAGGCAAGCAAGCGATGAAGAATATGGAAGTATTCTGAAAGATATCAGAATTGGACTACTCACAGAAGTTGGCAAAAAAGCATTACAGAGTCGGCTGCTACATAATTTATTTCCAAAGGAAGAAATAGTTGCAGAGAAAATATACAAGAACATTGCAGAAAACAAAAGTGTCATCTGCTTAATGCCAACTCTACGTGAATGCTCAATATTTAATGAGGAGCTTTTGAAATTGGAAAAGGAAGAGATCAGGAAATTGGAAGCAGTGGACAAAATTGAGGATGGAAGAATTACTGTCACAGTAACAGGCAAACTGAAAAATAAATTGGACTCACTAGAGAAGAACATCTCCAAAACAGCTGGATTAGAAAAAAATCTATATGTTTGCATGAACTGTAGAGTATTTTTAAGAAGAAATTTGGATGTTGAAAAAGGTTTAGTTAATGGAGCTATGGGAAGAGTTGTGGGTTTTATTAATTATCAGAAAAAAGATGGAATTGAATGTTTAAAAATAAAATTTGATCAGATAGAAGAAGTTAAAGATATTTGTCGTTGTACAGTTCGTTTCATGCTTGTGAAAGACTTATATGTACGTAGGAAGCAGTTTCCGTTTTCTCTAGCATATGCTGTAACTATTCACAAGTCTCAAGGATTGACTGTAGATTGTGCATTTGTGAACATTGGTTCAACTGTGTTCAAAGAAGGTATGGCATATGTTGCTTTGTCACGAGTGAAAACATTATCAGGTTTATTCATGATAGACTTTGATGATTCAAAAGTTAGTGCTGATACAAACTGTGTAAAGGAGTATAATAGATTAAGAAGAAGCTATGCTCCTCATTTAGGTCAGTATCCTGTGTTGGAGAAACGTGTAGTTTCTCGTAAAAGAAAAAATGAGAATATCTGTAATGAAGATGTAGAGAAGAGGAAAAAAAAGAGGAGTGATGTAATTGCAAGCAAAAAGAAAAAGGAAAATGAAGAACAGGTTGTAGGATGTCATTTTGAAAATAGCTCTGGTGTCAACTGCTACGCAAATGTAGTGCTGAATGTTGCATTTTATCTGGAAAGTTTGCAAGAGCAGATAATAGTAAATCAGGGAAAAAGATTCTGTTCTGAGCTGAGTCTCCTTTTTCAAAAGCTGAGTAAAGATAAAACTCAAATAGAAAGTGCTACTGAAATTAGAAAACTTTTAGATATATGTTCAGGACGAACACAGTTTTCTCAAAATGTACAGCAAGATGCACAGGAATTCTTGATGTATTTTCTTCAGGTACTGGAAGAAGAAGGGGTTCCCATTGAAAATGTATTTGGTCTCTCTTATAAATGGGAACATAGTTGTGAAAACTGTTATAATATATGTGGCTCTAATGTTGATAATGAAAGGTTTATTTATTTGACATTGCCAGAGAGTAAAACAGTCACTTTTGCAAAATTAGTTAAAGATGCTAATCATAGCATGAAATGCGGTGAACGTAAATCTGACATGTTTTCAACATTAATTTTAAACGAATACGGACAGTATGTAATTTTAATGATGCAACGATGTAGAGCTGATGGTTCAAAATTGGATACTTTAATAAAGAAGTTTACAGGACAGCAATTATCAATTTCAGGAAAAACTTTTGTAACAGTTGCAATAATTTTCCATGATGGACCTACTGTTACTTCTGGACATTACACAGTTTATCTTAAATGTGAAAAAGGCTGGACACTGTGTAATGATTCCCAATTGATTTTCAAACAACGTTTGCCTTTTGATTTAGCAAATTCCTATCTAATCTTCCTGAAACCTAAATTTTAGAGAAACTTGGCAAGATCTGGACAAAATAATTTTACCATTTTACTGGATTACCATTGGAAATTTCTAAAAAAAAGATTTTTTAAATTATCATTTGGCCTAATGGAAAGATAACCAATTGTAATGTGGACTTTTTTAATTTTTAATGAAACTTTCAAAAACCAATAATTTAGAGATAATCGGTAACATCTGCACAATTTAAATTTTGGAATGTTATTGGAGTGCCATTGGAAATTTTTTCAAAAATGATTTTAAAAATTACTATTTGGCCATGCGGAAAAGTAACCAATTCTATTGTGGACTTATTAAATTATTTAAAAAATTTTCTTGAACCAAAATGTTACAGAGAATCGGTGAGATCTGGACAAATTAAACTTTAGAATTTTATTGGATTACCGTTGGAAATTTAATCCCAAAAAATTTTTAAAATTACTATTTGGCCTAAAGGAAATGGAATCAGATGTATTGTGGAGTTATTTGAGATATAATATTGTGATTATACTTCGGAAACAAAAATATCAGACGGTATTTTAAAGAAATAAGTATTGTTTTTTGATGATATTTTTTTAGAATATTATGCATTTCTGTAATGTTAAGTTTAAGTGAGAAGAGATTCTGGGCTTTTTTAATACAATCTTTGAGATTGTTATTTTTTTTTTGCCCGCTGTTAAATGATGAATGCAATTGCTTTCACAATTTAAAGTGAAATGCAATATATTCTGAAAACAGCAAAAATAAGGCAAAAATATTTTTTTATAAATATGTAAATACGAGTACTGTATTTTAAAATGTTTAAAAAATATTAATACTTTTTTCTTTTTTTTCAGATTGATATAGAAAATTTTCGAAAACTAGAACCATTTTTAAAGCAATTTTTAAAAAAAAAAACAAATGAATAAATATTTTTTTGAGTGGGTATGGTTAGTCAATAATAATAATTGTAGTGTTTCAAAGTCCTTGTAATGTGATTATTGATTTTTAGTGTTTTAAAAAAAAAAAAAAAAAAAAATACGCGCACCGTACGCGTACGGTAAAAAAAAAAAAAAAAAAGTTTTTAAAAACATCTATAAAAAAAGATGAAAGATAAGGTTGGCTCTTAAAAGAGCCGTTGTGTTCATGCAGGGAGAGAGGAAAGAAAGAATGGGAAAATTAGTCTCTGTGACAAGTGTGCTGATCTATTTTGAGGTCCACTAGGGAAACACTGGTCTCCCTATGACAAATTAGATCATGACAAGAGGCACATCGAATATCAACCCTCAGAAATCGAGGGTTAATTTCCAGAGGGCCAGCAAAAGGAGATGCTCCCCCCACAGATGAAGGGCTCACCTGACCTGCAGAAGAAGGAGTCAGCCCTGCAGATGATGGTCCAGGCTGAGCTGCTGTGGATGTGCTTGGTTGACTTTCTGAAGGGTTACCTCCAAAAAGTCGAGCATGTGTCCTTCTGTGTACCTCCCTGAGGTGCCTCATCATGGTATGATTCCCAAAGGAATACTTCCTGTCAGGATTACCTCTTGAAAGTACACGCTTACACAGCTTACAAGTTACTAAGGGTGCATTTACCTTTTGCTGGCCTTCAGGAAAAGTAAAATAATCCCATACATAAGAGGTCTTTTGTTTCCTCCCTCTCTGCCTCAAGGTAGTGCTGCTAGTGCTAGCCTCACTCTCAGAAGAGCTCTGCTGGTCTGCCATCGTATCACAAAGACAACCCAGCTCCTTCTCCTAAGGGATCACAAGCAGAAATGAGGGGAATGGGTGTGGTGTAGGAGAGTTCTAGAACTGAAAGTAGTTTCAACCAATCAAAAGTTGTGTTTCATGATCACATGACCTACCGTACGCTTACGGTACGCTTACGGTACGCTTACGGCAAAAGTGCGCATGCGCGTAAAAAAGACACGCGCTTGCGCGCATGCGCGCATGCGCATAACAGTCACTACCCGACACTTCCGCGTAACGTGCGCGTGTAGCGTACACGCGTACGCGTCCCACGCGGAGTACGCGCGGCTACGCAAATTGCGTAACTATACGCAAACAGCGTAGATAAATTACGGGCGTTGCGTAAACCGTACGCTTACCGTAAGCTTACGGTACGCGTACTAAAAAAAAAATTAAAAAAAAAGGAAAAAATGTATTGCTAATAAATTTTACCTGTGTATTTTATAAAATATTTTTAAAAAAACATATTATAGAATTTTAAAAATTTAACCATAGTCTTAAAAAAAGGATAGAATTTTTTTTAAAAAAATATGTAAAAAAAATAGAAAAAAATAAAAAAATTAGCATTTAAAAAACCTTGCAAATTCACTGAAAAAACCATAGGTTTCACACACGTTATAGTTAGGAATCTGCATTTAAAAAACCTTGCTAATTCAATGAAAAAACCATAGGTGTCACACACGTTATAGTTAGGAATTAGCATTTAAAAAACCTTAGAAATTCAATGAAAAAACCAAAGGTTTCACACACGTTATAGTTAGCTGGACATTTTACTCGTAAAAAACCATTGAAATTCCCCCGTTATAGTTAGTTAAGCTAACTATAACTCGCGCGCCCGCAATGCACTGCTGATGACGTCACATATTACATCACTCATGACATGGTCAGTGACATCACTCATGACATCACTGATGACATCTCAAATGACATCACTGATGACATCACTAATGACATCATCCTTGTGATAGAGTGGCAGACCTCCTCTCACCCTAATATAACCTTTGATACACACATTCATAAATAGAGACTAAACTTTTCAAAACAATGGACATACCAATACCAGTTACAACAACCTCTTCAGTAATTCTAAGATCCACATACACATCCACTCATTCACCAACAGTCCTATACAGTCACTCATACATGTACTCACTCATCATATGTACTCATACACCTATACATCCTGTTACACAATGCCACTCATCCGTAGAGTTACTCACACACATAGTCACTCATGCTAATAAAGAATCAAACATCCATTTACTTGCATATACAGTTATACACACACCACCACACTTACTTCTACAAAAACTTACACATACTTAGTCTTTTAAACAATCACTTATAGAAACACATACTTATTCATACAGGAACTCTTTCAATCTCTCACTCTCACATATACTCACTTATATACACCAATAGTCACATATACTAGTTTAAAACATATGTAGTTACTCATAAAAACACTGTAGAGACAGTCATTCACTCACTAACACACCCATACACACACTCATCCACCCATGCAGTCCTGCACACATACTATCTTCAACACATACAAACAGTGAGTCACTCATTCATGCACCTATGCACTACGCAATACCCCCCATCGAACCATACAGACATCAGACACTTATACTGATACCCAAAAAACCAACTAATAACCTATATAAACACTCATGTAGCTGCTCACCAACCCATGCAGCGACTTATACACAAAGTGAAAGACTGATACAGATATATACATATTTAAACATTACTCACTAAGCCATGTATTCACTATGATACACCTAATCAGTCAGTTACACAATCAATTTTTCAAAAACAAATCATCCATTTAGACACTTATATACCCATTTATTCTTCCATCGACCTTGAGATATACATATATAAAACATATTTAATTTTCAGAAAAACACACATTCACGGGATGATGTCATTAGTGATGTCATCAGTGATGTCATTTGAGATGTCATCAGTGATGTCATGAGTGATGTCACTGACCATGCCATGAGTGATGTAATATGTGACGTCATCAGCAGTGCATTGCGGGCGCGCGAGTTATAGTTATCTTAACTAACTATAACGGGGGAATTTCAATGGTTTTTTACGAGTAAAATGTCCAGCTAACTATAACGTGTGTGAAACCTTTGGTTTTTTCATTGAATATATATATATATATATATATATATCTATATATATATATATATATATATATATGTATATATATATATATATATATATATATATATATATATATATATATATATATTTATATATATATCTATATATATGAATAAACAAACTTCCCTGTAGCATTTGAAAGGCACTCAACAGTGCCCTGCTCTCCAGCTTCATCACGCAGCATTCCTCTCTGCTCCGCTATTTCATT
This sequence comes from Triturus cristatus, assembly GCF_964204655.1. Classification (NCBI taxonomy): domain Eukaryota; kingdom Metazoa; phylum Chordata; class Amphibia; order Caudata; family Salamandridae; genus Triturus; species Triturus cristatus. The sequence goes on along the minus strand of NC_140591.1, from coordinate 289,026,466 downwards.
CATCTCTGCCGACGCGTTTCAAGGCCTGACGGCCCCTTCTTCCTGGGCAATTAAACATCACACCTGAGGCTTTCATGACTATTTCCGGCATTTTATTTATTTTTCATGGCCCACCAGGGGGCGAATGCTGAGTGCTTTGTCCCCGGTGATTTATGGGGCATGGAGTCCGTGAATGAAAGCAATTATTTGCTTTAAGTAAGTTCATGCGTGTGTTTGAAAATTAAAAATGTCTATTAAGTCCTTAAGTAGGTAGCGGAGCCAAGATCTTGCTCATTAGGCGTATAGAGCACTGTGCCAGTTTCAGCTCCGATTCGTTCAAAGCGCTGGCCTCATTCAGCAGGTAAACAATTCTCTCCTGCTGGTGATGGTGCACTTTCCACGGCCAGGCTGCCGTGTAGAAATGTGAATAAACAAATTGCCCTGTAGCATTTGAAAGGCACTCGACAGTGCCCTGCTCTCCAGCTTCATCACGCAGCATTCCTCTCTGCTCCGCTATTTCATTCATCTCTGCCGACGCGTTTCAAGGCCTGACGGCCCCTTCTTCCTGGGCAATTAAACATCACACCTGAGGCTTTCATGACTATTTCCGACATTTTATTTATTTTCCATGGCCCACCAGGGGGCGAATGCTGAGTGCTTTGTCCCCGGTGATTTGAGGGGCATGGAGTCCGTGAATGAAAGCAATTATTTGCTTTAAGTAAGTTCATGCATGTGTTTGAAAATTAAAAATGTCTATTAAGTCCTTAAGTAGGTAGCGGAGCCAAGATCTTGCTCACTAGGCGTATAGAGCACTGTGCCAGTTTCAGCTCCGATTCGTTCAAAGCGCTGGCCTCATTCAGAAGGTAAACGATTCTCTCCTGCTGGTGATGGTGCACTTTCCACGGCCAGGCTGCCGTGTAGAAATGTGAATAAACAAACTGCCCTGTAGCATTTGAAAGGCACTCGACAGTGCCCTGCTCTCCAGCTTCATCACGCAGCATTCCTCTCTGCTCCGCTATTTCATTCATCTCTGCCGACGCGTTTCAAGGCCTGATGGCCCCTTCTTCCTGGGCAATTAAACATCACACCTGAGGCTTTCATGACTATTTCCGGCGTTTTATTTATTTTCCATGGCCCACCAGGGGGCGAATGCTGAGTGCTTTGTCCCCGGTGATTTATGGGGCATGGAGTCCATGAATGAAAGCAATTATTTGCTTTAAGTAAGTTCATGCGTGTGTTTGAAAATTTAAAATGTCTATTAAGTCCTTAAGTAGGTAGCGGAGCCAAGATCTTGCTCATTAGGCGTATAGAGCACTGTGCCAGTTTCAGCTCCGATTCGTTCAAAGCGCTGGCCTCATTCAGCAGGTAAACGATTCTCTCCTGCTGGTGATGGTGCACTTTCCACGGCCAGGCTGTCGTGTAGAAATGTGAATAAACACACTGCCCTGTAGCATTTGAAAGGCACTCGACAGTGCCCTGCTCTCCAGCTTCATCACGCAGCATTCCTCTCTGGTCCGCTATTTCATTCATCTCTGCCGACGCGTTTCAAGGCCTGACGGCCCCTTCTTCCTGGGCAATTAAACATCACACCTGAGGCTTTCATGACTATTTCCGGCATTTTATTTATTTTCCATGGCCCACCAGGGGGCGAATGCTGAGTGCTTTGTCCCCGGTGATTTATGGGGCATGGAGTCCGTGAATGAAAGCAATTATTTGCTTTAAGTAAGTTCATGCGTGTGTTTGAAAATTAAAAATGTCTATTAAGTCCTTAAGTAGGTAGCGGAGCCAAGATCTTGCTCATTAGGCGTATAGAGCACTGTGCCAGTTTCAGCTCCGATTCGTTCAAAGCGCTGGCCTCATTCAGCAGGTAAACGATTCTCTCCTGCTGGTGATGGTGCACTTTCCACGGCCAGGCTGCCGTGTAGAAATGTGAATAAACAAACTGCCCTGTAGCATTTGAAAGGCACTCGACAGTGCCCTGCTCTCCAGCTTCATCACGCAGCATTGCTCTCTGCTCCGCTATTTCATTCATCTCTGCCGACGCGTTTCAAGGCCTGACATCCCCTTCTTCCTGGGCAATTAAACATCACACCTGAGGCTTTCATGACTATTTCCGGCATTTTATTTATTTTCCATGGCCCACCAGGGGCCATGGAAACGCGTCGGCAGAGATGAATGAAATAGCGGAGCAGAGAGGAATGCTGAGTGATGAAGCTGGAGAGCAGGGCACTGTCGAGTGCCTTTTAAATGCTACAGGGCAGTTTGTTTATTCACATTTCTACACGGCAGCCTGGCCGTGGAAAGTGCACCATCACCAGCAGGAGAGAATCGTTTATCTGCTGAATGAGGCCAGCGCTTTGAACGAATCGGAGCTGAAACTGGCACAGTGCTCTATACGCCTAATGAGCAAGATCTTGGCACCGCTACCTACTTAAGGACTTAATAGACATTTTTAATTTTCAAACACACGCATGAACTTACTTAAAGCAAATAATTGCTTTCATTCACGGACTCCATGCCCCATAAATCACCGGGGACAAAGCACTCAGCATTCGCCCCCTGGTGGGCCATGGAAAATAAATAAAATGCCGGAAATAGTCATGAAAGCCTCAGGTGTGATGTTTAATTGCCCAGGAAGAAGGGGCCGTCAGGCCTTGAAACGCGTCGGCAGAGATGAATGAAATAGCGGAGCAGAGTGGAATGCTGCGTGATAAGGCTGGAGAGCAGGGCACTGTCGAGTGCCTTTCAAATGCTACAGGGCAGTTTGTTTATTCACATTTCTACACGGCAGCCTGGCCGTGGAAAGTGCACCATCACCAGCAGGAGAGAATCGTTTACCTGCTAAATGAGGCCAGCGCTTTGAACGAATCGGAGCTGAAACTGGCACAGTGCTCTATACGCCTAATGAGCAAGATCTTGGCTCCGCTACCTACTTAAGGACTTAATAGACATTTTTAATTTTCAAACACACGCATGAACTTACTTAAAGCAAATAATTGCGTTCATTCACGGACTCCATGCCCCATAAATCACCGGGGACAAAGCACTCAGCATTCGCCCCCTGGTGGGACATGGAAAATAAATAAAATGCCGGAAATAGTCATGAAAGCCTCAGGTGTGATGTTTAATTGCCCAGGAAGAAGGGGCCGTCAGGCCTTGAAACGCGTCGGCAGAGATGAATGAAATAGCGGAGCAGAGAGGAATGCTGCGTGATGAAGCTGGAGAGCAGGGCACTGTCAAGTGCCTTTCAAATGCTACAGGGCAGTTTGTTTATTCACATTTCTACACGGCAGCCTGGCCGTGGAAAGTGCACCATCACCAGCAGGAGAGAATCGTTTACCTGCTGAATGAGGCCAGCGCTTTGAACGAATCGGAGCTGAAACTGGCACAGTGCTCTATACGCCTAATGAGCAAGATCTTGGCACCGCTACCTACTTAAGGACTTAATAGACATTTTTAATTTTCAAACACACGCATGAACTTACTTAAAGCAAATAATTGCTTTCATTCACGGACTCCATGCCCCATAAATCACCGGGGACAAAGCACTCAGCATTCGCCCCCTGGTGGGCCATGGAAAATAAATAAAATGCCGGAAATAGTCATGAAAGCCTCAGGTGTGATGTTTAATTGCCCAGGAAGAAGGGGCCGTCAGGCCTTGAAACGCGTCGGCAGAGATGAATGAAATAGCGGAGCAGAGAGGAATGCTGCGTGATGAAGCTGGAGAGCAGGGCACTGTCGAGTGCCTTTCAAATGCTACAGGGCAGTTTGTTTATTCACATTTCTACACGGCAGCCTGGCCGTGGAAAGTGCACCATCACCAGCAGGAGAGAATCGTTTACCTGCTGAATGAGGCCAGCGCTTTGAACGAATCGGAGCTGAAACTGGCACAGTGCGCTATACGCCTAATGAGCAAGATCTTGGCTCCGCTACCTACTTAAGGACTTAATAGACATTTTTAATTTTCAAACACACGCATGAACTTACTTAAAGCAAATAATTGCTTTCATTCACGGTCTCCATGCCCCATAAATCACCGGGGACAAAGCACTCAGCATTCGCCCCCTGGTGGGCCATGGAAATAAATAAAACGCCGGAAATAGTCATGAAAGCCTCAGGTGTGATGTTTAATTGCCCAGGAAGAAGGGGCCGTCAGGCCTTGAAACGCGTCGGCAGAGATGAATGAAATAGCGGAGCAGAGAGGAATGCTGCGTGATGAAGCTGGAGAGCAGGGCACTGTCGAGTGCCTTTCAAATGCTACAGGGCAGTTTGTTTATTCATATATATATATATATATATATATATATATATATATATATATATATATATATATATATCCAAAAACAGGTTGCTCTCAGCATTAGGACTCCACAGACTTCGTGTGTAAATACCATTTATTGGAGTTATCACGGGGATCAAACAGAGTGCAGCCAAAAAATTACTTCAGCCTTCGTAGTCCATACGCGTTTCGGGAGCCCTCTCCCTTGATCACAGGAACTGGCGGCAATGGGGCAAGGCAGCAGAGTTCACGGCACAGCTGTGCTGATTTAAATGTTTCCGCCCTGTGGGCGTGTGCACCATATGCATGCTGGTAAATGAAGTTCTCTTATCTTTGTATCGCCAACAACCCCTATAAACAACTTAAAATCCACAGTGGGTCTTTTGCACTTGTACTCCATTCGCCACCCCGAAATTTCAAACTCCAACAGGACACGGAGCTCCTGCAGCATCTCCTCTTCTTTCATGCTGCGGACAGGCTCTTCCGCCGTCGGGCGTCCCGTGGTCCGAGCCGACCACATTACATCCAAAAACAGGTTGCTCTCAGCATTAGGACGCCACAGACTTCGTGTGTAAATACCATTTATTGGAGTTATCACGGGGATCAAACAGAGTGCAGCCAAAAAATTACTTCAGCCTTCGTAGTCCATACGCGTTTCGGGAGCCCTCTCCCTTGATCACAGGAACTGGCGGCAATGGGGCAAGGCAGCAGAGTTCACGGCACAGCTGTGCTGATTTAAATGTTTCCGCCCTGTGGGCGTGTGCACCATATGCATGCTGGTAAATGAAGTTCTCTTATCTTTGTATCGCCAACAACCCCTATAAACAACTTAAAATCCACAGTGGGTCTTTTGCACTTGTACTCCATTCGCCACCCCGAAATTTCAAACTCCAACAGGACACGGAGTTCCTGCAGCATCTCCTCTTCTTTCATGCTGCGGACAGGCTCTTCCGCCGTCGGGCGTCCCATGGTCCGAGCCGACCACATTACATCCAAAAACAGGTTGCTCTCAGCATTAGGACGCCACAGACTTCGTGTGTAAATACCATTTATTGGAGTTATCACGGGGATCAAACAGAGTGCAGCCAAAAAATTACTTCAGCCTTCGTAGTCCATACGCGTTTCGGGAGCCCTCTCCCTTGATCACAGGAACTGGCGGCAATGGGGCAAGGCAGCAGAGTTCACGGCACAGCTGTGCTGATTTAAATGTTTCCGCCCTGTGGGCGTGTGCACCATATGCATGCTGGTAAATGAAGTTCTCTTATCTTTGTATCGCCAACAACCCCTATAAACAACTTAAAATCCACAGTGGGTCTTTTGCACTTGTACTCCATTCGCCACCCCGAAGGACGCCACAGACTCTCCCTCTGCTGCCTTGCCCCATTGCCGCCAGTTCCTGTGATCAAGGGAGAGGGCTCCCGAAACGCGTGATAACTCCAATAAATGGCATTTACACATGAAGTCTGTGGCGTCCTAATGCTGAGAGCAACCTGTTTTTGGATGTAATGTGGTCGGCTCGGACCACGGGACGCCCGACGGCGGAAGAGCCTGTCCGCAGCATGAAAGACGAGGAGATGCTGCAGGAACTCCGTGTCCTGTTGGAGTTTGAAATTTCGGGGTGGCGAATGGAGTACAAGTGCAAAAGACCCACTGTGGATTTTAAGTTGTGTATAGGGGTTGTTGGCGATACAAAGATAAGAGAACTTCATTTACCAGCATGCATATGGTGCACACGCCCACAGGGCGGAAACATTTAAATCAGCACAGCTGTGCCGTGAACTCTGCTGCCTTGCCCCATTGCCGCCAGTTCCTGTGATCAAGGGAGAGGGCTCCCGAAACGCGTATGGACTACGAAGGCTGAAGTAATTTTTTGGCTGCACTCTGTTTGATCCCCGTGATAACTCCAATAAATGGCATTTACACACGAAGTCTGTGGCGTCCTAATGCTGAGAGCAACCTGTTTTTGGATGTAATGTGGTCGGCTCGGACCACGGGACGCCCGACGGCGGAAGAGCCTGTCCGCAGCATGAAAGACGAGGAGATGCTGCAGGAACTCCGTGTCCTGTTGGAGTTTGAAATTTCGGGGTGGCGAATGGAGTACAAGTGCAAAAGACCCACTGTGGATTTTAAGTTGTGTATAGGGGTTGTTGGCGATACAAAGATAAGAGAACTTCATTTACCAGCATGCATATGGTGCACACGCCCACAGGGCGGAAACATTTAAATCAGCACAGCTGTGCCGTGAACTCTGCTGCCTTGCCCCATTGCCGCCAGTTCCTGTGATCAAGGGAGAGGGCTCCCGAAACGCGTATGGACTACGAAGGCTGAAGTAATTTTTTGGCTGCACTCTGTTTGATCCCCGTGATAACTCCAATAAATGGCATTTACACACGAAGTCTGTGGCGTCCTAATGCTGAGAGCAACCTGTTTTTGGATGTAATGTGGTCGGCTCGGACCACGGGACGCCCGACGGCGGAAGAGCCTGTCCGCAGCATAAAAGACGAGGAGATGCTGCAGGAACTCCGTGTCCTGTTGGAGTTTGAAATTTCGGGGTGGCGAATGGAGTACAAGTGCAAAAGACCCACTGTGGATTTTAAGTTGTGTATAGGGGTTGTTGGCGATACAAAGATAAGAGAACTTCATTTACCAGCATGCATATGGTGCACACGCCCACAGGGCGGAAACATTTAAATCAGCACAGCTGTGCCGTGAACTCTGCTGCCTTGCCCCATTGCCGCCAGTTCCTGTGATCAAGGGAGAGGGCTCCCGAAACGCGTATGGACTACGAAGGCTGAAGTAATTTTTTGGCTGCACTCTGTTTGATCCCCGTGATAACTCCAATAAATGGCATTTACACACGAAGTCTGTGGCGTCCTAATGCTGAGAGCAACCTGTTTTTGGATGTAATGTGGTCGGCTCGGACCACGGGACGCCCGACGGCGGAAGAGCCTGTCCGCAGCATGAAAGACGAGGAGATGCTGCAGGAACTCCGTGTCCTGTTGGAGTTTGAAATTTCGGGGTGGCGAATGGAGTACAAGTGCAAAAGACCCACTGTGGATTTTAAGTTGTGTATAGGGGTTGTTGGCGATACAAAGATAAGAGAACTTCATTTACCAGCATGCATATGGTGCACACGCCCACAGGGCGGAAACATTTAAATCAGCACAGCTGTGCCGTGAACTCTGCTGCCTTGCCCCATTGCCGCCAGTTCCTGTGATCAAGGGAGAGGGCTCCCGAAACGCGTATGGACTACGAAGGCTGAAGTAATTTTTTGGCTGCACTCTGTTTGATCCCCGTGATAACTCCAATAAATGGCATTTACACACGAAGTCTGTGGCGTCCTAATGCTGAGAGCAACCTGTTTTTGGATGTAATGTGGTCGGCTCGGACCACGGGACGCCCGACGGCGGAAGAGCCTGTCCGCAGCATGAAAGACGAGGAGATGCTGCAGGAACTCCGTGTCCTGTTGGAGTTTGAAATTTCGGGGTGGCGAATGGAGTACAAGTGCAAAAGACCCACTGTGGATTTTAAGTTGTGTATAGGGGTTGTTGGCGATACAAAGATAAGAGAACTTCATTTACCAGCATGCATATGGTGCACACGCCCACAGGGCGGAAACATTTAAATCAGCACAGCTGTGCCGTGAACTCTGCTGCCTTGCCCCATTGCCGCCAGTTCCTGTGATCAAGGGAGAGGGCTCCCGAAACGCGTATGGACTACGAAGGCTGAAGTAATTTTTTGGCTGCACTCTGTTTGATCCCCGTGATAACTCCAATAAATGGCATTTACACACGAAGTCTGTGGCGTCCTAATGCTGAGAGCAACCTGTTTTTGGATGTAATGTGGTCGGCTCGGACCACGGGACGCCCGACGGCGGAAGAGCCTGTCCGCAGCATGAAAGACGAGGAGATGCTGCAGGAACTCCGTGTCCTGTTGGAGTTTGAAATTTCGGGGTGGCGAATGGAGTACAAGTGCAAAAGACCCACTGTGGATTTTAAGTTGTGTATAGGGGTTGTTGGCGATACAAAGATAAGAGAACTTCATTTACCAGCATGCATATGGTGCACACGCCCACAGGGCGGAAACATTTAAATCAGCACAGCTGTGCCGTGAACTCTGCTGCCTTGCCCCATTGCCGCCAGTTCCTGTGATCAAGGGAGAGGGCTCCCGAAACGCGTATGGACTACGAAGGCTGAAGTAATTTTTTGGCTGCACTCTGTTTGATCCCCGTGATAACTCCAATAAATGGCATTTACACACAAAGTCTGTGGCGTCCTAATGCTGAGAGCAACCTGTTTTTGGATGTAATGTGGTCGGCTCGGACCACGGGACGCCCGACGGCGGAAGAGCCTGTCCGCAGCATGAAAGACGAGGAGATGCTGCAGGAACTCCGTGTCCTGTTGGAGTTTGAAATTTCGGGGTGGCGAATGGAGTACAAGTGCAAAAGACCCACTGTGGATTTTAAGTTGTGTATAGGGGTTGTTGGCGATACAAAGATAAGAGAACTTCATTTACCAGCATGCATATGGTGCACACGCCCACAGGGCGGAAACATTTAAATCAGCACAGCTGTGCCGTGAACTCTGCTGCCTTGCCCCATTGCCGCCAGTTCCTGTGATCAAGGGAGAGGGCTCCCGAAACGCGTATGGACTACGAAGGCTGAAGTAATTTTTTGGCTGCACTCTGTTTGATCCCCGTGATAACTCCAATAAATGGCATTTACACACGAAGTCTGTGGCGTCCTAATGCTGAGAGCAACCTGTTTTTGGATGTAATGTGGTCGGCTCGGACCACGGGACGCCCGACGGCGGAAGAGCCTGTCCGCAGCATAAAAGACGAGGAGATGCTGCAGGAACTCCGTGTCCTGTTGGAGTTTGAAATTTCGGGGTGGCGAATGGAGTACAAGTGCAAAAGACCCACTGTGGATTTTAAGTTGTGTATAGGGGTTGTTGGCGATACAAAGATAAGAGAACTTCATTTACCAGCATGCATATGGTGCACACGCCCACAGGGCGGAAACATTTAAATCAGCACAGCTGTGCCGTGAACTCTGCTGCCTTGCCCCATTGCCGCCAGTTCCTGTGATCAAGGGAGAGGGCTCCCGAAACGCGTATGGACTACGAAGGCTGAAGTAATTTTTTGGCTGCACTCTGTTTGATCCCCGTGATAACTCCAATAAATGGCATTTACACACGAAGTCTGTGGCGTCCTAATGCTGAGAGCAACCTGTTTTTGGATGTAATGTGGTCGGCTCGGACCACGGGACGCCCGACGGCGGAAGAGCCTGTCCGCAGCATGAAAGACGAGGAGATGCTGCAGGAACTCCGTGTCCTGTTGGAGTTTGAAATTTCGGGGTGGCGAATGGAGTACAAGTGCAAAAGACCCACTGTGGATTTTAAGTTGTGTATAGGGGTTGTTGGCGATACAAAGATAAGAGAACTTCATTTACCAGCATGCATATGGTGCACACGCCCACAGGGCGGAAACATTTAAATCAGCACAGCTGTGCCGTGAACTCTGCTGCCTTGCCCCATTGCCGCCAGTTCCTGTGATCAAGGGAGAGGGCTCCCGAAACGCGTATGGACTACGAAGGCTGAAGTAATTTTTTGGCTGCACTCTGTTTGATCCCCGTGATAACTCCAATAAATGGCATTTACACACGAAGTCTGTGGCGTCCTAATGCTGAGAGCAACCTGTTTTTGGATGTAATGTGGTCGGCTCGGACCACGGGACGCCCGACGGCGGAAGAGCCTGTCCGCAGCATGAAAGACGAGGAGATGCTGCAGGAACTCCGTGTCCTGTTGGAGTTTGAAATTTCGGGGTGGCGAATGGAGTACAAGTGCAAAAGACCCACTGTGGATTTTAAGTTGTGTATAGGGGTTGTTGGCGATACAAAGATAAGAGAACTTCATTTACCAGCATGCATATGGTGCACACGCCCACAGGGCGGAAACATTTAAATCAGCACAGCTGTGCCGTGAACTCTGCTGCCTTGCCCCATTGCCGCCAGTTCCTGTGATCAAGGGAGAGGGCTCCCGAAACGCGTATGGACTACGAAGGCTGAAGTAATTTTTTGGCTGCACTCTGTTTGATCCCCGTGATAACTCCAATAAATGGCATTTACACACGAAGTCTGTGGCGTCCTAATGCTGAGAGCAACCTGTTTTTGGATGTAATGTGGTCGGCTCGGACCACGGGACGCCCGACGGCGGAAGAGCCTGTCCGCAGCATGAAAGACGAGGAGATGCTGCAGGAACTCCGTGTCCTGTTGGAGTTTGAAATTTCGGGGTGGCGAATGGAGTACAAGTGCAAAAGACCCACTGTGGATTTTAAGTTGTGTATAGGGGTTGTTGGCGATACAAAGATAAGAGAACTTCATTTACCAGCATGCATATGGTGCACACGCCCACAGGGCGGAAACATTTAAATCAGCACAGCTGTGCCGTGAACTCTGCTGCCTTGCCCCATTGCCGCCAGTTCCTGTGATCAAGGGAGAGGGCTCCCGAAACGCGTATGGACTACGAAGGCTGAAGTAATTTTTTGGCTGCACTCTGTTTGATCCCCGTGATAACTCCAATAAATGGCATTTACACACGAAGTCTGTGGCGTCCTAATGCTGAGAGCAACCTGTTTTTGGATGTAATGTGGTCGGCTCGGACCACGGGACGCCCGACGGCGGAAGAGCCTGTCCGCAGCATGAAAGACGAGGAGATGCTGCAGGAACTCCGTGTCCTGTTGGAGTTTGAAATTTCGGGGTGGCGAATGGAGTACAAGTGCAAAAGACCCACTGTGGATTTTAAGTTGTGTATAGGGGTTGTTGGCGATACAAAGATAAGAGAACTTCATTTACCAGCATGCATATGGTGCACACGCCCACAGGGCGGAAACATTTAAATCAGCACAGCTGTGCCGTGAACTCTGCTGCCTTGCCCCATTGCCGCCAGTTCCTGTGATCAAGGGAGAGGGCTCCCGAAACGCGTATGGACTACGAAGGCTGAAGTAATTTTTTGGCTGCACTCTGTTTGATCCCCGTGATAACTCCAATAAATGGCATTTACACACGAAGTCTGTGGCGTCCTAATGCTGAGAGCAACCTGTTTTTGGATGTAATGTGGTCGGCTCGGACCACGGGACGCCCGACGGCGGAAGAGCCTGTCCGCAGCATGAAAGACGAGGAGATGCTGCAGGAACTCCGTGTCCTGTTGGAGTTTGAAATTTCGGGGTGGCGAATGGAGTACAAGTGCAAAAGACCCACTGTGGATTTTAAGTTGTGTATAGGGGTTGTTGGCGATACAAAGATAAGAGAACTTCATTTACCAGCATGCATATGGTGCACACGCCCACAGGGCGGAAACATTTAAATCAGCACAGCTGTGCCGTGAACTCTGCTGCCTTGCCCCATTGCCGCCAGTTCCTGTGATCAAGGGAGAGGGCTCCCGAAACGCGTATGGACTACGAAGGCTGAAGTAATTTTTTGGCTGCACTCTGTTTGATCCCCGTGATAACTCCAATAAATGGCATTTACACACGAAGTCTGTGGCGTCCTAATGCTGAGAGCAACCTGTTTTTGGATGTAATGTGGTCGGCTCGGACCACGGGACGCCCGACGGCGGAAGAGCCTGTCCGCAGCATGAAAGACGAGGAGATGCTGCAGGAACTCCGTGTCCTGTTGGAGTTTGAAATTTCGGGGTGGCGAATGGAGTACAAGTGCAAAAGACCCACTGTGGATTTTAAGTTGTGTATAGGGGTTGTTGGCGATACAAAGATAAGAGAACTTCATTTACCAGCATGCATATGGTGCACACGCCCACAGGGCGGAAACATTTAAATCAGCACAGCTGTGCCGTGAACTCTGCTGCCTTGCCCCATTGCCGCCAGTTCCTGTGATCAAGGGAGAGGGCTCCCGAAACGCGTATGGACTACGAAGGCTGAAGTAATTTTTTGGCTGCACTCTGTTTGATCCCCGTGATAACTCCAATAAATGGCATTTACACACGAAGTCTGTGGCGTCCTAATGCTGAGAGCAACCTGTTTTTGGATGTAATGTGGTCGGCTCGGACCACGGGACGCCCGACGGCGGAAGAGCCTGTCCGCAGCATGAAAGACGAGGAGATGCTGCAGGAACTCCGTGTCCTGTTGGAGTTTGAAATTTCGGGGTGGCGAATGGAGTACAAGTGCAAAAGACCCACTGTGGATTTTAAGTTGTGTATAGGGGTTGTTGGCGATACAAAGATAAGAGAACTTCATTTACCAGCATGCATATGGTGCACACGCCCACAGGGCGGAAACATTTAAATCAGCACAGCTGTGCCGTGAACTCTGCTGCCTTGCCCCATTGCCGCCAGTTCCTGTGATCAAGGGAGAGGGCTCCCGAAACGCGTATGGACTACGAAGGCTGAAGTAATTTTTTGGCTGCACTCTGTTTGATCCCCGTGATAACTCCAATAAATGGCATTTACACACGAAGTCTGTGGCGTCCTAATGCTGAGAGCAACCTGTTTTTGGATATATATATATATATATATATATATATATATATATCTCAAACAGCTTGGTTGTGGAGAAACCAGAACCGCTTGGAATGGCGGGCCCGTGACAGGGTCGCAAACCCTAATATTCCAATGAATGCATCGTCCCAAACACTCCAAAAAGGACAACACACCTTGGCCACAAAGTTTATTCAGCGTGATTTAATTTAGCAAAGTCACCTCGAATATATATATATATATTGTTTTCACTGTAGAAACCAAGGTTACCTAGAAGTTATTGTTAGACTCAGATTTCACTCATACAAAACCGAACCAAATTCAGCAGTTAAAGTTACCTGAGCTTAATATAACTTATGCCACCACAATGCACTGCTTATAACTTCACATATTATACCACTCATGACATGATCAGTGTCACTAATGACATCACTGACAACATCTCAAATGACATCACTGATGACATCATCCAGTGAGTGTAAGTATTTTCTAAGAGTTTATGATTGTTAAACATATATACTGAGCTACTACACAAGTTAAATTAATATACTACGTTTACTACTAATGAGTGATACTACTTTTAACATGTATCATGTGAGTGGCTGTGTTACTGTGTGTATCCATGTGTGAGTGGGTGTCTGAGTGGCTGTATGGGTATGTGAGTGGCTGTATGGGTTAGTGAGTGGCTCTGTGAGTGGCTGTATTGGTGAGTGAATTGGTATGTCAGTGGCTAGATTGGTGAGGGAATGGCTATGTGGGTAAGTGAGTGGGTGTGAGTGACTATATGGGTGAGTGATTGGCTGGCTGAATGGCTGTATGAGTGAGTGACTGGGTGTGTAAGTGGCTTTATGGGTGAGTGGGCAGAAAGGGGTGTGCTTGTATGGATGTTGAATGGGTATGTACGTGGTTGTGTGAGTGAGTGTGTGAGTGCATGTATGGGTGAGTGAGTGGCTGTTTTGAGAGGCTGTATGGGTGAATGAGTAGGTGTGTGAGTGGCTGGATTGGTGAATAAGGGTGTGTGTGAGTAGCTGTGTGGGTGAGTGACTGGTTGTATGAGTAGCTGTATGGGTGAGTGAGTGGCTGTGTGAGTGGCTGTATGGGTGAGTGACTGGTTGTATGAGTAGCTGTATAGGTGAGTGAGTGGTTGTGTGAGTGGCTGTATGAGTGAGTGAGTGGGTATGTGAGTAGCTCTATGGATGACTTAGGGGTTGTGTGAGTACTTTTATGGGTCTATGAAATGGTATTTGAGTGGGTATATGAGAGGTTGTATGGGGGTGCAAGTGTTTCTGTGGATGATATCATCAGGGATGTCAGTTGTGATGTCCTCAGTGATGTCACTGACCATGTCATGAGCAATGTAATATGTGAGGTCATAAGAATTGTGCATTGCGGGGGGTAAGTTATAGTTAGCTCAGGTAACTATTACTGCTGAATTTCTATTAATTATGTATTTATTTATTTAGGAGTTTAATATAGCGCTGGCCAGATCCGAAGGTATCAGAGCGCTTTACAGCATTCGTAACGAGGAAATCACACAATATAACAGTAGTATACACATTGACTCATGACGCATTGGAAGTCTCAGAACTCTGTACAGGGAAACACATAGGGGCCAATTCCAATCCTGGGAAAAGGCTGTACGAATCGTTGTACGGAGCGTTTCCTCTGTACGACTCGTACCCGGTAAACTGTCCGTACAACCTAGGAAGTACGATTCGTACAGAAAGCCTATTTCCGTACGTTTCGTACAAAAGACCGTACTGGTAAAAAAAAAAAACGATTCTGATCCGGAACAGCTTGTATGCGACGTACGGATGCATTATAACAGCGGTTTCCGGCCCAGCAAGTACGATTCGTCCCTACGTCACTCCGTACGGCTCTTTTTTTTAAGGGAGCCAAACATAGCTGGAAAAGCAGAGTCCGACGCAAACCGCTACGCAACGGAGCCCCGGTACGCAACGTTCACGCCATGAACCTCATTGTACGTGTCATCCCGGTCCTCCTAGCCTACGACCTGGTGCACCGGACCCGACGCACACGCCGCAGAAGGTGAGAACAACACCCAGGGGCCAGGAGGGGGTGAGGGGCAGGAAACATACCCCATATCCAAAGCAAAACCTCTAATATGGAGCCCATACATTAACACCAGGGTCTGGTCACTTGGGGGGGCGTGGCCAGCAACCCCTGCGTACCGCAACAACGGAAGTGGACGTGTACGGTGCATTGCACACGTACCCCTAGCACCAGTAGAACAGTCATACGGACCGTACACATGCAATGAATGCGTGGGTACGGTGCGTTCCACACGTACCCCTACGGCACCAGTAGAACAGTGATATGGACCGTACACACGCAATGAATGCGTGGGTATGGTGCGTTCCACACGTACCCCTACGGCACCTGTAGAACAGGCATATGGACCGTACACACGCAATGAATGCGTGGGTATGGTGCGTTCCACACGTACCCCTACGGCACAAGTACAATGGTGAAACGAAGCGTACACACGCGATGATTGCGGGTGTACGGTGTGTTTCACACATACCCCTACGGCACAAGTACAATGGTGAAACGAAGCGCACACACGCGATGATTGCGGGTGTACAGTGCGTTTCACACGTACCCCTACGGCACAAGTACAATGGTGAAACGAAGCGTACAGATGCGATGATTGCGGGTGTACGGTGTGTTTCACACGTACCCCTATGGCACAAGTACAATGGTGAAACGAAGCGTACACACGCAATGATTGCGGGTGTATGGTGCATTTCACACGTGCCCCTACGGCACAAGTACAATAGTGAAACGAAGCGTACACACGCGATGATTGCGGGTGTACGGTGCGTTTCACACGTACCCCTACGGCACAAGTACAATAGTGAAACGAAGCGTACACACGCGATGATTGCGGGTGTACGATGCATTTCACACGTACCCCTACAGCACAAGTACAATAGTGAAACGAAGCGTACACACGCGATGATTGCAGGTGTACGGTGCGTTTCACACGCTTACAATGGTAATACAGGCGTACACATGCCAGGAATGGAGAGCTACGAGTCGCACAAGGATGTCCATCAAGTACTTGTCATTGCATACTTTCGTGCAGGCCCTAGGTGTGTCAGCCAATGATATTGCACATGTCATCTCATCTAGTTGCACAATTGATGTGTGATGACCTGTGTACACATGTCATGTGTGATGGGGCACTATGTGGCACACATCACCTTGACACTTGCTACATGTGTGTCTGTAGTCCAACTGTGTCATGCACAGCAGCAGTGGGATGGCACAGTCATCAACACCTGCACCTGTCTCCTGATGCCAGGGACAGGGACACTCTATCAACTGACATGTCACGATCAGCGTGCCCCTATGTGACTATGTCAGGTGTGTGTCATGTGTTCCCATGAGCTTGCTGTTAGTGTTCCGTCAAATGCATCTGCTGTTGGTGCATCCAACATGGGTCTGTGTGGAGATGGGCATGCCACATATCTACGTACACCATGCCACATGTGGATTCCCACGGCTGTAGGGTCTGTGTGCATCGGACATCATATTTTCCCAGGCATACATGTCTGTGTCGTCTGAATGGCTGTGTTTAATTGTTGTCACGTGTACCCCTTCATCGCAATGTGTGTCATATGTACATTTGACATTCCATGTGACCTGTGCGTGTGCCTTGCAGTCAACTGTCTGGATGAGATGACATCCTTCCAATGGAGCTATGTGGATGTGTGTCACTCCGGTGATATCTCTGGCTGTTCACTCAGACTTGCCCCCAGCTCATTTCAGGGCCTGTCATGTAGACTTGACAATCAACAGGTGTATCTGGCTTTTCGTAGTAGTGCCAGCAAGGTGGCATATGTGTCCTGGATGTATTGCACACACCAGGCTCCATAGTTACATGATGTGTAGTAGCAGTTTAGCTTGTGCTATGTTCCTTGACATTGATGTTGGCAGACTCTCAATCTTCATGATTCCTAACAATGTCTTGCAGGGCACCGCCTGTCCCAAGAACAATGCCAGACTTGGCTGCCATGAGGGAACGTGCCTGCATCCGACGTTACAAATTCACTCAACAGTTGATTGAGGACTTGACCGACAGGCTGGCACCACACCTCCAACCGCGACACAGGTATCCTACTGCGCTGACCCCAAAGATGAAGGTGAGGGCAGCACTACATTTTTTTGCCATAGGTATGTTTCAATTGACCATAGCTGATGTTGCTGGGATGTCACAGACAATGTTCAGCCGTGTCCTGCGTGATGTTTTGGCAGCCATGTTGGAGCACCTTGATGAATTTATCAAATGTCCTACCCCTGAGGAGTTGACAGATGTCAAGGGTGATTTCTATGCCTTGGGAGGGATGCCCCATGTCATTGGGTCCATTGATAGGACACATGTGGCTTTGGTACCACCACAGGCACAGGAGAAAGCCTATCGCAACCGTAAACATTACCACTCAATAAATGACCTTGTGGTGTGTCTTGCTAACATGCTGATTTCTCATGTATGTGCACGTTTTCCAGGATCAGCACACGATGCCTACATCATGAGGCGTAGCAGGGTGCCACAAATGATGCTGCGGCTGCACAACGAACGAGCATGTCTTGTTGGTGGCTATACTCTGTTGGTCCATCGCTCAGGCCAACAAACAGGAAGATTGGGCATGGCTTTCCGTTGCATTGCACTCCAAGGACAGAGGAAACTCCTAGTACAAGGGACACACCAAACTTGCATGGTTTAATTAAATGCAGCCCCGCAGGGAGGCTTAATATAGACAACCACAGAGGCACTAAAACGGAGATACCAAACACTAAGTTTAGGCTAATTAGTTGGAACGTGGCAGGGTTTAAGTCGATCATGACCAATAATGAAGCCATGAAACTACTGATGTCTGGAGACATTTTATGCTTGCAGGAAACTTGGATGGAAACAGCCAACCATATTAAAGGCTACCAGGCCTTCCATATAACGGCGAGCAAAAAAAACAACTTTGGAAGACCTAGCGGAGGGATCTCGATATTTGCAAAATTAAATCTGCAACTACAATTCGAGGATTGGCCCACATATGCACCAGATGTTCAGATTATAACAATAAATGGGCTTAGAGTAGAGGGCACTCCGCTTAAACTCGGATTAATTAACCTATATATCAACCCAAAAAAAAAGGATAAAAACATAAACATCAGAAGGATCATCAGGATAGTTAGAGCTTACCTCTATGAGAACCCTGGACACGAAGGTATCATTACTGGGGATTTTAACATCAGGAACTTATGTGCCCCGGAACAAAATCACGAGGACAGCAGTCGCAAGCTCATGGAAGCCTGCATTAACGAATTTGACCTGTGCTCCGCGAATAACACTTGCCAGCTCACAACAACTCCACAACCTACATTTAAGAACATCTCCACGCTTGATTATATTCTCTTGAGCAAGAATTTGTTGAGGAGATGCGTAGAGTATAAGGTACTATCCACTTCCGGAAGCGATCATCAACCAATCTCTGCTTTGGCCAACATTAGCAGCACGAGGCATGAGGAATATCTAGCTATAGGCAACATGCTCAGTCTAGATGATGAAACAGCCTCAATTAAACGTATCAAATGGGGGCCTATAAGTTGGACAAAGTACAACAAATGGAAGCACAACACATGTATAAATGGCCCACAGACCAGTTGGGCAGATATCATGAGTTCACTATTCAATGCATTGACTCCAGGAAAGCAATTTACTCATAATAATAAACACATACAATCAGGGAAATTTAATTACACAGACAATCAAATCTTCATACAGAGCAAAAAGAGCTGCCGATTGGCAGAATTAAAGTACAAGAAGGTAAAGTCTACCCACACGGAAAGACAACTGAAGACAGCAAAAAAAAATCACAAAAAAATTGTTTGATAACTAAAACAATCCGGTAAAGAGGAAAAATGGAGAATCATCTATACATTACTAGCACCCAACAAAAGCAAGGAATTTTGGAGATATATTAATGGCCTTTATGGTGGCCATCACATTCAAAATGCCGTGCCCGCCAACAAATGGGCTGTTCACGCCACCAACCTATATGTCGACCAGAAAACACCTATGGGAAGCATTGCCAAAGAAGAAGATCACCAACATGAGGAGAGCAACGTGGTGGATCTACATCAAACAGAAAGGGAAATATTAACCATCCTCAAGGGCATCAGGAAGGATGGGGCGCCAGGGCCCAATAGGCTGCCTGGGAATATCTTTAAGGAAGATCGCGAATTCTGGGCACCCCACATTCAAACCTTATTTAATCATTGTTACGATTTTTCGGTTGTCCCGGATTCATGGAAAGGCTCCATTCTACATCCCATTTACAAAAAGGGGGATGCATCAGATCCTGGGAATTATAGATTGATTGCACTACTGGATGTGGAAGGAAAGGCATTTGCAAAAATGCTCTTGAAAGAACTAGAGACATGGATCACGAAAAAAAAAGTAATTCCGTATTATCAGACTGGCTTTCGGCCGAACTCGTCGACCATGGATAATGCCATTGCACTTTCATATCTGGCAACGAAGGCAACTGGACCCGTCTCCCCACCACTATATGCATGCTTTGTGGACTATAGCGCAGCCTTTGATGGAGTCGATCGAAACATTCTGTGGGCAAAATTGGCTAAGTGGGGCATACCATGGAAATTGCTCGCGGCTATTATATCACTCTATACCGGTACGTTGGTGCGAGTAAAGCTCACTAGCACATGCGCAACTGCCAGGATCTTCACAAACCGGGGGCTAAAACAGGGTTGCGTGATTGCCCCCACCCTGTTTAATTTATACACTGCTGATCTGGGAGAAGCACTGCTAAAAACCAACATCTTTCCCCCAAAATTGGGCCACCTTAGATTGCCAATCATGCAGTATGCAGATGATCTTGTCCTGTTGGACTATACAAGAATTGGCATGAAAAGGGCACTAGAGTCGCTACATAACTATAACATGGAAAACAAGCTTGTAGCCAATGCATCTAAGACCAAAGTGCTGATATTTGGTCACAAGCCAAAAAAACAAACACTGGCTTGGCAGCTGGGTTCTCTAAAGATAAGCACGACCAACAAGTACACTTATCTAGGAGTACAATTCGCAGACACCGGCAGACCTGCCCTGCAGGTTAAAGCACTGGAGGCAAAAGCAGCCAAACTAACATACGGTTTGTGTAAACTACATCAAAAGCTTGTAAGCCACTCGACGGAGGGGATCCGACGTGTCATGCAAGCCAAGCTACTACCAACCCTCAGCTATGGCCACCTTGTCTTTCCTGGTCTTTTGACTAAAAAACTGGAGGGTCTATACACAATGGCGTATAGAAAAGTTTTTAAGCTACCCCACACGACCAGGCGATCATTGATCAGACTAGAGTTCAATATTACAGCAATGGACATTGAATGTAAAAAAGACATAGTCAAATTCCAACACAACGTGACCAATGCATGTCCGGGCTCTATCAGGGCAGCGCTACAGGTGGTCTTCACAGACAATAACAGTCATTGGGCAAGGTATCTCTTGATTGCCAAACAAACACTTGGTCCATCAATCGAACCTCCTACAGATATATCATTAACAAAGGGGAGAGTAAAGATCCTGCTAAAAAAGTGTGGAAAGAACATCTCAAGGCAACAGGACCTTCAAAGGATCAGATTGGTCCTGGGTGCAGAAGGCCTCGCTAACTCACATGAAAGTACCACATGCCAGCCTTACTTAAAAGCCGGCCTTGGAAGAAAAGCCCTACAAAATGTTATGAGAGTGAGGCTCTTAACCCTGCCAATACAAGACTATGGAGCCCACTGGAAAAACTGGTCATCAAGTGGCTCCGGCTGCTGCCTGTGTCAATATCACACAGAATCTGCAGAGCATGTTATTTGTTGTTGCCCAGTCTTGCTTTCTCCAAGGCGCTTGTATCTAAGAACTATGTTCAAACATCACAGCGTTAGATCATGTAAGGAGTGCCAGCTCCATTGTCCCGATGGAGCTGGCACTAATCAGGAAGTTTTATGCGGCTGCTGAAATGCTCATACGAACAGCCAGAGAAGAGTCAGCTGAATAAACTACGTCCCAGCACCTTCGATATTTGTACTTTCCACACCCCCATGTCAAATTCTGCACATGCTGCCACTAAATGGACTGTTTTTAGTCACTGTATAGTACTTCTGCTTTTTATACATGCCGTTTTAATCAGATCTTATGCTTTTAACTTGCACTTTTGTTGTTTTTGTAAAAGATTTTAAATAATCATACAATAAAGTGGTTGAACATAGATGAATTGAGGGATACTCTGTTGGTCCTGTGTGTTGCGGTATCTTTGGCTCTTACGGCATCTCCTGACCCACTTATTTACATGATGTTTCCATGTAGGGGACTCTGGATATCCCAACATGCCATGGCTAATGACACCTCTCCGTAACCCAAGAACAGCTGCAGATCACAGGTACAACAATGCACACGGGCAGACCAGGCGAGTGATTGAGAGGACGTTTGGCCTCCTGAAGAGCCAATTCCGGTGCCTTGACAAGACAGGCGGGTACCTCCCATATGCACCGGAGAAGGTGTGCAAAATCTTCATTGTGTGCCGAATGCTGCACAACATGGCCGTTGAGAAGGCAGTGCCACTCATCCTTGATCCTGATGAGGAGCAACACCCACCCGTGGAGGATCCAGGGCTTGGTCACGAGGCAAGTGATGAGGAGGAGGAGGAGGATGATATCCGGAGTCAGCTCATATGCAACTTCTTCTCATAATGGTGAGTCACTGGGTATGAGTGTGCAAGCTTGTAGCATTGAGTGGCATGTGTTGAAATGTGTGTGTCCAGCTGACTGAATGCAAAGTGACTTTGATGTGTGTACTGATGTGTCACTCGAGTGATGATGTCATGCCACACAGTTTTGCGGAGAGACTTTCTTTGAAATTTGCATGTGTCCAACATTGTTCATGTTTCGTGACTGACCATGTGTGCGGCGAGATTTGCTTTAGGTGACTTCTTGTGTGTCTGTCATTCCCAGGTTTTTGCGCCTGTTGTCTGCTCGTGTCATCATTGTCCTCCTGCTATTCCTCATGAGGATTGCAACGTGTGCTGAATCAGCGTTCCATGCACGGACATGTGGAAATGTCAGTTTGGGTAAGGATTGCAGCAAGGCTTTTTGGTGGTGGTACGGGTTGGGAATGTGTGGGGACTGCTTTTGTGCATGTTGTGGTACCATGCACACATGTCTTCTCACCATGGAGCATATAACATGTAGCATCACTCCCATGACATGATAGTCACCCTTCTTGACAGTCATCTGTAGTGGAGTGTGGAGTCTGATGAAGGCATCAATGTGTGTAAACTTGCCTCTGAAACATTGCGGCTGCTACGGGTGGATGTAGTGTGGGACATCACAACAACTGGCTCTATGGTGATTTGCAGCATCTCCGTGTGCAGCAGGATGTGTTTGGCTCATCCCCTTGACTTGTGTGCCAGTTCATTGGGATTTACAACATCCGTGTTGTGAAGGGGGGGGTCCAGCGTATGTCCCACATGTTCTGTCAACTGAACTGTGAGTCTGTTCGTATGGATGCATTTCCCTTTGTGTGAGTTTGTGCAATAAAGGTGTTCTGCACAATCCAAAGTGCCTCATCTCTGTTACTGCAGATCTCTTGCCAGTTTGCATGCGTCATCTATGGCATAATTGTCAAAGATTGAGCATATGAGTGTATGTGTACTTCGGCAACATGCATGCATTTCTTCATGGCTAATAATCTCTATTGTGCATGAAGTACCTGGTTGTGTATGTATTTGTGCAGGTTGCTCCCCACGACGGGACGTCAACCCCTGCTGACGGTGTGTCTCCTGTGCGCAGCTCCGCATTTTGTTGCCTGATCCTGTGGCCGTCATTTTTGTTGATTCTTCATACATTTTCTCGGAGTGACCCATGAGAAACCTGACACTCCTTCCTTTACATACACCTGTTGCACTGTGCCTTTCTGACCTCCTTGTCTTTGTGTGCTACTTTTTGCCTAGTTTCTCTACCCCTTCCACCTGCTGCTGCCTCACCTGCAGTACCGCCCCACCGAGTGCCCTGATTCGGCAACCCACACGCCTACAAAATGCTCCTCCCTTCCCCCTCCACCCATTCTAAATGCAGCCAGCAGCTGTCTGTGCCACTGTTGCACCAACGCCGTGCCAAAGGCAGGACTGTCTGCGCCTGCAACGTGCACAGTGCATGACCCTCTGGTCCTTGCATGACCCATGTCACACAACAGGCTCATGCTGCAGCCACCCTCCAAGCAATATCCTCCAGACAATCAACCACCTGCTATCAGGCAACCCCTAAGCGCACACACGACACCTTTGCATGCTGAGTGTGCAACTCCAACTGCCTACACAGCGCTGCCCCGCCTACCAGACCCTGTCAGAACAACCAGGTCATGTGCCTCCTACTCCACACCCGCTCCGTCCACAAGCACGCCATTGGACTCTGTTACCTCCTCAACACAACGGCCCCACACATCACCTTCATGACAGCAACCTGGTCAAAAGCATCCTCAGCACAGAGCTTCTTCATTGCCATCTCAGACGGATACAAGATCACCCGCAGGGACGGCAACAACAATCCCGGAGGATGAATTGCAATTTATTCCCAAGTACACCCTCAGAGTCACATATCCGGTTTTGCTCCAACCACCTGGCAACCCTCAGAGTAACACTCATCTACAGATCTCCAGGCCTACATCCACAATTCCGCAAAGCCATCAACACGTACAGCTGCACACACGCCCTCACCTCCACAGGCTACATATGGCTGGGGGCCAGTAACTTCTTGCTGGAGGAGAACCACACCACCATCCAACATTGGTCCATCAACATTTGCATCCACGTCTCCGACAAGTAACACACTGCCCCACACCCCGCTAACGATCCCCCAAAGATGCTTGATGTAAGTCACCACAGACAAGCTGTGTGGGACACTCGAACCAACACCACCGCCACACCCTGCAACCTCACACACTGGATCAGCTACTGATCCAACAATCTTGCCACATTGACGGACTTTCCTGTGAAGCACAACAACAGTTAAGCCACATGGGACAAGGCAGACCTACTGGACTCATACAGATCGAGCCGGACTCTTGTGCAAATCTTCCAACACAAAGTACCTTCATTTACCTTACAGCCCTGGAAAACGCCACACACAGCCATCACCATATCATCAGCAAGGACAAGTGGAGATCCGTCAGATAGGGCCGAGGCATCAAAACACACGACATCAAGGAGCTCATCAGCATTGTGAGTGAACTGACAACAGATCTCCATCCAAAAGACACCACACCCTTGCAAGGCAGATCACATCCCTTGCAACTTTCTACCACTGCAAGCTCTTGGCCATACACGACAGCCTTGGCACACAGAGGCAGACAGCACTATTATCTGCGTGACAAACCCCCCTTAGGTTCTGGACTCCCGTCAGCAACAAATACACCACCTGGCTCATGTGCACCATCCACTCTGGCTCTCCATCAGGCCCCTTCCCACACAACATCTCAACCACATCATTCCCCATCCTTGAAGCCCACGTCCAGTGCGTCCTCAATGTCTCATTTGAGTTTGCCACATTCAGTGGGAGCTGGAGGCATGCAGAGACCCAGGCCCTTCTTCAACAACGGATGGCAGTACCGCAGGATCTCCTGGAACATCACCCTGCTTCCCTACCCAGCAAATGTCATCAGGAAGACACTCAACGAGCGACTGACAAACTTCCTCCGCGCAAACAGCTCCAGGCAACCGGCACCAGAACATCTTCCACAGTAATCACACCACTGCAACCGTCATCATTGCCACCACCAACGACAACTTAGCCCTACTCAACAATGGTGAGACCACCCCCCTTGAACTCTCAACGGCATTGTACACCATGTGCTGCCACACTGTCAGCTCACACATCTCCAACACTGGTATCCAGAGGAGGGCCCAGGATTAAATCACCAAGTAGCTCACCAGCAAGGCCCAGGGAGTCGGCCTCCACCCTGCAGCATGTAGGACACTGGGGTCATGTGGCCCATGCCCCAGGGCTAATCTCTCAGCGTGACGATCTTCAATGTCTCCATGACCCCCCTCTCCACCATCACATGCGCACACAACCTCATCATCATCTCGTATGCCATTGACACCCAGCTGCTCCTCAACCTCACCAAAGACCCAGCCATTGCCACATCCAACCTTCAAGAAGGCATGAAATCCGTTGACGAATGGCTGACCATCAGCCACCTGAGGCTTGACTTGGACAGGACTGAAGTCATCATCTGAGGATTGTCCCCTTACGGCTGGGTCAACTCCTTGTGTCCCACCGGCCTGGGCTCCGCACCAGCACCCAGTGGCCACGCACGCAAGCTGGTGTTCATCATGGACTCATCGCTCACAATTACCATGCAACTCAACACCATCTGTACCTCATGCTGCAACACCCTCCGCATGCTGCAAATGATCCACAGATAGATCCACTCCAAGGCAAGACAGACCGTCCCCCAGGTCCACGACACCAGCCGGGTCAACTACAGCACCGCCCTCTATGGAGGAACAACAGCAAAACTGCAAGAGAAGTTGTCCACATCCAGGGTGCATCCGCACACCTCATCTTCAACATCCCCCGCCCCAGCCACATCACCGTCCACCTGAGATAGCTAGAATGGCTCACTGTCTGCAGCAGGATCACCTTCAGACTCCTGAACCACACTCAGGAGGCAGTCCACAAGACCAGACCCAAAACCGACCTTGGACGTCTGTCATCCAACACCCCCTTGGCCCAACTTCGTGCAGCCCACCTTGCCCTGGCCACCATTCATCACATCCACAGAACAACTGCATGCAGGAGATAGTTCTCCCACCTTGCAAAACAGACCTGGGACTCCCTCCCCGGCCACCTCAACATGACCCATGACCTCTACACCTTCATGATACTCTGGCAAATTGGTCTGTCTGAGCAGTATTGCAAGCCCCCCCTCAGCAGCTTGAGGCCTTCACGGGTGAGGATTGGGCTCCATGTCTGTATTTGGTGATACACTGTGACCCATGTGTGTCCTCGACCGGACTCAGATCCAAGTGTATGGATGGCTGGAGTTAGTTCCACACTCAGGCATACTTTGACATATCCCCACACGTATGTTGTGGACTCATGCTAAATGACTGCAACATAAAATTACAATTATATTTTTTTTTATTATAGGTCTGGGGCGTGATTTGTGCACAGAAAAAGGTTCAATACAGGGACCATAGAATCCAAAGTTCACAGGGGGAGATGGGATCCTTGCATTTGAAGTCATCAGAGTCCAGGCCACAGTGTTTGGCATCATTGGTCAGACTGTGACCAGCAAGTCCATGTGGCAGAGGATGTCAGTCAATGAGGTGATGCTGTTGCACATGGAGGCCAGGTGCCACGCCAGGTGACCTGGGAGATGTGGATGTTCCGCTGCCTCTCACGGACTTTTCCGTGGACGACCCACCTTCCTCTGGGGACCCTCAGATGCAGGCCTTGACGATGCTTGGGACGCTCCGTTGGACAAATCCTCCTCCTCCTCCCTCCCTGTGGCTGGTGGTGGTCTTCAACTGGTGGCACATGTTGTCGGCGATCCGACGGAGTGAATAGCTTATGTCCCTTTGCACCGCCAGGAGCTCAGCCAGTCTTGCCTCCATCCGTCCTTGGTGTTCTTGTTGACTGGTGTGTTGCTCGGCCTGCTGGTTCTTCATCTCTGTGAGGGTCACCACTACCTGGCTGAACTCCCTGGTGTCACGCCGGTAAGCGTCCATGATGTTGGCTATGTGTGACATACCGGTCCCTTCAGCTGGCTGGTCAGGTTCTCGCATCTGCCTGCCTCCACTCCCACCACCCCTGCCCACATGAGCCTGGGCTGCCGTTGTGGGCACATCGGGTCTACGGACCCCTGAGGGATGGCAGTGGCAGTGTTGTCTGCCTCCTCCTGGGTGCCCGGCGCACCTTGTCCCTCCTGGTCAGACTGGCTCAGGTGTTCACTGCGGGCAGGGCTCCTTGGTGTCTCCTGGGATGTGGCAGGAATGGGGGTGGTGGTTGGCACAGATGTTCCTGAACCAGGTGCTGCAGGGGCTTGGACACCAGAGGGTCCAGGTCGGTCGGGGTCATCCGTGGAGTGTTGAGAGGTGTCGCTGCCGGTGGGATCAGGTTCCTCCCGAGCCTGGGACTGTGATTGTTCACCTCCATTGTTGGGGGGAGAATCATCACGTTGCCCTGTGTGTGAGAGACAGACAATGTTAATGCTGTTTCATGCAACATCCATGTTTCATACACATTCAAGTTGGCACTGTTCCTCCAGGTAGTTGTATGTGCCTAGCATTCTCCTCAATGTTCACTTGTGGATGGGTATGTTGCAGGGGACAGATTGATATGTTCTCCTGAGTCTTTGACATGTAGATTTTTGGCTTGGATGCTTCTTCGGCTATGTATTGGTCTTGTTGTGTTACATATCCATTGTGACAGTGGGTAAATCCATTGCCTGTCCCGGGGGTGTCTGCTTGTGTAAGGGGTGTGTGTATGACAGGGCCTGCTGGTGGGTGTAGTGTGATTTGGCACTGGGGCTCCCAGGTGATGTAGCTGTCCCCACATGGAGCATGCTGCCATGACAGTGAGTGTGAGTTCCTGTCCTAGATATCTGACCTTGTTGTCTTGGTGTTTGTGTTTGCACTGGTCACAGGAGGGCCTTGTGCTGCCTACACCAGGGCCAAGTGTCAGCTATCTTGTCAGTACTTTCCCAGTCCCTGTGCATTGCGCATGGTGCATGGGTATGTACCTGGGCCATATGGGATGAGGGCAATTGTGTCTGATTTGGAGTTCAACAATGTGTTTTGTGACACCCACCCTCCCAGCATACGGGACATCCATTCTTGGGTTGGTGCTTCGTGTAGCATGGGACATAGCATGGCCTTGCTTTCTCAATTGGGCATATACATGTTATTGGCATTAGAGTTGTTTTTGACTGTGGTTGTGGCCGGTGAGGGCTTGGGGGTAGTTGCGTGCATTTTGTGTAGTTGGGGTGTGGTTGCCATTACCCCCATGTTACATAAGTTTTTTGTGTACTCACCAGGCTCTGGAAGGCCTTGAAGTCCATGTACTCCCACCGGCGGAAGCAGGGCCATCACCTTCTCCTTCCAGGGATGGAAATGTACTGGTCTGCGGGGCCCACCACCTCCAGTGATGTTGCTCTGGGCGTAGTCGTCATTCATTTTTCACTTGACCGCCCTCCGCAGATCATACCACCTGGCTTGGTATTCAGTCCTGGTCCTTCTGATGGGTGCAACAGCATTCACCCTATCGACGATCCTCTGCCACAGGCGTGATTTTTCGGCTACGCTGGTCTGTCTGACCAATGTTCCAAACAGCTGTGGGTCGACTCTGATGACTTCATTGACAAGGATCTCCAGCTCCTCCCTTGTGAACTTTGGATTCTTGTCTGTGGGCATGGTGTGGGGTGAGGGTGTGGATGGTTGTGGGTGTGTGGGTGTGAATGTGAAGTTGTGGGTCTGAATGTGAAGAGGGGGTATGTGTGAAGGAGGTTGTGTGAAGGTGAATATGTTAAGGTGGGTGGGTGCAGCTGTTGGTGTGTGCTCTCTAGCTGCAGTGAGTCTGTTGCAAAGGCTCATGGTTTGTGTGTGTGGGCCCTTTTTATTGGTCCGTTTGTGGGTGGGCCTCTGTTTGAATTTTTGGTGGGTGTGTTATAAGGGGTGGTTGTGAGTTTGCCCCTCTGTTTGCCTGTTTGGATGTGGCCAGGTCAGTCATTTCCATGTTTTGTGCACTGTAGACGTGTTATGTGGTGTGAGTCGAATAGACCCTCCTTGTGCTGTTTTACATTGCCTATGTATGGTGCGTACATACGCGATGTTGTTGTGAGGTGCGTACATACGCGATGTTGGGGTACGCACCATACATACGCGATGATGTTGTTGTGAGGTGCGTACATACGTGATGATGTTGTTGTGGGGTGCGTACATACGCGATGTTGGGGTACGCACCGTACATACGCGATGATGTTGTTGTGAGGTGCTGTACATACGTGAGGATGTTGTTGTGGGGTGCGTACATACGCGATGTTGGGGTACGCACCGTACATACGTGAGGATGTTGTTGTGGGGTGCGTACATACGCGATGTTGGGGTACGCACCGTACATACACGATGATGTTGTTGTGGGATGCGTACATACGGGATGTTGGTGTGCGCACCATATATACGCGATGATGTTGTTGTGAGGTGCGTACATACGCGATGTTAGGGTATGCACCGTACGTACGCGATGATGTTGTTGTGAGGAGCGTACATACGCGATGTTGTTGTACGCACCGTACATACGCGATGATGTTGTTGTGGGGTGCGTACATACGCGATGTTGGGGTACGCATCGTACATACGCGATGATGTTGTGATGTTGGGGTACGCACCGTACATACGCGATGATGTTGTTGTAAGATGTGTACATACGCGATGTTGTTGTGAGGTGCGTACATGTGCATGGGGTGCCTGTACAACTCGCACCCCGGGAACTACTTTTCCCAGGATACGAGTCGTACAAAGTTTGCTTTGTAGTGGGTAAAGTCATTCCCCGTGTACGGGACGTTTTCCATACGAATCTTAAATCGGAAAGCCGGTCTGGATCGTACTTGTACGATCGGACTGTATTTTTAGGCTACGTATGGAAAACTGTCCGGTCCGTCTCGTACAACTTTTCCTGATCGAATTCGTACGGATCGGGCCGATCCGTATGTATTTTTCCCGTATGAATCGTACTTCACGGGTGGGACGGGACTTGTACGATTCGTACGGGAAAAATTACGGAATGCGAGTCGTACGGGAAAAAAAATACAGGATCGGAATTGGCCCCTTGGTTGGAGACCCAATGCTCCTGAGAAATAAAACTACAGTTTCACAATTAACCCGAATGCCTTCACATTTACGCACTTTCACACGAGAAAAATGTAGCACATTCACACAGAATCCTGTCTTTCCCATGAACAGCGAACAGTCTGTCCTACTACAGAATTATGACATACGTTAACAAAGCAGCGCTTCCCTCTACTTTGTCCGTCTAGCAAGCTCAGAGAACACCTGTTAACTTTCCAGTGATAAGCGTTATCGGAATGCCATTTGGACTCCTGGTACCTAAGACCAAAATTTCACAGGTGATCTTCGCTATCATACACACTTCCCTCACACAGAAACTGTCTCTAATGGCAACACACGGCGATGTCACCGAATCTAACCCAGACAATGCGTCGTGCAACTTCAATCGTTACACGTTTTCCCCATGTACCTACAGGGCAACAACAATTCCGTCTTTCCCGAGAGCAGCGCTTACCTCTGCTCTACTACAGAACCGTTACAAACTTCCGACTTCCTACATCCCAGAAGCCGTGCAAACAACATAGAACTCAACGCGACTCACATAGAATGTTAATACATAAACCAATATCAATAACCAATAATCAATAAGCAATTTACAAGCTATATTTACCAAACTAAAACAATAAAAACCATAACTCTGCTACCAGGAAAACTACTACAGCGTGGAACATCAAATTCCCCCTTCGTCGCAGACCAAATACCTCAATTGCAAATTCACTCAAATACATTCATTGGTGGGGCATATAACACCAACACTCACACTCCGTTGATCTACTTCCCTAGAGGAATAAGCTTCCAAATGCTGACATGAAAGGAATATCTTTACCTAACCCTAAATGCGTTGACTACAACCTTGTGATATTCCCCTCATTAGGAGATGGATCATTTAGTTGTTTTGTAGTTTAGCTAAACCATTCATTTATCTATACACTACTCTTTATCCTAGTTTTCTTCTTCAAATAATCAACACAACACATTTATCAATTAATCAAATATCAGAAAATTGCAAATTGTTAGAAATCATCATTAGAACCGCAGAACATCATATTTACCTAATCTGGCTAATAGTCGTCCTCTAAGTCCTCTAAGTCTGTCAAGTCGTGGAAAAACCTTTAAAGTTAATCAATGTCAGGCCGCAATTCAGTCTCTCAAAGATTCAGGATAACAGCTGTCCAGCAGTGTCATCGTCCTCTCCGTCAGCATAACGTCAGGAAATCGAGTTCGTCAAAGAAGAAGAGTTTTTTAGTTCATTTCCCTACCTACTTTTATAATGAAATTAATGTCAAAATGTATCAAGATTGGGGTTTGGAAAGTTCTGATTGGTAGACTTGGGGTCGTCCGGTGAAATTCTCACATAGTCCGCAAAATGAAGTCATCGCACTTGCTGGTTCCGGTTTTAAGACAGTCCTTTGTATTGTCGTTGGCGAAGCTCCCAGAGTGTCCTTGACAGGAACATCATCTACTGGGGTCAAGACTAGAACCATTGTTGCTGGCGGTGACGCATGCGCACTTCACCCAGAACCTCGTGTTGTCAGGAGCAGTCACGTTAGACGTCTCGTTCAGCCATCTTGAATTAGGCCGAAATGGTCAACTTAAGCAAAACAAACACAAAAACGTAATTAAAACATGGAAATGGCTAATAAAATGTTAAACCCTCACTAATTCCCTTATGTGTAAGTAATTATCTAGCAGAATAGCAACATCCAAAGCGTTTATTCTCACTCAATGATGCGCAACTTACAATTACCTCACAAAAGCAACATATATCATGCAATATTCTAATTTTCTATTATTAGTATGCGTACATATGTTAGTTTACAATTAATTTAGCCATGCAAAGTGCAATTCCCACGTGTAAATCTTTTGTTAATATAATTGGTAAGTCTTTCACTGCAAACAAGTTAATAAGATTACTATTAGTTGAATATTCAGATTAATATAAACATGCAGAATGGGGGAGTATACAAAATGTTGTACTACCCGCTCCAGCTAGGGCCCTGGGTGAGGGTGAGGCACGGGCCTATGTGCTGGCCACGCAACACTGGATTTATGATGTGGGGTACTAGGCACTACAGCTACTGGCGTGGCTGGAACGCCGTGATAGAGATCGCTCGTGGGTGTCTGAAGTGAGGGATACATCTGGGTCTCTCCGCTCGACAAGTATGGACACAGCAGAGGCCTTTGTGACACACTTCAAGCGGATATACTCTCCAGTATGCACTAGGACGGAAAATGATTGTGCGGAATTTTTACCGGACTTCGCACTACCCACGCTGTCGGCAGAGACATGAGAACGGCTCAAAGTGGATTTTATGGAGGAGGAGCTCGGCAATGCTCTGAACTCCCTGCAGTCAGGGAAAGAAGCCGGGCTTGATGGGCTTCCAATAGAGATCTATAAAAGTCAGGCCGCGATCGTAATAGCTCCCCTTCTTAAGATGTTTAATGAAGCGTGCGAGTCCGGGAGGCTCCCCCCTGATCAGAGAGAAGCTATTATTGTAGTGATTCACAAAGCGGGAAAGCTGACGGACCAGTGTACTTCGTACCGCCCAATATCTCTAATAAATGTGGAAGACAAGGTCCTCACCAAAGTCTTGGCAGATAGGCTGGTATCCATCATAACGGAGTTGGTGCACGTTGACCAATCCGGGTTTATGCCCCATAGAAGCACCCGCCATAATTTACAGCGACTATACGGGGTGCTGTACATGACCGAGGATGTTGGGAGTACTCGGACAGCACTGATGGTGCTGGATGCCTCAATGGCCTTTGATAGCATCGAATGGCCCTATTTGTTTATGGCTCTCCAGAGGCTGGGCTTCGGTCCGATCTTCTGCAGTTGGGTAAGACTCTTGTATGAACCACCCACGGCCCGGGTGCAGGTTAATGGGGCAATATCCAGGGCTTTCCCCTTGTGAAGAGGTACCAGGCTCTCACGTTGGAAAAACTGGCTCATTGGATCAGGAGGGAGGGACCCCACGATTTGGGGAATTGCGGCACCTGGGGGGTGGGAAAAGCTTATCTCCCTCTATATGCTGATGATATCGTTCTGTATCTGGCGAGACCATACCGTTCGATAGCCGAAGTGCTACATATTTTTGAACTGTTTGGCAGCTACTCTGGCTACACTATTAACTGGTCGAAGTCCATGATTTTCCCACTGTCAGGTCCCCCCCTCGGACTCCATCTCGGTGCACAGCCCCGGTGGTCATCAAGGGTTTTAAATACTTAGAGGTTTACGTCACGTGAGACAAGAAGGTGTTTTTTGATAGGAATCTCGAGCCCCAACTGAGTCGTCTGGGCGCTGATGTGAGTCACTGGCGTACCCTTCCACTCTCCCTCATGGGCAGGGCGGCTTTATTTAAAATGCTTACATTGCAGAGACTCCTCTACATTCTACAGAATACACCATACCCTGTCCCCCCATGCGCTTTAGACGAATATCACAGGCGGTGCTAACCTTGTTGTGGGACGGAGGGTCCCTGAGAATTGCACAGCACAAGCTCCACAGGGGAGTGTATGATGGAGGTCTGGCACTTCCTGATGTCAAGTTATATTACTGGGCCTCGCAGCTTCAGGTGATAAACGACTGGGTATATACGGACAGTAGTGAACCTGCCTACAGGGTGGATCGGATGGTTATGCCTAGGGGCAATTGTGAATCTCTCTTTTATGCCCGGAGGTCGCAGATGGAGTGGCCTGAACACACCAGGGTAGTACTGCAGTGCTGGAGAGTGGCTATTAAACTCCTAATGTGGGCGGGCAAACTGACCGGGAGAACCCCACTGTGGTTGGGTGAGCAATTGCGGGAGGTGGCTGCTTTAACAGGCTTCAAGGGGTGGAAGTTGATAGGGATCAAATATTTAGGTGATGTCCGGAAAGGGGATTCCCCCCGCTTCTTTGAGTACCTCCAAAGGGAATACAACCAACACCAGTCACAGAGATACCATCATATTCGACTCTTGCATGCCCTACGATCGTACGTATAGAGTGGTACGTCTATTCCCGAATACTCCCCTATGGAGGATAGGTTGTTGCTTGACCCCGTAACAGAGAAACCCACATCCATGACTGATAAACTACATACCTGACCCCCTAATCACTCTTAGAGCAGCTTAGTCCACAGATCTTGGAAGCATAGACGATGAGGACTGGCAGGATGCATTGCAGAGTGCTAGAGAGATTGCAATCCGTTCTAGGTTTAGACTGGTGCAACTAAAAATCCTCCACCGTACCTACTATCTCCACATGCACCTTTATACATGGGGCAGAATTCAGTCGGCGTTATGCGTAAGGGGCTGCCAACAGGAGGGCACCTTCTTTCATATTTTGTGGGAGTGCCCGGATATCATCCCCTTCTGGACAAAGGTAACTGATACCATGTCTAGTGTGGTGGGGGAGACGGTTCCGATGGAGCCGAAGTGGCTTTTATTGATGATTAAAGGTGACACAGAATGGTCTAGGTATGTGGAAATATGGTTGGTCCTGGCCGCAGGAGTGGCAAAACGAAATATTGCTAGAGAGCGCAGACACCCACGCAGTTAGAGGTATGGAAGCGTGACCTCGACTGGTGTCAAAAGGCCGAAGAAACTGCGTACAAAAGTAGGGTGTGTGCTAAAAATGGAAGAAAGTGTGGGCGCCCTGGCGGAAGTACACAGAATCTGGGGCAGTCATGGAGGGGTAGGGGGATGGGAATTGCTAATTGTCCTTGTTCCCCAACGATTATTTTCCTGTTAACTTTTGCTATATCTCCATATGTGGTATATGAGCACTACTTTGTACTGTATGGTCTCATGAGCATTGTTAATAAAAAGATTTTTTTTTTTAAATGAGTGAGCAGATTTTAATTCAATCACAAAAGCACGCTTTCTGAGTAAAAATCTAGCTTAAACTAACTGACAGGTAACCAGGTAAACGATAGGGGGCTCTACTGTATATCTGGGTCAAGTATCACAACGGTAAAAGTCAATATCGGTGCTCTAAGGGTAAACAGAGTTGGTTACCTCACAACCCCACCTCAACCTGCTTATGCAGATAGCAAATAAAATAAAACACACTCCCTGGGCACAAAATCACAATATAATTCCATGTCCATATATTTATTCTTCTTCTGTATAAATCAAATTCTCTTCAGTCGGTACAGCAATCTGGTCTGTACAACCAAAATATTAAATGTGATGTATTCATCCAACCAAAGCAAATTCCTTAGCAGCCAACACGTGTTTCGTCTTGCTACAACAAGCAACTTGACTTCTTCAGGGCTGCAAAACCCAAAAACATAGTATATAAGCAAAGAATATTTTTGTATTATATACACTAATAAAGTCATACCTTCACTAAATAAAAAAGTACAAGAAACCGTGTTTTCAAAGACATCTCAAAACAGCCATCACCCAGTGTCTCAGAAAGAAAAAATTCTCCATACAACATAACCCTATGTGTTTTCCAAACACTAAAATGTTGTGATAGCCCAAGAATGCGGGTTATGTTAGTATAATACCCAAAAATTTACAAAATTATAATTATAGTTATTAGTTTTATTAGTCACAATAGGTACTCAAAGGAATAAATTCACCTGATATATATTTCCCAAAATAATCAACTCTTCAATTGATCCTTAACGTTCAATAGATACACAATTCACTTCCTGTAAATTCAAATATAAACACGAATATAATCTCTGTCTAATTCAAGCTCCAATCATAAGTAAATAAGTAAACGATACCCCATCAAAACCACCATCTTCATTAATGAATGTCTTGTACATACTTAGACTCAGTTGTATCTGTTAAAACTCATTAGTCCCCATACGTAATGGGCATCAAATTCAACAACCGCGATAATGTCACATTCAGAACAAAACAATAGGCTATTATCAAATATTTTCAAAAATGTTAACCCTTGTATCCTCCTGGGGTAATCCCGTTCTTCAATTCTCAATATGGTCAATCAATAAGTAATTTGGGCAATACTCCCAACCACAAAAGTCTCTGTATGGTGGGTGGCTTCAATATCTATAGATAACACATAACATATATCTTGTGTAATACACATCTATAACGCTTTCCACACAAACACTGATCCATAAATCATATACTTGAATCCTCTAGACATTTATCCTTTAATCCTCCAAGTCTTCCTATTTAATCAATCCCTCAATAAAATCAGTACACAAAAATCTAGTCAGAAGTGTAGTCATGTATTCAAAGGTTATAATATCTCTAAACAATACAGGCAAAACACACACCGCTTAATACACGATGTGAAAGAGATCCTAAATAATCGAATTTAATTATCAAACCTATTCACCACTTTGTATTCTTATTTTGAAATTCCTTTGGAATAAAAGGCATTGACAACATGGCGCCTGAGCAAGACGCCGTACTTTTCGCATGGATTAAGGTGCCTACTAATCGTACTTGGTGAGTTGGAGATTGTCTTTCTTTTTATCTCTTGTGGACTAGTACGTCTGTCGGTTTTGTAGTACAGGAGGTATCTGATTCATGTACTATGGTTTTCTCCTACAGATTATATACTTTTGAGATTGATAAATATAATGATGGAAGATTACTGAGGCTTTGGATATGGAGAAAATATGGTGAGATTACTTCTTATATATTATTTTTTTAGGAATTTCAAAATAAGAATACAAAGTGGTGAATAGGTTTGATTATTACATTTGATTATTTAGGACCTCTTTCACATTGTGTATTAAGCGGTGTGTGTTTTGCCTGAATTGTTTATAGATATTAGAACCTTCGAATACATGACTACACTTATGACTGGATTTTTGTGTACTGATTTTATTGAGGGATTGATTAAATAGGAAGATTTGGAGGATTAAAGGATAAATGTCTAGAGGATTCAAGTATATGGTTTATGGATCAGTGTTTGTGTGGAAAGCGTTTTAGATGTGTATTACACAAGATATATGTTATGTGTTATCTCTATATATTGAAGCCGCCCTCCATACGGAGACTTTTGTGGTTGGGAGTACTGCATAAATTACTTATTGATTGTCCATATTACGATTTGAAGAGCGGGATTACCCCAGGAGGATACAAGGGGTAACAGTTTTGAAATTTTTTGATAATAGCCTATTGTTTTGTTCTGAATGTGACATTATCGCGGTTGTTGAATTTGATGCCCATTACGTATGGGGACTAATGAGTTTTAACAGATACAACTGAGTCTAAGTATGTACAAGACATTCATTAATGAAGATGGTGGTTTTGATGGGGTATCGTTTACTTATTTACTTATGATTGGAGCTTGAATTAGAGGGAGATATATTCGTGTTTATATTTAAATTTACAGGAAGTGAATTGCGTATCTATTGAACGTTAAGGATCAATTGAAGAGTTGATTATTTTGGGAAATATATATCAGGTGCATTTATTCCTTTGAGTACCTATTGTGACTAACAAAACTAATAACTATAATTATAATTTTGTAAATTTTTGGTATTACACTAACATAACCCGCACTCTTGGGCTATCACAACCTTTTAGTGTTTGGAAAACACATAGGGTTATGTTGTATGGAGACTTTTTTCTTCCTAAAAATCTAGCTTTCTGCCAAATTTGGTGTAAATCTGTTTAGCCTTTTTTTCTGAATTGGTTTCCAAATTCCCAAAGGTAATTTGAATGGGGAAAATGTTTGTTGGGACCACACCCCCTTTTTCTTGGCCCCCAGATGACAGATCTCCCAAAACGTTTCAGAAAGGAGCTGAGGTGGATGAATCTCTTTTTGAAAGGTTTCATGAAGATTTGTCAAACAAAGCCAAAGTAATAAGCAAAACAAAAAACACTCGTCCTATGTAAACTGTGAGCTGTCATATAACTAAACAGTGTGTGTGTGTGCGTGTGTGTGTATA
Source organism: Triturus cristatus (assembly GCF_964204655.1). Lineage (NCBI taxonomy): Eukaryota > Metazoa > Chordata > Amphibia > Caudata > Salamandridae > Triturus > Triturus cristatus. The sequence continues at coordinate 288,988,912 of NC_140591.1, read as the reverse complement.
TACGTGTGCACATTGGTGTGTCTGTAAATAAAATGTAGCTGCTGGGAAACTGAAAAGGGAAAAAAACCTTTGTCTAATATCAGTCTTGGTTTGAATACTCAGGAGACAAAAACACCTGTGAAAAAATACATAGAATTTCCGAAATACTCCAGTGAAAGAAATGCTATTGTTGTTATTTAAAACCTAAATTTATATTATGTCCTAATTCCTATTATTTTAAACCTTAAATTTCTTCAGGATTTTGCCAGTTATGGTGTGCAAAGGAACCATAACTCGTTTCCAATGCACTGCTCATGGCACACATGTGACGTCACAATTGTCATCACAAATGACATCATTGATTATAATAATTGTGACACTACTCCTCAATAGCGACATCATCAATGACATAATCACTACATATATACAATCATCTGTTTGTTTTCATTAGTCTTGCTATTTATTAAAATGTTGTGACATTGAGGACAAGTTCCCTATGTTTGTATGCATGGTGATTAATTGTCATCCAATCCATGGAATGGTTCAGCTATTTTAAAACCATACATAAATATTGTTGATCGTGGAGTAGCATAGTCAGTGAAATTCAGACAGAGTGGAGCTCCAATTTCTCAACTACAAAGCAGTGGGCTTCAGAATGTATTGGTAAGATGAACTGGTAAGATGACCAAGGTTCGGGATGGACTGCTTTCACTGTATGAAGAACAGGATCAGTACTGTTTTGCATTAGGTGGCACCCTAACTATAGTAGCACAATGGGCAATAAGCAATAGGTTGGACTGTTTCCCAATAGGCCTGGGCTAAAATTCCGTTCCGCTCGAGGAAATTGCGATATTTTTTACATTTTCGCGTTCCGCAGAGAGCGCGAAAATGTCATCATTTCCGCTATCCGCATTCTACAGGAAATTTTTTGCTTGATCGCGCTGTAAAATAATACATTCTCGCATGCGTGCGATCGCCTTACCTGAATCCCCGCGTTCGCCGACAAGTTTTCCCGATCCGGTCGCGTTCCCCACGAGATGTTGGATTGTTGGTAGCCATTTGCGCTGTCTCGCGACAGTTCGCGCCCGCAGTAACGTCATTCGTCGCGCAATCACATCTTTCTTCTCGGGATCATGCACCGCGAGACAAGTGAAAACAAGATGGCCGCGTCCGTGAGCAACCGCATGGGTAAGTTGGCGAGCCGTGACCACGCAGAAAATACCGCGAACGGGCGGGAAAAAGACTTCTGCATCTTCGCGATATTTCCGCGTGTTTGCGGAGATTTTTAACATTTTCGCGATAATTTGCGAAAGTGAATTTCACAAATTCCGCCCACCCCTATTTCCCAAGCAAATGCGGAAGTTAGTCTATGTGTAAGTATTAATTCAATCACCTTTTGGGTGTTTGATTGGCAGTTGAATGCCTTAAACGTAACACTGGTGCAGCTTTCAAAGCCTGCTACTGCCAATGCCAATGTTTGTGAAATCCAAAAAGCAGGACATTTGCACCATTCAAGGAGTTCTTCTATGGGTGAAGATTTACTACATTTTTAGTAAACCAGTCACCATATGCACTTTTAAGATTCTGATCCACAAATGAACAAGTTGAAACCTCTTAGTGAAATGGGAACAACAAGCAAAACCAGTAGAGACACAGCAAACCCAACATAGGGCCCCCAGACCTATCTACTAAACCAAGAAGGCATTTGAGGGGTGTCACACCTCAAACATCTCCTATGAAGCTACGCCCCTGCTCTCCCACCTGAGCCTTGTAGTTGACTAGGGTCACATACAACACAAAAGCCTGGAGGCTCTGCTCATGGATCACTTATTTTAAGTGTATTTTGACTGCACATTCTCTTCTTTGTCTCTACTACATGATGCCCGTATGAAAGAGTTGTCAAATCAGTGCATGTGGCATGGGCTTCATTTTTGCAGTTCTTGTCTTTTACAGGACCTTTTATCAAGTGACTGGCGGCCCCATGTACTAACTCCAAGTTGCAAACAGAGAAGGCGCACAGGCAAATTAAAAGGATGAACCGAGCCAGAACTGAGCAATGGATCTGGGTCGTCTCTACGCATCTGTACATGAGCAGAGCCATGAAAATGTTTGACATGTATATTGTGCAACAAACATAATGTAAAAATATGATACAATCTCTACAAAATTTAAAAGAGTGTATTTCTTTATCATGTGGAAATGTTTCCCCTTAGTACATCAGATTATAGCACCTCAAAGACAGTCATTTATTAAAAGTGATAGTTTTTAGAAACTTTCTTGCCTCACCACCCCAACTACAATGCCACTAGTGAAATTAGAGGCAAAAAAGTAGTCATGTAGTAGTCACGTCATTCCTAAATGTGAACTAGATTCTTCTTTTAGATGGAGCAACATACACAGTCTTTTAAATCAATTTGTCAGGAGGAATCCGGATGGGGGCCAGGTCCCGCATTGCCGGAGATCGGGCACTCGTCTGTGAAGGAAAAAGGGTGCGGCAACTTTGGGGTTAATAAACTCCTCACCCCCTCTCCTCTACAGGACAATACGTAAAGTTGTGTGGGGGACGACCAGTCACGGATAAGGGAGGTGTGGAAAAACGGCCTCTCGAGAGAGGATGAAAAAAAAATGGAAGTCGGAGAGGACGAAGAAGGAGGAACGGAGGACATCAAGGAAAGAAAGCTGGAAGACCCTGGGACGTGGAGGGACCCTGCCAAGCGGGAAGAGGGAGCTCCAAGGACTGACCAGATCACAGATGCCACCACAGAAGAGCAGGAGATGTGGAGCGAGGACTGGTGGATTCCCCCGGGAGACGCAAGCTTGCCGCCGCAACTCCAGAGAATTACAGCATTGGCGGTGAGTAGCCGAAACCGGGGACCCTACGGGGAGGAAGGGGGCGAATGTGTATGTCGGGGAGGATGTCAGGTAGCAACCAAACAGCCCCGGAAAGTTTACGTTGCGAGCTGTGTAGGAACAGCCCCGTTTGTATGTTTGCTGCAGAAGTTTTTTGTTGTTGTTGTTGTTGCTACTGGGAACCGTGTGGGCTGCCTATTCCATTCCTTTCTTTTTACTTTGAGGATTCTTTGCTAGCGTACAGAGGCAGAAGCCTTCAACCCCAGGTGTTCCCCTCTCGTTGCGTCCCTCACCTACCCTTCACCCTGCCAAACCCACTCCAAAGCTAAATAAGTCGGTATTTTCCCTTTGATCTTTTTCTCTCTCTTTCGACATCTCGCCTTTCTTTTCTATTCCCTTCACGCCCTCCCTCACGTGTCACACCTTCGCGCACATTGTATAACACCAACATCACACAGAAAGGTGAAGGGTATCTCAACAGAGTGTCACAGATCAGAACACTTACTGTCATTTATCTCTTGTCTTCCCTTTGGGTATCCTGGGGAACCACCACCGGCGAGGAGGAGTCCAACATCCGAAGACAGAGTTCTCTCTAGTGCGACGACTCAACCATTCCCCATTCTGATGAACTGTATCCTAAGCTCAAGACCCCCACAAAACATTCATCGTCTACTATCATCCACCTACCTGTGCTGTATTTCATAATAAATCCTATATCAAAATTTCTCACCCTATATGGCCTCCTAGCTTTTATTTCCGACCCTCCCTCCAACACAAATATAAGAGGTGCTTGAACAGCGTACAATCTGAACTCAAGTATTTAAAAGTGCACACATATGGGATATTAAAAAAAGAGGATCTATGAAATAAAATATTTGCCCACAATCACACACTTTGGACAAGCAGTGAAGCCGGTATTGATTTCAGGTTACCTGGTTTCACTTTATGAAATTCAGCCACCAGATGAGTATTTCTGTTTTCCTCTCCCGTTTACACAAAGGTCCCTGCTTTGGCTTTCTTTTTTGACGCACAACGAGAAAAACGGACACAGAGAAGCAGATCCGAAGTAGGGAACCCATACCCAACTACCAAGCCAAGAATGCATTTATTTAGGAGATGTCTCACCCAAAACACACCCTCTAAAGCTATGCCCCTGCACGTACAATACAACAGCTTGTATTTTAAATGTATTTTCACCTCATGCACTGTTCTTTGTCTCCGCTACAAGAATCCTTGACGGTAGAACTGTCAAATCAGTGCATGTCGGTGGGGCTCCATTTCTGTAGCCCTTCCTTTCAGAAATCATTTTATCAAGTGACTGACGGCCCCATGTACTAAATCCAAGATGCAAAAAAGTGGGCACACAGGCAAATTGAAAGGATGAGCTGAGCAAAAATTCTGGCTTAGCTCTAAGAGTCTGTGCAAGAGCAGACCAATGAAAACATTTGGCATGTATATTGTGCCAACATAATGTACCAATATGATACAATTTCTGCTGTTGCTTTGTACAGCTTAAATAGATACAATTTTAGATATTAAAAAATGTGATACCATCGCCTCAAAATTCAAAAAAGTGCATTTTTTAAAATTTAGGCAATGTTTCACTTTGCTACATCAGATTGTAGCATTACAAAGACAGACATTTATTAAGAGTGATGGCTTTTAGAAACATTCAGGGATCACCCTGCACCCCGCCACCACCACCAACAACAATGCCATCAATGAACTGAGAGGCAAGTTACTAGTTATGTGAACCCTAAATGTGACCCAGATTCCTTTTATAGATGGAGCAACATAACAGTTTATTAAATTAAATATAAGAGGTGCTTGTACAGCGCACATCCTGAATTCAAGTATTTAAATATTTGCTGACATAGAATACTAAAGAAAAAGAAGGCTCCTTGAAATAAAATATTTGCTTACAATCACACACTTTGCACAAGCAGAAAAGTCACTATTGATTCCATGTTATCTTGTTTCACAGTATGAAATTCCGCCACCAGATGAGTATTTCTGTCTATTTCCCGTCACTGTTTTCTCTTTCTTTCTTGGCTTATGAGAAAGTCGAGCAGACTTGACTTAAGGCTCCTAGACTTAGCTCCCAGACCCAACTACTAAGCCAAGAAAGCATTTATTTAGAGGGTGTCACACCCCAAACACCCCCCTGAACTATGCCCCTGAGCTGCAACCATACTGGGATTAAGTTTGGTCCAAGATTCATACAACAAGTGATCTGTAAATTGCTCCTTCCCATAATTGGTTCTCCTGTATGATACCAGTGACATCGTTGGGATCACAAACAACAAAAAGCGCTTGTTTGGCTTAGCTATGGCTAAAGTCTCTATACTTTTATACTGGAAATCCCGAACTGCCCCACCCTTTGAGGAATGGTCGAACGCCATTTTCAAGAAGGGACTTCATGAATGCTTGATCTACAAACTGAACAACCAAATGTTAACTTTTGAGGACATCTGGGGTCCTTAACTTAAGCTCTTGTAATACATTTCCCAAAAGACTAATCTTCTATTTACAGGTAGGTTCTGAAGGACCGCGCATTGATCTTTCCTGATAGTCAGACAGCTGGAAGCTACCAAACCACAAGTGCATGTAATTTTACCCTCTTACACTCTGACCCACTATAGGTACCTTACTACCCCTTATCTTGTTTCTTCTCTTTAATTTTTCCGAAAGTACACTTAATCATTACACTTTAATGTCACATTCAACTCTTTACCTCACACAGGCATTTTAAACTCAAAGCCATCATTATTTGCTATACTTTGCATAGCAGGATTTGTAATGCTTTTGTCAGGACTCAAGTAAGTGCGAGCCTTGCAATAGAAACCAGGATCTTGTGACACTTCGCACAAACATTGTCTCTGCATTGTCTTTGAATAGTTGCCTAGCAATTTATTGCTGGATTAGCGGTGCTTTTCAAGCTGTTGCCATAAGTAAGCTACAGTCTTGTGACACTTCGAAGGAGACTACATGACCTCAGTGGTTATTGAAGCGGTTACCAAATGTAAATAACCCATTTTAAGAGAGTCTCTGTAGTCTTATGATACTTCCTCCCTGACTTCGCAACCTCTTACAACTCTACAGCAAGATGCCTGACCATTTGCTTGAACAAACAGTAAATGCACTGCTGCAGCTTTTACAAACTGGATCCATCCCAGAGGTGCGACAGCAACAGAGCCCACTGCCCATGCTCCTTGGCAGCACAATGTAAGCCATTCCCATCCCAGTACTATACAGCTTCTTGAATGAAAAGATCAGCCACTGTATCTGGACAAGGAGTTTTATGGCCAGAGTCAGTTCTTTCCTGAAGAGTTTCATAATGTCAATATATTTCAGTTATTGAAAGTTGTTTGAGCATTTGATGCTGGCAATTACACACTGTATTACATACTGAACTGTAAGGATGGCTTCATACCTCAACATGATGAATATCTGGTGCAAAGTAAGTGCACTGCAGTCAGTCTAATGCTGCCTTGCATTGGGAGGGGTGAGAATGGTTTCTGCATAAGTTCAGAGTGAGTGAATAACCTACCATAAACACAAAATGATGATCTAAGTTAACGGAAACCTTGTCTCAATGTAGGAGCTGAACCCCAATAATCTATTGAAACCCAATAATCCAGATTCCCAATAATCCAGACTCTCCAAAATTTACCTTTGTTAATTCAACTTTGGTTCAGTTGATGTGTTGGTCTAGTGACATCACCGTTCCCGACAATGATCCCCTTCAAATAGCAGAGTAAATTTAAATAGTAATTGGGACCACTCTTTACAGTTCTAGATCAATAATAGTTATAAAAATGTATTACACAAATCTTAATATAAGCAGCACAGAAAATGCAAACAAATGACATGTAGGCTCAAATACAGAGTACAAAATCAAAAATCATAATAATTCCTTTTTAAGCAGTTTAATTCCTTTCATTTCTAAGTATCAAACTCATGTAGAGTACTGGCAGCATTCAAGGGAGAATAAAGTCTCCAGTAAATCGGACAGAGTCTTGAGAAGGAAAATAAGTCAACCCCAAACCATCAAAACCAGGGGGATTTATAAACATTTTATGCATAACAATTAGTAAAACTGTAAAAAACTACAGATCCAGCATGACATGATCATGGTTAGATCACAATGGGCAAATCAAAAGCAGAATCATTGTTGTTATACCCCTTAGAACTAACCCATATCTTAAGGTGAAAGAATTCTTCCATCCCCTTCCTCAGCAACTGCAGTCCGGAGATGTAAAATACAGTATGAAACATTCTCAAAGGCTTATACATCAATATTTTTCTGCAGGCCTTCATCAGAACTTCCTATGTAAGTCCTCCAAAATGATACATAGAAAATATGAAAGAAAGCTTAATTCACAATACACACTTTCTAAGAAGAGCTACTATCTAAGTCAGTGCTCTATTCTCCGCTATAACTGTGGGGAGAGTAGATTTGCAGAGGGAACTGATTGGGAGGGGAACATGCGCAGAAGCGAGATAAACTAAATATCAGAAAACTGCATCCATGTAATTAAAATGGTGTCGCACACAAAATGTGGCATAACTGTACTACATTATTAATCACACTTCAAAGGAATATTATTAACTTGTTCCAAGTGCAACGCCATGAAGTCATCAGTTACGACTATATACATTATAAACATTATTAATTCACACAAATTATTTGTAACCCAACATAGCAAACTAAAAAAAAAAACACCTTCTACATCAGTGCGACAATGGATCTACACTTGCTTATTTGATATTGTTTTGTGAAAGATTTACAGCTATAGCAATTCTGGGGTCAGGAGTATTTTAAGCTTGTGCAAAGTAACTGCAATTGTAATAGTTCATCAGAGCTTTATTTAACACTGGACCCCCAAAAATAAGAGCAACACCAAGCACATCTTGCTCCTTTCCTTTCTCCAGGAAACTGAACTCCAAAGGTTCTAAAAACGAATACACTGGAAGGTTTCCAAGAAGAACATTCTTCACACTTAAATAATGCAAGTACATAACATTACATTTAACCTAAACAGAATATGCATAACAGCTAGGCTAGGAAACTATAGTGTAATGCTTTTGCACCAATGGCATACAGAAAACAGGGTGGTCCTAATGGTCTTATATTAGTCACAGAGAGGACCGTACAGAAATATGTTGTACCGGTAACCAAGTCAATTGGTCATTGTGCGAGGGAATTTCCAATGCATATTACACCAGGGGAAAACAAGAAGAAAAACAAAACTTTGTTATAGAGGTCATATCATTATTCTTTATGTTTCTGGTTTGAAGACAATAATGTATACATCCATAGAAACATAAATGATGTAGGTTGCTCAAAGAGAGTGCATAGAGAAGTGTTTATCTTAGGGTGCTCATGTGCAAAGTAAGATAGAGGAAACAGCAAAGGAAGAAGAAACATAATTTTATTTTTTGAAATATCCATGTAGTTGGCCTGTTTGGAAAGAAATATTCTTTCAATCTTTTATTTTTAGGGTCTGTTTTTGAGGGGGGTGGTGATCAAGGATTCAAAATCCACCTTCCCCGGAGGACTAAGCAAAATCAATCCAGGTCAAGGTATTGCGAAAGTCGATGCTTCGACCAGACTATAGCTTGGAGGGTAAATTAAAGCCTCAGCATGCGGGTCTTCATCAGGACAATAAGAACATGTTAAAGAAACCTTTTGTTGGTGGCAAAAAATGTGGATCCCCAACTAAATTCTCTTCAGGCCGACACAGGGGTCTGAGGTCCGCAAAGTGAAGGTTTCACTGCCGTAGCTCTAATCTATGAATTATATGGTCCAAATCATTAAATTCAATATGGAGGAAGTCTAAGAATATACCTCACAAAAAAGGGGGGAGATGCTGCAGTCCTCACCGCTGTGGCTTAAATGCAATGAAGATAAGTTCCAAATCCTTAAAAGCCTTCAAAGCAGCATTCCAGAGGTCTAATAATAGACATTACCAAAGAGATCCTACGGTCCTCGGCAGCAACCGCATCTGCTCACCGTTGCATCCTCCAAGAAAGAAGCCTCTCCCCCTTTTTGGTAAGGTCTAATGTTAGACCCCCTCCATATTGAATTTGTTGATTTGGACCATATCATTCATGGATTAAAGCTACTGCAGTGAAACAGTGGCAGTGCAGAGGCAGTAATATGCTTGGCAGGACAGCTGTGGTCCCGCCATGCATATTACAAGTTTCCTCTCCTCCACGGTTTTCATGGCCATTCCTCCTCCACGAAAACCGTGGTGGACAGGAAATAAAGAGGGCCCTACAGAAACTGTTTATGCAGTTCCCATTGCGGGGCCCATTTTTTGAGGCACCGCCATTGGAACATAAAAAAAAGCCCACCAGACACGAGAAACACTCGTAATCTGGCGGGCGGCCCAACTACGGGTTTGGCGGTGCGGTGGCGGGGCAGACCCGGCGCCACACCGCCAAACTCGTAATCAGGCTCTTAGAGTTAGCTCATTAAAGCCAGACCTTTTGGCTTTACCAATGTTTGCTTTTAGCATATGCTAAATATATAAATATGAATAAGACGTTAAAATCATTTGGCACAGTCAAAGGCATAAGCCTCGGACTCTATTTGGATTAGAGCTGTGGAGTGCATCTGTTACCAGAGGCTGTTCTTTTCGCAAAGAAACTCTTTGACAGACCAGAAAGATATGCACAGCATATTATGAAAGTTAGAGTGCCCTCGGAGAACCCTCCCCATTGGCAAAGATGTTAGCCAACGTATTACTGGGGTAAGAACTTTTGATCTGTTAGGATCACCCTAAAGCCTACAGTCAAACCCCAATCACAATGAGAAAAACAGGCTCTTACATCTGGATTACTTTGCCTGTAGTCCAGAAGCAGGTTTACCAACAGTCTTTGCGTTTTTAGTTACGTCAGTACAGCAATAATGATCTATGCTTTCATAATCATTTCAGCTTCATTGTAAAGCCTGCTCTATTTAAAATTTCAGTGTCCAGAGAAACTGCATTTTGGATCAAAGCTTACTATCGTAGGTATTGAATTGAACTACCGTGACCATATGTAATAATGTCACAATGACGTTGATGGTGAGGTGGCTATTTGACATCACCAGTGTTCTCATCAAGTATGTAATTTTTACTGTCACATTGCAGTTCATTAAGGAGGTAATGAGCAGTGCTCCGAAGGGTAAGTTGTGGTGGCATTGTAGATTATACCTGACAAATTTCAAATGTATTTCTGGTTTCAATTCATAAAAATAGCATTCCATCACTTAAAGTTTTTTTAGTGAATTTCTATGGTTTATTTTGTAATGATGTTTTGTCTTCTGATTACTTAACCATAAAATTATTTTAACAATGAGTTTTACATTAATGTTTTTTTTAACCATAACCATTAGCTACTTACCAAAGCAAATAACAATTGTGCACAGTCTTCGGTCATGCAGAGCATGATGAAGTGCAAGGGCCGCCTTTGGCTTAGTCCAGTGCTCAACCATAGTGTCCACAGAACCAACTAAATATGTCCTGTGGTGCTGTGCAGCAGAAGTTGTGATAGAGCCTGGTGTTTAGTTAAGCATCGCACTTCACCCCCTCGTCAATATAGGCAACTATGCATGTCTGAGTGCAAGTAGGAGCTGAGTACAGGGCATGACCTTCGGTCAAGCAGTGTGACCAGCCCCCTTGTGGAAAAAGCATGCCCATGAAGGATGGCTGCAGTGCCTTACTAAATATCATGTGTTGTCCTTTCTCATTTTGTTTTAAATCTGCATTTCTGGATTAGGCAGTACATATACAAAATGGCATAGAGGATCCATGGCGGAGAGCACCCGATGAATCTGTGCAAATTTGATGATGGCACATTTACAAAATGGCCATAGTTGGGGGCCATGAATCCTGATTTAGCAACAGTGTTTTTACATTTTTAAGGGAAATATCTATATATCTATCCACTGATCCCTCTGCATCCTCCCTAGAGTCAGCGGATACTCCCTCTGCCCCCTTGTGCCACTTCCCACAATTCTTTCATTTGTAATCTGGGTAAGGCTCCAGAGATACAAAATAGTACTCTGGATCTGCGGCTGCATTTCTTGAATCAGATTTGCTCAGTACTTTATTACAAATCCAAATATAATGCGGAAGTTAGACTTCCCGTGGAATATCAGTCATTACCATGCATGCCTTCATATCATGGTATTTTACAACACGGTCTTTACCACATATAACTTTATGATGCATTAGAATATTATTTTATATTTTAAATCAATACCATTTATGTTATTATAAAGCACAATTTTTTGCCATGGTATTCACATTTTACAAATATCTAAACACGTATAATAATAACAAATGTTAACTTAATGTTTTATTAATACATAGAGAATATAAGTTGCAGATTTTTTAATATGAGACGTTAACATGAGTTTCCCCAACAACATGATAGGTCTAAATGAAGAAGGTCAAAATATTCTATAAAGGATCTTTAACTAAAATATGGTTGCAAACGTAATTATTCATTTAAAGAATCATATAAAACACTTTTTGTTTTTTCAAAAGGGATTTGTTTGAGTAAATACTATACATTTCTGCATCAACCAATGTATGATCAGTCATGTGTCAGCCTCTGAGGTGAGAGCATGACAACATCTGTGCTATCTAGAACCCAAAAGAGGTAAGTGCAGGTTGAAAATATATGCCCTTGGCAAAACACCTTAATATTTAAATATTTTGTTTACTTAAAAAAAAAAAAGATATATATACATTTTTGGGGCGTTTTCTGAAGGTTCATACTGATTATAGCTTGCAGTATTCCGAAGAGAAATATTACAAAATAAAGAATTAGGCACTATTATGAAATAGTCAAACAAGAAAAATAATTTTGTTAGAAAAGAAAAACACTTCAATTCTAAAGGTTTTAAAAATTGGAAAACATATCATTCACTTTTAAAGGTACATTAAATGAGCAAAGATAAAACGCTGCCTGATAAAACAGCAGAAGACAGGAATAATAGGAAACATCAATCAGTGGAGAGGCTGGAGAACGGTTTCACAACAGCTCTTGATGCTATTCTGCTAGAAGAACCCCCTCGGCTCCCTGGTTCTCTGAATCATTAAGACTGCTCAGGCAGGGATTACGGAGACAGGAACGTCTTTGGCGGTCTAGCTGGGACTTGCGTGAGAGGGATAGACACAAAGTCCTTCTGAAGAAATATAAGAAGGAGGTAATAAGAACTAAACAAGAATATTTCACCTCTCTCACCTCCTCTCTCTCTTCACCTAAAGACCTCTTTAAAATCGTTGACACGCTCATCTCACTAAAGATGCCAGACCCGGTGGTCAGCTCACAACAGCTATGTAACGATATTGCACAATTCTTTAATACTAAGATTGTGGATATTCACGTTAGAGCTACAAAAGGTGACTCTATCTACCTCCACAGGTTCTCCCGTCTCCCCGTTACCATTACCTGAGGAGGTGCCCCTTGGATGTTTGTCCAGTTTTCCATCCCTTTCCTTATCGGATCTTGAAGTCCTCCTGTCTAAGGTTAGGTCGGGGTCCCCTCTAGACCCCTGCCCTCTGAAACTTCTTAAACAGTGCAAGGACTGTCTTCTCCCTCCCTTATTGGGTGTTATGAACGGGGCAATGAAGGAAGGGACCTTCCCCCCTCAATGGAAGAAAGCGGTGGTCAAACCTCTTTTAAAAAAATCCACACTTGATCCGGGCGTGCTTAAAAACTTTCGCCCCATCTCGCTGCTCCCAGCTCCCGCCAAGATGCTGGAAATTCATCTAAATCAGCATCTTGTCGACTTTCTGGAAACTTTTGATCGGTTAGATCATTCGCAGCACGGATTTAGGAGAGAACACAGTACCGAATCTGCCCTCACTATCGTGCTTGACACCATCCGCACCAGGGTTGACAAGGGACAGACCACTCTCCTTATCCTGTTGGATCTTTCGGCTGCGTTTGATACCCTGTCTCCCTCAGTCCTAACATCGAGGCTGAGAGAGATAGGGGTGGAAGGGACGGCACTTAGTTTGCTGGCATCCTTCCTGAATCAGAGGGAACAGAGAGTAAAGCTGGGGGAGTTTTTGTCTCCATCCCTTCCTGTGCACTGTGGGGTCCCTCAGGGGTCGGCATTAAGTCCGACCCTTTTTAACATCTATGTGACCCCACTTGCCAGGCTCATCAGATCCTTTGGGATGGAGGTAATCTCATATGCCGATGATACACAGATACTGCTGTCTTTTGCCCAACCTGTCATCTCTGCTGCCTCCAATTTTAAAAACTGTATGAAGGCAGTCGCTCAATGGATGGTCTGTAATTCATTGAAGCTTAATGGGTAAAAGACAGAGATTCTGGTGTTTGGGGGAAAGGAGGATTTTTGGTCGGCTGACTGGTGGCCTTCCACTATGGGGGTGTGCCCTATACCGACGACCCTGGCCAAAAACTTAGGAGTCTTGATTGACCCCCTCCTGAGGATGGACCAACAGGTAAAGAGGACCATCTCCACCTGTTGGGGCCTTATAAACATCCTACGGAAGATCAGGTACTATTTGTCCTTTCAGGCCAGGAAACAAATCGTTTTGGCACTGATAGGTTCCAGACTCGACTATTGCAATGCTCTTTATTTAGGCATTAACAATGGCCTGCTAACCCGTCTCCAAATGGTGCAGAATGCTGCTGCTAAATTGGTTCTGGACCTGCCCAAACGGGCCTCTGCCCACACGGCCAGAAGGACCCTACACTGGCTTCCAATTGAGGCCAGGATATCCTTTAAATCCTTGACTCTGATTTACAGGGCTCTGGCCACCAACAGGTCTGGAGGCTTGAGGGATTTGTTGGTCCCTTATACACCTTCCAGAACCCTCCGGTCGTCCAATAAGTCCTTGCTTTTAGTTCCCCGGATACGTAAAGCTAAGTGGGGTGGCAGAGCCTTCTCAACTCTCGCCCCTAAGCTGTGTCACACTCTGCCTTTGGAGATCAAATCTCTTCCCTCCGTGCAGGCGTTTAGGAAGGCCCTTAAGACATGGCTATTTGCCAATGCCTACGCTTAGACTTGATTTTTGCCTTTCTTTTGAATTGTTTTTGGTTAGGCGCCTTGATGCCTTCGGGCTAAGTAGCGCGTTTACAAATTTCCTTTCATTCATTCATAGATAAAATATTGAGGCAAATATAAACGAAAATGTTCTGAAATAGAGCTATTATTTTTTTCATTTAATAGCAGTTAGTAACTGTTATTTAAAAACTTCACTAACGCATCCAAACTATTTTTTTTACATTTTTAAACAGGAACCACTGGACTATGTAAATGTAAAAATTGCTAAAAACAAAAATCTAATTCACAAACATTTTTGACTATTTATTTCAGAAAAAAGGAGACAATCGAAACAAACAAGAAATTGAAGAATATCATTAAAAAAGTAAGAACAATAAAGAATTAGACATAAACAATCAAGAAGTTAGTAATACAATCAAGTTTAACGTAAAACATACAACACAACAGCATTTTTATTATTTTTGCAATTAATATAGGTAAGAAAATGCAAAATGCAAAATATGTGTCCAGTACATTATTATGATCTCTGAAAGAGATGCAATAGATCGCTGAGTTACCTTTATTGTAAGGAGAGACACACTGCACCAAGAGCTCATAAGAGATGTTTAGATTACATTTAAACATATTACAAAGGCAGAGCAGTTACTCTCGTGGATGTCATTGAAAGAAATAGTGAACATAACCACAGCCTCTGCAATGTAGTTGGAAATTGAAAGTTAGAGAAAATGTTCAACAAATTAAATCTTTAGGAGCCATCTCCAATGTGCCTTGTGGTTCAGTGCTAACGGAGATGACAAACAACATCTCTGTGCATGTTGCCGGAGAGATGCCCACCATCCCAAATTTAAAAAAAGAATGATTAGCAGGAAAATGGTGAGTAATGTTCAAGAAACACGACCGTAAACCCTTTGGGATATTAATATCACTCTGAACTAAATGAAGCCTCCAACCACGGACCTTCCCTTCTCTTAGATAACAAAGACACTAAAAAAAACTACTCATAATTGCAACTGTACTTACCACAGCAACATTAGAAAATAGTGAAATATGGATGATGGATGGGACATTCAAATCAACACTCCATCCATTCACCATGATTTACTCTATTCGTAGTAAAAAATAAATAACACCACAATGTCTCTAATTTATGCTTTGTTGCCAGACAAGCAGTCATCTACATAGACTGAATTTTTATCAGTCATAGAGGAAAAAACTATAAATGAAACACCTTGGAAAATATTAATTCACTTTCACCTATCAATGATCAGAACAATCATGAAACTTTATCCAGAGACACAAAGAATATTATTTCCACTTTTTCTCTGCATATTGGACAAAATATCCCAAAAATATCCTTAATATAGGACTATCAGGCACATTCATCAAGCTAAATTGCGGTCGCAAAGGGGCAGATTCTGTGAATCTGCCTCTTTGCGACCGCAATTTTTGCATTTGGGATGCATCAATCCCAAATACAAAAATCGCAATTTGCGATTGCATTTAAGGAATCGTAAGTTGCAATGCCTTAAATGCAATGCAAGATTGCATTTACAATAGCGATTTCGCTATTATGGACTGCTAAATACAGGTTATTGCAACCTGATGGTATTTAGCGGAAACTTTGAAAAATGCACTAAAGTGCATTTTTCAAAGTTTCAGGTTACACAGACACATGCCCTTGGGGCATGTGTGTGTGAAACATGGGTGCACACCACAATTTCAGGGGTGCAACAGGGTGTCCTTTTGACACCCTTGCACAGTTGAAATTGCGAGTACCTATTTCCCATTCATTTCTATGGACCTGTAGGCCATAGGAATGAATGGGAATTCATTCCTTAATTGCGACTCACAATTTGCGAGTCACAATTAAGGAATGTTTAGGAATCGCTATTATTATAGCGATTCCTACATGCATCGGATTTTGCGGGTTCTTAATTGCGATTCCTTATTAATCGCAATTAAGGACTCACAAAAACATATCTTGATGCATGTGCCCCTATATGTCTATCTGCAAACTCCAATTTGAGCTTTTTGTTGTGTTTTGGACCTCCTGAACATGTAAATGTGTTCTAAACTTCTATTATTCAATCTGAATATTTTTCTCAAAATAAAGAAATATTTGCACCCTTACTAAATTCTTTTGAAGAAACTTGGATTGGCCATCTCAGCAGGCCATGTCACAGAAAGACCATGTTTTCATATTAAGGGGCCGATTTCGATCTAGGTCGGAAAGCTCTTCGATCGAGCCGGATCCTGGGTGTTTCCCGACCGATCCGGACTCCTGCAGTCCGACGGAGTGAGTACGATGCGGCCATATGCTGTCGGACTTGGTTCGGTCGGACTCCCATAGAAGTCAATGGGAGCCGGTCGTACGACGCGTACATGGGCTCCCATTGACTGAATGGGTACGTCATAGACAAGTGCGCCCCTAGAGTGGGTACACGTCGGTGCCATCTGCACCGTACATGCCTGTGTTGGGGAGACCCACCTCTGTCCGAGTCGTAAGGTTGCGGGTGATGGGGGGTCCGACGCGGACACCCGAAGTCCAACTCAGGGAGCTATTGTGAGCCAGATGCTCCAACTCAACCCGGCTGTCCGAATCAAGCATCGTACTAGCTCAGTCGTGAAACGTCTCCATCGCACGCCACTGTTTGCTTGTGACCGAGTCGTACGGAGCGGTTCGGACCCGGAAATGATTCGGATGGAAATTTCGCGCTTGTTCACATCGTACTTCGACGTCCGGACCCGTATATGACTTGGAGGGAAAATCAGCCTCCGAATCGGATCCGCTAATGCTGAACCCGATTCGGTGCCCTTCCGACCGAGATCGGAATCGGCCCCTAAATAGTGGAACTGTTATTTGTTATGCCTAGCAATGCTTGTTTATGTGAGCTGAATATTCTCTGTGGTTGTCATGAGAATCTGATGTGGGTGAATTCTATACTGTGACAGTTGGGACCTCTCATGGACTGGAAGAGAGGAGTGGTGTCTCGTTGAACCTACAATAAAGCTTTCAACCTACTAACAAGTCTGTAGTCAATCCCTTGAACTAAGAAGGGTATAACATAATTTTTGGCGACGAGTGGGCAAGCCATCGCAACGGTGAAGAGTTTCACGGATTCAGTGGACCTGTCACGTGAAAAGGAACATCTCAAGAAGGAAGAAGACGACTTGGTGCCTGGCCACTTTGTTACACAAGAAAATGGAAACTTATTTTTTCTGTGCGGCTAAAGGATAAAGTGCAAAGACGTTTTTTTTGCTTATTCACAAGCGCACAGATTCAACCGTCCCTATCCTGAAGTGTTTGAAGAGTTTTCAGGTTTATGGGGTGTCTATGCTGCTAAGGAAAGGAACGTTGTTGAAAACGCTGGTTCGTTGGTGACGAGATCGAGGAAGGAGGAAAAAGTACCTCTTCAAGAAGAGGCGGCGCTGATCGGGCAGTCTGTGTGGAGTTACTGCGACAGGAGTTGTTTCCCCGTCGAGAGCTGCTGGGGAATGATGACGCAGTAGAACGCTACTGGCCGCATTGGTGGAAGCTCGGGATGCAGCCTATCACGTCTGCAAGTGTCATCAGGGTAACGCGGCTATGAGCGGCGTCAGCGCGTTGGTTGTCGAGTGAGGAAGTGAAACGATCAGCGTGTCATCCATCTCGGAAGGTGATTCATCTCCAACGTTGTTACGTGCAGTACACGGTGGTGTGGGTGTTCATTGTCATATTTGAATGTGGGGAAGTTCAAAGGCAAACGTACTGGTGCGTGTCGAGCCGTCAACAAGTTCAAGACTCTGGTATTATTTTTATTATTCTTCTTCCTGCTCGAGGGAACCCTGACTTTGCTGTGTTCAACTTGTTCAACTTGACTTTGCTGCGTTCAACCTGGAAATTTTTGCTGGTTTTGATAAACTCTTTTTTTTTAATGGTTGTGTGACATTTCTGATTTATCTTAAGTCAGTTATTTTGTTTAGTGTTGGACACTATTCTTGCAGGGAACTGTATGGGGGCGGTATTGGGGGTTCATTATTCTGGTCAGAAATAGCATTGCGTAGCAGGGAAGATTTGTATTAGGGATCTCAACATGCAAGCTGTAAATCCGCCTCCTCCATTTCTGGAAAGTCCTGGCACACCACCAATACAGTGGAGGCAATGGTTTGACGCATTTGAGACATACATTGGGGCGATTGGAGCATCGCGTTATAGGGCGGAAAGGAAAATGTTTCTGCTCTTAAATTCTCTAGGTTTTGAAGGAAGAGAAGTTTACAAGCATCTTCCTGTGTTAGTATTAGCTGATGGCGAGGCTATTGATGAATATCAAGAAGCTGTAAAAAAGTTAGTCTTAAAGTTTGATGTTCAGCCTAGCTTGGTTGTGTTAAGAAACAAATTTTTTAAAAGAGCACAGTTGCAAGGTGAAAATGTTGACACATACCTTAGTGCGTTACGGAAATTGTGTGCGGAGTGTGATTTTGGTGAATACAGAGACCAGTTGGTTAGAGATCAATTTATTGCGCATTGTCTAGATAGACAAATTCAACAAAAATTACTCACCATGGGGAACCCTAGTCTGGAGGAAATAATAAAAGTGGCTAAGAGTGTAGAGTTGGCACCGAACTCTATCAAAGAGTTAAATATCGCTTCCAGTTCAAAAGAATCTGTCAATGCTGTAGCCTCTACGAGTGCCGATTGCAATCCCGTTAGAAAAGCTAAAAACCAGGAGAAGGGGTTTTTCAAGAAAACCAACATGTGTTACAGATGCGGGTATTCACCGCATGGCAAGGACAACAGATTTTGTCCTGGGAGGAATGCAAAGTGTCATAAGTGTGGCAGAATGGGGCATTTGGAGAAGGTGTGCCAATCAAATTTTCTTAAAAATGAAAAAGTGAATAGGGTGGTCAAAGATGAATGTCTGAATGAGAATGAAATAGTTCAAGAGTTTCAAGATATGATTGTCACAGTCACTGAGGAGAGTATTGTTTCTGGTGACCCGGCCGATTGTGTGGATCCGTATGTGGACATAAAAGTGGGTGAAGTCACTTTGAAGTTGTTGGTGGATTCTGTGGCACGGATCACTATGATTACATATGAACTCTTTAGAAAATCTTGAGGTGAGAGACCGCTGTTTCCACCAGATAGAGCAACTGTGTCCTATGAAGGACGCAAGATAGATTTGGAGGGATTCATTGAGGATGTGTTGGAGTTCAAAGGTCGTAAAATCCAGGGAAAAATGTATGTGGCTGTGCGTGGTTTAAACATCCTGGGGTGGTTTCACCAAGGCCTGTTTGGGATGGTTTTGAAACCGGGAACGAGGGAACAGGTGTTGGTCGTGCAGGAGGTTTCTGGCTCAGATGGTTTGGAACGTGAATTTCCTGGAGTATTTTCTGATTCTCTCAGAAAAATTAATGGTTTCAAACATAAGATTAAGGTTAAGAATGATGCAGTTCCGGTCAAGCACAAAGTGAGGTCAGTGCCATTCAGCCTTAGGGCAGATCTTAAGGCAGAGTTGGACAGGTTGGAAAAATCTGGTATTATAGAGCCAGTAGAATCCAGTTTATGGATTAGTCCATTGGTGGTCGCACGTAAGCGCAACGGAGAGATCCGTTTATGTGTAGATTTGAGGAGTCTCAATAAGCAAATTTGGGTAGATGCACATCCCCTTCCTAAAATTGCAGATTTACTACAGGAACTTAGAGGGGCTGAATGGTTTTCGAAAATTGACTTAGCGTCGGCATACCATCAGGTTGTGTTGGATGTTGATTCTCGGCATTATACGGCCTTCAATTCTCCCTTTGGGTCATTTCAGTTTTGTAGAATGGCTTTTGGGCTAGCTTCTGCAGCATCTGTTTTCCAAAGAGTTATGCAGTCTGTGTTGCAGGATGTAAAATGAGTGGTCATTTTTCAAGTTGATGTGCTGATGTTCAGCAAGCATTTGGATGAACACGACAAGGTTCTTAGATCTGTCCTAAGCATTTTTGAAGAAAAAGGGATTGTTGTTAAGAAGAGCAAATGTGAATTCTGGAAGAAGGAGATAAAATTCTTAGGACACTTGGTCTCTGGTGATGGCGTGAGTCCGAGGCCTGGGTTTGTTAAAGCAGTTGTGGAGTGTCCTTGTCCCAAGAACAAAGATGAGCTGCGTTCGTTCTTGGGATTGTGTGAATTTTATTCACGTTTTATACCCGGGTATGCTAGTAAAATGAAAGTGTTATCCAATATGTTGAGGTCGAATGTCACGTTTTTGTGGGATGACCTATGCTAAGAAACTTTTGAGTTGGTCATGGCTGAAATCACGAATGCAAAGTCTTTGAGGGCTTATGATCCAACGGTACCTTGTATTATTACTGTTGATGCCAGCAACTATGGTTTGGGTGCGGTGCTTACTCAAGTCTTGGGTGAAGATGAGGTCACTGTTAGTTATGCTTCCAGGCTACTAAGGGATCCTGAGGTCAATTACTCCGTGATTGAGAAGGAGTTATTAGCATGTTTTTGGGCATGTAAGAAGTTTAGGACGTATATATGGGGTTGGAAATTTCATATCCACACTGACCACAAACCATTGGTTTATATATTGGGGGGTGAGCGGGTAAAATATGCTACTCCTCGTATTGCGCGGTTGACCACAAAGTTGTTACAGTATGATTTTGTTACGAAACATATACCTGGGAAACAAAATGTTAGGGCCGACATGTTGTCTAGACTTCCTCTGGGTGATGATGATCCTTTAGATTTGGATGAGGACAAAGAGGATTGTTTTATTGCTGTGGTTGATGCAGTTGATAACAAGGCTTGCAGTGAGATGGAATGGAGAGAGGCGGTGAATGAAGATCGGTCTTTGGTAAGGTGAAAGAATTCATTGTGAAAGGTTGGCCGCAAGAAAAATGTGTGTGTCCGGAAATTCAACCCTTTTGGAAGATTTCCGAGGAGCTGTCCATTGAAGATGGTGTGGTTATGAGGGATGGTAGGTGTGTGCCTCCCTTTGGGATTCGTTCCAAGCTTATTGATTGTGCACACGATGGCCATCTGGGTGCAACCATGACAAAGAAACGCCTTAGGTTACATTATTGGTGGCCTTCTATGGATAGGGACATAGAAGAGAGTGTTAAGCGGTGTGGTGTGTGTAGTGGTACAGAGAGGAAACCGAGGGTTGTTACTCCTTCGCTTCAACCTATTGCTTATCCCATGAAACCATGGTTGAAGGTGGGAATTGATCTAGTTGGTCCATTCAATTTCCTTCCCTATAATCTTTGTTTTGCTTTTGTTTTAATGGATTTCCATAGTAAGTGGCCTGAGGTAAAATTTTGTGCTTCACCCACTTCTAACAATGCCATTCTGTTCCTCAGAGATATTCATGAGGGAAGGATTTCCTGAAGCCATTGTGTCTGACAATGGTGTGCAATTTGTAAGTCAGGATATGGATGATTTTTTAAAGGAGTCAGGTGTGAAACATTTGAAGAGCTCTGTCGGACATCCCCAAACTAATGGGTTGGTGGAAAGAATGAATAGGGTGGTTGTGGATTGTATCAAATGGGCGAGACAAAATAGTTTTGACATCGAAGGTGCGGTTAGGTCTATGCTGTGGTTCTACCGCACGACACCCCACTCTCTTACAAAGATTGCACCATTTTTATCCTTGAAAGGGAGAGTTCCTACCTCTACGTTGTATCCTGCTTGGTTGCTGAGGACAGTGGCTAACAAGGTTTCGTGTAACATAGATAATGCTGCTTTGGAGTCACGTGTGAAAGATGCTCAGAAGAAGATGGCTGACAGATATAATGTGAAAAAGTCTGTTAAGTTTGTTAAGCTTTGTCCTGGGGATCTGGTTCGGATTAAAAACACACAGTATGTCAGTAAAGGCGGTAAGAACATTGGTGAACCTGTTTGTGTGGAAAAAGTGTGTGGTGGGGCAGTAATGGTTAAAGGTGGTCACTGGTGGAATTTGAACTAAATAGTCAAAGTTCAATCTTCAAGTGATACATCTCCTGCTGCGAACAACAATTCTAGGAAAACTTCGTCTGTGTATACCGCTTCTGCTGGTTCACCTACTGTGCCACAAAGTGATCGTTGTGGAAACAATGGGTCTTGTTTTGTGTCAAGGAAGTCCACACGGGTTAAGCAACTTCCGTGGAAACTGCGTTGATGGTAGCATTACAAATGGTAATTGCTAATGATTGTATGCTTTACAAGTTTGATTTGGCCGCTTGAGCTTTCTATACTTGTGCTTCTTATTTTAAGGTTATTGTTTCTTGTTTTTTCAAAAAGAGATATTATGTTATGCCTAGCAATGCTTGTTTATGTGAGCTGAATATTCTCTGTGGTTGTCATGAGAATCTGATGTGGGTGAATTCTATACTGTGACAGTTGGGACCTCTCATGGACTGGAAGAGAGGAGCGGTGGCTCGTTGAACCTACAATAAAGCTTTCAACCTACTAACAAGTCTGTAGTCAATCCCTTGAACTAAGAAGGGTATAACATTATTCACCCTGTTTAGAGGAAGGTGCAAAAACTAACAATGCCATAGAGGGTTTGAATAACTCCAAGAAAGGAGACAGGCACAATCTTTTACAGGTAGTCTGAAGCCCGAGTCACACAAAAAACTAAAGAAATGAATGAATCACTTTTTTCAAAAGAATGTTTGGAAACAGACTACCTGGAAAAGATTGTATATCTTTGGCGCCGGTTAATGTATCTTCGCGAAATTTTCAAAACTAGTGACCCGCTCCAGTCATCTCCTGTCTTGAAAGTTTTGGGGTGATTCGACAAGCGGGGGCTGAGAAAAAAGGGGGGTCCCTAAACGTCTTTTCCCCATGTATTTTTCCATAGGAAACTTTAGACAAAGCTACAGCTTGAACTGCTGAACGGAAAAACACAAAATTTGGCAAAAAGGAAGTCCTTGGTTCAGAAAGAGTCGCTTTTTTAAATGGTGTAAATCCATTCAGTAGTTTTTGAGATATTAAAGGAAAAAATCTTTATATATACGGGCGGAGCCTAACCCCCCCGCACAAGCTCGGCTCTAATTGGCTGCCAACACTTCAAACAAGGAAGTGTTGGCAGCCATCTTGTGCCTCGCATCGAGTGAAAATCAATCTAACTCCCACCAACAGCAGCAGTTGTATATATATATATATATATATATATATATATATATATATATATATATATATTACCTACTGGCGGTCGCCAGTAGGTAGTTATAGTTAGGACCCCTTTTCCATAGGAAATCCGCAACATTCTATTTTGAATAACTTTGGCGCCGGTCGACGAATCCTCGCGAATTTCTCAAAATAGGTGGGGCGCTACGCTCCGCTCCTACCCTGAAAGTCTCGGGGGGATTCGTGAAGCGGGGGCTGAGATAAAAGGGGGGTCCCAAAACGCGTTTTTCCCATGCATTTTTCCATAGGACCTTTAGACAGGGCTACAGCCCGAACGGCTGAACAGAATTACTAGAAATTTGGCAGAGAGGTAGTCCCTAGGTCAAGGAAGTGCCTTTTGTAGGTTTGGTGTAAATCTGTTCAGTAGGTCCTGAGAAAATAGCATTTAAATCAATATATATATCTGAGACAGCTTACGGTACGCTTACCGTAAGCTTACCGTACGCGTACGGTGGCGTGCGCGAGCGCGATTCTGATTGGCTGTTAGATCTTAGTAAACATTCGAATCGGCCGAAACCAGGAAGCGGCGGCCGCCATTTTGTGTGTTTCACTCAGAAAAAAAAGAGTGAAAACAAGAAAAGGGGGCAAGGAGGAGAGTTACAGACCCCCTTACATTTGTGAGGGGGTCAAAGAAGGACAGAAAAGTACAAAGAAAACATTTATTGATTTTTAAAAAAATCACGGGGTACGCGTACGGTAAGCTTACGGTAAGCGTACGGAAGAAAAAAAAAATTAAAAAAGAAATGAAATGCAGATTTAAGAGTTTAGATATTAGGGGGCTCTAAAAAGAGCCGTTGTGTTTATGAAGTGATTTTTTAAGTAGTACCTACAAGTAAGTACCGATGCAGAGTCTAAGGTTCAAGAGGAAGACTCTGTTCCCTTCATAATTGAAGTGCACACCATCTCCTCTATAAATGTCTTGCATGTCATAACGCAAGTTGTTGTGGTAAATGGCACCCATACCATAGTCACGGAGGAAAGCAGAAACAGATTTGTTGACGTGCTTTCTTGCTTTGTCAATTTGCGGACAGAAATGATTGGACCAGTTCCATTTTTGCCTTTGGCATATGTTGGAAAACACAAAGGCAGTTTTAGGGAAAAGTGAAAACAGTTGTGCAAAGGTGTCCTTCATAAGCATTTCCAGACCTACCCCAGTCAAAGTGCCTAGGTCATTGCCACCACAGTGCACTATTATGAGGTCAGGGTGTTGGATTTGCATGAAGGATTTCACCAATGGCATCAATTGGTGCCACTTTAACCCTCTCTGACCAATCCATTTAATGTCTACATTTGGCAAAGCAAGGTCTCTCACCATACCTGTTTTCTCTGCAAACTTTTCACTCCAGAAGACATAGCTGTGCCCTACAATCCACACTGTGAACATCTTCAAAGGAGATCTGGATGCACTCAGGAGGTGTCTTTCAGTAGAATGGCAATATGAAAAGAAAGACAGTTAGGAAATGGAGGCATACATATTTTTTTCAAAACAAAAAGAACTGATTGGCTGTTTCATACCATTCTAGAATAAAAACTAGGCTGTATGTGTAAATTAATAGAAGCATGTTTTGTATTGGTACAAAAAAATGTGTTACCAAAGAACAGTACTATGGATTTGCTGTTAGGTTTGAAAAGTCAAGCACTCTTGCTCTGTGGAATTGAAACATTGTGTGGCGAACTTCTGACCTAACTCCACACAGCAGTGTTCCATGAGCTGTTGCTATGGTAGCAGGCAGAAGTCAAGTTGGGGGAAGGGTACTAGGCAGAAGTCAAGTTGGGGGCAGGGTACTTTTGGAAAAGGGTTGGTTTTCAACCAATAGAAATGTGTGATTACATTTGAAAAAAAGGGGGAAGCACTGAGATTTGAAACTTACATGTATATGTGTGGAAAAATAGAGGGAAACTTTGCCATTTTCTGGTTCTGCTGAGAGGAGAGAGGTGTAGAGAACAGAGATCCTGGCTCTGATAATCTGCTGTTTGAGTGCCACATTTCTTTCACCACTAACTAATTTTAAAGGTGAGTTATGAGTTTGAGAGGGGATGTATATGGTAAATTAAGAAATGAATAATAGAATTGGAATTCCTTTTGTAGAAGTTGTGTTTATTATTTTCTGTTTTGGGAGAAATTTAAATGTGAGGAACATGTAAAATAATATGGACTATTTTTTCATGATAAATTAAGGTGTACTGGTAAAAATAAGGAATACTTTAAGGGTTTGAGGTTGCAGTCAGTAATGCAAATACATTCAGCATCACTAAGGCTGGTTGCCCTTGCTGGAGTGTAGGCAGTCACCAAGGATACACATGGTGGTGGTCTGAAAAAGCAGTTTGGACATGGGCTTTTTAAAAAAATCTAAAAAGTGGATTCATAATGTGTCAGTCTGTAAAAGTGATTTTCACTTGCCAAAAAAAAAGAGCAGTAAGTGTGCATTTAAATTGGCAAAGAAATTTCGTTTTGTGACTAATGTGAAAACATGACTCTGTGTGCAAATAGGAATTACAGGCAGAGATTTATTGTATTTTAAAATGTTTAAAAAATATTAATACTTTTTTCTTTTTTTTCAGATTGATATAGAAAATTTTCGAAAACTAGAACCATTTTTATTTCAAGTTTTTTTAAAAAAAACAAATGAATAAATATTTTTTTGAGTGGGTATGGTAAGTCAATAATAATAATTGTAGTGTTTCAAAGTCCTTGTAATGTGATTATTGATTTTTAGTGTTTTTAAAAAAAAAAAAAAAAAAATTACGCGCACCGTACGCGTACGGTAAAAAAAAAAAAAATAAAGTTTTTAAAAACATCTATAAAAAAAAGATGAAAGATATGGTTGGCTCTTAAAAGAGCCGTTGTGTTCATGCAGGGAGAGAGGAAAGAAAGAATGGGAAAATTAGTCTCTGTGACAAGTGTGCTGATCTATTTTGAGGTTCACTAGGGAAACACTGGTCTCCCTATGACAAATTAGATCATGACAAGAGGCACATCGAATATCAACCCTCCGAAATCGAGGGTTAATTTCCAGAGGGCCAGCAAAAGGAGATGCTCCCCCCACAGATGAAGGGCTCACCTGACCTGCAGAAGAAGGAGTCAGCCCTGCAGATGATGGTCCAGGCTGAGCTGCTGTGGATGTGCTTGGTTGACTTTCTGAAGGGTTACCTCCAAAAAGTCGAGCATGTGTCCTTCTGTGTACATCCCTGAGGTGCCTCATCATGGTATGATTCCCAAAGGAATACTTCCTGTCAGGATTACCTCTTGAAAGTACATGCTTACACAGCTTGCAAGTCACTAAGGGTGCATTTACCTTTAGCTGGCCTTCAGGAAAAGTAAAATAATCCCATACATAAGAGGTCTTTTGTTTCCTTGCTCTCTGCCTCAAGGTAGTGCTGCTAGTGCTAGCCTCACTCTCAGAAGAGCTCTGCTGTTCTGCCATCGTATCACAAAGACAACCCAGCTCCTTCTCCTAAGGGATCACAAGCAGAAATGAGGGGAATGGGTGTGGTGTAGGAGAGTTCTAGAACTGAAAGTAGTTTCAACCAATCAAAAGTTGTGTTTCATGATCACATGACCTACCGTACGCTTACGGTACGCATACGGTACGCTTACGGCAAAAGTGCGCATGCGCGTAAAAAAGACACGCGCTTGCGCGCATGCGCATAACAGTCACTACCCGACACTTCCGCGTAACGTGCGCGTGTAGCGTACACGCGTACGCGTCCCACGCGGAGTACGCGCGGCTACGCAAATTGCGTAACTATACGCAAACAGCGTAGATAAATTACGGGCGTTGCGTAAACCGTACGCTTACCGTAAGCTTACGGTACGCGTACTAAAAAAAAAGGAAAAAATGTACTGGAAAAAATTATAACATGTTTATTTTATGAAATATATTTAAAAAAACATATTAAAGAATTTTAAAAATTTAATCATAGTCTTTATAAAAGGTTAGAACATTAAATTAAAAATATGTTTAAAAAAATAGAAGAAAAAAACAAAAATTAGCATTTAAAAAACCTTGCAAATTCACTGAAAAAACCATGGGTTTCACACACGTTATAGTTAGGAATTAGCATTTAAAAAACCTTGCTAATTCAATGAAAAAACCATAGGTTTCACACACGTTATAGTTAGGAATTAGCATTTAAAAAACCTTGCTAATTCAATGAAAAAACCATAGGTTTCACACACGTTATAGTTAGGAATTAGCATTTAAAAAACCTTAGAAATTCAATGAAAAAACCAAAGGTTTCCCACACGTTATAGTTAGCTGGACATTTTACTCGTAAAAAACCATTGAAATTCCCCCGTTATAGTTAGTTAAGCTAACTATAACTCGCGCGCCCGCAATGCACTGCTGATGACGTCACATATTACATCACTCATGACATGGTCAGTGACATCACTCATGACATCACTGATGACATCTCAAATGACATCACTGATGACATCACTGATGACATCATCCTTGTGATAGAGTGGCAGACCTCCTCTCACCCTAATATAACCTTTGATACACACATTCATAAATAGAGACTAAACTTTTCAAAACAATGGACATACCAATACCAGTTACAACAACCTCTTCAGTAATTCTAAGATCCACATACACATCACAACACTCATTCACCAACAGTCCTATACAGTCACTCATACATGTACTCACTCATCATATGTACTCATACACCTATACATCCTGTTACACAATGCCACTCATCCGTAGAGTTACTCACACACATAGTCACTCATGCTAATAAAGAATCAAACATCCATTTACTTGCATATACAGTAATACACACACCACCACACTTACTTCTACGGAAAATTGCACATACTTAGTCTTTTAAACAATCACTTAAAGAAACACATACTTATTCACACAGGAACTCTTTCAATCTCTCATTCTCACATATACTCACTTATATAAACCAATAGTCACATATACTAGTTAAAAACATATGTAGTTACTCATAAAGACACTGTAGAGACAGTCATTCACTCACTAACACACCCATGCACACACTCATCCACCCATGCAGTCCTGCACACATACTATCTTCAACACATACAAACAGTGAGTCACTCATTCATGCACCTATGCACTACGTAATACCCCCCATCGAACCATACAGACATCAGACACTTATACTGATACTCAAAAAACCAACTAATAACCTATATAGACACTCAAGTAGCTACTCACCAACCCATGCAGCCACTTATACACAAAGTGAGAGACTGATACAGATATTTACATATTTAAACATTACTCACTAAGCCATGTATTCACTAAGATACACTTAATCAGTCAGTTACACAATCAATTTTTCAAAAACAAATCATCCATTTAGACACTTATATACCCATTTATTCTTCCATCGACCTTGAGATATACATATATAAAACATATTTAATTTTCAGAAAAACACACATTCACGGGATGATGTCATCAGTGATGTCATCAGTGATGTCATTTGAGATGTCATCAGTGATGTCATGAGTGATGTCACTGACCATGTCATGAGTGATGTAATATGTGACGTCATCAGCAGTGCATTGCGGGCGCGCGAGTTATAGTTAGCTTAACTAACTATAACGGGGGAATTTCAATGTTTTTTTACGAGTAAAATGTCCAGCTAACTATAACGTGTGTGAAACCTTTGGTTTTTTCATTGAATATATATATATATATATATATATCCTCCACCTCAAAATTTGCGCAGAAACCCCCAGCCACTCACAGCGGCGGGCCCAGACAGGGTCGCGACTCCCAAAAATCCAAACGATCGTATTCAATTTACAAGAAACGATATCCAGGCCACTAAATTGTTGTCAGCGCGTTTTTTATTGTCAAACGCCCAGTCACTCGACGCGTTTCGGACGGAAACCTCCTTGTTCACGAGTACGAGTGTATGTGTTCTCACAATGTTTATACATATCATGTGACACCTTTTGTGATAAAAATAAAAAACAGACTCAGTGCTATGGCATACCATTCTGGAGCTAGAAAGCAGACTGAAATATACTGTGTTGTTTACATTGGAACCGCGAGCGTAATCACATTGTTACGGCATTGGTCTTAACACAAGAAAAATAAGCAATAAATCAGCCACTTCACACTGTGACATACATTTTTCTAATGTTGACAATTTCAATATCAGGATATTTAGCTTTGATATACCTGTGCATATCATAGTAATACTATTGAAATATATCAAACATATACATACTGCTCACATTTCATAATTTGCACTAATGTTAACAGCGGCGGCTTCTAAATTTGCCATTTTGATTTCTCATTATAATTACAGCGAAAGTTCGCCTTTAAATCGAGCTATTAAGTCCAATGCCCAATGGGCAAAAACAGTCCAACCCCAGTGGGTAAACTTTCACGTTCAACCATTATGTGATAAACTCACTCATATCTCCATCATATGTGATTCAACTTTGTAGTCTTGCCTTAAATTCTCCTTAAAGTACTCAACACCGGCCTATAGAATAAAGTGAAAAATAAAATAAAAAAGGTGAGAAATGTGTTTATATTATTTGTGACTATTTACATACACTATATCATTATAAAAACAAAAGGAGTTGTATATGCATACAAAATATTAGGTCTACTTAATTCAGAACGGGACAACACATCTCATAGCAGCGGTCAAGGCACACATACTTAAGGAAGGTAGATTAACCCAAATGTACTGCAAGTGCCTCATCACAATTGTGTCCCTCCGGTTGCATAGTGTGGTATTTAATAATTAACCTAGATTCCAATCGTCTTAATTCTTGGATCCTATCACCCCCTCGTTCTCTTACTGGGACACTATCCAGGACACAAAAAGTGATGAGGCTATTGTTGCTCTTATGCTGAGCGGCAAAATGTCTCGCCACCGGATATTGTCTGTCAAGATTCTTAATTGCTCTTAGATGTTCTAGCACTCGTTTCTTTGCTTGGTGTATTGTGATTCCTATATAATACTTATCACAGGGACATCTAAGAGCATACACTGTATACTCAGTGTTACAGGAGAAATGTTTGAGAATTTTGAAGGGTTTACAATGTGTGGAAAGTTTGACTTCTTTGACATTACTGCTGTATTTGCATGCTTTACATCTGCCACAAGTGTAGAACCCTTATACAGTACTCTTTTTGGTATCTGATGGAATCAATGTTTTGCAGACCATATCTTTTAAAGTCTTGAGTTTACGGTAGGTTATTTGTGGGTAATCAAACATTCCTTGTGCTAGATCTTTATCCGTCTTCAGCACATCCCAGAATTTGCTCAGGGCTTTTCTAACCTCCCATGCTTGTTCATTGAAGTTAGTTATAAATCGTACATTCCCTGTCATTTTAGATTCATCTGTTTCTGGTTTCTCATAGAGTAATTCAGCTCTTTCCCTCTTATTCACTTTGTCCAGAGCTCTCTCTATACATTTCATAGTATATCCTCTTTCTCTAAACCTCTCACACATTGTTCTACTTTCAGTTTCAAAGTCATCAATAGTGCTACAATTCCGTTTAGCACGGAGAAGCTCACCCAAAGGGATACTATTGATGAGACTGTTAGGGTGACAGCTATGGGCATGCAATAAGCTGTTTCCAGCTGTCTCCTTTCTAAAAAGTGCCGTTGTCAATACGTTATCTCTGATATCAATTTTTAAATCAAGAAATTCAATTGTTTTCTCATCAATATGGCTGGTAAATGAAAGGTTGAGTGCATTAGTATTTAGTACATTGACAAATTCTATGGCTTTATCTTCACTGCCATCCCATATACAGAGAATGTCATCAATATACCTTACCCATGTTTTGACCTTCGTTTTAAATTGGTCAAGAGGTCTGACTACTTGCTCCTCCCACCAGCCCAGGTATAAACCTGCGAAACTGGGGGCGAAGCAAGTACCCATCGCAGTCCCCAGGGTTTGATGGTAAAAAAGTTTTGTGTTAGACAAGTTTTTATCATATCCAATATATATATATATATATATATATATATATATATATATATATATATATATATATATATATATATATATATATATATGTATATATAGAGCAGCATTGTGTGGGGTTCGTCTCTGGACCCTCACTAGGAAGATAAATGTTCAGAGGCTGTTTGTTGCCCCGTAGCCAAGCAGGGAGGCCGGGTGGAGGGGGTGCATAGCCTCCAGGAGGGGCCAGCCTCGCCTGCATATCCTTGGCCTATGGCCATGTCTGAACTGGGGTGGTGGAGTGAGCTAAAGAATGATGATGGATTAAACCCAGATCAGTTGACTGGGGGTGAGTGTTTGATTTGCTCAAACGCTTCGTCCATCATCCCTTTTGGTATCGCTTTGCTCGCCTACATATCCTAGCACTGAACGCGGGGAGGCACACAGCAAGCTGCCGCTCCCGACAGCTGGCAGTGAGAGGAGGTTGTTGTTGACCCAGTCAGAAGAAGCATGAGAAGGTGGGGAGGGGTGTTGGGAGGAAGCTGAGTCTGTCAGACACATACCTACTGACAGGCACAAAGGGAGAGACATGCCCATGGCTACGGCTGGCCTCCGAGCAGCGCCCTCACTTCACCTGTCCCTCTAGGCATGCGGAAGTTCCTCAAATACATGGATAATGTTTTAGAGCATTGTTTATACCTTTGGATGTGTCATGATCTTTTATTCTGATTTCTCAGAGCTGTGGTCGTTTATTTTGGCTAGAGAAATGCAAACGGTGCCTGCGCAGCCGCAGTGTTGTTTGCAGCGCAGACGCCACCAATTGATTGTGCCGAGTGGACTGATCTAAGAGGCATCCAGAGTGCTGGGTTAGAAAGGCAGCCCCCAGCAGTGATACGGGGGTAAGATCGCCCATATCCCTTAAACAGGAATACTCACCATTTCCTCTTTATGCCTGTGCATTTTCATCCGTATCCCCCTCCAGTGGCGTAGCTAAGGGGGGGGGGGGGTGGTAGGGGAGGTCTGTCCCAAGCGGCACTATTTTGAGGGCGGCAGTGGTTGCGCTGCACTCGTGGCCCGTGGCAGCACTGCACACATGTATGAAGTGCAAGTGCACTTGCTTGCACATGCTGCACGCACGGTGCGCTGAATGCCGAGGGGCCCTATGAAGAAGCCGTGGTTTTCAGGCCGGCCTGGAGAGTCCGTGCTGGAGGTGGGACTGGAGCGCAGACTGCTGTTCCCTGTAACAGTCTGGTGAGAGACGAGCCGGGCTGTCCGATCTGCCGGCGGAAGGCAGCCCTGCCCGCAGCCTCAGGTTTAACTTTGGGGGCATTCGAGTAAGTTTTAAATCCAATATATTTTGAATGAGGTCCTGTCCCAGAGGGTGCGCACTTGTTATTTGAATGCAGAGAGGTCTCGTGCATGCCAGTGCGATCTCTCTATATACCCTATCCTTACCCTCTGAACCCACGCATTTAAACAGTCAATTTCCCCGTGCGTAGGAAAAAACAGGGGATATCAAAGCTGGAAGTTCTGTCGAAGGCAGCAGGGGAGCTGCCGCCACTAAACTTTTAACAAAACATAACGAAGCGTAGGACCATAAAATATGACTTTAATTCAGCGCTCCCGTGAGAAGCTCGCAGTGCCTGAGTAATATACCGGGGCTGTCACAGCGGCTGACTCCTGCGGAAAACGCTGAGTCGGAGCCATGGGCCACCATGGAAGAGTGAGGCCACGAGGGTGAGCGATCAGTGGCCGTTATGGATAAGTGAGGTGACACTGCGTGGAAGAGTGAGGTTTGGCAGTCATGGAAGAGTGAGATGAGGCTGTGATGACAGTGAGGGAAGACTGACATGGACGAGTGAAGTGAGGCCACCATGGAGGAGTGAGGTGAGGCCACCATGGAGGAGTGAGGTGAGGCCGCCATGGAATAGTGAGGTGAGGCTGCCATGGAGGAGTAAGGTATGGCAGTCATGGAAGAGTGAGATGAGGCTGTGATGACAGAGTGAGGGAAGGCCACCATGGAAGAATGAGGTGAAGAGGACATAGAAGAGTGAGGTAAAGCAACCAAGGAGGAGTGAGTTGAAGCCGCCATGGAGGAGTAAGGTGAGGCTGCCACAGAGGAGTGAGGTAAGGCCGCCATGGAGGAGTGCTCTACGACCCCCATGGAGGAGTGAGGTGGGGCCACCATGGGAGAGTGAGGCCGCAAAGGCGAGTGAGCTGTGGCCATTATGGAGGAGTGAGGTGACACTGCAGTGGAAGAGTGAGGTATGGCAGTCATGGAAGAGTGAGATGAGGCTGTGATGTCAGTGAGGGAAGACCGGCATGAAGGAGTGAGATGAGGCCGGCATGGAGGATTGAGATGAGGCCTCCATGGAGGCGTAAGGTGAGGCTGCCATGGAGGAGTGAGGTGAGGCTGCCATGAAGGAGTAAGGTGAGGCTGCCATGGAGGAGTAAGGTGAGGCTGCCATGGAGGAGTGAGGTGAGGCCGCCATGAAAGAGTGAGGTGAGGCTGCCATAAAGGAATGAGGTGAGGCTGCCATGGAAGATTGAGGTGAGACCACCATGGAGGAGTGAGGTGAGGCCGCCATGGAAGAGTGAGGTGAGGCTGCCATGGAGGAGTGAGGTTAGGCTGCCATGGAGGAGTGAGGTGAGGCCGCCATGAAAGAGTGAGGTGAAGTCACCATGGAGGAGTGAGGTGAGGCTGCTATGAAGGAGTGAAGTGAGGCCGCCATGAAATAGTGAGGTGAGGCTGCCATGGAGGAGTGAAGTGAGGCCACCATGGAGGAGTAAGGGGAGGCCGCCATGGAAGAGTGAGGTGAGGTCACCATGGAGGAGTGAGGTGAGGCCACCATGAAATAGTGAGGTGAGGCCGCCATGGAGGAGTGAGGTGAGGCTGCCATGCAGGAGTGAGGTAACCCTGCCATGAAGGAGTGAAGTGAGGCCCCCATGAAATACTGAGGTGAGGCCGCCATGGAAGAGTGAGGTAAGGCTGTCATGAAGGAGTGAAGTGAGTCCGCCATGAAATAGTGAGGTGAGGCCACCATGGAGGAGTGAAGCGAGGATGCCATGAAATAGTGAGGTGAGGCCACCATGGAGGACTGAGGTGAGGCCGCCGTGGAAGAGTGAGGAGAGGCTGCCATGGAGGAGTGAGGTGAGGCTGCCATGGAGGAGTGAGGTGAGGCCACCATGAAAGAGTGAGGTGAGGTCGCCATGGAGGAGTGAGGTGAGGCTGCCATGAAGGAGTGAAGTGAGGCTGCCATGAAAAAGTGAGGTGAGGCCACCATGAAGGAGTGAAGTGAGGCTGCCATGAAGGAGTGAAGTGAGGCCACCATGGAGGAGTAAGGGGAGGCCGCCATGGAAGAGTGGGGTGAGGTCACCATGGAGGAGTGAGGTGAGGCTGCCATGGAGGAGTGATGCCGAGTGCCGATTGTACGGAGGGCAGGAAGTAGGTTATTGGCACTTCCGGTCTCCCGGTAACCTGACTGGTTGACGGTCTAGTGTGGAGGCGGGCGGGGCCTATTTAGCTGCATGTTGGGGAGGACGCGCTGCGGTCAAGTGCAGACGGTGGCAGAGTCTGTAGGTACCACTTCTCTCCTGGCATTGCGGTGTGGAATCGAGAAATTCTGCTCATTTTTATTATAATTGTGTATGCACTAATATGCTTTTATAATACTGTGTGTATTCTTTTAAATTCAAACAAAATTAATCGAACCTGCAGTTCTTGTCCTTCCTTGCCCCGGTCCGTCACGGCTTACTAGTGCCGATTGTACGCAGGGCAGGAAGTAGGTTATTGGCACTTCAGGTCTCCCGGTAACCTGACTGGTTGACGGTCTAGTGTGGAGGCGGGCGGGGCCTATTTAGCTGCATGTTGGGGAGGACGCGCTGCGGTCAAGTGCAGACGGTGGCAGAGTCTGTAGGTACCGCTTCTCTCCTGGCATTGCGGTGTAGAATCGAGAAATTCTGCTCATATTTATTATAATTGTGTATGCACTAATATGCTTTTATAATACTGTGTGTATTCTTTTAAATTCAAACAAAATTAATCGAACCTGCAGTTTTTGTCCTTCCTCGCCCCGGTCCGTCACGGCTTACTAGTGCCGATTGTACGGAGGGCAGGAAGTAGGTTATTGGCACTTCCAGTCTCCCGGTAACCTGGCTGGTTGACGGTCTAGTGTGGAGGCGGGCGGGGCCTATTTAGCTGCATGTTGGGGAGGACGCGCAGCAGATGCGCCCGTCTGCGTCTGGCTGGGGCCTGAGGCCAGAACCTCTGCTCGTCCCACACCAAACATCTGTTACACCCTTGATGCTCTTTATAGGCTGCACCCCCTTACCTTGGCTGCATGTGCGCACAGCATAGGGGCTGCCTCCAAGACTCAGAAATGTAATTACTGCCCCTTCTCACTGGCTAACAATCAGGACGACTTTAAAAAGGAACATAACTTTCGGATTCTGCTGATTAATTGTAGGTCCCTTACTAAACACCAACTTGAATTATATGACCTCCTCTTAGACAGCCAACCGGACATCATGATGCTAACCGAGACTTGGTTATCTGAGGACTCGGCCCCTGATATCCTTGCGGCACTCCCCCCGAATTATGGAATCATGACCGTCCTATCCATAAGGGCGGTGGGATTGCACTAATCCATAAACTTTCTATTGAATGTGCACTGGAAAGGGCGGATATAGAGGCGTGTGAGGCAGGTCTTTTTACTATTGGGGTTGATAGCACCTACGTTATCAAAGGCCTATTAATATATCGTCCTCCCGGCCCCATCCTTCAATTCACTAATAATCTTAGAGAACTGGTCATCCACTTAGCGTTACGGTATGCTAAGGTGATGGTGTTGGGTGACCTTAATCTTCATTTGGATGACAGAGATAATGCCCTTGCTCAAGATTTTTGTCAGGAGATGGCCTCGCTTAAATTAATGCTCCAATCCACTCTCCCTACCCACCAGTTGGGACATCTGCTAGATCCTATCTTTGCTAACTGGGAAGGTATCACGGTGGACGCTCCGATTCCGGTCCCTTGGTCTGACCACTATCTGGTCCCCTTTAGCTTTACGGTCCTCAAGCCTCAGACTGTGATCATAACAGGGAAACCTCAGAGGAAATGGGCCAGCTTCTCGGTCTCCAAGTTTAATCAGGCCCTACTGTCAGGACAGGAGGGCCCCTCGGGGGGAGTGATGTGGAGACTGCCAGCTGTGCCTTGACTCACCGTATCAATGAGGCGCTTGATAAGGTTGTCCCTTGGGCCTTGTGTGCCCCTAGGAGACACAGTAAAACTGCTCCCTGGTTTAATGAAGAACTGAAGGTCGCCAGATCTTCATTTAAACGTTTGGAACACAGTTGGAGAGTGGACTTTTCCGAAGACAGGAAACTATCCTATAAATCTGGTCTCAAGAAATACCACTCTCTTATGAGAAAGACCAGCGCTGCCTACTACAACACCAAGATTGAATTAGCTGAGAACTCCTCTAGGGAACTGTTCAGGATTTTCAAAGAACTGTCATCGCTGGACAGAATTGCATCCCCTAATAGCGACTAAGCTGAGGACTGTGATAGGATCGCTGAGTTCTTCTCTGAGAAGGTGGAGAAAATGTATTCTACCTTTCCTGAGGCAGCTCGTGATGGGAAATCCACTTTACCAAATGATGAGCGCACAAATGTGGTCTCCTGTCTCCCGAGCTTTAGCCTCCCTTCTATGACTGACTTTTATGATCTTGCTCTTAGCATTAAGTCAGGTTCCCCAAAAGATCCTATGAAACCTAAGAACATGAAGGATAGCATGGACACCCTGACACATTACTTTAGACACCTCATTCAGCTCTCATTTAACACAGGAGTGGTCCCACGGGAATGGAAACAGGCTGTGGTTGTGCCCATCAAAAAGAAACCCGGAATGAAGTCTAATCAGCTGGAAAATCTGCGGCCAATTTCGCTCTTACCTTTCCTCGCTAAACTCGCAGAAAAGGTGGTCAACGAGCAATTGGTGAGTCATATTAATCAGAACAACCTGCTGCATTCCACGCAGTCGGGTTTCCGGGCTACTTACTCCACAGAGTCGGCTCTGCTTTTTTCCACGGAAACCATCCGCAGTCCGGTCGATGCGGGTCAGTCGGTTGCACTGATCCTATTAGACCTTAGTGCTGCTTTCGACACTGTAGCTCACCCCATTCTGCTGCAGAGTCTTAAGAAAGGCGGAGTGGCCAATCTGGCTCTGGAATGGCTTAGCTCCTTCCTATGGGATAGGAGTTTCCAAGTAGCCCAAGGACCGTTCTACTCCAAGAACATCAGGCTGGAGCAGGGGGTCCCCCAGGGTTCGATTCTGAGCCCTACGCTCTTCAATCTTTATTTGGCTCCCATGTCCGAGAGTGTCAAAAAATATGGTGTCAATGTCGTGTCATATGCAGATGACACACAGATTGTTGTAGCCCTTTCCCAATCCCGTGCTGAGGACGCCTCCAACTTCTCGCTGTGCCTACAAGAACTTGCCAGTTGGATGGCTAACAACTGCCTCAAATTGAACGGTGATAAGACCGAGGTACTGATTGTAGGTAGGGACACCAACCTATGGTCTCACAAGTGGTGGCCTCAGACACTCGGCCCTACTCCTGCCCCGAGGGAGCAAGTGAAGAACTTGGGTACATGGTTAGACCCCAAACTTTCATTTGACCACCAATCCAGGATAGTTGCTGTTAAGTGCTTCGGCATAATGAAGGGCCTCCGGAAAGTTTTAGATCTGCTCCCTGTAGTGGCCAGGAAAACCTTAGTCCACGCACTCGTCACCTCTCGCTTGGACTATGGGGATCTCCTCTACTTGGGCGCTAACAATAAAAGCATGCAGAGGTTGCAATATATTCAGAACACTGCTGCCCGACTTGTTCTAATGCCGCCCAGGAGGGCCTCAGCAAAACATGCCCTTTCCACTCTACACTGGCTGCCAGTTAAGGAACGAGTTTCCTTTAAAGCCCTTTGCTTTAGCCATCGAATTCTCCAGGGGAGGGCTCCGATCTATCTTAAAGATCTGTTGTCCCCCTATTCTCCCCCTAGGGCCTTGCGGTCCTCGGGCTCAGTGCGTGTTCTCGTTCCTGTTATTAAAAGAGCAAGAATGGGGGGCTGATCCTTCCGTTACTTTGCGGCTAAGCAATGGAACAGTCTTCCTGTGGAACTACGACTTGAGCAGTCCGAAACCACTTTCCGGAAGAAACTGAAGACTTGGCTTTTCAGGATAGAGTAGCTGCTCTCTTTTCTCCTTTCTGACTAACAGTGCATACTGAGGTTGGACCATCTGTACCGCAGCGCGGGGACATACTAGGCAGTATAACCAAGCGCTTTATAAACTTCTTTATTATTATTATTATTATTATTATTGGAGGAGTGAGGTGAGGCCGCCATGAAATAGTGAGGTGAGGCCGCCATGGAGGAGTGAGGTGAGGCTGCCATGGAGGAGTGAGGTGAGGCTGCCATAAAGGAGTGAGGTGATGCTTCCATGGAGGAGTGAGATGAGGCTGCCATGGAGGAGTAAGGTGAGACTGCCATGCAGGAGCGAGGTGAGGCCACGATTGAAATAGTGAGGTAAGGCCACTGGAGGAGTGAGGTGAGGCTGCCATG
Source organism: Triturus cristatus (assembly GCF_964204655.1). Lineage (NCBI taxonomy): Eukaryota > Metazoa > Chordata > Amphibia > Caudata > Salamandridae > Triturus > Triturus cristatus. The sequence continues at coordinate 288,950,365 of NC_140591.1, read as the reverse complement.
GAGGAGTGAGGTAAGGCTACCAAGCAGGAGTGAGGTGAGGCCGCCATTGAGGAGTGAGGTGAGGTTGCCATAAAGGAGTGAGGTGAGGCTGCCATGAAGGAGTAAAGTGAGGCCGCCATGGAGGAGAGAGGTGAAGCCACCATGGATGTGTGAGTGAGGTGAGGCCTCCATGGAGGAGTGAGGTGAAGCTGCCATGAAGGAGTGAAGTGAGGCCACCATGAAATAGTGAAACACCGGATTGCCGTCTGACCCCATTACTTACTTTCCGCTTTTCTTATTTGGAAAAGCGAGTCGGAACGTATACGTACTTTTCAATTATAAACGCTACATGGCTTTCTGATTACAAGGATATACTCGTAACTCATGTCGATGGCTTGAATCTATATTCTTTCCATGACCGTCTAAAATTTTAGTGCTGTGAAACCCATCCATATTATTTACCTGAATTCGCATTGTGGAATTCTCTATTCGATCGTGTGATTATAGTTGAACCATATACCTTTTGGAGTCACACTAGCAATCGTATGTACCCTACATCGTTCAAGTAGAGCCCTGAAGAAGTTCTTGCCTCTTAGAACGAAACGCGTTGGCTGATGCCTCATTTTATGAAAAAATACATATAAGAATAAAAGGAACTTTAAGGACTTCCTATCACGTTTGGACTGCTTTCTGGTGCACATTCCTCTTTTGTCAAAAAAATGAAATAATGAGGTGAGGCTGCCATGGAAGAGTGAGGTGAGGCTGCCATGAAGAAGTGAAGTGAGGTCACCATGAAATAGTGAGGTGAGGCCGCCATGGATGAGTAAGGTGAGGCTGCCAACAGGGAGTGAAGTGAGGCCACCATGAAATAGTGAGGTGAGGCCGCCATGGAGGAGTGAGGTGAGGGTGCCATGCAGGAGTTGAGGTTCTGGACTTTTAAGAGTCCAGAGGTGTCAGGGAAACAACACCCGAAGACCCCTGAGTTCCTCCTGTCCCGGTGCACAAATAAACAGAGACACGGGCTTCTCGATGGCGGCGTCAAAGACCAAGGTTTATTTACTGCAGGGACACAGAAATCATAGGAACCACACAGAGGCAGAATCTACCAGACTGTTCAAATTGCATTAAGTGGGTTACTCTTTAAATACATGCAAAATGTCTTTGGGCTACATTACACGAATATTTCCCATGCCTAACCCGGTATCCCAAACAAACAGTAAATTTGACATCAAACAATAATTAGTCGCAGGTTTTCGGTATTCGATCAGGCCCTCTCGACAGTTTTCCATTCTTTGCCCGATCCTCCCCATCATAAAAATCGTAACCTCCCCATTGTAAAAGCCCAGAAGGTAAGGAGCAGAGCCAGGTGCAAAGGATTGAAATGTAGGATAAGAGGTGTTTATGGATCATAAACGGGCATGGCTACCGTCTTCGGCCTTTCAGTCAGGACAACGGACACGAGAACCAGTATAGCAGGACTGGCCTTAGGCAAGGGAGGCAGCTTGATTCTGCCTAGTCATGCAGCGTCAGCCTTTCTCGGGGCTCGAGCTTACGTGTCCTTAACAAGGTGACTCTGCCGAGGTCATCGTCCGTTCATTGACTATGTGAGGGCAAGAAACAAAATGGATGCCGTAACTAAAATGGATGCCATGACTTTAGTGACAGAATGCCCTATTTTCCAGTGAATTCATGCTAGTTGCGCAGCGAAAACACTGTCATGTATATAATGGATCATTTGCGGTTCATTGGTACCAAAATCGTGCCAGTACTACGATACCAAATTCACGGGTTTGGATCGCTACAGAACCTCAGACCGTCCTTTTGCCCTTACATAGGCAATAACTCACTCTATGTCAGAGTCCATCTCTATGTTCATCAGGTCACTGATGTGTTGTTGGAGCATTACTCTATCCCGTGGCGTATCTCTAAAAACAGGTGGTCTTCTTACGCATGTAGAAATGCAGAGATTACATAAGGCAGGACCACACTGAACAATGAGACAGCACGAAAATAAAAATACTAATGCAACACCAGTGACTATCAGAACCTTCCATCCCCACGCAGACAACAGGCTCCAGAACCATCCCATTAATGACCAGTCACCTTCCTCTACATGAATAGAGTCAGAAATCTTATGTAACTTAGAGATGGCCTTGTATACTGTTGGCGCATTATCTGGAATAAAAACGCAGCAACTTGATTGGATCATCTTACATACTCCACCTCGATCTGCAAGTAACACGTCAAGGACCATACGGTTCTGTAACGTCATGAGGCGATCCGCTTGAAGCTCAGCTGTCAGGTTACTAAGAGCACCCGCCGTTTCAGTGATAGTGGATTCAACTACCCGTGTTAGTTGATGTAAGTTTCTACTGTTGGCCATAGGCCCCCAGAATGGGAGGAAACCCTTGAAAAAGTCTCCAGCTTCTTGGCCAGCAGTATCTTCTTTACTGAAAACACCTCTCACAACTCTAGTTTTGTGCTAGTCTGGTGCAGCAGTATATGTCGGAGGTAACAGTTGAGCGATGTAACATGAGCCTGAGAAGTCAGCAGGCAGCCATGTGTATGCTCTGTCTTGACAAACAAAATAGGTACCCTTAGCGGCTAAGAATGCCGGGGAAGACTGTGACGGAAAAACATATGTTTCGATACAGTCACTCTTCCCTAGTCGAGCTTTCGGATTCCTCCCATTTCCTTGCAAACAGACTTGACCTTGGTGGGGTACGACCCAGATCGGAGTTGAGCTCTTACGTTTGTTCTCACCCAGAGTAATGCCATATTCCGTAACATTCCAACCCATGTAAACTCGCAATTCATCCTTGGGAATGAACGGAGTATTATTGACATCTCTCACCATGTCAGTGATTCCTTTTACCAAGGCTCTGTTAGCAGAGTTATACCGGGTGGAACGCGGAGGTCGTGGAGGATAGGTCTCTAGGGCATAAGCGAACATGGTCTGAAAAGCCCAGAATGATCCATTATAACTAAAAGGCAGAACCAAATAGGGGATGCCTTTGTCCATGGTATGTGGTATCAAACCACACACCCAGCAGTTTGTTGTATTAACCACTAGCTGATGTTGGTGCAAGAGTTGAATGAAAGTGTTATTTATAAACTCAGAGCGTCGAGCTTGCTCGTGGGCAGGAAAAGGATGGAAAGAATGAAGAGAAACAACAGTCGGAGAAACAGGAGCATGGGGAAATACTGTAGATGCAACAGGTGTAAAGATCAACTGAATACCAAAAATAATTCTGCCTGCCAAAGTTATTAAAACAATTAGAAGTGTCAGAGTACATTGCATTAGAAAACATTTGCTATACAATATGTCATATAGCTTTGTCTTGTGCACATTTATGACATTAACCCGTCGTAATTCAGGAAGCTCCATCTTCTACAACCGTTCGCAACGGATGGTTTGTACCTGTTAAAAACTTGCCTCTGTTTATCCTGGGAGTTCCCAAGACAAACAGAAGAAACCGACCTAGTGTCTGATTCCCTGCAAATTAAAACAAGGCACACGTTACGACACGTTACGACCCTACGGTAACCCAGATGGCAAGGTGAGAGAAATAATAAAAAAAACAAAAAGATAAAAATTTTGAGCAAACTTCCTGACTGAATGGAATGCAGTAAGATCAAAACAGTTTTCAAACAGAATGGTAATTATGCAATGCCATTAGTTCATAACATGTACTTTCCGGGTCTTGTCTGGTCTTGAAATAGCTGGTCTAAAGGTGCGGAAATGTTCGACTCCACAGGCGACAAATGTTCACTTTGTACAGTACTTGGTTCGGGATTCAAAGGAGTAGTTGCTGCTGGGGTGTCAAAGTTCTGTGTTTCCGTTCGTGGGTGGTCCGTTATGTATTCTGCATCACTGAAAGGGATGTGCCTAGGAACAGGTTCTGTCTCAGAATTCCCTGTCTAACCCAGTTATCATAGGGGAGTGGAAGAGGGACACGCTTCGTATGGCTGGCGTGCACCCAGTTTTTCCTTCCAGCTAGGCGTACTGCAGTTCTTGTTGTGAGGAGGACCTGGAACGGACCAACGAATCTTGGCTGGAGGTTTCGGGTACGTTCAAAGTTCCGAACCACCACTTGGTAGCCTGGTTTCAACGTGTGGCCTGGACTCTCCGGCAGTTTAGGCAAGGATTCGACTACCTGTTGATGAATAAGGCTCAATTTAGCAGTCAGATCATGAAGGTAATCAATCAACATTGGGTATTCAATCTGTTTGAATTCCTTTGGCCTAGGGACTCCCCAAACATTAGCAGGGCGGCCGAACACAATCTCATATGGGCTAAGCCCTACTCGAGAGTGTACAGTCGCTCTGGTGGACAGTAAAGCTAAAGGCAGTGCGTCTGGCCAAGAGAGACCAGTGGAAGCTTGAATTTTCGCAAGTTTCAGCTTCAGGGTGCCATTGTACCCTTCAACCAAACCCGCTGATTGTGGGTGATTCGCACTATGGTATTTTTGGGAAATACCCAGACCCGCACACACACTCTTCATAACTTTCCCTACGAACTCACTTCCATTGTCCGACCAAACAATCCGTGGCATACCATACCTGGGGAAGTATTCTTTGAGGAGGATTTTGGCAGTGGACATAGCAGTGTTGTCCTTTAACGGATATGCCTCAATCCATCTTGAGAAGGCACAGACTACCACTAGGACGTATTTGAGATTGTTACATCTATTCATGTGGATATAGTCCAACTGAATCACTTCAAAGGGACAAGAAGGGGGAGCAAAATGGCCAGTTGGGGTTCCCTTGCCAGGATTATGCATCAGGCATACCATACAATTTTTCACCACTCTTTCTGCACACTTAGTAATTCCATCGTTCTTCCATACTGGAGCTAACATTTTACAGATCCCTTTCGAACTGATGTGCGCCGCTCCATGCGCCATCGTGACTACTGCAAGTACATACGCATCAGGTAACATCCAACGCTGCTGCTCAGACAAATCGACCCAACATCCACTTGAATCCATTTTACCCGTTTTCTCCTTCCATTCATTCTTCTCATTTTCAGTTGCTTCATTCTGGATTGCCTTCACACTTTCAATCGTATTCTCACACATTCCTGATTCCGCAATCCATCTTGCAGACGTTGCAACATACATTCGGCTCGTCATGTTCTTGGCCGTCTCTTTGGCGACCTCATCAGCAAACGCATTTCCACGGCCAACATCATCCGTAATCTTCCGATGTGCACTGCACTTCACAATTGCAACTTCATTCGGTAGAGTCAGGGATTCCAATAGATCGCTGACTAACTGTCCATGTTGGATCTTAGTCCCATGGGACGTGAGAAAACCTCTTTCTCTCCAGAGACGCCCAAAATTGTGTGCGACGCCGAAGGCGTACTGGCTATCAGTAAACACATTCACTCTCTTTCCCTCAGCTAAAACACACGCTCTTGTTAATGCAATTAATTCTGCAGCCTGGGCAGAATTCTGACTTACTCTTGCAGTCTCAACAATCGTACTCAAGGTCGTAACTGCATACGCGGCCGTCACATCACCATTCTGTAATTTGAAACAAGAACCATCGACATATAAAGTGCCATCTGGATCTAGTAATGGAGTGTCTTTTAAATCAATCCTACCTTTTGTTTCTTCCTCAGTTCTGAAACAACAATCATGGGGCTCTGAATCACTCGACTCTTGAGTAATCGGCAACAATGTTGCTGGATTCAATATGTTGCATCGCTTGATCTGAATATGACTTGCCAAAAGCGTCAGCTCATAGCCTGATAGTCTAGCACTGGTGAGGTGCTGAGTTTTCGTTCGATTCATGAGTGTATCCACAGCATGTGGAACCATGACTACTAACATGTTGTTCATGACTAGTCCGGCAGACTGTCGAATAGACACTGCAGCTGCTGCTGTAGCTCTCAAACAACTTGGCAATGCTCTGGCTACCGGATCTAATGTGGATGAGAAATATGCACAAGGCCGCTGTTTGTCACCAAATTGTTGCGTTAATACACTCAAAGCACAACCTTCTCTTTCATGGACATATAGAGTAAACGGCTTACTGTAGTCAGGAGTACCCAACACAGGAGCTGAACACAGCGCATCACGTAAGTCAGAGAAGCTCTGCTGACATTCATCAGACCATGGCAAAGGGCTCGGAACACCTTTTCCAGTCAGGGCTACCAATGGTTTCGCCATGAGAGAAAAATTTGGGATCCATTGCCTACAGTATGACGTAATACCCAAAAACGCACGCACTTCTCTTTGTGTGCTTGGTACAGTCATCTGTGAAATTGCTTTGATTCTCTCTGGGGTCAACCTTCTTCCCTCCTTTGACAAAAGATGACCTAAGTAGGTCACTTCTTGGCAAAAATATTGCAGTTTAGAAGGTGACACCTTGTGATGTAAGTCTGACAAATGACGTAATAAAGAAATTGTAGCTGCTTTGCAAGTTTCCTTGTCATCAGCAGCCAGTAAAAGATCGTCTACGTATTGGATCAGAGCAACACCATGAGGAAGTACAAGGGCATCTAATTGACTCTTCAATTCTTGGCTGTAAATTGAAGGGCTCTCACAATAACCTTGTGGAGCGCGTTTGAACCTGAAGCTGCGACCTCCTAAGGAGAAACCAAAAATGCCTCTACTTTCCTCGGCTATGGGAATGCTGAAAAAGGCATTTTTCAAGTCGATCACTGTAAACCATGAAGCTGAGGCAGGAATCAACGTCAGTAATGCAGTGATATCTGGGACTACAGGAAACTGTGGAATCACTATTTTGTTGACTTCTCTGAGGTCAATCACAAATCTGTAAATTGGAGGTTTGGAAGGGTCAGTACGTTTCAAAATCGGCAGAACAGGACTATTGCAGACGTTCCCTCTAGTTTCCTCAATCACATTTTTCTGTATCAAGACTTTCACAATCAATAAGAGTGCTCGTTCCCCTTCATTCGAAATCCGATACTGTGGGATTCGTGGGAATTTAACATTAGCTTTCAGACTTACCACATAAGGGGGAATTTCCAAGAGGCCTACATCGTTAGGACCAGTCGCCCAAAGAGTATCAGGGAGAGAACGCAGCTCCGGTGGGAGCTTATCCATCGACATATACATTGGAGAGATGACTCTTTTGCCTAATGTGAGCTGTACTCCTGAAGGGGAACAGTACAGTGTCGCGTGCAGGCGTTTCAACAGATCTAAACCAAGCAGATTCTCATTACAACCGGTTGTTAAGATAAGGGGTGCTTCTAGTTCGCATGGCCCAACAGATATTGACAAAGGACTAGAAACAGGATTGTGAACAGGGGCGCCTGAGAAACCTACTGAAGTGTTCGTTAAGCCAGACAAAGGTGCGCCAGGGAGTTTCGCATGCATAATTGAACTTTTTGCCGCACCAGTATCCAACAGAAACGGTTCGACCACGCCTGAGGTAACTACTGCGACATAAGGTCCACTCTGATCAACTGGAACTGATACTACTCCCTCTCTTTGCCTGCGGCTGTCCTAGTGCTCGCTTCTTTGAATCTCCTCATTATGGTCATAGTAATCTTCAACGTGGTACTGTGGAGATCTACCTGTTTGCGCAGATTGTGCATTTCGCTGATCGAAATAATTCGATTGGCGATCGGCCTGTGGTGTTATCGTCCCACGTCCTCTACCTCTAGGAGCTTGCATAAACCCTACATTACCTCTCTGGGCTGGGACACCACTAGTTTGTGGGTGCAGTACTGGACACTCATTCTTATAATGACCCTCCTTTTTACAATAAGCACACTGATTCCATGCTAACTGTTGTCGCGGAAAACTATAATTAAATCCTTGGGCCGTCCCTTGCTGGAATTTTGGTTGTGGCTGAAACTGGGGTTGCTGTCGTAAATCTGACTGATTCGAACGAGGCGGATACGCCTGTTGCAGAAGAACTTTAGTCTTTAAATCTTTTGTTTTCTTTTCTGACTTTTCCTTCTCTTCTTTCTCTCTATTCTCGTAATACTGAGCAGTTGCAAGTATCTGTGCTGTTGTCGACACTGCCCATGCACTTTCAGAATCCTTTAACTTGTTACTAAGCTCAGGTAGTAAATTAAACACGAACTTGTCGACAAACAATCTCTGACCTCCCTCAGTACTCATATCTTGCCCACTGTGATCTACGAAGGTCTCTTCAAATCTAGTGAAGAAGTCAGAGACGCTTTCGTCCTTCTTTTGCTTGCATGCCGATAATTTATCCCAATTGACTCGTAACGCTGGCATCAGCGTTTTCATTAGAGTAATTATTCTGCCCGGTAAAGCAGCAATCAGAGGTTCAGGTTTAGCACCGCCAATTTGTTGCGCATCTGCCGCTATAATAGCTGCCCAATCACCTCCTAAGGCGACTGGGTGGTTCTCTTGCCGAATTTTGGCCCATATAGGCTGTGGCACCACATTACCAAATAGCATTTCAATGTCTGCTAAATTCATGACACACGCTTGAACTGTTTGCGTTAACTCTTTGTAATAACCAGCAGGATTTTTACGTGGGTCTGGTAATGCTTGTTTTACGGCTAATACTTCGGCCCGTTTCCAAGGGATGTGTATCCACACTCTCTGGAAATGTGCCGGAGCAGCTGCAATACCCAAGTTCCCATCAGCTGCAACTGCATCACGCCATATCGGTGGAACTTCCCTCATCGGATATTGACCTCGTTTTTTCCTAGTAGTAATCGGTGAACCATCAGGGTCTCTTGTCGCTCGAAGAGGGGACTCATCCCTATAAGCTAAAATCAGTTCTATCGCTCCCCTTACTTCTGGACCTATCACCATTCCTGCGGCAAATTTCTGTTGAATATTTATCAGGTCAGAGGGGACGGAGTCTAAATCATCATCTTCCCATTCTTCACGTACAAGAGAACACATCACGTCAAAAACATAACGTTGGGTTGGTTCATTCCATTGCATAAAGGTATCTAACACTCTTCGTGCATCATACTTCGCAGCTTTCGACATCCACCTAAGAGCTGTCGAATCTAACGTGTCTCCAGGAAACTGGCTACGTCTCTGTATAGAGTCAGAAACGGGGGTCCCAATTAAAGACCTGTAGAGAGGAGTTAAGATATTAGTTACAGAGTCGGTTATTTTCCGACGAACGGAAAGCGGAGTCAGAATGTTCACAGGGTTCGGGGACAGAACAGCTGAAGCAGATGAAATAGTAAGGGTAGGAGTAGCAGGTAAAGTAGTTTGCGAAACGACAGGCAAAGGCGGAACGGGCGCCCCAGGAAGAGGGGGTGCCGAAGGAACATTAACCACGGGAAGGATAGGAGCTGGAATCAAAGGAAGTGGAGCAACTATTCCAGGCTGACCAGCAGCTGGCTGTACAACAGGTGGTAACTGTGGTACTGTAATACCCTGTGCATACGGTGGAGGTGAATTCAACAGGTAAGACAACAGAGGATCCTTTTCATGATCCTCCATCGGCTTAGTTGGACAAGATGGCAATACAGGGTAACATTTATCAATTGCCAAAATATATTTTCTATTCTCCATCTCCATTGCTTTCTCAGTCTTGTTGACATGCAGCTGCCTAGCAGACTCCATTAAAGTCAACCCTTTCTCTTTCTGTTCTTTCTTCGTTTTCCTAATTTCTCTCTGTTTGGCTTCTTTGCGCCATACGCGAAAAGAATCAAACATTGCCGGCCGGGCTTTTTTCTTGAACAACTTCATTTCTAGATTGTCTAGTATTTCCGTTTCGAAACTACCATGCGGTGGCCAACTAAGGACACCATCTTTTTTGGTATAACGGACCCATACTTCATTATACGTAATAGGACCAACAGCATGTTTACAATAGAGCTCATATGTAGGAGTTCCAATCGGAGGAACCAAACACGAATCCTCCAACCGGGAATCCCCGTTGCAACGTAACCAGGACAAAAAACAGTTACTACTGGTAGTCATGACAACAAAGACAAATTCCAACCAAAATGCGCAGAGAACTTAGGCCTACCAAAATGAACCAATACCAAAACAAAGATTATCTAAACAAGAGCAACCAATGATAATCTACGAATTAAACCAAAGCAACAAGGAACAACCAAACTGAGCGTAGCCCACTTAATACTTAACTGAAATGTGGAAGACGTCACCAAGGAGAACCCGTCTACTTCTCGCCGTACTAAGGTCTGCACCTCGGGTCCAAGACAGGGCGACAGTCAAGGCAGCGGTCCTCTGTAGCCGTCTGGGAACGGGAACCCTCGTGGAAGAGATCGTCGGGCCACTTTTACGACATGCAGGGATCGATGAAGCGGGGTACCTCCCTCCGGAATCTTCACACGAAACTTCTCGAACTTTTCAGGCTTTGGACCGGTACCGGATGACGTCGCCCCACGTTGGGCGCCAATTTGAGGTTCTGGACTTTTAAGAGTCCAGAGGTGTCAGGGAAACAACACCCGAAGACCCCTGAGTTCCTCCTGTCCCGGTGCACAAATAAACAGAGACACGGGCTTCTCGATGGCGGCGTCAAAGACCAAGGTTTATTTACTGCAGGGACACAGAAATCATAGGAACCACACAGAGGCAGAATCTACGAGACTGTTCAAATTGCATTAAGTGGGTTACTCTTTAAATACATGCAAAATGTCTTTGGGCTACATTACACGAATATTTCTCATGCCTAACCCGGTATCCCAAACAAACAGTAAATTTGACATCAAACAATAATTAGTCGCAGGTTTTCGGTATTCTATCAGGCCCTCTCGACAGTTTTCCATTCTTTGCCCGATCCTCCCCATCATAAAAATCGTAACCTCCCCATTGTAAAAGCCCAGAAGGTAAGGAGCAGAGCCAGGTGCAAAGGATTGAAATGTAGGATAAGAGGTGTTTATGGATCATAAACGGGCATGGCTACCGTCTTCGGCCTTTCAGTCAGGACAACGGACACGAGAACCAGTATAGCAGGACTGGCCTTAGGCAAGGGAGGCAGCTTGATTCTGCCTAGTCATGCAGCGTCAGCCTTTCTCGGGGCTCGAGCTTACGTGTCCTTAACAAGGTGACTCTGCCGAGGTCATCGTCCGTTCATTGACTATGTGAGGGCAAGAAACAAAATGGATGCCGTAACTAAAATGGATGCCATGACTTTAGTGACAGAATGCCCTATTTTCCAGTGAATTCATGCTAGTTGCGCAGCGAAAACACTGTCATGTATATAATGGATCATTTGCGGTTCATTGGTACCAAAATCGTGTCAGTACTACGATACCGAATTCACGGGTTCGGATCGCTACAGAACCTCAGAGTGAGGTAAGGCAGGAGTGAAGTGAGGCTGCCATGAAATACATAGGTGAGACCGCCATGGAAAAGTGAGGTGAGGCTGCCATGGAGGAGTGAGGTGAGGCTGCCATGCAGGAGTGAGGTGAGGCCGCCATGAAAGAGTGAGGTGAGGTCACCATGGAGGAGTGAGATGAGGCTGCCATGGAGCAGTGAAGTGAGGCTGCCATGAAGGAGTGTAGTGAGGCCACCATGGAGGAGTGAGGGGAGGCCACCACGGAAGAGTGAGGTGAAGTCACCATGGAGTAGTGAGGTGAGGCTGCCATGGAGGAGTGAGGTGAGGCTGACATGAAAGAGTGAAGTGAGGCCGCCATGGAGGAGGGAGGTAAGGCTGCTATGAAGGAGTGAAGTGAGGTCGCCATGAAATAGTGAGGTGAGGCTGCCATGGAGGAGTGAGGTGAGGCTACCATGAAGGAGTGAAGTGAGGCCGCCATGGAGGAGTGAGGTGAGGCTGCCATGAAGGAGTGAAGTGAGGCCACCAGGAAATAGTGAGGCGAGGCCGCCATGAAGGAGTGAAGTGAGGCCTCCATGAAACGGTGGGGTGAGGCCGCCATGGAGGAGTGAGATGAGGCTGCCATGAAGGAGTGAAGTGAGGCTGCCATGGAGGAGTGAAGTGAGGCCGCCATGGAGGAGTGAGTTGAGGCAGCCATAAAGGAGTGAGGTAAGGCTGCCATGGAGGAGTGAGATGAGGCTGCCATGCAGGAGTAAGGTGAGGCTGCCATGCAGAAGTGAGGTGAGGCTGCCATGAAATAGTGAGGTGAGGCTGCCAAGGAGGAGAGAGGTGAGGCCACCATGGAGGAGTGAGGTGAGGCTGCCATGCAGGAGTGAGGTGAGGCAGCCATGGAGGAGTGAGGTGAGGCTGCCATAAAGGATTGAAGTCAGGCTGCCATGAAGGAGTGAAGTGAGGCCGCCATGGAGGAGAGAGGTGAAGCCACCATGGATGAGTGAGTGAGGTGAGGCCTCCATAGAGGACTGAGGCAAGGCCGCCATGGAGGAGTAAGGTGAGGCTGCCATGCAGGAGTGAGGTGATGCCGCCATGAAATAGTGAGGTGAGGCCGCCATGGAAGAGTGAAGTGAGGCCACCATGAAATAGTGAGGTGAGGCTGCCATGCAGGAGTGAGGTAAGGCTGCCATGAAGGAGTGAAGTGAGACCGCCATGAAATAGTGAGGTGAGGCCGCCATGGAGAGTGAGGTGAGGCTGTCACAAAGGAGTGAAGTGAGGCCGCCATGAAATAATGAGGTGAGGCCACCATGGAGGAGTGAAGTGGGGCCGTCATGAAATAGTGAGGTGAGTCCACCATGGAGGAGTGAGGTGAGGCCGCCATGGAAGAGTGAGGTGAGGCTGCCATGTAGGAGTGAGGTGAGGCTGCCAAGGAGGAGTGAGGTAAGGCTGCCATGCAGGAGTGAGGTGAGGCCGCCATGAAAGAGTGAGGTGAGGTCATCATGGAGCAGTGAGGTGAGGCTGCCATGAAGGAGTGAGGTGAGGCTGCCATGGAGGAGTGAGGTGAGGCTACTATGAAGGAGTGAAGTGAGGCCGCCATGGAGGAGTGAGGTGAGGCTGCCATGAAGGAGTGAAGTGAGGCCACCATGAAATAGTGAGGTGAGGCCGCCATGAAGGAGTGAAGTGAGGCCGCCATGAAATAGTGAGGTGAGGCCGCCATGGAGGAGTGAGGTGAGGCTGCCATGAGGGAGTGAAGTGAGGCCGCCATGGAGGAGTGAGGTGAGGCCGCCATGGAGGAGTGAGTTGAGGCTGCCATAAAGGAGTGAGGTGAGGCTGCCATGGAGGAGTGAGATGAGGCTGCCATGCAGCAGTAAGGTGAGGCTGCCATGCAGGAGTGAGGTGAGGCTGCCATGAAATAGTGAGATGAGGCCGCCATGGAGGAGTGAGGTGAGGCTGCCATGGAGGAGAGAGGTGAGGCCTCCATGGAGGAGTGAGGTGAGGCTGCCATAAAGGAGTGAAGTGAGGCCGCCATGAAAAAGTGAGGTGAGGCTGCCATGGAAGAGTGAGGTGAGGCTGCCATGAAGAAGTGAAGTGAGGTCGCCATGAAATAGTGAGGTGAGGCCGCCATGGATGAGTAAGGTGAGGCTGCCATGAAGGAGTGAAGTGAGACCACCATGAAATAGTGAGGTGAGGCCGCCATAGAGGAGTGAGGTGAGGCTGCCTTAAAGGAGTGAGGTGAGGCTGCCATGGAGGGGTTAGGTGAGGCTGCCATACAGGGGTAAGGTGAGTTTGCCATGCAGGAGTGAGGTGAGGCTGCCGTGAGGTGAGGCCACCATGGAGGAGTGAGGTGAGGCCGCCATGGAGGAGTGAGGTGAGGCTGCCATGCAGGAGTGAGGTGAGGCCGCCATGGAGGAGTGAGGTGAGGCCGCCATAAAGGAGTGAGGTGAGGCTGCCATGAAGGAGTGAAGTGAGGCCGCCATGGAGGAGAGAGGTGAAGCCACCATGGATGAGTGAGTGAGGTGAGGCCTCCATGGAGGAGTGAGGCAAGGTCGCCATGGAGGAGTAAGGTGAGGCTGCCATGCAGGAGTGAGGTGAGGCCGCCATGAAATAGAAAGGCAAGGCCTCCATGGAGGAGTGAGGCGAGGCCGACATGGAGGAGTATGGTGAGGCTTCCACGGATGAGTAAAGGAAGGCTGACATGGAAGAGTGAGTGAAGCTGCCATGGAGGAGTGAGGTGTGGCCGACATGGAAGCGTGAGTTGAGGCAGGCATGGAAGAGTGAGGGGAGGCCAGCATGAAAGAATGAGGTGAGGCCGACATATCGATGTGGGGTGATGCTGCCATGGAGGAGTGGGGTGGGGCTGGCAACCATGTCCTGCAGTGCTTCATTTGAGCTGGTGGTTCCGGTGCTCGGCACCAGCACTTAACTATCAACACTAGCACTTGTAACAGTTTGTGGTATAGTGGCGCTGTGTCTGATTTACTGTTGATCACAACAAACAGCTGTTTATTAATTCAACCTACATTTAAAATGACTAATACCTGCCTCCCGAGCCGTTCTTACAGCCTTGGGGGTTAGAATAGCCTGAATTGTCACACTTGTAGGAATGTGATGGTTAGTAGTTGTGTTGGTACTGCCACTGGCAGCGCTGGCGCAGGCAATGGGTTGTGCAAGCTGCAGGGGCCTCCTAACGGGGGTCCTGTCACTTATATTTTTACAGACTAAGCACTGTTCTCTGCCGTACTTCGTTCAAGATAGTATTTTCTTTGTTGTAAAATTGGAATGCACGCCTTATACTATGAGTATGAATGAAATCACCGCTGATCCTAAAATGTTGCCAAAAGGGTGCAGAATCTGTTACACTTGCACCCGCTAGCAGGCTGCAGATCTCTGACTAACATGCACAGGCACTGCCCATGATGTGAGCACCAGGGCCGGCTCTAGGGCGGTGCGATCGGTGCCACCGCACCGGGTGCTGACTCTTCGAGGGGGCGCGGTGTTTGGAAGGGTTTTATGGTTTAAAAAGCACCCCTTGCTGCATTGCTGGCCTCCTGCAATTTTCATACAACCATAAAAATTTCAGGGTAACTCTGGTGATTAATGTTCTTCCTGGAGAGAGAAGGAGTTTTGTCCTGTGGAAGTATTATCTCATTTTATGGTAGCACAGAGTGTTAATGTGCCTGCTGCAAAGAATGTGTACTATGCAAATCACAAAGTGCAGATAGTTTAAATAGCTCAGTGCTTTTAACAGAGAGATCATTTGGTTACTAGCAGTGTAGATGTCACAATCCTAATTGGAACAGTGAGCTAATAACTGTCATTCAAGAGCTGCATGCAAACGGCCAGGGTATAGATTAGAGCATTATGAAGTTTTCCTGCGTCTTGTAACCTCCAACCCTGGGGTGATGTTTTAAATTCTGAGTCTGTGCCTCTCCAGACCAATCACTCTTAAATTATACTGTCTACCAGTATGGATGCCATGTGACTCACCTTTTAGTCTTCTGACTTATGTAACATTTCCTATACACTGATTTACACACATATGATTGATTGTCTATATGTAATGTATGTGTGTGTGTGATGTTAAGCGCCCTGACACCCTACACTGGTATAGGTAGCACTATATAACTAATTAAATATATCTGAGAGAGAGTGGTTATGGACGGGCCACTTTCATTTTGGTACCCGGGCCTATTTTCTGCCCCAATCCGTCTCTGCTGGTAGTCAGGAGTCAGCAGTGTGACTCCAACAGAGATTCCAATTAGGCAACACCCAGATGGTTTCACGTGGGCACTAATAGTGTGGGTCAAACCCTAGAACTACATTAACATGTATATTGGAACTTAAACATTTTTAACATTTGTTTTGTACTCAAAGTCTTGAGTTATTAGAGCAAAATGAGTTTATTTAAATATTGGGTCATACAAAATGAATTTGCCCCTCGTTATTTTGTTTTTCACGTTGTCTATCCAAGTGTTATGGTCCTATAATTCTATTGGGTATCCAGAAAGACACTATAGTACCTCAGGAGACCAAAGTCTCCTACAGAAGACATCAGAACCTCGAGGTGTCAGTATAGAACAAGAAACGTCACATGCTAAATACTTTGATTTGAAATGTATACAAAATTTTTAGGAATTGGTTCGAATTTCACCAGTAACGAGAAAAGTAAATTACGGGTCCTCTTTACAGGGGTTTAAATTGCTGATTTTGGTTTAAGAAAAAATGAGAGTTGATACATGTCATGCTTGTAAATCAATCTATCTATCTATCTATCTATCTATCTATCTATCTATCTATCTATCTATCTATCTATCTATCTATCTATCTATCTATCTATCTATCTATCTATCTATCTATCTATCTATCTATCTATCTATCTATCTATCTATCTATCTATCTATCTATCTATCTATCTTTTATTCAACCACTTTAATAAGTTACATTTATCTCTTAATTTGTTTATCAAAGTGATTGTATCTGCAAAGTTTGCATCTTCGAATAGATCTCTGATAACATTCGCAAAGACACTGAGACATTGGGTGTTGGACGGTACATTCGATTTGCATCCAAACAGTGGAGTCACTTGCTGCCAGCACTATACGTTGAAAACGTTGTAAAACTTCAGGCCCTATTAAAGCTCATCAATTATTAAAGTTAACTTTTTCTAGCTTTCTCTGCAGAAAGTTTGCATGCTAGGTTCTAGTGGCATTTTTCATACAGTCCCCCTTTTAAATGTCCTCATTCTTCATTATCAGTGACTTTAGGGATGACATACCATGACGTCAGTATTCTTATCACTGCTGATCAAGCGCATCACGCTGCCAATGCTCACCCTCCCAATGAAGCCCATAGTTCTAGGTTCACAAACTTAGTCGCCCACTCACCAAGACATCTATTTCACTCATTACACACTTACTCTTACCGTTACTTGTATTCGTTTTCATTCATCAATCCACTCATCTATTAACTACAAACCCATGTAACCATGCAATCAACACTCACCCAGACACTCGTCCACCCAACCACTCATTTACTCACCCACCAGGAGTCATTTACCAGAGAAACCTGTCCTATGACAGGAAACGCCCTTACCCACTACCCATATGTGCACTAAAATTGTGTGTGACACAAAACCGACATTAAAAACGTGAGCTTTAGGATACATTGCAGACCTTAAAAACCCGTTGGATAGTTATGTGCTGCACACATTAACCCCAAACCACAAAAAATGCCTTATCTGGGTTCAAACTCTTTCTTCTTAGCGAATTCGGTACCATCCTGTCCAGCAGTTTCTGATGTAGCTGAGACCAAAGAATATCGTACATATTTATGTTTGCAGCAAAATCGGACCCATGTTGGAGTGGCACTCTGCCCATTATCCTTGGACAACACAGATCAATATTCAGAAAAACTGGATACAATTCCAGACATAGACAAACACAAACATTGGAACATTTTGTGTAGATGTGTCAATGAACGTCAACATTAATAGACATTTTTTTTAAAAAACGTTCTTTCATCTAAGTACAGCGCCTGGCCTTTGGCCATCTGCAGCAGGGCCACGTGCACAAGTCCTGGCTCGCAGCTTGGCTCTGGACCAGCCCCGTGCCTCTGCGCCCACTAGGTACTACCTATGTATGCCAGGCCTTGGGTCAAAGTCCATATATTTGTGCGTATATATAATTATTATCGGGACTTCCAATCCCACAAAGCCCCGCTGTTTGTCATACGAATTGTAATAAATGGGGGTGAAGTCCCACCTGCACGTAATCATTTCAGCGTGTGCCTCTGAAGAAGGAAGATATACTTTTGAAACGCGTCAGGCGAGACGAGAAATGACTGTCTTATAGGTATCAACAACCAGGTGGACGTTTATACCCTGAATAAAGGCTTGTTGCCTTATGGCTGTGTGGAGTGCAGCTTGCTTGCTGGGGCAATGTGAAGCGTAATATATATATTACGTATACACGCCCCGTGGACCACCACCTCCCGGGGCTTTGCCACTTAAAACGTGGGGGCAGCATGTAGGCCCCCGCAGCCCCGGGGACCACCACTTCCCCAGGGCTCTCGTAAAAAAAAAGAACCTGTGTGGGGAAGCTCGAGCCCCCCTACACGGCCCGGGGACCACCACCTCCCCGGGGCACTAAGTATGGAAATGCGGGGGTCCGTTACGGACCCCCAAGCCCGGGGACCACCACCTCCCCGGGGCTTTACACTAGAAGGGAGGGGGGCTGTGCAGCACCCCTCCTGGAGCTCTCCATAGCCCTGGGGACCGCCACCCTCCAGGGCCGGCTCCTGCAGTTTTCCGGGGTGCCATGCGGCTCCCACCCTGCCACAGCAAACTCTACTTTGCTTCATTGAAGTGGGAGCAGGAAAACCTGCTCTTGCTTCAATGAAGCAAAGCAGAATTGCTTTTTCACAAGGGGTGCTGCATGTCTGCAGCTCCCCTTGTGGAAAAGCAATATCGGCTCCCGCAGGAGGCGGGGAGCCGGTGAGACTGTGGGGGGATTGGGACTCCCCCACGGTCCTCAACGGACAAGCTAGGCCCCGGGGGATGATGTCCCCCGGGCCAGAAGTGGCCCGGGAGGGGGGCCACGCGGTCCCCCACCCCTGTAAAAAAATAATGATAAAAAAAATTGACAGGCCGGCCTCCGGCGATGGGGTCCCCGGGGCCATAATTGGCCTGAGGAGGGGGGCCACATGACCCCCCCTCCAACAAAAAATAACTAAACAAACAGGGTGGCCAGGCCCCAGGGGATGGGGTACCCGGGGCCATAATTGGCCTCTAGAAGCCCCCTCCTGTTTGGAAAAAACAAACAAACGGGTAAGGCCCTGGGGAATGGGATCCCCAGGGCCCCAAAAAACAGAAAGAGAAGGGGCGCCACACAGCCCCCCTTCTAAAAATAAAAGATCCCTGGGGGCCAACTAGCCCACCAGGTACCTCCAGTAAGCGCCAAAGAGTTGCGTTGCAGAGAGGTGTAAAAAGTTGCGTGGCCTCGGACCACCTCTCTGCAACGCAGCTCTGTGGCACTTACTGGAGGTACCTAGTGGGCTAGTTGGCCCCCAGGGACCCTCAGGATTCAAGGGTACTTAGTCCCCCAACTAAAAATGCGCCACGCGGCACGTTTGCACACTTGTCAGATCAGGCCCTGCCGTCTCCCTGCACCACTGTGGCATGTTTTAAGTTGGGGGATTAATTCCCATTCAATCCCGAGGGTCCTTGGGGGCCAACTAGCCCACCAGGTACCTCCAGTAAGCGCCACAGGACTGCGTTGCAGAGAGGTGGTCTGAGGCCACGCCCCTTTTTGCACCTCTCTGCAATGCAGCTCTGTTGCGCTTACTGGAGGTACCTGGTGGGCTAGTTGGATCTCAGAGACCCTCAGGATTCAAGGGGACTTAATCCCCCAAATTACAACGTGCTAGGGGGTGCATTTGCACAGGGCTGCAGGGAGGGGGCGGGCCTGATATAACAAGTTAGCAATCCTGCCGTGTGGGACTTACTGGTGGGAATAAAAGGGGTAGTTGGCCCCCAAGGTTGACGTTGGGGGCTACTACTCCTCCTGTTACCTCCAGTAAATCCCACACAGTGGGATTGCTAAGAGGTGTCCGGAGGCCACGCTCACCTTTCACTACCACTCTGGAAACGCGACTGCTATGTTATAGTTAGAAGTTAGCATTTAAAAACCTTTGAAATTCACTGAAAAAACCATTGGTTTCAGGGACGTTATAGTTAGTTGGACATTTCACTCGTACAAAAGCAGAGAAATTCGGCCGTTATAGTTAGTTCAGCTAACTATAACTCGCGCCCCCGCAATGCACTGCTGATGATGTCACATATTACATCATTCATGACATGGTCAGTGACATCACTGATGACATCACTGATGACATCTCATATGACCTCACTGATGATATCACCGATTACATCATCCACGTGAAAACCTGATGCACCTCCTCACACCCTAATATAACCTTTGATACACCCACTCTAAAATACAGACTACCATTTTCAAAACCATAGACACACCAATACCAGTTACTACATACACTCTAAAAAGCAAAACACACTAGATGTTGGACGGAATGTTGCACATTGGCAAAACATTCACCCCCAGTCACAGATCTGGGTTTAATCCATCGTTATTTTGCTCACCACACCACCCCAGTTCAGACATGGCCATATGCAAATCAGTCTTGACCCTGTGCCTCATGGGAACAGTCCAGCCCGAACTACCAAGCCACGTCTTCCTTGGACCGGAATCAAGCATCCTAGGGCCGGTTTCGGGTTTCACCCCTCTTCAGCCAGGATAGCTTGACTCCAGTGGCGTAGTGAGCACGGGACCCACGTCTGGGCATACCCTTCCCACATAGGGCGAACAGCAAACACGCTAGATGATGGACGGAAGCGCTCACAGTTTGAAATGCCACACCTACGTGTTAGTTCTCCTTTTATTGATAGGTCTCCAAGGTTTCAGCAGAGTCCTTAAAACAACAATTCAGCATGCCTTTAAAAGTTCTTCTCTGCCAAACATGTTTCGGGCTTCTTCCGCCCTTGATCACTGGCTTCTGGCAACAGGATAACGACAACAGTTTCCAGCACACCTGCGCTGTTTAAATATAATATATATATATATCAGACTGAAGCAACTGGTCTCCTCCCCAGCCCACTCGGTCGACACATACTCAACCCCATCTTCTCCGCAGGCAACAACATCTCTGTCAGCCACACCTCTGAAGTACATTGGACAGACCACCACTGTCTCCACTTCCCCAGACCCACCGAACACCACTACACCCACCGTGACCAATGTAGAAGCTGGACCAAATCTCCGAAGACCAACTCGCGACCTCCCTCAGCAAAGCCCCACCACCACTGATACCAACACCTAAGCACGCAACCTCCACCGATGAATCTCCAACTGGCCCCCCATAGGAAACCCTCCAGCAAGCAGCCCTCCAAGAAAGCCAGCTTGTACTCCCCCAACCTCCAAGAGTCCAGGCACACCTGCAGACAGCTCAAAAGAAGATGGAGAAGCAGCAAGACCTCGGTGGTCTATGCAGCACTCAAGATCGCTGTCACCGCACATCACCTCATCAGATGCACAGGAAAACTGCCATAGAGGAACGCATCAATGCCGATGCACACAACAGCACAGAACTCTTCACCGTGCTCAAAGAATTCACCAAACCCTGCACGGACACCACAAACATCAGTAGCGGCTCATGGAGGGAGTGCCACAGGGTGGTGAGGTGGGGTGGGGGTGGGGCAGGATGGAGGGTAGTAAACTGCGGCTCACAACCGACCCGAGTAATGTAACCTAATAAATAAATAAAACGAATCTCATTGCTCGCTCTGAAACGCATTTGGCATTTCAGCGCGCGCTATGAAATTCGTTTTATTTATTTATTTATTTACAATACTCCGGTCGGCTGTGAGCCGGAGTTTACTACCCCACACCCTGCCCCTCCCCTGCCACGCCCCACGGCACTCCCTCCACGAGCCGCTATTGACAGACATCCCCTCTTTCCACCTCAAGATTTTAGACATCCACGACAGCTTCGCCATCCAGGACCCACCCACCCCAACCGCAACCACCACAGCTGAATGCTCTAGATCCCAGCTGACACTGCTCAACTGGACCACCCTCACCACTGAGGACACCCATAGGATCATGAAAACCATCCACTCTAGGGCCCCCCTCGGACTCCTGCCCATATCACATTTTCAACTGAGCAGGTGCCGCCATCGTCCCAGAAATGTGCTGCGCCATCAACTGCTCCATTGAATCCACCACCTTACCTGAAGACTAGAAACATGCAGAGATCAACCCCCGGCTGAAGAAATCCTCGGCCGACCCAACGGACCTCAAGAACTACAAACCCATCTCTCTGCTCCCCTTCCCAGCCAAAGTCATCGAGAAGGCAATCAACACTCAACTCACAGAATTCATCGGGACAAACCACACCCTGGGCCTTTACCGATCTGGCTTCAGGAGCAACCATAGAACTCTGGCTGCACTCCTCACAGCAACTGATGACATCCACATTCTCCTCGACAGAGGCAAAACCGCAGCTCTCATCCTTCTGGACCTCTCTGCCACCTTCGACATCGTCTCCCACCACAACCTCTGCACAAAACTCACACTGTTCTCCTCAAATCCTACAGAGATCAGCTGCAAAGTCCCCCAGGGCTCCTCTCTGAGCTCCACCCTCTTCAAAATCTAAATGGGCCTGCTCGCACCATTGTCTGAAACCACATACTCGACATAGTTTCCTACGCAGATGACACACAGCTGATCCTCTCCTTCACTGACAAACCTACAGAGACTAAGAGCAACTTCCATGAAGGGATGAAAGCAGTAGCTGCCTGAAACTCAACTCTGACAAAATCGAAGTCCTCATTCTGGGCTCCACTCCCTCCACTTGGGATGTCTGCTGGCGGCAAGCAGCACTAAGAACCGCCCCACAACCACAACTACGCACGCAACCTTGGCATCATCCTCGACTCTTCGCTCTATATAAACCCCCAAATCAACACCGTATCATCCTCCTGCTCCCACACACTCTGCCTCCTCTAAAATATCTTCAAATATATCCCCACGAGTCCAGGAGAACGGTCACCCAGGCGCTCATCAGCAGCGAGCTTGACTACGACAATGCACTCTACGCCGACACGACCTAAAAACTCTGAAAGAAGTTGCAGCGCCTCCACCAGACGTATCCTGGATATCCTCCACCGAAACCACATCTTCGGTCACCTGAGAGACCTCCAATGGCTTCCAGTCAACAAAAGAATCACATGCAAGCTCTTCACACACGCCAACAGAGCCCTGCACAACACTGGACCCGAATACCTCAACCACGCCTCTTCTTCTACATACCGACCAGACACCTCTGCTCTGCCTATCTGGCCTTGGACACTCTCCCACGGATCCGAAAAACATTGGCTGGAGGAAAATCCTTCTCCTACCTCGCTGCGAAGGCCTAGAACTTCCTACCTGTGCACCTCATGCAATCACAGGCTCTGCCTCAATTCAGAAAGGACCTCAAGTCCTGGCTCTTCAACTTAACTCTAGATTTCCCTCCAGCACCTTGAGACCCTTATGGGTGAGTAGTCACGCTCTATAAGTACCCCCACATGTATAAAGAGACCCAACTGTAGAAATTCAATAAAAGTGGAATCCACAAACTTAAGGAGTCTGAATTTACCCCAACAAAATTTGACAAGTGGAGATGTGTCAAGAATAAATATTGTTTGACAGCTATCAGGGATTAAATCATCAAAGCACCAACAATACTAAACATATACCAATGTTACACACCTGCATACTCTATCCTTACTATAAACATGAATGCATAGTAGTAAAATAAATGTTCTAACCTGACCGAAGCAGCTGCACTCTTCCAACCTTGCCCACAAAGATCCACTGACTAAAGAAACAGATGCACAATCTTCACGGATGTAAAAAACAAATAGCTGTGTTTAAAATAAAAAAAGACAATTTATTCAATAGCAATTAATGGAAAAGTGTGAGAACTATTTAAAAAGTTTCTTTAACCCTTTCTGCGTCGTGCGAATTTTCGCGCTGTGCGGGCGTTTTATTGAGTGGGTGGAGTTCGGATGGCCCCCGGCCGTCCTCCGCACACGCCCACTGTGACGTTGGATGGCCGAGGGCCGTCCGAAGCACACAGGGGGTTAAAAACTGTTTAAAATTTCGAAAATACATTTAAAAATAAAACAATACAAATTATATTTTGTAGCATTTACATGTGAACCAAATTATAAAAACATTTTAGTCATTACATAATTTCATAAAGTTATTTTTTTAAAGTATGTGTCTCTAAATGTATTTAAATCTTTTTTAATGTTATGTTAAATTATGCTTGTGTGTATTTATTATAAATGACCATAATTTACAAAATATGATTATGAATGATAAGCTCGTTAGAAATGTAATGGGGCAATTCTATTAAAAATATCTTTCTAAAACTTTTCTCATACTCCAAAAATAAATAACCACACCATAAACATAAAAGTAATCAATCAAATAAAGCCTACCCACCATTAACTCCTAATTCCCTTACATCTTCATCCTGAGAGCAAAATTGCCATACACAAGCAATAAAAACAATGGGCCCGATTCACAGAAGTAATCTGAGAGGAAAGTCTAACTTTATGATTTTCGTTATCAACAAAGGGCATTTCCGAGTGGTAAAGTTGGACTTTAGGTCTAACTTTAGACCAAAAGTCTAATTTAGACCAAATGTCTAACTTTAGTAGTAGTAAAGTTAGACTTTTGGTCTAAGTTAGATTTTTGGTCTAAACTTAGACCAAAAGTCTAACTTTACTACTCGTAAATGCCCTTTGTGAATACCGAAAGTTGAAAAGTTGGACTTTGGTCTCATATTACTTCTGTGAATCAGGCCCCAAAGATGTTCAAAATTATTGATAAAAACCCCAACCTATACAATAACCATAAACACCCCAAAAATACCTGCATCAAGCAAGAGTGCCAATTTATAAAAAGAATATTTTTTAAAAATCCAACCCGGAAAATAAACACCAACAACCCAAGAGCAAATACTCATACCCCAAAAATATTTTTCTGTAAATTAAAATGTTCCCCATAGAACCCATGCATCCTGCTCCTACGATCAAAAGCAGCACTAACAATTAATAATCCAACCCACAAATAAAGAAAACTTACACACCTTATAAACTAATCCCAAGGACCTAGTTAATATTTGTTCATTCTTTTGGGGGGATGGGGGAAGAAACCATCCACAACCCCCATTACCACACTCAAGTCAAAGAATCTTTATTCGGTGATTAAAAAACACCATAAAAGCACACTCATATTTACATATTAAAAAGTCATTAAACATTTCAGGGTTCTTTGTACAGTGAATTAACAAAACATAAATACAACAATATAGCCATATTTAACACTTAAAAGTTAAAGTAAAAACATTTCAGTCTTCTCCTCTAGTAAGCCTTAAACGAAGTGCTACCTTGATAAAGTTCATAATACTACACAGTGTTTGGGGTTCCTCAGCTTTCTGTAAGAATACAAGTGCCTCCCTAGCGTGGACCAAATTAGCATTTTTCAAAATATTTACAAGGTATCTGCGTCTGGGCATTGAGTAAAAGGGGCAGAGTAGAACAAAATGAAGGGAGTCTTGCGGAGACCTGTTGTCGCAGCCGCAGGGCCCCTTCTGTTCTATTGATGTAGCAAACCCCGCTGGTGATGCCAACATAAATGGGAGAAGGTTCAATCTGAAACGGCACATCAGGAACCTATCCTGTGCATTGTACATGAGGAACAAGTATGGCTCCATACCTTCCACGCTCTTCACTAGGTGATGGGCCCTCACTGTCTTTTTACACCCTTCAGCCTCATCTCTGCGTAGGTTTTTCCGCTCTAGAAAAATTCTCCCTACATGCAGTTTATTCTGGGCTACAATAGTTACAGGATGAGTAAAGAGGTTCCCAAAACATAGCTCCTCCAGGGTATTCTTCACATAAAGGAGCCAGGGGATGCGCATACACTTGTCCCTTTTTAGGCAGTCCAATAAGATTTCTCTACTAAGTGTCGCATCAGGATTGTACCAGATTTTTAACCAAGCGATAATAGGCCTCAATTTTATCAAATCTTCTATATATGGTCTCCCTAGCTCCCTATGGGCAATCAAACCAGCAGTACTTTGTGGTACCCTCAAGAGTGATTTCAGATATTTATTTTCTTCACGTTGGATACTAGTGGTATTGACAAAGCCCCATACTTCTGCCCCATAAATTACCTTGGAGCATGATACTGAGCTGTACAGATTTATCACCTGTTCCGGGGACCATCTTCCTAGCCTCCTGCCATAGCTAGCAATTGCCCCGTTAGATGCAATCATTTTACCACAACGTTCCTCCACCAGGGTATCAAACCGCAGGGCACCATCGAATGTTACACCAAGGTATGGAAACGTTTTGACCTCTTCCACAATGTGGCTCCCTATTTTGTATGTAAATTTAGAGGTGGTTTTTTTCCCCGCCAGGAGCACATAGGATTTACTCAGATTTACAGAAAGGTCCAAGGCACTCATGAACCTAACAAAACCATCAATCAGGATTTGTAGGCTCCTTGGTGTCCGTGCGATCAGTACCGCGTCATCTGCATAAAGCAGAACAGGAATATGACGCGACCCAACCCTTGGGCAATCTGCCTTCAGACCCAACAGAAACTGCTCCAAATTATTAATATAAAGGGAAAACAAAAAGGGAGCAAGAATGCAGCCTTGTCGGACTCCACTCTTACAGGGAAAAGAACTAGTCAGCCCCCCCTCCCTATTAAAGCGGACTTTGGCGATGGTGTCACTGTGCAGTTCCCTCAATATATTAATTAGACCACTCTCTATCCCCATACTAAGCATCATGCCCCACAATTTTTCCCTATTGACGTGATCGAATGCTGCTGCCAGATCCATGAAACCCATGTAAATGGATTCATCACTAGCCATGGTATACTTGGCAGTCAGCAAATAAATAAAGGTTCAGGCACTGGTCACTAGTGGACCTCCCTGCCCTAAATCCGTATTGAGTGTCCGAGAAGATGTTTTTTTCCTCGGTCCACTCGGACAGTCTATTAAGAATTGCCCTCCCCCAAAAGTTTTGCTGACACATCAATCAGGGAGATCGGGCGGTAGCACTTTGGGTCATCCCTGTTGCCCTTTTTGAAAATCGGCACAATTACTGCCGTGGACCAAGACGGGGGCAGGCCACAGATGATAGCAGTATTAATAACCCTTGTCATTAGGGGAGCCCAGAGTTCGATGTTACTCAAAAACAGATCAGGGGGGATTCCATCAGGCCCCGGAGCTTTATTTTTGGTCAGGCCCTCAATCCCTGCAATGATCTCCTTAATGGAGAATTCTACCAGTGGAGCCTCAGTTGGAATGGCCGGTAGGTCTACAGTAGAACCAGGCTCATGATTGTACAGGCCCCTATAGTGGTTAACCCACTGCTCTGGGAGAATATTGGCCCCTATATCCGGGGTATCTTTTTCCTGGAAAGTTGGGTTATTAATTATTTTCCAAAAGCCTGCTAGGTCCTTTCTTTCCCCCGCTTCTCGTAAATCTGCCCATGCTTCCGCCTGCAAGGCAAGTTTCCTCCTCTTAATTTCCTTTTTATAAATTTCTCTGCACACCTTAACTTTGTGGGGGACCCTTGGTTTAGTTTTAAGGCATCTTTTCAGCTCCCTCAAAGCTTTAGAGCAGTCTTTGTCGAACCATCGGGGATTCCCGTGGTTCTTAAATGGGACACTAGTCTTTAGCAAACCATCGACCAGATTAGCGATCTGGTCGAAAGCTTCCATTATCCTTGGTCCGCGGACTTCTGTGTCCAAACAATCATAGCAAGTATGCCTGCGTCCACCAGGCCCTTGTAGAACTTTTCCCCGTCTATTTTAGCCCATTTAAGTCTCCTGCCTTGGTCTGTTGCTCTCTCAGTGAAGGTGCGTTGAACTCTAATACTAATAAGACCCACCATATACTGCAGCTCCAAAACAAGAGGGTTATGGTCACTAAAGCCACTCCATTCGATCCCTACACTAGTTGTCTTATTAATTAAGGACCTTGAGACCAGAATGTAATCTATGAAGGAAGAGCATCCTCTACCCTTAAATGTGGGGGGGAGTGTGCCATCCTCCTGCATCCCTACCATATTAATGGTGTGTTCAAGGTCATATTTAAACCGTAACATTCTGAAAGCTGAGCCCAACGGCGTATGAGAGAAATGCGGTCCCTTCTCCATAGGGCATCGGGACCAATCTGTACTTATTTGGACCAGTACCGGGCACAAGTGGCAATTATAATCTCCCATAACCACCAACCCATGTGGCTGCCCATTTTTTTGGCCTGTTATGACCTGGCCCAACCTATTATCTAATTCAGTAACAAGAGAGATGTTAGATCCCGCTATCTCGTTGTTATAAAGGTTTACTGCAACAAATCTAAGACCTTTCCCAGTGAACCTGACTGCCTGAATCCTGTGGCAATTCCAATCAAGGCAAGTGTAACTTCCCGGAAGGCTCAGATCTATATAAATAGCTAGACCTCCCATGGCTCTCCCTGATCTTGATTTTTGAGCAGGAACAAAAAAACACTTATACCCTTGCAGGTGGAAATTATTCTCCTGGGCCCAGGTCTCCTGCAGACAAATTACATGGAATTTTCTGATATAGTCAAGCCACTCTTTGTTATTAAATTTCCCAGCCAGGCCAGCTATATTCCATGAGATAATTTTTAGTGCCTCACCCCCCTGGACCCCTCCTCCCTGTGACCCACCAGGTGATTCTCGCACTTGTTTTCCCAATTCCGATCCCTGTGCGTCACCTATACATGCAATATCTACAACCCTAGGTTCATCCAGCACATAACTCCGGGCGCAACTTGATGACTTTTGTTTTGTCTCGGGGCTGTGCTTCTCCCACTCAGCATTTGGAACCCCTCTACCCCCTATACCCCATATACCATTATCTCTTTGTCAATCTACCCCCTCAAGACCATCCAGGCAGTAGAACTGATTGAATGTATGGAAGGGTAGCTCTGGGCAGCTAAATAATGGCCTGGGATTGAACTCGTGATGAACACCCCTTCGACCCACCCTTTCCCAGTTGTCATATGAACGGGTCACGTGTACAGGGGCTGGGGTGGGGGGAAAGAAGAAAGACACATGAAGTGTTTGAATTGTTGTTACCTGTGATCTATTCTTTCCCTGGCATATGTGAGCAACTGTTCCAGCATCCCTGAAGCTCACCAATATGCAATCCCCTATGATGGATTTGCGTGTTCTCCCTATCCAAGGCACCCTTCTGACCATTATGATCTCATTGCTTAAGTGTACGGGTAAGGGTCTATTCAAATTTAGCCACTTAATCACCCTACTTTTCAGAGCACAGAAATCCTCGGCTTCACCTGCCTCTAGTGGTGGGACGCCCGCCATGACTACTGTAAAGTCATTCGCCTCTGGTGGTAAATTGGGTCTAAGTGGCCTGGGGGGAAGCTTCATTAGTGGAGTCGGTGCAACACTATCTGGGGGCTGTACCGGGGGAACAGCATTTGCAGGGGGTATAGGTCCTATGGGGTTAGGTGGCTTATTTGGGGCAGGGTTATTCCTCTGGGTTTGTGGTGGGGCGGCCGCAGTTGCAACCTGTGAGGGAGCAAGATGCATAACACTTTTTGGAGCTGTTGGGGTGGCAATAGGTTTAGGAGCCCTCTCATGAGAGTTGGCCGGATTTTTCATACTGCTTAGTGTAGCCTCAAGAATGGTTAGTCTGATTTCCACTTTTTTGATGCTTTCACTAATTGGTGACAAAAGTGACCTAAGCAGGAATTCCAAATTACCCAGCGGAGCAACAGAGAGGGGGGCATTAACAATGTTGCTAGCCGTCTCTTTAGTCAGGACGGGAGCCACACCATCCTGTGCAGCGGGTTTAGAATGTAAGTCAGCCACCGTTGTCACAGTTGATATGGAGGGTTTGGATGACTTCCCAAAATCAGAATGAGGGATCTTTAGTTTGTTTGTAGCCTGGGCACCCCTCGACTTCCTCCTACGTTTGTTTGGTGGGGGCCCAAAAACCCCTTGTGCTACAGCTATTTTAGGTTTGGCTTTCCTAGACTTTGATGCTGGGGGCGGTTGAGAAATTAAGTCAATCGTCCCCCTACTTGGGCTTGTGCTACTCACTGGGGTTGAGCTCATAAGTACCACTGGGGGCGTTTTTGTAACATCCCTAAGCAGGATCGGAACATCTTCATTTAGTGTCAAGTCTTCGCTAGGTGTGGGAGGATAGTCTCCTAGGGGTCTACCTTTCAAATTATCTATAGAGCGTCTCCGCTCAGCTCTGAGCCGGCTTAATGTGTTCTCCTTGTCCCCATCTCCCCCCGCCCGAGGAAAGTAATTCTCTAAGGTCATATTTTTTGTTCCTGCCTGCCTTATGGGGGTACTTTCCTTTACCGGGGACGGCATGGTATCTTAGAGTGTGATGATAGCTATGGGGCAATTTATCAGCTTGTTGTGCTAGGGACTTAATGGCAAACGGCAGAACCAAGAGGGTAGGCCCAGCCCGGCCTACTCCGGCCTATGACGGCCACAGACGGCCCCGCCCTTGTCCCGGGCTTCTCCCGGCGCCCTCCCGCGCGCTCCCGCGCAGCGGGATCCCAGTGCAAATATAAAAGAGAAGGAGGTGGGGTGGGGGGCGTGGCAGTCAGGGAGAGCGACCCAGGTGTTGTGGGTTGACCTCACGCAGGGGCTCCTGGGAGTTGGAGTCCCTGCGGGTCCGCTCGCAGCCCTGTACTTGCCTGCCAAAGCCCAGAGTCCGGTGTCCAAGATCAGAGCCCCTCTATGCTCAAGGCGCCTCTCTCCACACCGCGAAGCGGGACCCGCGAAGCGGGTCCTGCGAGGAGCTGCGGCAGAAGAAAAACACCACAGGTGCAGGGAACAGCCCACGGCGAAGTCCAGGCAAACAAGGTATCCCACGTCGATCAGGAAGGGGGCTGCTTTCAAGTGCTAGGGCGGGGGCGTGGCAGTCAGGGAGAGCGACCCAGGTGTTGTGGGTTGACCTCACGCAGGGGCTCCTGGGAGTTGGAGTCCCTGCGGGTCCGCTCGCAGCCCTGTACTTGCCTGCCAAAGCCCAGAGTCCGGTGTCCAAGATCAGAGCCCCTCTATGCTCAAGGCGCCTCTCTCCACACCGCGAAGCGGGACCCGCGAAGCGGGTCCTGCGAGGAGCTGCGGCAGAAGAAAAACACCACAGGTGCAGGGAACAGCCCACGGCGAAGTCCACTCACAAAAACTCTATCTACTACTTTTCTATGCTTTTCAGAGGTGAGCCCTGCATCCCTCTTTTACCCCACTCATACCACTTTTCCAACCTTATGCACTACTTTTCTATGGTTTGGGGGATAAACCTCCAACTCAGCATTATTCCACTTCCTAAAACCTACTTTTCAATCCTTATGGGATGGCAACCACCCAGCCCCGCTTCTACCCCACTCACACCACATGTCTAACCCTCTTAACCACTTTTCCATACTTTTGGGGAGGGTAAACTCCCCCAGCCCTCCTTCTGATTCACTCCCTCAAAACCTATTCACAACTTTTTCTCCCTTTCTTCACACTCCCACCACATTTCTAAAGCTTATCTAAACCTACCTACATGCGTGGTAAAGTCATGTGTTGTAAAGACATGCATGTTAAAGGTGTGAGTAGTAAAGGTAAATGCATGGTAAATCCTTCAAGATGAAGATACCAAATGGAAAAATCCTAATTATAAAGATTACATACCCCTTCCAAGACCCTCTGGCAAGCACAGGCTTGTTTCAACATGCCAACTTAAGCTGGAAAGACAGACAGGCTGTGAAACACGCATGTCCATGGGTTACTAAGTGATAATACGTATTAGGTAACAATACCAGGGCTTATAGTTCCAACCTCAGGCTTTTCAAGAAGGACTTTCTGCTGGTCAGGCAAAGGCACTACTATGTTTGCACTACCAAGGCCGGTAATTACATTCAAGAATTGATTAAAACATATTGTTAATTAACTAGTCAGTCCGCTAAGGAGAGTGTGATAAAATTGCATTACCAAGAATTATGTGCTTATGTGGGTCCTTTTCTTCATCAGAAAATAAATGATCAGAGACAAATAGTTTAGAGGGTAATTATAAGTTTGGCGATCCAATGCACCGCTAAACCCTCGGTGGCGGTCCGTCTGCCGTATTATGACTTTGGCCGTAGGACCGCCAAAGGACCGCTGCAACCGCCGGGGATCAGCAGTGTGCAGTGGTAAGAAGCCCCAATATGCTGGCGATGCCGCTACAGCACCGCAAAGCATATTAGGAGATTCCTCACCGCTTCGAAAAGTGTGGCCGTGAGAAAACAAAGGGGGGCCTTACAGGGCTCCCTAGTGCCTCAGGACCTGGAAGTTTATGCAGGGGGGCATGTTGTGTGCACCCCCTGTCTTTCTGCACCCCCTGTTCCTGTACAGCATGGTCTTCACAGTCCATGCCATGCAGAAACATGCTTTGGCGCTCCCATTGCAGTCCTTTTCTAAGGCTCAGATACGTGCCTTTGAAAGCCACCGCCGTGCACCTGCCAAAGCAGGACCGCCGGCCAGGATTACAACTCATAATCTGGTGGGTGGTGAGCGGATGGGTTTAGTGGTGTGGCAGCTGGGCGCTGGCATGGGGGCCCACTGTCACACTGCCAAACTCATAATTAGGCCCTTAGTAAATGCAATTTTCCAATGTGGTATTCATTCTCCAGAACTGAAAAATGCCATTCTATTAGTTCTCATGAAGAAGGCACACTTCCCATGAAAGTTATAGACCTATAGAAACAATTTATTTTATGTAAAAAATAACCAGAATCTAAAGCTAAGGCTCAACTGCAAGAATATTTTTAGGTCAACTACCTATTTGCAGATTTTCAATCAGATTTTTTGCTCGGGCACAGATATTGAAACCACATTGCTTTATATTTGGGAACATCTTCGAATCAGAGGTGTCATGCTGTTCTGATTTTATTATATTTATCTTCAGCATTTGATACTGGGGACCACCGGTTCTTGCAAGGATTTAGAACAGCAATTGGAAAGTGAGCAGTAGCAGCCACTACTATTGCGAAGTGGTGGGGGAGGGGGAACACAAACAACAACATAAAAAGAATTATAAATAAAGAAAATTGGACTTACCTGCTTCGACGGCTGATGCATTTCTCCCAATCCTCGCGTCCTTGTCAGGAACCTGCTGCACACGGTGCAGGCTCCCAGCTCCCAATCCTAGCGCTGCTCATATGCTGGGAATGCTGAGATTGGTCTGAGCTCCTTGGTTCGGCGTTCAGGCATAGACTGGGAGCCTGTGTCGGTTTCTCCACCCAGCTGTACAATGCAGCTCAGGTGGAGAAAGGCCAAGTGCGCATGATGCTTTGGTCGGCCCCAGAGGGCCGGCCAAACCGTAATGCACACTTGGCAGTGCCCACCCCTCCACCCTCCTCCATGGTGCTGCAGCGTAAGTGTGGGTGGCCTCTCCCCTCTCTCGGCTCGCAGTTTCAGCCTGCAGGACTAAAAGTAAAATGATAATAAACATGCTTTATTATCATTTTATTTTTGTCCTTTGCCTCTGCTGGGGGAGGCAAGGCTTCTCCGCCATAACAAAGGAGCTATCCCTGAAAGTGAGGGAACAGGGTGTAGGATTAGATCTGCTCATTTCACTAGAAGAGCTCCAAGAGGGTCTAGGTGGGGCATTTATCATGTATTTCTTAAGGGTTGGCTTGTGTGAACTGTTAGTGATCAGCACTTCCCCCCTTTAGTCTTTTTCACTGTTCAGCAATATATGAGAATCTTACCCAGAAACATATTAATGTATTGCAAGCAGTACAAAATTGAGCCATTAGAATCCTATTTGGACTAATAAAATGTGATCATATTGGCAGCTACCAGACCCAGTTGAGCATGTTTATTTGAGCAACACAATAAAGAGCATATTTACTAGAAAATGGCACAGTATGGCCCTGCAAGCCACCTCGCTGCGTCGGGCTGCATCATTAGGAAAGTCCAGAGATGCGTCGTATTTACAGGAATAGGGCGCATCCCTGTGCTTTCCCTCTGTGCTGGCGCACAATTGGCTGCCTAGCGCCAATGCAGGCACCCTTGTACCATGGTGCAAGTGGGCCTGCGTTGCTGGAATGATTGTTTTCCACTTCCACTGGCCCCAAAGGTTCCATTTTCCTCTTGCACCCGGAGTTGTTGGGATAAAGGTTTGGAACCCGCTTCCACCAGATTTACACCATTTATCTCGATTACAAAATATTACATTAAAATTTAAAAACATATTTTCAAGATACATCTTCTGTTTTGACTGACTGACACCCTCTGTAAAGTGATGATACCTTGGGATTTAAATATGGCGTCCTGTTCTTAGTTGCCAATCGGAGTACTGGGTTCTGGAAGAACTTCGGGTTGTTTTATGATGTTGCATGATATTTATTGTTTCTAGTGTTGTTTTTAAACCTACTGTTTTGTACTATTTGTTTGTTATCCTCCTCCTTGAAGCTAGATTGTTTTCTGGTAATGTTGCATAATATCAAATGTAATCAATACAGCAGTCACACAGTATGAAACTCAGAGCAAATGATACAGCATTAAACTTGTTTTCAAAGTACACAACATACCTTCCGAAATGAGGGAAAATTGTAGATTTTCATTTTCAAAATCACATTAACACCATTGGCTGCTCTTTTGAATACATTAATACATGCACAATTTGTCAGCATCAAAAATGAAAATATGAAAAAACTAAGCATCAGCACACAAATATGGCGTTGCTTCAATATAGATTTTTACAATTAACATGGAGAGCAGGGTATTTAAAGAAGCTGTTATGCTACTTTATCATACAAAGAATACAAGTGTGCCTAACATTATTGACCCGATCAACGCTGAGTGGCACATGCAGGCAGAGTGATGGCATCCCCACAGGACGAGTCCAATTATTGTCAGGCAGAGATAAAGAAAATACTGATCACCTAAGGACAATCGTGGACTGCATGACTCGCCGGAGGGTGGGGTGGTGGGTGGGGGGGTGCGTGGGGTAGAGGGGGTAATTAAAAAATATTAAACTTATCTTCAACTCCGGTCCTGCACTGCATCGCTTCTCCTCTCTCTGTGCCGCCACCTTACAGGAAGCAGGCAGCCTCCATCTCCTCCCCTAAGCCAATCACAATGCTGCAATGGCAGTATTGTGATTGGCTAGGACACCAACCCCACAGGCGTCTATGGGGAGGCCCTTTTCTCTAAGTAGGCTGCATCCAGCCTACTTAGAGAAAATGTAGGGTGCGTATGACTGGTTTGGTCTGCCCTGGGGCCGCCCAAACAGTCAGCGCACTCAGAGTGGGCAAGCCACTCCTCCCCTGGACTCTTGCAGGACCGCCCACCCGCCCGCCCCCAAACAGGCATACCCTTCTGCTTACTTGCAGCTCGAGAAGCAGAAACATAAAATAGTATTTAAAATACCATTTTATGTTTCTGCTTCTCGCACTGCGAGAAAGCAGTGGGGTGACGCTCGTCCGCCCACGTGGAGGAGCCGCCCCTGCCTAAGGACAGAGAAGTCGGACACTATATCTGATCTATGCTTGGAACATAAATCAGCAATTAACCTTGCTGAAAGATCCATGACAGAGCTCCCCAGGGAAGTGACCGTAACTTTGCCCCTATTTCACCATACTCCAACCAGCCTAAGGTCGCCGTGTGTGGCGGCCTTACTGGTGTCCCCAGCCCCACTGTCTGTGCTACACTCGACATCTCCTTGGGGGTCTGACATGCAGTTGCCAGTGGTGGTGTTTGAGACTGCTTTTCCGCACATACAGACTGATGTAAAGGAGCAATATACAATGAATATCGTTTGGGTTGATCCAATATGTGATTGACACAATAAATAGAGGCT
The DNA here is from genome assembly GCF_964204655.1 of Triturus cristatus. Lineage (NCBI taxonomy): Eukaryota > Metazoa > Chordata > Amphibia > Caudata > Salamandridae > Triturus > Triturus cristatus. The sequence goes on along the minus strand of NC_140591.1, from coordinate 288,915,188 downwards.
GAAGGGAGGTGACCCCATTGACCCTCTCAATGTGTGCTGTCTGTAGCCTGAACCAGAGTGCAAATGGCAGTTTAAGCAAGACAATTACTGGCAGGGTTGGACTGGCCTGTAGGGCAATCTGGAAGCGCCAGTAGGGCTGAGCTGACAGGTCAGAGTGAGTTATGGTTTGGGGGCCTGTCAAACTGTTGATTTCTCTGATATTACCACAAACATTGCATGCAGCAAGCACAAACACATGCCACCTCCTATACCTTGGAAAATACTTACACAGTGTCAAGGTTGCCCCGATTTGAATAGGGGACATTTATATTAGGCAGTAGCTATTTACCCAGCTGCTGGGTATATAGTGAGTTTTCTCTGCTATTTACCTTGCCGCTGGCCAATATAGTAGAAATTAGTTACTTTTTGGTCGGCAGCCTTGAAAACAGCAGAGAAACTTCACTATTTACCCAGCCACCGGCTACATCTTAGATATTCTGCACTATTTGGCTAGCGGCTGTGCAAAAAGCAGAAAATCTTCATTATTTTTACCTACTCGCTGGCTAAATAGTATAGATTTTATACTATTCAGCTGCAGACCATGCAAATAGCAGAAAAAAGTTACTATTTACCTGGCCACAGGCACTGTTTGGCCGGCGGCTGTGCAAATAGCAAAATAACTTCATTATTTACTCGCCCGCTGGCTAAATAGTAGAGATTCTGCACTAATTGACTGGTGGTCGTGCAAATATCAGAAAAACTTCACTATTTACCCTGTTGCTGCCTAAATAGTAGAGTTCTGCACTATTTGGTTGGGAGCTGTGCAAATAACAAGGAAACACCACTATTTACCTGGATACTGGAGAAATAGCAAGGGTATTGTACTATTTGGCCTACAGTCAGGCAAACACAAAAACTTCACTCCTTACCCAGCTCCTGGCAAGACAGCAGTCCTGCACAATTCGGCCAGCAGCCATGTAAATAACAAATAAACTTAGCTATTTAGGAGGCTGCTGGTTAAGTAACAGAAATGTTATATTATTTGAGCAGTACCCTTGAAAGTAGCAAAGAAATTTCAATATTTACCTGGCTGCTGTCTAAAGAGCAGACATGATTTACTGTATTGCCGGTGGCATGGAAACAACCTGAAAAGAAACTTCATTATTTACTTGCTGCTACCTAAAAACTAGACAGTGTGCATAACTTGGCCAGTAGCCATTCAAACAGCAGAGGAACTTCACTATTTACCCAGCTGCTATCTAAACAGCTTTAGCATTGTCTTATTGTGCCACGTGCTCATTTCAACATATCCTTACACCAGGTAGAACTGCAAACAAGGCGTGAACACAATGGGCATTTATCTCGTGATGAATGTTAGTGTCCTGATGTATTATTAATTCATTTGCAAAAAGTGGTCGCTGTCGCAAATTACAAACATATATTTTGTGAATGGAATAGTATTTTGCAAACTGACATACGTACTGTTTGGTCAGTTCACAAAATACTGAAACGCGGGGGTTGCAGAATAAGCATGCACCTCCGTGATTGGCTGCAATGACAGAGATGGTGGCCTGCAAGTCATTATTCCTATGACTGCATTCTAAAAAGGAAAACATGTTCTTTTTTTGAAAGAAGCCCATGCTCTTTAAATGAACCAGTGCTGGTTTTAAAAAAATTGTTTCAGTTTTCAAATTGTTTCCTCCGTGGGGATGCTAACATGATTCCCAAAGAGAAAGGGTTCTGAAGGGAAGCCCTTCCCCTTAGCAAATTAGTTAGTAGCACAACTCTGGGGTTGGTAGCACATCAATGGTCTGCCTCAGCAGTTGCAGCCACAAACTATTAATACATTCCTTTCTGAAATGGAAAGGGGAGGAAGGAAGCTACTTTCATGAACCGTCTTATTTGTAAGTCGGAAACAATTGTAAAAGTCCTTTTACTTGTCAAAACAATCTTACATATCATACAAAGGATTTTGTACATTATGATAATCAATTTTGTGGTGATTTTTTTACATGAAGCCCTTAGTGCTAAAACTGGCTCAGATGCAGGCACTAACTCATAGGTCTAAAGGTCCCACATGTATGAATGTTTCCCAGTTACTCCATTACTCCAAGGGCCAAGACATTGGGGCCGATTTTGATGTCAGACGGACCTGAGTCCATCCGACATCAATCTGGAACTAGGACCGACCAACCTCCTGTTCGGTCGCACTCCTATTCTTTACAATGGGAGCATGCATTCCAGCTAGAATGCATGCTCTCATTGTAAATAACTAAGGGGCAGTTCATCCCTGCACCCCGTATAGGCACCTCAAGGTGCCTGCCACCGGGTGCAGGGATAAGCAGGGGTGCACCATAGGGGCCCCCTCGGCAGCCATCCGGAGGACTTTCACCCATGGAGCCCCGCTGGGGGCCCCCATAGTCAGGTTCAGACAGCCTTTCTGTGTCAGAAAGGCTGTAGGAATCTGCCATTGTAATCCCTCAGGTAGAAAGAGCCGCCCTTGGGATTACTGGCCCCTTTCCGAGTGGCAGACGGGCTCTCCAAGCCCGTCTGAATCCATTCAGAAAGCCTGTTTGGATTCCTTTCCGACCGACCACATCATAATGGGTCAGTCAAAAAGGAATCCGAACGGCACATTTCGATGCGGTTGGAACAGCTACAACCGACGGTCGGAGCTGTTTCTGACTGCATTTGAAATCGGCTCCATAGTGACTTGGGATGCCTTTACAGACCTGTCTTGTGCTTCAAAAGTGCTCCTACTACTTTACTTTTACCTGTAAAGGTGACTAATGATAAAGATGATAAGAAAATTTGCAAGTAGACTTGGAGTTGTTTACTCTTCTATAGCTATCTACTAGCACTTCCTCACAAACCCATAGGAATATACCAGGGCCAGATATAGGATTAACAAAAGGCTTCATGTTATCAAAACATCTTTTTCTTTGCTGGGGCAGCTGTGCGCTATACAGAATCTGTAACATAGCATAAACCAGTGCATTCTGGAATTATTAATTCTGGTTCAGATCAATTAAACAAATCAGACTAAAACATCTGAATACAATGATTTGGAAAATCAAAAACTAGAATTGGAAATATTGTATCCCAGTGACATAGAGCCATCTAATATTTAGGGTGATATTTATCAAAATAGAAACAATTACATAGGGCCTCTTATGAAGTGAACAACATAGTATAAATGAGAGGCTACATTCCAATCTCATGACAGAAGGAAGAAAGTATGGGCCTGATTAGAATGTTGAGGATGAAGTTAACGCCTTCAAGATGGTGGAGGACAATACCTCCACCATCATGAGGGACCTCTGCCCCTCAAATGAAGATTTGTCCGCTAGCCCTGTGGACAACTCTCTACATTGGGAGGAACTGCTGCCATGGCAGTTCTTTTCTATACATGAAATATTTGAAAGACAGTATTGTCAGACATGATGTCTGGCAAGCAAACGTTTCCAAATATTTTTGGTTTTTCAAAAACAAACTCTGAAAGTGGGAGTTAGTTTTTGAAAAACTAAAAAAGGCTAATAGTCCCACATGGTGGGAGTTTTCACCCCGAGTGATGGGTTCATTATTTATTTTCCTGTCACTTACAGCCAGGTTTTACTCTAAAAGGGTAAATAGAATAAAGTCCTTCCTTCAACACCCCCCACTCTGTCTGGTCATCAGGGGAAGTATTTTGTTGACTAGCCACAAGCAAAGTAATGAGACTACAATTTGTTGAACTAGATGTCACTGGAATATGAATGATAATTCCCAGTAAATTAAAAAAAGACATATAGGCATCAAAGACACAGAAGAAAAGAAACTCACAGAGATTTTTATTCATTGACTCTATTACAAATATTTTAGGAATATTTTAAGAAATAAGACACTACATAAACATTTACATGTTATTACCCCAATTCTAGGGATCAATAATTTCATAGTTTCACTTTATGCCACGGTGGAGCACAAATGTACGTGAATAGATGGTGGTGCTATTCTTGCCGGAGCAAGATGTATATCCAGAAGCCAGCTCCCTATGCCTCCTCGAGCCCTGTCACCACTGGAGGAGTGTTAGAAATGGGATTTCTGGTTGGCTAGGGCTTGCGCCAAAGCCAGGCAGAAACCACCACTCTAAGTCAGGGCTGGGAAGTTTCTCGCCAAAGATAACCCCTGCTCACCCCCTTGGTAGCTTGGCACGAGCAGTCAGGCTTATCCCGGAGGCAATGTGTAAAGCGTTTCGCACGCACACAGCAACAACACCCTAGGCCCACCACAAAAGAAACTCCACACAAGCTTATATATAAAATTTAGCCTTTGTATTATAATAAACACATTAGATGATAATCACATAATTTACACTGTGCCAACTGGCACTGGGCAGAATTTTACAGGGGACTATTTACACAAGACAGGGCCACATGGACCACTGTCAGAATTATCACACAGTGAACTTAGTAAATGTAGAACTTATCATAAACATAGAACACAGCCAGTAACTACTGGTAACCACTGTACTTAGCATCAGCCTGTAACATAAACTACATTATGCAAAACATCACATCAGGCGCAAATTACATTCTGCGCCAACTTCACCAGCATAACCACATTATGCAATTATCTCAGAAGTCTAAATGCATTAGACCCTAACCTTCTAAGTCTAACTACATTAGGAAACCCATCTCATTAGCATAAACCATAATATGCGAACCAACCTCATAATCATAACCCACATTTAAAGGTATTAACAAAGGTGCGTAAATCATTCTACAGGAATTAAATTTCCTAGCATCACACTCACATTAGGGCCTGGTGACCTACAACCCTCACAGTCCCCCTGGCCAACGGGCCATCTCAAAAAGGGGGCTCAAATGCCCTGTGTCCCGAAAGTCAGGGCGTGCTGCCTAAGCAGCAAAAGTCAAGTGCGCCACTGCGCAAACCTAAACGTAGCAGCTGCCCACTACTTGCTAGGCAGCTGTGAAACTCACTGGCACTCCCTGTGCCTTTTGGGTCCCTCTCAGGGATTCTCTCTCAATTGTGCCTAATTTGTGGCAACTGCACGCGCTGGCTCAGCTGTGGCACTTCTCATGAAGGGGGCCCGGCACCTCTGTGCCCTCTGGACCCCCCTAGTGGCCTTAAACAAATGCCCCCATCGTTGGGGCAGCCCGCTCTCTGGCGGGACCGCCCAGGTACAGACAATATGCGTTGAAATGCCCCCAAAGACACGGGGCCCTCTGGGGCTCTCTGATGCACTGAACCAAGAACTTGCCCCCAAGTGTTGGAGCAGCCCGCTGCCAGACGGGGCCGCTCTGACTCTGTCTCGCATCGAGGAGCGACCCCCTTTCAGGCGGGGGCAGCTCGGGAATGTGGCACCAACGCTGTGCCTCGATGCACACCCCCCACAGAGCCCTCACTTTCTGAGGCGCCTCTCACGGGGATGACTCTGCTCTGCTGCGGGACCGGCCTCCATTCTCCTGGTCTCTGCAGTGCAGCAACACGCGGGGCTCCGTCTTCAGCACAGGAGCCCCACCTGGATTCTCCACAGCAGCTCCTTCACCCGGTCCCTCTCCTGGGACCGGGACTTCATCATCGAGCCCGCGAGGCTCCTCCACTTCCTTCTCGGCCGCGCTGCCATTGGTCAGCCGGCCGTGATGCCCCGCCCACAACCAGGCAACGGTGCCTGTCTTCCGGGTCGCTCTCAGTCGCGGCCCGGGAATTTCTTTTCAGCGGCAATGAGGGGTAGGCACCCTCTCCATTACCTAAAGGCAGAAGCGGGGTGGGCACCCGCATTTAGCTAGAGCATAGACGGACAATGAGGGGTGGGCTCCCTCCTAATTAAAATTAAATAGGCGGGATGGGCACCCGCAAACACGATCAATCAGCGGGGTGGGCTCCCGCTCAGCAGCCATTACGGGGGAATCCTTTTGGAGGGGGATTCCCTCTACAGGACCAGGCAGCGCCGCGCAGCCCACGCTCCTCTTCCCAGGGGAATGTTAAAGTAAAGCATAGCACTCTCGAGGCGCTAGAAGCAGAACCAAGTCCTTCAGGTCCTAGGGCAAAGAAAAATGAATCCACAAAGGTACCAGAAGTCCATCAGGCATCCAGGGGCTGGGCAGGGCCCAGGGACGCAAGCCTTCCCCTGGGCCCCAGCAGCAGCACACCCCTGGTAGTTTCAAGTCAAGGACAAGAACTATTTCATGGGGTCACAGCCCCTCTTTTATACACAGAATCCTTTGCCTCCAAAGGTGCAGGGAAGGGGCGAACGAGATGCAACTGGTTCCTGAGCACTTTGTTTGGCTCAGCCCCTCTCCCTATTCACAGGACAGGCCAGGGACATCAGACGCACTACAGGGGGTGGAGCCAGCATTGTGTAGGGAAAGCCCAGCCCTATTCAGGTCTCAGGTGTACTCCTCCCTGCCATCAACATGCAGATCTCTCCACTCACCACCGGGCAGACCCATCCTGACTCCTGGAGACAGACACACCAGCCAATCACAAGCCAGACAGTCACTGCACATTTATTACACAGACAGGCCAGCTTCTAGAAGTGGCACTTCTACACGAGACACCGTAACGCCGCACACATCATTGCGCAGCATTCCCTCTCATGAGTTCGAACATACCAAACTCGAACCTGCACTCCTCTCACATCAGGACTTAACACGGTCACTCAGATCCCCCATGCATTCCTATGGGAGGGCAGGTTAGTCTCACTAAAACATACACAGAGCGCACGCACTTTACACTGGACCCCAGTGCTAAAGTGCTCAGAGGCCTAAAATCCCCAACACCAGGTTACAGAAAAAGGCTAGGAGAACGCAAAAAGTTTCGGGGTGAACCTGCCAGAAGGGCCAAGTCCAACAAGGAGAAATACAACATCCTAGTTATAACAGCACTCAGGGGAAAGGTGAAATTTGGAGAATACAAAAAATGGTGTAGTCAGGATTCCTTTGTAGCATCCACCTAACATCTTGGGCCATATTACAGAATAGGTGAATTTTCCTTGTTAATGCCGGGCGCACCTTTAAAAAGAGGTGCTCTTCGCAAACAAGGGGAGTGTGCATTCTTAGAAGGTATGCGCTGCCCCCAGGGCAGCTGCAAACTTGTGCTGCCCTCGGGGCAGCGCATTCAATTGAAAAACTGACCAGTGTTGAAGGAGCCGCTCCATGTTTCACTGTGCAGGTGGCAGCCCACCTGTATTTTTAAGAGGAGTGAGAGATTCCCTTGCAGGTGGGTGCAGTGAGTGACTGCACCCACCTGCAAGGTGATGTCTAGGTGGTCCATAGGACGCCCTTCACCCCCTTCAGAGGGCTGCCATCACAGTACACCACCTTTATATGGCGCACAATTGTTGCACCTCCTGACTGCTTCTTTGCCTCTGCTTCTCGAGGTAAAGGGATTCCATCATTTGCATGGGGCCACACCTCCATGTAAATTATGTAACACCCCCTGGTGATAGCACTGGCTCTATATGTGCACCAGTGTTATCTGTGTAACAGAATGGGCCGTAAAAGCATGTGCAGCCCCTTCTATAATGCCACAAGTGCCCTGGGGTGTGCAAAGAGAGGACAAACGCCGGTTGCGCCCCGTGGCACTTTGTTTAATACGGCCCCTGGAGTTTCTACAGGAGTCAGCAATGCTTTGTGTATATCTACAGAAATAAATGCAAGGGCATTTATAACCAGTTTGTATAATTACTACGTCACCACTATTAGATACCTTATGCTAATGATTGTGATATTCCTTCTCATAAGTTCCCACTTTGCCCACTTTTGACCTAAGGATAAGTAGCTATTTATGATTTGGGGAAGCCCTAAAAGAAAGTAACATACAAAGAGTAACAGTTTTCCAACCAACATTTCCACTTCACAACTATATCCCCTTTGTCCCCCTGTGTCCATGTTACCTTCTATCATTACGGAATCCTTGCAACACAAGAGAACCCTGAAATCGTACTTCATTCCACATAGGTTCTCCCAAAATAATCCAAATACCAGAATGCTATAACAAAAATTAACAGTGAAATCCTTCACGAAGTAATGTTCCAAGACAATCCAAAAGTGTTCCAGTTGACTTAAGTCTTAGGAGACAGAATCTGCTAACAGTCTTTATAGTACAGTTTTCTCAAACAAGAATCTAGAAAATCCAATCTCAAGTTCCAGGAAAGAAGCCTGTTTAATTAATAGGCATGCATCTTACCACTTCAATAGAAAAAGTATTGTTTGTAACATGTTAGTTATTCTTTTGTATAGGCTTCCGCCTCCAACAAGGTGCTGCAGTCACCACAAGCAGAAATGGACCAAGCCTGACGGAGAAGAAACTGAAGCGGGAGATCGAGCCAAACTGTAGAACATAAGAGTGCGGTGACTGGACTGAAGAGGGAGAGCGTGCCGTCAAAGCTCCCAGCTAAGAGTTGCAGGATACAATTAACAACTAGTAAGTATATCACAATTACAGGCCCAATGGGTCTTCGAGCGTGACTTTTGTAATCCACGCTCAAAAACCCAAGATGCATTTTGTGCAACGTTCGGGAGAAGGGCTGACATCGGAGGCAGGCAAAAAACTAGATGGCATCATATCATACGTCTTGACCTGGCTCTCCATTTCTGGATCACTGGCTGCAACCGTGCTCCTCGATACCAGATGTGTGGAGCAGTTGTGATGCTTTCATACTCATTTTCAAGACAGGAAATGTGGATCCACTATCGAGGTTGCATAATTGATTTGGTGTGATTCTCTTTCAATGATCATTTTCAGACACAGCCTTTGTGTTAGGTGATGGCTCAAACAGCAGAAGCAATAGTGCTGGCTCCAAGCAGTAGTATCCAAAACAAGGACACAATTAAGCATGATATCTCAGCACCTGGCTGTCATCAGCCTTCCTGAGCAGTCATTAGGCACACTAAAAGGGCATGCACTTACAAACTGTGATGCCTTTAACAAGAGAAACCTATGACCTATCCCTTGCTCCTACCATCCTCTCTATATCGTCACTCAGGAAGAACTAATCAGCAGCCCTTTGCTAAAAAGGATCTCATAGAATTTCTTCGAGCAGCCTTTTTTCTATTCTACCTCACTTCAGTTCTGGGTCTCCACTCTCCATCCACAGGGATGCAGTCAATACATGCCCCCTGTGTAGGATACTCTCCATCACATCATGCAAAATGCACTCCACTGATCCATGCACTAGGCTTTCATCACATAAGTAGTCTTACGACTGCTCACTTGCTGCATACCCACTGCGCATTCAGGCACATGGAATGTCAGGGCAAAGATCGGGGGACAAAAATAATCCCTCTTTGGGCCTTATGAGAAAATCTATCTAGCGCTCCCATCACCCCCTCTTCTGCCCATCAGAGCCTTCTTATTTTCCTGTGCTCTTTCCTGATTGCCATAGTCCTTTGCAATTAACCTTTTTTCCTGACTTCAGCCATCAGAGTGTCTCAGTTCCTTTCTGATGTTCCATACAGACCACACTCATTTTCACATGTCCACCTTGAAACTCCTCCACCTGGTTTCAATCCTTATGCTCTCAGATCCACCCTCTGACTACTGTGCCAGCATCAGACAGAGACTTCTATCACTAAGAGGTCAGAGTGTAACAGTCCTTTATATCCACTCTGGTCATTCTGATCTATGGTTCCCTGGTCCTCCTAGCCCTAGTCCTTTCCGTTTGTGGTCTGCTTTCTCCTGGTCCATTCACTTCTGGCTTCTTGGTCCTCCTTCATCTGATCTCCGGGGTGTTTGCCCTTCTGTGTCTGATCCTTCTTTTCATTGATCTCCTGGTACTGGTCCTCTTTGTCTTGTCTACCTGGGTCTGCAACTCCTGGCCCTGGTCATCATTGCCCCTCTAGTTCTGGCCAGTTCACTCAGGACTTTCTTGTTGTTATGGTCCAGGACCTTCTGTTTCCCCTACTCCAGTCCTTTGTTTCCTTTATGGCCCTAGTCCATTGTGTTCAGATCCCCCTGTTCCACATCCTGCTGGCCCTCCTGATCTAGCTTACCCTACTTCCTACACCACTAGTCCTGCTTTTCCTTGTCTTGTTCCTCCTCATCTATTTGTTCCTGGTCACGTCAGGCATTGGTAACCCTGGTACTCATGGATTAGGTCTCCCTGGGCATGGTTCTTCTTGTGCTGGTTGTTGTGGCTCTGGTTCTCCTAGCCCTCGTGGTGTTCTACCTTCTGTCACTTATTCTCATACTTGTCATTATTCTCCTCCTACTGGTCCTACTGCTTCCTTCCCCAGACCCCTCTACAAAGTCTTTAGTCAGGTGCAGCTCTAAGCTTCCCACTCAGATTTTTTCAGCTTCCAGATTTCTTTAACTGAGACAGCGCTGTCAATGACAGAAATGAGGGCTCAGTAGAGGCATAGGCTTGCCTGCTTAAAACACTGCTTAGCATATTAAAAAAATCAAATTACCATTGTGCGGGTTACTAAAATGCTAGTGTGGCTGCATGGCCACTCATGACATGAAACCAATAAGCACCTATGTTTGAAACCCACTCTGTTGGGTGGCTAGGATGAAAAAGTGTGTTTATTCAGCAGGCAGCTGAGTGAACTACCCAGATGCATTAGTTGTCGCCTGCTTTCACTTCCCCACTTAACAGAAGTCCCATTACTGTGTCTCACTCAATTTACCTCCTGCAAGTGTCCTAAATCACTGTGCCCTCAAACACTAATTATCTACTGTAAGTATCCCTTCCTGTGTGGCCCAGATGCAACCTATCATTCTGAATTTCCTTTTTGCGCTTCTTGTCGACTGTTGATGTGTTGCTGGGACTTAAAAAGAAGCCCACGGTTAGCATGAGCCCTACCATAAGAAGCCCAAAAAGAGCCCAGTCCTCAAAAACCATCAAAAGGAGGATCACGAACATTAAAAAGACAATGTATTTGCATGAGTGAATAAAACATTTATGTAACATGCGGTTATACTATATTCATTACTCTGTGTAGGCATCCCAATATTCCAACACTGCAGCTCAAAATATCTGTGTGCCATATCCTGAAGTTCCTAAAACAGATGTTTGATTCCTGCATTTCTTATTTGATTATCAAAAATAACATGAATGTTTTTATGCAAAATGAACTTTACTGTTTACCCATCTGTCACTGCATTTTTTAGCTTCTCTCCTTCCTCTTCTCAATTTCCCTTTCCCCTTGTTTTTTCCTTCTCTTTAGCTCTCCAATAAGAGTGAGTGGGGAGAATCCGCCGACATGGGGATCCTCGTCACTTTGCTCCTGCAGACTGTTGGCTTTATAGCAAGGCACAGGTTTCCGGCCATACCATTGTGAATGTCGGAATGTCGTGGACATGTTACTTGCAGTCTTTTCCCTCTTGTGTAATTGTACATAGTGTAAATTAAGCACTGTAAAAAAGGCAGCCTGGTGTGCAAATGCACCTTTCCTTCTTTTTTTCGCCACTTTGAGAAACCCTTTACCCTATAGCCCTAACAAATTTAGGGGGATTAATTCCCCTCTCCCCACTGGAAGGGTAGTTACTCCAGCCCTTTGGCATGAAAATCATACTGTATTTACTGTGGGATGGGTCAGATAGGACTTTGTCATTTACCACAAAGTTTGTGGGTGTTCGCAAATGTACAAGACAAACCACGCCCTGTTCCTCGCACTCTTCACATGTTGGAGTTAACCCCTCTATAATTTTATTCAATCAATTCATGGCTAAGAATTATGCTAGAAAAGCCACTTCCGAGGCATCAAGGCATACCTGGCGCCATTTATGGCTGTGAACACAGATTTAGGTCTCTGAATGTCTTTGTGAATCATGTTCACTGTGGTTAAAGTGTGTGACCCATGAGAGTAAGCTTTTCGGGTAGGAGGAGGGGGATGCTTACTTTTCCATCCATTATTCAATCTTCATAATCGCAGATGGACCCCTATTTTTAGAAGAAGAAACAATTATGAAATATAATTATCTCCTGCTGAAACCATTAGATACACATTTTATTGTTAAATTCATTGTTGGCACTCATAAGTCGAGGTACCTGGTCCAACACAAGGAACGAGCATGATGTGGAAAATCTAATCAGTAGATGTGACACAGAGAGAGGATTGTCGCCATTAAAGAGACCGGCTTTCTGATTAATTCAATGATTCAGCTGCCACTTGTGTAAGAGAATGAAGGCATTAGGGGATTAGCCTGTCTTGCGAGGGATAAAGTGTTATTAAAGGTTTTTCTGAAACATGTCAGAAGTCCAAACTGGGAATCGCTCACAAGAGTAAAGCAAAAAACAGCAATCAGCCCAATGCAGTAGCCACCGGCGCTTGCTATCACTAAGCAGCAAAGTAAGTTAGCGATGAGTTTTCTGCTGAGATATTGTAGGCTATCTAGGAATGAGGTTGCTGTTGTTTAAGTAACCAGTTTTCCCATCCTATTGCTGTGGATTAAAGACAATGGGGCTCTCACTTTTTGTTGAACACCAAATTACATACTTTAAAAACAATATATGCAGTAATAAGGAGGACGGAGAAAAGTGGGCTTTGGGCCAGGCTCCTGCAACTATTGGCTTTCTTGTGTTTTTCATGGTTTGTCATAACTTGAATGGGCTGTCCACCAAAGGCAATGCGTTTTCTGGATGGTCAGTCTATCCCATATGTTTTTCCATTCGTTTTGGTGACGGGGCATTAATAGGCACTTTTTTAAACTCCAGATACAATACACTAACCCCAAAACAAAATAATTTCCAATAGTGTCCTCCTTACAGCTCTGGAAGGACCATTAAGAGGTAGTCCAGATAGTACACTTAAAGTCTTTTAATTAGTGTAGGCCTTCCCAGTGTACCATCATGCAATGTCAAATCATCACTATATTTCAGCGACTCCAGACCAGTCGCTGGAATATAGTGATGATTTGACATTGCATGATGGTACACTGGGATGGCCTACACTAATTAAAAGACTTTAAGTGTACTATCTGGACTACCTCTTAGTGGTCCTTCCAGAGCTGTAAGGAGGATACTATTGGAAATTATTTTGTTTTGGGGTTAGTGTATTATATATTGATGTCTCTTTGTATGTTGTGATTCATGTCATGTTATTGTGTATGTACATTTTTTGCGTATACATGTATTGTTGTTTTCTTCATGATTAGATGCCATTATTCATGTAGAGTGTAAATATGTTTTGATATAATTCATCTAGAGTAATGAGAGAGGGAGTAATTAAATGTGCTCTACTCAAAAATATTTTTTGTATCTATTCCTTTATACCATTTTCTGATTGTATAAAACTACGTCCTTTACATAGGTTTATAAAGGGTTAATTGGGTATACCCCTGTTGATTGCCAGTAGCCTGCTATAAAGGCATGGTGGCCTGGTGGATCTGCAGGGTCCCGATCATCTATGAAGATCTGGCAGGCTAATCGTTTATCGAGGAGGCTGCTAAGAACTGGACCAACGATAGTGACTGATATATGGCTCCTGAAGCTGTGAATATGGTGGAGTGCCTGTGTCTGCGAGCCAAGAAGCTATTACAATGCCATGAAAAAAACGGCAAGCCACTAAATGGCGTCTTCAGCATGCACTAGCTGCTAGTTTCATTGACTATTACAGCACTCAGCGCTGCTGCCTACCTATCACCAGGGCAACAATATATTGAAGTTATTGTGCTGCTGGTGTCACTCTAAATATGATCTAGGAGCATATTAGCTGGACCCTCATGCCTTAATAGTCCTAGAGTGGCACTTTACTCTTAGAGACAAGAGACTGGACATTTACTCCTACTAAGTTGTGTTGACTTCATAACCCAGATACATTGCTCCGCACTCTGGAACGCTGTTTCGAATTGTGCAGTATCCTCTTTCTTTTTTCCACCGTCCTGCCCACACTAGACAATAATTGGGCACTATTAAACTGACATCCTACAGCCTTTCATTTCACACTCCCTGCACATCAGACACTTAACAGAATCCTCCAACTTTTCAAAAAGAGAAAAAATAGTAAACACCAATCTCCAGGATAAAATATGCAGCAATTTGTTAGAAGACATAAGCTGCAATTTGATCTCTGTTTTTGGATGCACAGCAAATGTGACAAGGTAAAAACAAGATTTAAAGGCGTTTTTATTGCGCAGAACACCTGTTCTTTGCCAGCTCGAGCTCTGTCGCAAGAAGACCCTGAAACTAGCTCACGCTGACATAAACTGTCTTGCCAAAGCGAGTAGGCAAGTACATGTTTATTGCATTTAGGATCAATCTACAGTAAGACAAATTCAGATGAAACCATGACCAAGCCAGGCCTACTACATGTCATTCTATATACATTGTGCTTCACACCATAATATCATTTTAGCTGACTAGACTTATGTCCATGTTATAGAAGTGCACTCAGGTCCTCTGGCTCTTAGGGCCACATACTATGTAATAGAACACAATGAGCATTCATTACCCAGATGCACAGATAATTTTTTAAGACCGGCTCATAAACATGAACTGGTTCTGATTATTTTACAATCCTTACTTGCTTTTGCTGTCCACATTCAAGCTACAATAAAGCTCGAACTTCACTGGGCCCACTGCTGTGTCCTTTGCATACCTGACACAATGATCAATGCATATTAAAAATAAATTATCAAACCCTACGAGATCATCTTAACATTGATTGTTCGTGAAGCATTGTATCATTTTTCCCTCAGTGCCTCAACTTCTCAATTTTTCTTTACACAGAAGAGTAACTCCATATGATATTCACTTTCTCTAGATTAGCAGGCAATGATGGGCTGTCAGGAAGGACATATTGTATTTATCTAATGTATGCTATATACACCTCTTATAAGTTCAGAAGTTTCAGAGGTCATAGAGAGTCATAAAAACCTGGTTGTTTAGGGATTAGACCCTCGTCCTTCAGGGATGCTCAGCATGACAGCTCCAGGACACCCTTGGGTATTAGTGCGCTTTATAAGCTCCTAAATAAATAAATAAATAAAAATAACACCCCCCACCCCTGAATGCGAGACTTAGTGATAAGTTTGCTGATTTGACTCAAACCCTTTATCCAAGTGCATCCTGGATCTTGGAGACCATTCTTTTCCCTAAAGTTCTGGAAACCTGCTCTCTGCGCAGTCAATAATAAGGGACCTACAGACCATTTAGTTCTATGCGTGCTTACGTTTAATGGTTAACCACAACAGGTTCCGGTCTCTGAAGGTCTCGAGGACAACAATAGCAGATATTTGACATCAAATGTCCCATTTTTGTCTAAGAAACCCTTGACTAAAATACAGTGAGCGACCTTGACTTCCAGAGTGAGGGCAAAATAACTATTTCCTTAGAGATATGCTTTGTAAGTCAATGATTTATGATGCACATTCCATTTGTACTGACTGGCACAATCAATGTGTCATTCATTACCCAAACCTCAAAACAGGTTCCTTTGAGACGTGAATGAAGTGAATGTTTGAAGTCTTGAATAAGGGAAGGTGGATACACTGAGCATCAAAATAGAATGAACATTGAAAATGTAAGACACTCAAGCCAGACTGCAGAGTATTTCTTCTGAATAGTGTGGACAGTGAGTGGCGGCTGGTGGATTTGAAAAGTGGTGTGGCAGAAATCTAAGACCTGAGTGGGACTTGCGCACAACTCAGTATATGGATTCCATATATGCATATGCACATAGGTTCATTTATACTGAGCCTGTACAGAACAAAAAGAATACTAGTACCCATGC
This sequence comes from Triturus cristatus, assembly GCF_964204655.1. Classification (NCBI taxonomy): domain Eukaryota; kingdom Metazoa; phylum Chordata; class Amphibia; order Caudata; family Salamandridae; genus Triturus; species Triturus cristatus. The sequence goes on along the minus strand of NC_140591.1, from coordinate 288,899,529 downwards.
AGAGAAACCCCTATGTTCATTTATATATATACCAAAACCTGTGCACACTTATAGACATCCAGGCACACCTGCGGGTATCGAGCACATAGTACAAACTCTGACCCTCTAGACATGCTGCCATTGTACATGACGGATAGCAATGGAATGTGGTTTAGAGGAAGTAGAGGTGAGCGAGCCAACAAATTAACAGAGAGAGAAGAGCCAAGAACCATGCTAGGCTCTTAGAGCACGTGCTCGCGCTGAGCCCTGCAAATATTTCCATGAAAAACGTACTAGCTCACTTAAAATATGATAAATACACTTTATAGGTCTGAAAACTGTATTTCTTTAACATGCCAAAGATTTGACATTATATCAGTGCACTGAGAGATATTGATTAAAAGAGATAGTTTTAAGCATGATCTTAGAACACTTCCTGCCCCCACCCTGGTGATAATGCCATTAGTGGACCAAAAGGCAATTCAGTTGTCATGTGCACCCTGTATGTGGCACAGATTTTTATAAATAGAACAACATTATAGCCTGTTAATTTAAACACAATGCATTTTTGTACAGGTCACGTATTTGAAAGAGAATGGGGGAAATATAATATTTGCCTAAGATTACACAATTTGATTAAGGGGAAAGCAGGGGTTTATCCCATTTTCCAGCTTCACTTCCTACAAATTAGCCAATAAATAGGTATTTATTTGTCTCTCATTAATATACTAGTCAGCAGTTAGCAGGAGTAATTGTTCTTAAATGCATGTGGAGCCAACATGAATTGGAAGATAGAGGCCAAACGTACTTTGAAGTTGAGGTGCGGAGTGTGAAGTCCCTGGACCTGATGCCTCTGTGGACACACAGAAATCTACCACCACCAGCGTCGCACAGCTATGCAGTGCTAACTAACTTAGTAGGATCCAGCCAACTATTTCGACAAAAGGGCGAACTATTAAGTCTGTTTAAAGCCGAACATGCACTGGAAACAAAAGTAAAAAATACTACACCTCCAACTCGGCTAATTAACCTGAAAGAAGCTCTGCTGTGCCCCTTCCCCAGCCCGCCAATCACATTCGAGTCCTGACCAACAGCACTAGTTGCAGGGAGGCAAAGGAGGACAAACAGATCAGTGGCACACCCACTCCATTATTAGAAAAGGCCTGCCTTGCCCCCCGGCCATTTAGTTTAATGGCATTGTTTTATTCCCGCCCTGGGCATGTAAATAATGCCCAAAGGGTAAACTCGTTTGTGAAAATAAAAACCCACTTCCTGATCACATATTTGCCCCTTCGGTAGGTGTGATGCAGCGAACTGCTTCAAATGGGCACTTGTACCCTCGGTGGGCGGATGGTGTAGGGACACGGGCTAGTAGGCAGTTACCTCGTCAAACCCCAACGACTGTTTCTGAACTCATGGCTACCATGCTTGGTCGCTTCTACCTCGGGGCTGCTGTTGCGGCAGCCCTGATGCACTACAGTGAAATCTGAGGCTGTGGGCAAGGCTGGGGGGAGTTTCATAGATCTGGCTTGCTCGTAAACCAACAGAGACAGCTGAAGGATTTTGGGGGCCGTGGGCCAGACGTATTTTGGGGGGCCCTGTTCGGATCAGCTTTGAATTCATTATCCAAATGTGTCTCTTTCATGCCCTCTTCAGCCAGTTCATAGGCACACTGGTCCAAATTCGAAATGTGTTCAAATGTAATATTCAGGGACAGTGATGTGTGTTTTCAATATTGTAAAACCGCAGCTGCTCACTAATATTACTGAAAATAACCTCTGGGACACCCTAACATTTCTCATATGTGAGGTCCTCTTTTTGATCTAAAAGACACCATTTTTTATAGATGTTTCATGAAACATAAACACACTCTGTGAAATGTCTGTAATAGACTCACGCACACATTAAAAATTAATAAAAGAAAAACAGTATTTAAAACAATCTGTTTAAGAATTATTTAGGTCAGCGGGGCAAGACTCTGCAGAACAGATCTGGCTCTATCAGAGGGCCCCCTCGGCAAGGCTGGGGCCCTGCCCCTGGGGCAGTGCCCACTTTGCCCATGCCTTAAAACGTCTCTGTAAACCAATAGGCGTCCTTGTCACTAGGGGACCAACAAGATGAATTTGTGAGTTCGATAGTGACTAGAGGGGAGGGACTATTCCCACACAGCCTGTGTTGTTTTGAACATAGCACAAACGCCTCCCACGCACAAACGATGTCTCATTGTTTGAAGTGCTGTGTAGGGGAAACAGCCTTTACCACGAAGCATTTTCTACGCATTACGTTTACAACGATACACTTACCTCGTAAACGTCTTCACAACGCGAAATGCTTCAACGACCATCTTCACCACGCAAGCAACGTCATCACGGAACAACGTCATCCTAATCCGAAAAAAAGCATCAGTCCGTTTTCAGTGTCGGCGGAGACCTGCGGAAAAAGGAAAAAAAAGAAGAAAGGGGGCTTGGGGGGGTCTCCCCCCAAAAAAAGAAAAACCGGAGGAAAGGTAAAATCGAGGTAACGGCAAAGCGTGGAAAACACATTCCGTTGTAACGCATGCGTGTGCTCCGGCCCATTCTAGTATCTGGCAATTATCTACTAGAACCCACTCTGGTCGGTTGGAACTTTTTACTTGCCCTATAGCGTAGAGGGAAAAACACAATTATCAAAATTACTGTCCACAAATTGCCATAATCAAGGACTCGAGACTTAATCTCTTGGCTCTCTGGTTTTTATTATCAGCATAAAGATTTGGAGATACAAAGTCCTCAGTACGAGGCACAACAAGTACATAGGCACTAACACAAATGCTACTCTACGAAGAATCCGCATACGGCTAAAAATAACTAAAAGTACAATCTCTAAAAGCATGAGGTAGAAAACCACCAAGCAAATGTCGATACTAGGGACACTGAACCATACCATCTCTGTCCCTACTCTGCACTAGATGACATCCCTACTTAGCAATCCCATGAGACCCTCAATCGAATCAAAGGTGTCAGAGTGAAACTTCCTAAGAAGTCTTCACTTAGAGAGCTTGGTCTAAGTTGCCCCCTCTATCCCTTCGCCTAGCCTTCCTCTGCCCTGGGCTGCTCTGATCTGCCTCCACCCTCGGGGCGCTGTCCCTAATACAGAACCCCAAATCTCAGAACACGCCCTCTGCGCCTCCTCTTCTGCGGGGTCGACTTTCAGTAATTTTCCACAGAGCGCTGTCCAGTTCCATCGTCCATCGCTTGGCCTTGAGTCCCAGACGCCATCCGCACTAGGAGTTACGATTGGCACATTCCAATGCACTCCCATGTCTGGCTTTTTCTACATAAGTCAATTTGTAAACAAAGAGCTTCTCTACTAACGAGCAACTGTCCTTGCACCTGGGGTGAGATCATGCAAGGCAGACATACTTCACATCTTTTAACTTGCAATTTACTACAGCCTAAAACCTCTACTGGAATAAATCCTTTTTGGCCTATTGCCCTTGGCTAACATAAGAAAATACCAGGCCTTTCGCCTCAACGATATATGCGAATCCTGGCCACTACTTCGGTTACACAAGCAGGTTTAAATCACAGTATTGACATTTACGTCTTTCTTTCATGTGTGGTCAAACTAAACAGACTACAGACACGAATTCTAATCTACACGTTTAACATCACATTGTTCAAAAGGACTAAGCTCTATGCATTGCTTCAATATATACACAATATGCTTGTACATAGCTAACACTTCTATTGAAATCGACATAGGTTATACAATTCTTAATACATTGCTCACAAAAATACCTGAGTACACATTTGATTATATGCGGGTGCCGGCTAACAATGAATATAACGCACCCCTACGATTTTCAACCTTCTAAGCGCTACATCAGTTCTCCCCTTTGATGACATCTGTCATCACACCATTACAATCCCCTCTTTCTGAACTGATTTAAACCGTACTAGTCATGGCTCCGCCATGTCGAATTCCCTCCATTCTTTTAAGACTCTCATATTGCTGCTCCTGGAGCTTCGCCACCCTCTTCTCGTTTGCCCTAAGAGCTCTCTCAACCTTGCCTCCTTGATACCACTTCCATGCTTTCACGCATCCCCACAAACAAATCACGCAAACTACAGCAATGATAATTGGCTTCAGCACTGATCCAAGAAATCCTCTTCCCAAATTCGCAAACCACGTTCCCACTCTTCCAAATCCTTTTCCAATCTTCTCCCATACATTCTCCTCCGTCAAGTCCATAATCTCCTTGTGAATAGTTGTGATGTTATCTATGTACTTCCCTATCTCCTTCGTGTTGTCTGGAATATATGTGCAGCATTCTTGAACCTTCAATAATTTGCAGACTCCGCCTTCTTTGGCTAATAACACGTCTAACGCAAGGCGATTCTGCATAACCATATTTCGTATCGACAACATCTCTCCAGCCACCAACAACAAGGACCTCGCTGTGTTCATAGACAACTCATCAACTACAGTCGCCAACCTCCTAATCTTCACATCATTCAACACCACACCCATACTAGGTATCATTGCTCCGTATATGTCCCCAATCACTGCACCTGCGTTTGCAGCCCTCCGTCTTCTAGAATGTCGCTTCGTCTCTAACAACTCCAAGTCCTCGGTGTGATAAATCTTCGGGAATATGATAGCCAAATAGCATATGCCATACCAATTCGCGGGTAGCCTGACATAAGCATTCTTCCCACAGACATAATACACTGTCGGAATCACTTCTACTGGACCTTGCATAAAGCCCTTAACAGAAGCGTCTAAAGTGAAAGTCTGTGAACAGGTACTATGTCCTACTGCGACCTTCTCCGTAGCCGATTGAGGCCGCCCAATGCACAAATTCCCTCTTTGCACTTCATCTAACGCTATTGGTCCATAACTTCCTTTTGACCTGTGAGCCCTCTCCTCGTCTGTCCAATCTACTGGACTATCTCCGGAGTGTCGTGTCTGGGTCAACCTTCTATACCTGTCCTCTACTTGATCAATGAATTTCTTCTCCGTCTCAGATAACGCACATGTCAGGTTATTCCTGTGAGCATGCGCCGTATCCAACTTCACAGTCGGTCTAAAATACTTCAGGAGTCTGTCCTCTTTCTTATAATAATCGTATTTGTTCAAATGTTTTATTGCTGGAACTTCAGGAAGTACCGTATCAAAATTCGAAAAGAAGTACTCGAACTGTCTCCTGTCGTAAAATAGACTGAGCAATAAACTGCAAGAAATCCCATATGTCAATGGGAGATGATGATACTTGATACCTTCATCCACTGAAGCAGGCAACTGCATACACACATAGCAATCTTTCACATCCATCGCATCAACATACTCATACAGCAGCTTTGCATACGCGTTAAGCTTAAAATCACCCCTCGACAAATCCATGTGGAGTCTGCGATCATCCCTCAACTTCGATATTCCCTGCTCTCTGATACTGACACCTCTCTGTTCTGGGGTAATCGGTGTGGGTGCTCCCTGAACCTTTCCCTCTTGCCTGTGAGCCACCATGTACAAACTTATCACTACTGCAAATATGGTGACTATCACAACTCCTATCAATGTGCCTATTATCAATTTAGCCCTACGATGTGGGTTTGCAGGATCTGCCATCTTCGGAATATACTCAGTGTCCAATACAGTCTCTGGAAAGGTAAGTCTCTTTCTCATTAATGTCTCTTTCGTGAACTTAGGCAAACCTCCCTAACTTCTCTTCGTTCTATAACGGAAAAATCCCTAAATTTGTTCTTCTTCCGCTCGGGTCTAGGTTATCTTCTTCCCTGCTTGCAACCCTCTCAAATCAATCCAACATAACCGCTGGTCCCAACAGCTCCAGTACTCCCTGCAATATTTCGAGCTTAAGAATGATCAGTTCTTGTGGGTCTGGCACAGTCGTGAACGTCGGGAACTCCAAATTGTCCAAGATCATACCTCGAATGACACTCAGGAAGGGTGGACTCGGAATATGAATTGTCAGGATTCCTTCGATCTCCAATCCCGGAACTTTCAACAACACTTCCACTCTCTGGAGCGGGACACTGTTGACCAATGTCATCGACCTCAATCTTCCCGTGCTCGGTAACCCTGGCATCAGTCACTTGATATGCCCACTCTGGTGAAGCGTACTTCCGACTTGGCACTCTTGTTCTCTTTGATCTTCTCACACCTTGAGGATTCTCCTCGTCGCCTGATTCTTCTTCTGGCTCTTCCGAAACTGGTACAAGATCTGTGTCCGGTACCGACCTCAGGTTTACCCGGTTCTGTCTTGCGGGCCAAACCCTTTCTGCTTCGGTGGCACCTCCGGTCTTCCCTTCGATACCCTGTGCACTGATCTCCTCCTCTTCGGCAGAACTCGATTCCGTACTGCCCACTGCACCTCCTGCTCCTTCGCCTGTTTCTGGTTCAGTACTTCTTTCACGTCCTCCCCCAACTCGATTCAGTGCACCATCAGCCGCTTCAGCAACCCTTACAGCTTGACTGGCCCTCTCAGGTGATTCTATCGGCTCAGCTGGACTTTCGTTCTCGAGAGGGGCTGTATCTTCTAAGGGTGCTGGAACTCTACGGGTATGGGAAGCATGCACCCAGTTCGGTAAACCTCCACACTTAACTGCTGTGTTCGTGATGAGGATCACTTGAAAGGGGCCGCGCCACCTTGCGTCCAAGCAACTCTTCCTCACGTGCTTGCGAACTAGGACCCAGTCCCCTGGACACAGGTCGTGGCACAAGTCACTCGCAGCTGGAACCGTTGCTGTCTGCACTTGCTGAGACACAGAACGGACCACGTCAGCAAGGCCTTTACAATAGTCCAGGATCATATCATCAGTGATATTTATCAGAGCAGTAGCAGGTATTGCAGGCAAACGCATCGCTCTTCCCATGAGGATTTCATGGGGTGACAACCCAGTCCTTCTATCAGGCACACTTCGAAGGCTCATAAGGACCAAGGGTAATGCATCAGGCCACTTCAGAGACGTAGACGAACATACTTTCGCCATCCGAGCCTTCAGAGTTCCATTCACCTGCTCCACTATCCCTGAAGCTTCGGGCCTATAGCTACAATGTAACCTCTGATCTATATTTAAGGCAGCACAAAGCAACTTCATGACTTCACTGTGGAAGTGAGTTCCTCTGTCCGATTCAAAGGACGTCGGGAACCCGTACCTTGGAATGAGTTCTCTCAATAGCAGTTTGGCTACCGTGAGTGTGTCACATCTGCGTGTAGGGTATGCCTCCACCCACCTGGAAAAGACACATACTATCACTAATATGTACCTCAACCCATTACACTTCGGCATTTCGACAAAATCCAGCTGCATCCTATTAAAAGGTCCTCCTGACCTCCCTATGTGGCTCAACGTCACAGCTGTCCTCTTTCCTACATTCATCTGTTGACACGTAACACACCTCTGGCACACGGTTTCAGCCACTGCCCGAAACTTTGGGTTGTACCAAGTCTGACGAAACACTCTCATCATTGCGTCTCTCCCAAGGTGCACAGCACCATGTATCAGCCTCGCCATGGGGTTCAACAAACTCTCCGGCAACACTGCTTGTCCATCACTCGAAACCCATATATCCACATCTCCTTTCTCACATCCAGCTCGTATCCAACTGTCTCGCTCCTGATCAGAAACCCCTTCCTGAAGCTGTTTCAGTTCCTCCCAAGAGTCTGCCATTGCTAACATTTGATCATACACCAATTCCTTCTCAGGTTCTTCAATGTGAGTCCCCGTAAAATTGCATCCCTGTTCTGCACAAAACCGAGCTACTTCATCAGCATAGTTGTTACCCAACGAAACAAAATCATTCCCCTTCGTATGTGCAGCACATTTAACAACGGCAATTTCATCAGGGCCTTGCAATGCTTCAAGCAATTTTCGTACGTGGTCACCATTTCTTATGGGTGAACCTGACGACGTCATAAACCCTCTCTGGGACCATAGCTGTCCGAAGTCATGAACCACACCAAACCCATATTGGCTGTCCGTGTAAATCGTTACACGGATCTTCTCAGCTGCCAAACAGGCACGAGTCAAAGCGATGAGCTCGGCCACCTGCGCGGAGTGTACTCCTTCTAGACAAGCGGCTTCAACCACACCCGTGATGGTGCATACAGCAAACGCTGCTCTCAGTCGACCGACACTGTCTCTTAAACATGAACCGTCCACAAAGAAAATCTCATCTGAAACTGGGAGTGGTTCATCGACAATGTCAGGTCTCGGTTTGGTGCATAGTTCCGTAACGTCGAGACAATCATGGTCCTCACAATCTTCATTATCATCTATTTTGGGAACAGGTAACAGTGTAGCAGGATTTAAAACAGCACACCTCTTCAATGTCACATTATCGGCTGCAAGGATAACTTGCTCATACCGAGTCAACCTATTGTTCGTGAGGTGCTGCGTTTTAGTCCTAGTCATTAACAATTCAACCGAATGTGGCACATGTACAGTAAGAGGATGACCCATCACAATGCTCTCACATCTCTCGATGCTGACACCTGTTGCCGCAACGGATCTGAGACATCCGGGCAACGCAGAAGCTACTGGATCTAAAGTAGCTGAGAAATAGGCAACTGGTCTACGGACACCTCCATGATTCTGAGTTAACACTGCTAATGCGCAACCTTCTCTTTCGCAGCAGAACAATGCAAATGCCTTGTTGTAATCCGGCATTCCCAACGCAGGAGCGCTACATAAGGCTTCTCTCAGCCTCAGAAATGATTTCAAACAGTCGTCGTCCCATGGTACCGGATCACTTACATCCTTTCGCGTCAGCCGCTGTAAAGGCTTTGCTTCAAAGGAAAAGTTTGGGATCCACTGGCGGCAATAGCCCACCATTCCCAAAAACATTCTAACTTCCCTCTGGGTCGAGGGAACTGGCATTCTTAGGATCGCATCAATGCGATCCGGAGACACCTTCCTTTTACCCTTTTCAATTCTGTGCCCCAAATACTGTACCTCAGGTAAACAGTATTGCAACTTGCTTGGAGACACCTTGTGACCATTTTCTCCCAAGAAGTTCAGCAACGCAATTGTATCAGTCCTGCAAGCGTCTTCTGTTTCTGACGCAACAAGCAGGTCGTCAATGTATTGCACCAAAACGGAATTTCGCGGCAACACAAGACTTTCGAGATTCTTCTTTAAGAGCTGATTACAAATCGATGGGCTCTCCGTATACCCCTGTGGGATACGACACCACGTTAATATCCGATTTTCTAGTCTAAATGCAAAAAGAAATCTGCTCTCTTCGTGTAGGGGGATCGAAAAAAATGCTTGACACAAGTCAATCACCGTGAACCATCCAGCTTCACATGGGATCTGAAACAGTATCACAGATGGATTCGGTACCACTGGACAACATGGAACAACTATGTCGTTTATTTTTCGCAGGTCTTGTACTATCCTGAACTTCCCACTTGGTTTCTGCAATCCCATAATGGGCGAATTACATGGACTACCCATAATCTCCACCAGTATTCCCTGTCTAATCATGGACTCGATCACAGGTTTAATCCCTGCAATCGTTTCAGGGGATAATTTATACTGAGGTGTTCTCGGGAATTCCACGTTTGGCTTAACTTGTATCTTCACTGGTTCCACTCCCCTGACTAAGCCAATCTCCTCTCCACTTAGGTCCCACACGTCAGCCGATACTGATTCCCTCAAATCCTGTGGAAGCTCCTCCACCGTCAAAGCTGGGTACACTTCCACACACACCCGCTGATTTGCAACCTTAAAGGTCGCATCCTCATCTCTTGTCTGCACCTCTACTCCTTTCGGGGTGCAGTAAATTGTGCAATTGAGCTTGCACAATAAGTCTCTCCCCAACAAACAAACAGGACTAGAATCGCACACCACGAACTGATGTCGATCCCTAAAGTTTCCTATCCTGACTGGAATCGGTTCTGTCAAAGGGCTAACTAGCCTCTTGTTCGCTACCCCAACCACTTGTATGCTTTCTCCAGAAAGGGCTACCCCCGGAACTACTGCTGATCTTATAGTTGACCTGGTAGCCCCCGTATCTACCAGAAAGGTAGTAGGGTGTCCATCAAGTTCTGCTTCCACGAAGGGTCCTCTCTGATCCACCTCTAGAATGGCCCTAAGTATGCAATCATCATCCTGGCCTAAACTTAAATGGGCCAGCAAATCCACATCTTTCTCCTCACTTACTTCAAACATGGGCATCTGTAAATAAGTTCGAGCTACCTGCTGTATGTTCTGTATTCTGGGTGGCTGGGGAACCTGCACTTGCGAGATGCCGGTCCCCCCTTGCATCATTCTCGGTACAGTCACCGTCTGTACCTGTTCCGCCCCAGGGACCTGACCCATTCCTCCCTCCATCTGTGGCTGATTATAGGGGTTCAAGGGACACTCGCGCCTCCAGTGTCCCACCTGGTGACACTGGTGACAAGCTGTCGTCTTTTTCAGTATTGCTACATCTATGCCTGTCCTAGGGTCTACGGGCCTCGGCCTTCCCTGACCCTGCACGTTCTGATTCCCTGTCTGGTAGTTTCCCTGTCTCCTCACCACTGGACCCCCATTCGGCGGTCCCTGAGCCGCTTGCATCTGAATGAGCAATAGGTTATCCTTCATCTTCTTGTGTTTCGACTCAATCTCATCCGTGCAGTACCTGGCGTACCGCAAGATTTCATCTACGGGCTTATTCTGCCAACAAATTAAGTGCTGCTGTATCATGAGACTAACCTCGGGCTTCAAACCCAACACGAACTTAGACACAAACTGTCCCATATCCTTCGTTTCCAGCTCATCTAGGCCACTGTACTGCTTAAAAGCCTTCAAAAGTCTCTCATAAAACTCATGTACTGTCTCCTTAGGCTCCTGCACCGTCCTGTCTATTTTCACCCAATCAATGTCTTGGGGTGAAACCTTCGATTTCAACCAGGTAATTACTTTCTCATACAGCCTCATCACCGCAGGCGACGGACCATTTGTAATCATATTCCTCTCAGGCTCATAGTCCGGCCAATCAACAGCAATCTTACATGCGTTCCACAGATCTCCTGGAACCACAATATCAAATAAGGTGTTCAGGTCTATCCACAATACCTTCGAAATCTTAACAAAACGTTCAACTTGCTTGTACCACTCTGCAGGCTTCTCCCTGAGCCTGGGAAAATCATTCGTAAATGATGCCAAATCCCCCCTGCTCCATGGTACATGCACATACCCTCCATTCGCCACTTCCCTCAGGGGAAAGGTCTTTGCTAGTAACAACCCTTCAGCCGGTGTCCCTCCTTCCGCTCCCCTAGAGGTCTTTTTCTTAGACCATTTCTCTTCCCACTTATCCAGCGTCAGCCATGGCCGCATGGCTAGGACCAGTTCTCTGGCATGTGACCTCAATCCAACAACCCTCTTCTCCTCCAACTCTCGCTCAGTATAATGCATCCTATGACTTCCTTGCAACACCCTAGTCCGGGATAGATCCACATCATATTCCTTCGCCAATCCCCTCAATTTCTCGTGTGCCATACGTGCTTTCCGCGTCACATCTTTCGCCACGAAAAACAGCTCATCCGGATTGTAAGATACTATCCTCTCAAGAGGTAGACTTCCATATATAATTTCATCCACCTCTGCCTTGAGCCTTACTATGTCTATCATCCCTGCCTTCAAGGCTCCTTTCAACACCTGACAACTTGCTCCACGTCCCTCATCATATTCGCATTCCGGTTCCTTCTCTCTCCTCTCTTCTGGTGTTTCTGTCGGAGCAGAACGACTCTTAAAGCCGTCTTGAGCTTTCCCCGCTTGGCCCATATTCCAGCTCAGGTGCCTCTCTGGCGGTACCCATGACCTTAAATCTGATCTCGACTCCATCAGAGTCCTCGGCCTCTCCGATCTCTGGTCCTCTTCGCCCCTAGATGTATCTGACACTGCTGCCAATGGTGTACTCCATTGGACAGGGCTTGGAGGTCGGGCCGTTGCCCCTTCCAACCCACTTTCCCCGCTTTCTCTCCTCGTTCTTTCTGCCACTCGTTCAGCCCTCTCTCTTTCCTCTGATTCTGGACTGTATATCGACACAATCGGTCCAATGGTGACCGGTACCCTCAATGCATCCGGTAACCTCATCTCTCTTTCAATCCTCCCACTAGCCTCAGACTGACCCTGTGAACTCGCTGTTTCAAACGAAACCAACCCTTCTACTCGGGTCTCGGGTTGGATTGTTACCCTTCTAGTTTCTCCCCTCTCACCCCACCTATCATCCACTTCATCTGGATTATAAGGAGGTGGTCTCTCGTCTAACAGTCTTTGCAATACCCCATCATCGGAGTCACTCTCCTCTTCCTGTGCTTTCACATGCCTTATCCCCGTCGAGTCTATCAGCAAGGGATACAATTTCTCTTCCTCAATTGTCTGCACTCTCCATCTTTTCTCCGCTGCGTCCCACTTGGCATCCTGAAATGCTCTAATCGACTTCCTCATCCTCTCCTGACTTCTTCCCTTTTCCTTATCATGCGCTGCTCTAATCCACGCATGTAATGCTTCGAACTGCGCCGTTCTTGGCAAGGGTCTTAAGGACCCCATCACCGTCTTCAGTTGGTACAGCACTGCTAGTCTAAATGAGCCATACCTCGGGAAAGCTAATTCCCCTTCACCTTGTGTAATCTTGTGCCAATTCTCAATCCAAACTATAGTATGTAACCCCACATTCTTTGCCATGTAATGTGCCGGGGTATCCTCGGGAGGGGCTTCTTCTCCCCCACGAACAACCACATGCTTATCGCCTCTACACAACTCTCGCAAAGCCCTAAGACACTTCATGATGAGCGAATTCGATCTCGCTCTCTATTTACTTCTTGTTCTCAAATCCTCCAATAACAGCGCGACTCACACCAACCGGCCTATCGCAGCGCGACACCCTCTGACGTCACCTTCCTCCGTTCGCAGCAGTTCCCTTTCCCCAAACACGTTTCACGCTTGCTCTCGTCCCATTCATACACTGAAATAACCAATTAAGTTACTTCTCTGGCTGTCCGTCCACAGCCTCTGACTGTTCGTCCACAGTCTCTCGACCTTGTTGACCTCGTTTGGCGCCCGTCTGCCCCCGTCCGGCCAGACAGATCGCCACTGATAGGTTACTAACACTCCGATCCGCACACAACAACCCACGACCAGCGTTAAGTTGCCATACACACACGTTCGCTCCCCCTATCTCGGTCCAGGTGATCGATGGTACCTCACGATCTCCTTTGAGTGGTCAACAAAAATCTATCTCAGGTGTCTTCTACACCACAACTCCCGGGCTGCGCGCGCTCACAGCCTGATCTCACAATCACACGACATACACATCAACTCCGCAAGACATCACACAACAAATCAACACCGCAATCTACAACATCTCATTTTCATACTCACTCCTGGAACTGCTGCTTTCGGCCGCACTGCTACTCGCCGTCGATGCTCATCCGCTGCCGTCTGCTGCTCGCCATCTGATGATTCAGCATCACTTATCGTCTTTTGGGCCTCGAGGATCACTTATCCTTATCTAATCTAATCGTCCCTCGCTATCGGAAGTAACCATCCGTTTCTGCTACCAACTGCTCCGGCCCATTCTAGTATCTGGCAATTATCTACTAGAACCCACTCTGGTCGGATGGAACTTTTTACTTGCCCAATAGCGTAGAGGGAAAAACACAATTATCAAAATTACTGTCCACAAATTGCCATAATCAAGGACTCGAGACTTAATCTCTTGGCTCTCTGGTTTTTATTATCAGCATAAAGATTTGGAGATACAAAGTCCTCAGTACGAGGCACAACAAGTACATAGGCACTAACACAAATGCTACTCTACGAAGAATCCGCATACGGCTAAAAATAACTAAAAGTACAATCTCTAAAAGCATGAGGTAGAAAACCACCAAGCAAATGTCGATACTAGGGACACTGAACCATACCATCTCTGTCCCTACTCTGCACTAGATGACATCCCTACTTAGCAATCCCATGAGACCCTCAATCGAATCAAAGGTGTCAGAGTGAAACTTCCTAAGAAGTCTTCACTTAGAGAGCTTGGTCTAAGTTGCCCCCTCTATCCCTTCGCCTAGCCTTCCTCTGCCCTGGGCTGCTCTGATCTGCCTCCACCCTCGGGGCGCTGTCCCTAATACAGAACCCCAAATCTCAGAACACGCCCTCTGCGCCTCCTCTTCTGCGGGGTCGACTTTCAGTAATTTTCCACAGAGCGCTGTCCAGTTCCATCGTCCATCGCTTGGCCTTGAGTCCCAGACGCCATCCGCACTAGGAGTTACGATTGGCACATTCCAATGCACTCCCATGTCTGGCTTTTTCTACATAAGTCAATTTGTGAACAAAGAGCTTCTCTACTAACGAGCAACTGTCCTTGCACCTGGGGTGAGATCATGCAAGGCAGACATACTTCACATCTTTTAACTTGCAATTTACTACAGCCTAAAACCTCTACTGGAATAAATCCTTTTTGGCCTATTGCCCTTGGCTAACATAAGAAAATACCAGGCCTTTCGCCTCAACGATATATGCGAATCCTGGCCACTACTTCGGTTACACAAGCAGGTTTAAATCACAGTATTGACATTTACGTCTTTCTTTCATGTGTGGTCAAACTAAACAGACTACAGACACGAATTCTAATCTACACGTTTAACATCACATTGTTCAAAAGGACTAAGCTCTATGCATTGCTTCAATATATACACAATATGCTTGTACATAGCTAACACTTCTATTGAAATCGACATAGGTTATACAATTCTTAATACATTGCACACTAAAATACCTGAGTACACATTTGATTATATGCGGGTGCCGGCTAACAATGAATATAACGCACCCCTACGATTTTCAACCTTCTAAGCGCTACATCACGTGGTAAAGGCATGCGTTGCAACGGAATGCGTAGTAACGACATATATTCGCTGTGTAGAGACCATTCATCACGCTGCTTATCTGTGCCACAGCTTCTTCACGAGTTTGTAAGTGACCCTTACAAGGATAAGTGCATGACGCCAGGCCTGTAATCGAGAAACGGCCCGTGTCCTCTTCTACATACTGTAGTAGAAAACACCCAGTAAACATTGGCATCCATCATGTAGTGCCCTTAAACGACCCAGGGATGCGTGCAACAAGCTCAACGATGTTTATGCAACCTTTGCCAACATTCAGTTTCTGGGACAAGCAGCAGTTCAATTTCTGTGATAATATTGTATTTACAATGTGCACATTCCCACACTTGCTGCTGGGATTTACAACGTTTTATATAGTAATATTTTAAGAAAATTGATGTCCATATTAAGTACTGACAAGCTCTCTCGGGAGCAAAACGTGAAAGTATTTGGAATATATTTTATTTTTCCCAAACATGATACCATTTGTCTTATCCTACTTAACGCCCTTATCCACAAACACGTTCTAATGGACAAATGCCTGCCTTTTTTATTTCCTTTATAGAAGTGCCAACGTCTGTGTGATTAGCTGTTA
Source organism: Triturus cristatus (assembly GCF_964204655.1). Lineage (NCBI taxonomy): Eukaryota > Metazoa > Chordata > Amphibia > Caudata > Salamandridae > Triturus > Triturus cristatus. The sequence goes on along the minus strand of NC_140591.1, from coordinate 288,884,077 downwards.
TTCTTGCCCGAATAAGCATAGCAATAAATTATACACATGATAAAATTGTACATAATGTGAAATATATTATCACAAATTTCAATACTCCTGGGAGGGCAGTCCCTTCAAAAGAGAACATTTTGAGGTGTACTGGAATGCTGTTGTGACATTCCTGCACTGAGATCTAAACAAACTAGTGGTACTGGTAATCTCGGAATGCAGGAACACGCCATTATTTCAACCTGGACCCAAAGTGGGAATTACTGCAGAAACTTGAATTACGCTACCAGATTACCACCCAGGTCGGAAATTACGCCGGATTTGTAATAGGAAAATAAGTGCAACAGTGTAGTTCCCAGGAAGCGTTCAATGGATCCATAATGTTAGGGTGAGAACGCAGTGATGACATGTTTTAGACAAGCCATCAAAGAAGATATCAATACGAAGGTTGGATGCTTGTCTTTGGTGGCCATGATCCTCCAGGATTCTCATGCAAGCCTACAAAGCTGTACACGATGTGGGACCTGCATACCTTAACCACCGCCTCGCATTCCACGCACCCACCAGAGACCTCTACTTTGCCCAACTGGCCCTGGCTACCATCCCTCATATCCGCAAGACCACGACTGTAGGACGATCCTTCCCCTACCTCGCAGCAAAGACCTGGAACACCCTGCCTCTCCACCTCAGGCAATCACCATCACTGCCTCCATTCAGGAAGGACTTTAAGACCTGGCTCTTTGACTGAACCACAGCGCCTCCGGCAGAACAGCTGTTTCCCTCCCCTAGTGCCTTGAGACCCTTATGGATGAGTAGTCGCTTGTTACCAGTAACTTGATTGATTGCGGATCAGATGTCATGAGTGCAAGGTGGAGTAGAGGATGGTAAAACGTATGGGGCACAAAGGGTAAGTGTAATGTAGTTGGATATTGCTTCATGGATGTTCATATCTTTGCACACATTATTCTGGAAAAATGGGAGGGTTGGTTAATCACCCCTCGTTAATAGTTTATGAGGCCAAAGCTCAAACTTTTTGGCCTGCATAGATTGTTACAACTTTTATACGTAGATTTTAAAGTCATAAAGATGCGAAACATTATGTTTACCTTTGTTGGCCAGGCTGGGCCAGGCAAGGCAGAAGGAATTTTCAAACCATAGTATATTCAAGGATATCATGACCCATTTGATTGCACCCAGATTTCACTGGCCTAATTTTGTAGTTAGAACATTTTCTAAACTGATTAGCAATTGTTGACACGAGGCTCCTGAGAATTGCCACAAAATAACTTAACAACAAACACGAAATAATTACATATATAGAAATCTACAAAACCTTCTTGCGGCAGAGTTTTATAGATTAGCAGTCAATTCATATTTACCCTTCAAAGTAGAACCAATATCTGGCATGTTAGAAAAGTTTTTTTCAGAGCCTGGGTCAGAAGATTCTTTGAGGTCTCTACATTGCAAAAACAATTGTTTCTAAGTGACCCCCTGTGCCCCCACGGCCGGTCGCTCCTCACCTCCTGCTGCTGCCTGCTGTTCACGGACGCCTCCTGCTGCCTGGATCTCCGCGACTGCTCCTGCTGCCTCTCTCTCGCTCCCCCGGTCCTCTGCTTACTCTGCCTCACCGCCGCCGCTGACCTGCTGACCCGGTAGGTGCTCCTCCACTCGCGCCTTCTCCCCCGCCGCGACCCCGGTTCCGCTTCTTCCTTTCCCGCCGCTGACCCCTGACCCCACCCCCACTCCCTGCCCATTGGTCTTCCGCCTCCCGCCTCCCAGCTGACCCCCCCTCCCGGCTCCTTACTTAAGGGGACCGAGGCGGGCTGGTCAGTGTGACCCCCTGTGCCCCCACGGCCGGTCGCTCCTCACCTCCTGCTGCTGCCTGCTGTTCACGGACGCCTCCTGCTGCCTGGATCTCCGCGACTGCTCCTGCTGCCTCTCGCTCGCTCCCCCGGTCCTCTGCTTACTCTGCCTCACCGCCGCCGCTGACCTGCTGACCCGGTAGGTGCTCCTCCACTCGCGCCTTCTCCCCCGCTGCGGCCCCGGTTCCGCTTCTTCCTTTCCCGCCGCTGACCCCTGACCCCGCCCCCACTCCCTGCCCATTGGTCTACCGCCTCCCGCCTCCCAGCTGACCCCCCCTCCTGGCTCCTTACTTATGACGCCCCCTCAGCGACTGCGCAGCGGACGCGCGCAGCGGGAGCGCCGATTGAGCGCCGGACGGTGCGCCAAAGGTAAGCCCGTCAGAGCGCCCGTCCGCGCATGGACTGCGCCCAGCGCCAGAACCCCTGGTCCCCGTGCCCGCCAGCCCCCCCGCAGGACCTACGACTTCGCTACGCTCATCGCACTCAAAACCGCCCGAGCCCCCGGGTGCTACCGAGCATCCCCGCAACGCACCCATGGACCCTTCGCCTGCCGATCCTGCAACTTCTCCTGCCTCCAAACCGGCACCGCACCCATCAAGACGGACAACAGCAACCACCTCAAGTGCATCCTGATCAACACCCGCTCCGTCCACAGACACGCCGTGGAACTCTGGAACCTCCTCGACACCACATCTCCAGACGTCGCCTTCCTCACGGAAACCTGGATGAACGCCTCCTCAGCCCCCGACATCGCCATAGCCATCCCGGACGGCTACAAGATCATCAGGAAGGATCGCGTCAACCAGACCGGAGGAGGCATCGCCATCGTTCACAAAAGCACCATTCGCATCTCGACTGACTCCACCGACGCTCTCAACGCCGCCGAATACCTGCACTTCCAGATCCACACCGACCCCAAGACTACCCTCAGGGGCACCCTCATCTACAGGCCCTCGGGACCACGCGCACAGTTCTGCGAAGACATCACGGACTTCATCAGCCCCCACGCCCTCCCCTCCGCCGACTACATCCTCCTCGGGGACCTCAACTTCCACCTGGAGAACAACAACGACCGCAACACCACCGCCCTGCTGGAGAACCTCGCTAACCTCGGACTCAAGCAACTGGTCAACACCCCCACCCACTACGCAGGCCACACGCTCGACCCCGTCTTCTCATCCAGCAAGCACGTCACCTTCAGCCACTCGACCGGACTTCACTGGACTGACCACAGCTGCGTCCACTTCAGCTTCAAAAAGAACACGGTCCACCACCACCCGAAGCAGGTTCCCCACAGGAACTGGAGCAAGATCACCGTCGACCAGCTCGCCACCTCCCTCAGCCAGAACCCACCTGTCAGGACAACGGACCCTAACACAGCAGCCCTCGACCTCACGCAGTGGCTGACCTCCTGTGCCGACGACCTCGCCCCACTGAAGAACCCACTCACCAGGCCCAGAAGCAAGAAGGCCCCCTGGTTCACCGACGAACTCAAGGACTCCAAGAAGGCCTGCCGCACCCTCGAGAAGGCCTGGCTCCTTGACAAAACCGCCGACAACATGACCACCCTCAAATTCGACACCCGCAGACATCACCAGCTCATCCGCACCACCAAGAAGAAATCTCTGAAGGAACGACTGGACAAGAACGCCCATGACAGCAAGGAGCTCTTCAACATCGTCAAGGAGTTCTCCAACCCCAACACCGGCAACAACGACATCACTCCTTCGCAGGACCTCTGCGACTCCCTCGCCTCGTACTTCCACCGCAAGATCGCCGACATCCACAACAGTTTTGGCGCTCCACCCCCGCATCCATCAGCCGAACCGACGCACCCCGCCGCCATCCTCCAAACATGGACCGAGGTGACCCCCGAAGAAACAACACGCATGATGAGCACCATCCACTCCGGATCCCCGACCGACCCGTGCCCCACCATGTCTTCAACAAGGCCGCCTCTACCATCGCACCCCACCTCCGAGACCTCATCAACACCTCCTTCGACACAGCAACCTTCCCGGAGAGCTGGAAGCATGCCGAGCTCAGCGCCCTGCTGAAGAAACCAACAGCGGACCCGACCGACCTCAAGAACTTCCGCCCCATCTCGCTCCTGCCTTACCCCGCCAAAGTAATCGAGAAGGTCGTCAACAAACAACTGGCCGCCTTCCTTGAGATGAACGGATCCCTCGACCCATCACAGTCCGGATTCAGAGCCAACCACAGCACCGAGACCGCCCTCATCGCAGCCACCGACGACATCCGCGCCCTGCTCGACAACGGTGAAACAGCGGCACTCATCCTCCTAGACCTCTCCGCAGCATTTGACACTGCCTGCCACCGCACCCTAGTCCAACGCCTCAACGACACCGGCATCCAAGGGAAGGCTCTGGACTGGATCATCTCATACCTCTCCGGCAGAACTCAGAGAGTACGCCTCCCTCCGTTCCGCTCTGAGGCAACCGAAGTCATCTGCGGAGTCCCCCAAGGATCGTCGCTCAGCCCCACTCTCTTCAACATCTACATGAAACCCCTCGCTGCCATCGCACGCCAACACAACCTCAACATCATTTCCTACGCTGATGACACCCAGCTGATTCTCTCTCTCACCAAAGACCCCGACACCGCCAAAGCCAGCCTACACGGAGGGATGAGAGACGTCGCCGAATGGATGAACATTAGCCGCCTGAAATTGAACACGGACAAGACGGAAGTCCTCATCCTGGGGCCGTCGCCCTCCGCATGGGACAACTCCTGGTGGCCCCCGGCCCTAGGCACCGCACCCAAGCCAACGGACCACGCACGCAACCTGGGCGTCATCCTGGACTCCTCCCTATCGATGACCAGACAAGTCAACGCCGTCTCCTCATCTTGCTTCCACACCCTCCGCATGCTCCGCAAGATCTTCCGATGGATCCCGTCCGAGACCAGGAAGGCGGTCACCCAGGCCCTCGTCACCAGCAGACTAGACTACGGAAACACCCTCTACGCCGGTACAACAGCCAAGCTTCAGAAGAGACTTCAGCGTATCCAGAACGCCTCCGCCCGACTCATCCTGGACGTCCCACGACGCAGCCACATCTCGAGCCACCTGAGAGGCCTGCACTGGCTCCCGGTCAACAAAAGGATCACGTTCAGACTCCTCACCCACGCACACAAATCCCTCCACGACCTGGGCCCAAGATACCTCAACGACCGCCTGACCTTCTACACGCCCACCCGCCAGCTACGATCCGCGAATCTCGCCCTCGCCGTCGTCCCTCGCGTCCAGAGAGCCACCGCCGGAGGAAGATCCTTCTCCTACCTGGCGGCCAAGACATGGAACTCCCTGCCCGTCCACCTGCGGCTGACCCAGGACCACCTCGCCTTCAGGAAACAGCTCAAGACCTGGCTGTTCGAGCAGTAGCAGACCCCCTCCCCCAAGCGCCTTGAGACCCTTCCGGGTGAGTAGTGCGCTATATAAATTCCATGATTGATTGATTGATTGATTAAGTTTACCAAATATTCTCCAGCCAGAGAAAGAGAAAACATGGCAGCTCCAACGTGATGGCATCTATTGGTACAGCTGTGTTAGATGCCTCATCATTAATGAGGGGGGCCGGCTTACTTCAAAATGTATAAAAACTGTTGCAGTACAACCGCAAGGTCCTGGAAATATGCAATGCTTGGGAACAATGTCCCCGTGCTGCCCCCCACCTGAATGCCCCTACCAGAGCTCGCACGAAATGTAAAATACATATAAAATTGGGTGATGATACTCATTGGTTACCTGCCTGTGCTTTCACTTTTACCCTTAACAGCAAAGTATTTTCGTTGGAAAGATTCCTGAAAGGAAATTTGTTTGTGCATGAGATAATAGAAGTTGAAAGACAAATATGATTTTAATATTCAATAATGACTCTTAGTGTCAGCAGGTTTATCATCTGTCCTCAAACTGTTGGACTTATTGAGCTGGCATTCAGGATTTTGTTTTTTAATATTGCCATATGATTTTAGAATTTCAATAATTGTTTACTGACATTTTTACAAGATTGATGGTGGACATTAACACCTTGAGATGACCAAAAACGTTTCTGGTCACTTAGAAACCACGAACTACATTTGCACAAAATTTCTCTGATTCCAATAGTAATATTTACAAACTGTTTTATACTTTTCACCTTTCAATATGCACAATTACAGCTGAATGGGAAAGAGATTGTTAGTATCTTATATGTCAAGGGTGGTTCACTTGGGTGGATGAGGGATGGCGTGGTCTGGGGTTAGAGTGGCCCAAATCAGCACATTCCAAATCCCTGCACCACAGAACGTCTGCAGATACTCAGATGAAAGATCTATTTTGCTCTCGTATGAATCCCTATTGATTAGGCTTTTTTACACCTACTTGAGGAATGTATATATTTCTGCATAATGTTTTTATATGTTTAATCTTTTATGAATCTTTGATTGACTTCTAAATCAGCATGAATTGAATTGATTTAATGCATTTGTGTTAAAATGGTAATCGGTTTATGCTGGGTTTCTAAAATGCAAATTGTGTGTTCTCTAGGAAATCTAGGTCCGTGAGTTAATGGACAATTTTGAATGGACTGCTGGATTGATTTGATGAGTTGTTGGTGCTGCTGATGCTTGCTCAATTTTGGGGAAATTCCCTCTTGTGAATATTTATAGTTGTCTTCTCATTTGCCTCTTATTTAGCTCGCTGATGTTGCTCCTTTCTCCTACTGTTGGCTCATCTTTGTGTTCTGTGATACCTCCCTTCTACTTTTCTTCCTAATATTTGTTGCTTGTATTATAGCTTTGTGTGATTTCCCGCTGGTATATGAACATTAATTCGTTTTTGCATCTCATTCTAAAGTTACTTTGTTTAGATTACAGAGCTATTTTAACATTTTGAATTTCTGTTGTGTTTTTTCTCTCTTGTATGTCGGATTGTTGTTTTTGCAGTAATTGCAAATACCAAGTCTCATGCCTAGGCAAGAGGAATGCAAATCATATTCTGATCATCAAATATTATTTATCATTTTCTGCATTGCCATTACTGAATTTCTCATTCGTTTCATTCTATCAAGACTTAACTTTGTTAAACGATTTGGCCAGCCAGTGGCGATTCTGTATTTTTACAATGTATTTGGAGACTAGTGTATATCTGCTTGGCTCTGAATTTTTAATAAATCTATATTTAATCCCATATACTTACTTTTGGGTCCTCACTGTGTGGGCAAATTGGTTACACTGTAAATTGAACTTGTGGATGATGTTAACTCCCTTTATTTTTTAGGGTCCTAAAAACGTTTGGCCAAGGGAAATTTGGATAGGTGCTCAATAGTTTACCATTACAAGGCACTGTCCCAGCATGCACACCACTATTTGTAGCACATTTTCGTGGGACAGGTGCCTTAGAATGTGGCTATGTAGAGGGTTTTGCTTGGATTTAGGAAAGGTTTGAACGAAAATGGAATTCGAAATAAGGCTTGAAGTGTCTGCATTAATGGGAAGAGTCTTGATGACGGCCGAGTGTGGTGCAAGCTAAGTCATTTGGATCTACATAATAGCTCAGGCTACAGTAGTCAGGTTTACAGAAAATGATGTTTTCAACAGGAAGGAATGTTTGGTTCACTCTGCAAAAAAAGGACGATGTCAAGATGTGAAAGTAGTGAATTCAAGCTCAATCTAGAGAATTGTGGTAAGAAGACATCTTACGAAAAACATGGAGAATGCAGTAATTTTGCCTGTAATGTAAACACTGTCAATTTAGATGTAGCACCCACCATGGTAATGCTCCCCAGCGTTTGGAAACTCCTGGGAGTCTACACTGACACAATTCACACTGGCGGTGACAAAATGGAGAGTGAAGTTGAGGAACAGCGTGAGCGGCAAGCGACAGTGTGAGAGATGGTCATCTATTTGAGCCTTGGAAATCATGTTGGAGGCTAAAGGAGGCTCCGACAGATGGAGAACTTGTCACCAATTCTGGCGGACGAACCGAAACATGTGCATTCAATGGAGGCGGCCATGCTCTAGGGTGAATCCCCTACACGCCTTAGACTGCTAACCTATGATCGAGGCCTTGCAAAGGAAACAATGATGGAAATGCGACAGTTACATTGGAAGGAAAGATATCATTAGCCCACATAGGACGATCAATTGTGTTGAGCTCTCCTCCTTGACCTAATGCTCGATCTTCACTGCAGATCATCATTTTTCTCAGATGACTCCATCCTATCTGCTGATTTTCATTACCCCTTCCACTCCCCTAATTAACAAGGATACCAAGGATCGCTAAAATAATTCATGCCAAGAATCAGGCTGGGACTGTTGTTATGCTGGGATGTGACTCTGCTGGATCCCTGCAATGGATTCCTTGCCTTTGAAAGCACTGATTGCAGAGGAACCTTGACTAGACTGATGGCAGCTCCAAGGCGCCGGGTAGCTCTATGTAGTGAAGGGGAAGAGCATATGCCAGAAATCGGGTTATTAATTTAGGAATGGATGACTCCTATCAACTCAATAAACACAAGATGGTTAGTCTGACTGAAACACAGCTCTTTGCGAATCTCTGCTGATCCCCTTGTAGCAATAGCACAAGCCGTGGTCAATCCCACAGAATGGTGTATTAAATTCAAGCAGTGTCAACAATTTTAAAGTAAATAACACAAAAAGTTAATGTTCCCAGCCCATTTTAGAACAATAATTAAACATTGCGAGGCAAAATGACACCAACATTATTCTAAATATGAGTGTTTATACTTAGTGGGCAACAAGCACCTAAAGCAAGTACAGTGCCATTGAAAAACAATAATTTGTCTTTGACTTTCTCCTTGGCGTGACTTGAGGTCGGCCATGATGGTGCAGAGGTCATAATCATCAAGCAGACAAGGCCCAATGATGTCGCCAACAAGGACCCCTCATAGTTGGCTTTTTTCATCTATTTCCTGCTGACGCCAAAGTTTTGGTGCCTAAAGCCATTAGAGGAACAAGTCCGGATTTCTTGGCTGCTGAGGTCACTTCAACAGTCAGATTGGTTTACTGCCTCACCCCGATCCAAGGTTTTACCTTCAGAGTTTTTTGGTTCCCAAAATCCTCCAGTGAGGCAGGGCTGAAAGATATAGCTGAGCAGGGATCCCTGAGGCCAGATACTTTTATCACAAGTTCGTACAGCAAAAAGCTACTACAGGGACAAAGCTGGATTTCTTGCTCAACTTGAGCGTGACCTTCAAGGGCATGCCTCAGGCCCTTATTCTGGGACTCTGGAGGTGCAAAAAACTAACTTTTTCCCAGCTTCTGAGAGAGTTATGTCTGGTCAGGTCCTCCACCCCCAGGGTTCTCATGACAGGTTTCTAGGCACTAGGGGACATATTTACTAGAAAATGATGCAGTGCGGCGCTGCAAGCCATCTTCCTTCGCCAAGCTGCATCATTAGGAAAGTGCAGGGATGTGTGATATTTACAGCAATATGACGCATCCTGTGCTTTCCTCTGTGCTGCGCACAATTGACTGCCTAGTGCCAACGCAGGCACTCTTGTACTATTGTGCAAGGCTTCCTACGTTGCAGGGATGATTGTTTTTGTGCAGGAAGGCACACCTTCCTTCACAAAAACAATCATTGATGGTGTTTTACTCCTATGTGTGCTGCATTTTACAGCACACTTAAGAAGAGCAAAAATGAGGAGAAATAGAGGTATTTCTTCTCGTTGTGCCACTTTAACGCCTCCCCAGGATTCTGAATCCTTGCAAATCTGTGAATGCGCCAGAAACCATGGTTATTGCATGGGAACACCCACAGCACCACCCATGGAAGGCCCCTTTCACGCAGAGTATTGTGTTATAGGAGGCCTATTTACAAGGCCATAAAAAGCCTTGCAGGGGTGGCATTGCGTGCCCCTGTAAATATGGCTAAGCATTGTGTGCTACCAGAGTGTATACAAAAGTGATGCTCTGGTGGCGCAGGGGCCTTGTAAATATGCCCCTAGATGTCTCACAAGTCAATGCTCCAGCAGGATGCAGTCCACTTTGGTCAGATAGGTCCTCTTGGAATCAGGAATCCTTTTCCTTTTTTGTGCCTGTGGAACAGAAAACAGAGGCCAGGCATTTGATGCTCGGAGAACTGTTGCAGTCCCTGGATGCCAGTAAAAATCAAGAGTCATTGAGTCCTCTTCTTTCATCAGGACTCAGGAGTCTTCTTTTTACCAGCAGGGCCCTCATTTTCATGTGTTGTCTCCCCATTCCAGGACTGTTCTGAGGAAGTGTGGTGAGATACCTGCCTTATCCTGTGCACTAGCCAGGGAATGGTCAATTTTCCTTACTAATTCCTGGCTACTTTCTCGCCTTATGTCCACTGCCTTTTGCAGCACTTCCTCTTAATCTTACTAGAAAATTATCTAGGATCTCTGCTTAAAGTTTGCAGAACCCTTCTGCCACCGAGCAGGCCTCTCTTCAGCTCCCTAGCTCTTTCCATATTTAGGTTCCCGCTCCTCCCATCTGACCAGAGTCATAACTGGTTCTCCCTCTGGGTGAGGTTAAAGCCGAAGGGATGAAATTAATGGAAGCAGATCCTCTTAGCTCCATCTGAGATCAGCAAGTCAAAAGAATAAATGTTAAGGCTGCCCCATGTTCTGTTAGCTGCCCTGCACCCATCTCAGATGGCGAATCCCTGCTAAGTGTCCAGTAGTTTACACCACGCTTTTCTTCCTGGGCTCAGAGGGAGGCTTCTGAGATTGTGAACTCTTCCAGTCAGAAATGTGTATTTCAGTTCTACAGGTATGATAAGTGGGAGAGCTTGTTTTGAGCAAGTTCTGGCCCAAAGTGCATTTATGTAAAGTTACTTTTCATGGTTCAAATTTAATCAGATGTTGAAAATTGCATGGACAATTAATTGAAGATTAAAAATAAATATTTTAATCACTGCTACGTCCATCCTATGGGTAATATACCAGAACCTACAGAGTGGAACTAGCTTTTAGGACTTCATTCATTATGAAGATAAATTTTTTAATGTTGAGTGTACCACCTTTTTATACATATTTTAGGCACTCTATCTTATGGGCGTACAAGGCACACTTTAGGGTTGACCTAACAATAGGTTTTCCTAAAAGCCAAATGCACTTTTCTTGCCATGTGTTACTGAGGTGCCTTAAAGTGCGGCAAAGCCAAGGCACAGTGATGCTCTGGCCAGCCATATATTTTTGTCACTTATGTGGGTGATGTAAATACACAATGCAGCCCACATATGACATTTAACTACTATGCAATCGGTGCATTTTGGGCTCCATCTACTATGGCATTATATGAAAGCTAAATGTAACAATTGCAAGAAACACGTTTTATCAATGCTATTTTAGATGACATACACTGTGGCACTGAATAGCCTAAAAGTCCTAAATCAAGCAAAAATAGGGTACAGAGAATGGACAAGAATCTGGGGTGACCATGCAGAAAAGGCAAATTTGCTACACTGTATGCCTGAATACCACATTAGACAGCTTTTTTGGTGTTCATTTGGCTGAAGAATCTTTAAGGGTGAACTGCTTTTGTTACTTGATTGTTAAAATAGACTCAGTAAATTGCAACAGAACAAACCAAAAATACTCATGTGTGCAACTGTTCTATTGTATAGTGCTCTGACACCTCTTCGTGTTTAGTTCACACTATGTAAAACTGCAGATAAATGAATAAATAAAGCCAGTGAAAGAAAGAAAATCACAGGTGGCAGATTTTCCAGCTCTCCCAAAAGTCTTTTTCCCTATAGTTTAGCGGATGTTGAGCCAAAATTATAGATTTTGCAGGTGGAGTTTACAGTCAATTAGCAAATCAACCAATGGATTTTCCAGCTAGAGATGGCAATGGTGCTGGTGGAAATTCAACTTGCATTTGCTGACACTCATGAGAGGTTATGTTGTCATTTCATCAATCCAGCCACCAAAAGATCGCCTCCTTGAAGTAGTTGAGGGGCTTGAATGTCTTAGTGACCTGGAGAGCTATGCCGGCGAAAGCTTAGCCTCCTGGCATGGTCGCCCAAGCCTGACAGGCCTATGAGTTGAGGCAAGACAAAGCGTGATCTACTGGTCTTCCAGGCTGGGCACAAGGCTAACAACCTTGTTCCATAAGAAAGCATTTGTTATGGAAACAGCAGCAACAACAACTAAATCTTTTGGGCAAGAGGTTCTTCCAGTGTCTCTCCATGCTTGACAGTAGCTGCAAAGTAACTACTGGCAGGATGACAGATATTGTGAGAGCCAAGTGCAGGAACAGAATCAGATTCTGCAATGTACAGACTATGTATGACACAGGAACGCTGGCTCAAGTTACATCTAAGATTAGGTGATACAACCTATTCATCCTGGAGGTCCGCAAAAGTAGGTGGCCCGGATGTGGTAGAATGAAAACCACCACAGGAGAGAAGGTACTGTACTCAGGAAGGGATGATGACCAACATCAGAAAGGAAAAAGGCCATTACCGTGAGCAAGGGGACACAGGAATGCCTATTTGAGTGGAAGTCTGTCAACAGCAGACTCATGACAGCAAGGTTAAAAGGCAAACACATCAACATCACCACTAGCCAGTGCTAATCTACAGCAAACGATGCAAAGGAAACAGTCAAGGGCATACTGTACCAACAGATGCAAGTTGAGCTTGAAGCTGTGCTAAAACATGACCTCGATCTATGGACATGGTTTGGTGGGTTGACTGCAATGATAGTGGACAGTTTTTGTTGTTATCACCATCCTTTAGATATGGAACTTTCCTGACATTTATCTATAATTATAGTGGAGTATTTCCCCACTCTAAATATGGCAGATTATACTCCCCCACCATTTTATGGCATATTTATGTCTATTTATCGGTCGAAACATTGGCTGGTTCAGTTGAGTTAGAATAGTCTGCTGGGATTGATCAGTTCATTGAATCAGTAGATTTTCACTTCTGTGAGAATTAGTGCATCCACTATAATGTTGTGCACTTCTAGTTACCACTCTTTTCAAAGTCTGGGTTCTAGCACTGCAGCAAGTGATGGAAATTCCACTGTGTGACCTCAGCCATTGTAACTACAAATAAGCAAAGTTAAATCTGCCAAAAAGGCAGAGGCACATCTGCTGGTGCTGTAAGTCCTTTTGGCGGGTGAGCCACTGGAGGATTTACCTCCTCTAAGTTGTATTAGCGTAGAACTCTCAAATATGTAGTTTTTCCACCTCTACTTTGTCTTAAACAACATTTCTGCCAGCCAAACTCTAAATCAGGTCTTTAGTGTCATAGACTTTAATATCAGATATGAATACTGATTAAACATCAATTACTGCAGGTTTTCAGCACTGGTATGCATAGAATATCACCTGGTTGTTTTATAATCAAACCTTCTAGAAAAACCATGAAGATAAGGACAGGCTTTGTGCGGGACACTCGTATAACCAGAAACACATGCACTGAAGAAAAATATTAACTCATGTAGGTCAGTGAAGTCATCTATGTTATCGTTACTTTTTGGTATTTTGCTTTTGGAATTGATGATAAATGTGATACCAAATCAAAATCTACTCCATCTGTTTCTATTTAAAAAAAAAATCACTGTTTGCACACGGAACCTGTTGAGTCCAAGGCGTTCTCCTACATAAATATGAACCAGTAATAAGAGCCACATAGTGGACTTATGCTCCATTAACGTCCTGCTTTAGAAAATGCATGTTACTTCTAAATGACGTGGGCGAGTAAATACAATTGCTCTGAGTTTCCAGACGGAAAGTACTTTAACGTTTAGACTAATGAGCATATAAACACAGAAGTGACTTGGAATTTTGAATCTCTTTCTAGCTCCCACCTTGGTCACGCGAAGAGGTCTAAGTTCTAACATAAGACTGTAGCAGTGTCTGGTGATTTTTGAAAGTGGTGGAACTAAATTTCACTAGTCAGGGGCATTACCCTGAATTTCTCTGGCAAAACTATATGAGTTCTCCCCCCAAATGAGGAAAATTAAGGCATTTATGTGCATAATTGTCATATATTTTTGCTAAAGAAAAAAAGCTATACATTTTGAATGGGTACAGAGGAAATATTCCAATATCCAAAAGAACCTTCATGATATAGGTGCCTCCAATATGGCATGAATTATCACAGTTATGCCTGGGTCAACATTATACCAGAGCTTAGTTAGCAATGGGCACATATATCACACACACACACACACACACACACACACACACACACACACACACACACACACACACAACCACACACACACACACACACGCACACACACACACACACACACACACCCACACACACCCACACCCACACACACACACACACACACACACATCTGCATCACTTAAGACTTCTTTTTATTAGTACCCAGGTTTGCTCTGCCTGCTTCTGCACTGTGCTCTTCATATAGCATCCCCCCCGTCTCACTCTTGAATCCTGCACTCCAAGTATGGCAGGCCTTGTGTTTACACTCAACATTGTGTTTAAAAGCAAAGGGCCTGATTAGAGGCCTTGAGCAGTCAATCACACAGTACGTGTGTTGCAAGACATGTCTTTAGTGTTTGAATGCTGACATACAATGTTCTGCTGGAGAGCAGTGAGCTGCAATTTTAACCCCAAGACTCCCAACAGACCCTTGTACAGGCAGTGTATGGACGTCTGGCCCATCTTACACACTCTTTGTGTGTATTTTACCTGTAACTCTCCAGATCTGTAGCTTCAGATAATAGGAAGAGCAGACAGAAAATGCTAGTGGGGCACTGCTAGAGCATCCTGATAGGTGAGCCACGCTCGAGGCTCTGTAATCAAAACCAATCAGATCATCTCAACACTTTGCTTGGAGATCTAGCACTGCTCCATGCTCCAGTCTGCTAACAAATCCACAGCATGGTTTTTGCTGAAGGTCAACACATTCAAAAGCATCTCCCATTCAAAAGCATCTTTGTACTGGTTACAATCATCAAGTGCATTTAACTTATAAGCCTGTGTGTGGTTTTGCCTCCTGTGCTTCAGGAAATGTTTTCAATATACATCCTTTCATGCACTCCAGGGCCCTTCTCTGTTCGAAAAACCAGCTCTAGCTCCGGGATATAAGAATTATTTTCATTTTGGTAGCAGTTTGAAGCCAAATAGTCTATGTTTTTGAAACACACATAGGCCTTCCTCATGCTCTTTGAAAGAACAATACTTTTTGAATGCATTTTATGCAATTAAAATACCCTACTAAGGGGCCTATTAGGATGGCGGGTGGACTTTCGTCCGCCCGCCACCCTAGTGGTGCTGGGACCGGCCGCCAGTGGTGCGGCTGTCCCGCACCGGCAACCCGCATACATTGCATTGTGGCGGGCGGTGCTGGAAGCAGCACCCGCCACAATGCAATATATGCATGTCGCACATTTGCATGCACAACGTGGCAGGCACCCTGCAGTGCCTGCCACCTTGTGCATGCAAATGCAGGGGGGTACCATAGGTATCCCCCATGTGTACCCCCACCACCCAACACCCTGGGGGCCCGCAACGGGCCCCCAACTGAGAAGACCGCATGCCGTTTCCGCCACCGAAAGGCTGCTTCCCGCTGCCATTGTAATATGGATGGCGGTGTTTAGCAGACACAGCCACCATAAGCAACCCTTTTCCGCCAACTCGACTCGAAAGCAGCAGACGGTCTTCCCATCCGCCGGGGGTACCCGCCGTGGTTCCTCCCGCCATCTTAATATGGCGGGGGAAATGGGAGACGGGCAGGGGATAATGTCGGGCGGATCGCCACCGCCATGCGGGCGGTGGTGATCCGCCCGACATACTAATAGACCCCCTAATCTTAATTCGTCGCCTCTGACTCTTCCCTCATCCTATAGTCTCCCTACTATTTATTTTTGGTGCCCATTTTGTAGCTACTTTGAACATGTAAAAGTTGACGGTCTAGTCTTTCATTGACCTACCTACTATGCCTGCTAAAAACTACGTGGTTGCCATCTGCACTGGCGTCAACATAAGGCACGCCAAGGGCATGCGCATCTGAACCTGTCTGTGACCATCTACATGTAGCAGCCAGTTATGCTGTCTAATTGGAGTTGCTTTCTTCAGCACATTACTCTTTAGGAAGGAAGGTCGACATATACCTCCTAATACAATACCCTTCCATCTTTATTTTCTAATGAAATTCCTCTACATTGCAGTCGCACACAGCTCGACAAGGAGTAGATACGTTTGCCAACAACCCTAGCCTCTGTCTCTTCACATGCTCACCCTCACGTTAAAAAACAAATACATCCGAATATTTTGTTGTCATGTGAGTTGAGCAGTTGCCCATTGCCATTTAATTGCCAATCTCTTTGAACCACTGTAAAAGCTGTGTATTATGGAACCCTGGCCTTCACATTCCTGTGATTGGTGAACTTGTTTAAAGAAATTGTAAAATCTATAGAGCTCATCGATTAAATAAACAGGGTGGAGGAGTGGCTATTACTAGCCGTTCCCCTCTGCTGATTTTAGTTTAACCTTTCAGCTCTGACCCTGAATGTGATTACTGCTGTTTCCTGTAAGATAAACACGATGGTACAACACGTTATCCTGTTATGTTGTCCCCCAAATCTCATTTCAACCAGCCTCTGTAAATTATCTGAAAATATTGGCTCTTGTGTAATTGAAAGAAAAAATGTAAACCTTTTAAGTCATTATAACCAGTGGCTAGAACAACTTACTAGATACGCTTTGCAGTTTAAATTAAATTTGGAATTATTTAAACCACTTTTTATAAATGCGGCCACATCTCATAAAAGAGGTCACCTTCTCGATCCCATCTTTTCTACATACAAGTCCTTAAAAGTCGGCAGCTCTACTGGACGCGCTTGGACCCTTTAACCTTTGTGAATGTTGACAAAAAATCTTTTAACAGACCCATGTTTCCTTAAGCAAAATAGGCTGCATAAAAAAAATGTTTTTTATTTTTATTTTAGTGCAATCACAGACAGGGTGGTCTGCTGACCTTAGCATGCCACCATCCATGTAATGGCTGTGATTCCTTGTGCTAAGAAAAGGTAATTTGCGAACTGACCTATTAGAACATAGGTCAGTTTGCAAATTGCCACACTGGTCACAATTTTTGCGATCAATGAGAGATACACCTGACCCCAGATGAACTCAAATGTCCTTCTAACAAGCAAATGGGACAAATGTTCCATTGAGTCTGTAGCCTCACAGTAATCCTAATGGTAATCAGCCGAGAAGTGTAGAACCCTATAACCTGCTGACCTGTCTTCATAATACCTTAATCAAGATAATAGATCTCATAATCCCTTTAACTAAAGCAACGTCAATGAATTCTCTCAGACAAACTCCCTGGTTCTCTCCGGAATTAAACAGACTTAAACTGCTAACCGGCCAACATGAACGTGCATTACAGAAAAACTGCGATGTCCTTCTTAAGCACAAATAACTGAGCCAACCTAAAAGTTATAAAGAATTAATTAAAATGGTGAAAAATAAGTACTTTTCGCACCAACGTCCCGCTTCAGGTAAGGATATTCTGAATAATTAGTGAACTACAGTACCCCATAGCTATCCAACCACAGCAATCCTTCAAAAGAACTATGTACTCATCTTGCTTTCTTCTCCAGAGTAAAAATTAGAAGTCAAACTGACCAGGAGTCTATTGACAAACCTAATCTCCAGAGCTAGATAATCCAACCAACAAGGTAAAAGGTTTCCTGTGTCAGCTTACTCTGGTAACCCCTGGTTCTCTTAGTGAGACTGTAAAGAACATATGTTTGTCCGTCTCTCTTGAAGACTCTCACCCATTTACTGAATGAAGATGTTCATTGACATCTTACTCAAAGACTTTCTGATCATTTTTAAGTGCTCCCACTCAACAAGCAGAGTACCTACTCTCTGAAACAGGCAATGGAGACGCCTTAACTAAAAAGCCATCTTTAAACCCTTAAGATAAGAACAGCTATGGTGTATATCCCTGCTCCCTTTTGTAGGAGAACTACAAGAAAAACTGGTATTCAGTCAGCACCCTAGCTATGTAGAAACTAATGGCATTCTTAATTTATACCAGATTGGCATCTACCAGGCTCGCTATCGCCTCTCTTTTCAGCCTTTAATATCAACGACCACTCTATCTATCTATCTATCTATCTATCTATCTATCTATCTATCTATCTATCTATCTATCTATCTATCTATCTATCTATCTATCTATCTATCTATACACATATATATATATATATATATATATATATATATATATATATATATATATATATATATATATATATATATATATATATATATATATATATATATATATATATATATATATATATATATTATCTACTGGCGGTCGCCAGTAGATAGTTATAGTTAGGACCGTGTTTCCATAGGAAATCGGCAACATTCTATTTGGAATAACTTTGGCGCCGGTTGACGAATCCTCGCGAATTTTTCAAAACTAATGGGGCTCTACGTTCTGCTCCTACCCTGAAAGTCTCGGGGGGATTCGTCAAGCGGGGGCTGAGAAAAAAGGGGGGTCCCAAAACGCATTTTCCCCATGCATTTTCCCATAGGACTTTTAGTCCGAGTTACAGCCCGAACGGCTGAAGAGAATTACTTGAAATTGGGCAGAGAGGTAGTCCTCAGGTCAGGGATGTGCCTTTTGCAGGTCTGGTGTAAATCTGTTCAGTAGGTCCTGAGAAAATAGCATTTAAATCAATATATATATCTGTAAGCGCGCTCCGTGCGCTTACGGTAAGCTTACCGTACGCGTACGGTGCCGTGCGCGAGCTCAATTCTGATTGGTGGTTACATGACTGTAAACATTCGAATCGGTCGAAATCAGAAAGTATCGGCCGCCATTTTCTGTCTCTCGCACTGAAAAACAAAGGTTGATAACATGAAAAGGGGGCAACGAAGAGAGTTGCAGACCCCCTAGCGTTCGTCAGGGGGTTCACGAAGGACCAAAAAGTATGAAAAATAAATGTAATAATTTTAAAAAAAAATCGCGGAGTGCGCGTACGGTAAGCTTACCGTACGCGTACGGTAAAAAAAAAAAAAAAAAAAAAAAGAATTAACAATCACATTTAATATATAAATCTAAGGACCCCCAAGGGAGCAAAAAACAATTGATCTTTTGTAAAAGATGGCGAGGCGTGCACGGTACGAAATGCGCAACGTGGGCACTCGGTGCACGAAGCGCACCGAGTGCCCACAGCGCGCGCACGGTGCGCGAAGCGCACTGAGCGCGCAAAAATTAAAAATAAATACATAAATTAGCATTTAAAAAAACGTACAAATTCACTGAAAAAACCATAGGTTTCACACACGTTATAGTTAAGAATTAGCATTTAAAAAACCTTGCAAATTCACTTAAAAAACCATAGGTTTCACACAAGTTATAGTTAGCTGTACATTTCACTCGTAAAAAACCAATGAAATTCCACGTTATAGTTAGATCAGGTAACTATAACTTGCGAGACCGCAATGCACACTGTGTCATTTCAGATGTCATCATTGATGCCATGAGTGATGTCACTGACGATGTCATAAGTGATGTAATATGTGACGTCATCAGCAGTTTATTGTGGGCGCGCAAGTTATAGTTACCTGATCTAACTATAACGTGGAATTTCATTGGTTTTTTACGAGTGAAATGTACAGCTAACTATAACTTGTGTGAAACCTATGGTTTTTGAAGTGAATTTGCAAGGTTTTTTAAATGCTAATTCCTAACTATAACGTGTGTGAAACCTATGGTTTTTTCAGTGAATATATATATATATATATATATATATATATATATATATATATATATTATCTACTGGCGGTCGCCAGTAGATAGTTATAGTTAGGACCGAGTTCCCATAGGAAATCTGAAAATTCTATTTTGAATAACTTTGGCGCCGGTTGACTTATCTTCGTGAAATTTTCAAAACTAATGGGGCGCTCCGCTCAGCTCCTACCCTGAAAGTCTCGGGGTGATTCGTCAAGCGGGGGCTGAGAAAAAAGGGGGGTCCCAAAACGTGTTTTCCCCATGCATTTTCCCATAGGACCTTTAGTCGAAGGTACAGCCCGAACGGCTGAACAGAATTACTTGAAATTTGGCAAAGAGGTAGTCCTCAGGTCAGGCTTGTGCCTTTTGCTTAAATGGTGTAAATCCGTTCAGTAGTTCCTGAGAAAATCAAAAGTAAAATCACATATATATCTGGGCGGAGCCTAACCACACATCTCATCGTGAGATCTGATTGGCTGTCAGCACTTCATCCAAGAAGTGTTGGCAGCCATTTTGGGACCAATATACATGATGGCACCTCATTAAAAAGCATTGCAGTTAATAGAAGATTTTAAGACTTTAGTTACATTATAAATCATTTGTTGATGGTACCATACTCATTTTAGGAATTGTGGTGTGTTCAAAGGTGATTTTACCATGTGAAAAAGCCTTCTGCTGTGATATCATGAATCATGTTTGAGAGAAAACTATTTTCTCATGCTTTTCCCACAGAGGATTGGAAGGAGATCTATAAGCTAACTGAGAGCATATTTTCTGTAAATTCACATTATCTTTCTCAGTCATGTGAGAATGAAGTCTGACATTCTCAGTAAAACATGTACATCCAACAAGGGCAGAGACTGTCAGTTGATTCCTTTGTGTTCTACTGCAGCTTCCCAGAGTGTTCTAAAGAACAACTAGAGCGCTAACAGTCCTACTTATGACAAACGTATGGCACACCTGAAGCCATCTTGGTTGGAATAAAGTGGTAATTCTTAAAACATTTGATTTAAAAAGGAACAAAATGAGGGGGTTTATTTTGCCATAGAAAGTATGATTAGTGCTGCAGAAAGAAAAAATTAGGGCACATTTTGAGTGACTTCTCAAATCCTCTTCTATTTCATTAAAAAATTCTGACATGCAGACTGAAACATGAACTTTCAATACCAGCAGCAGACTTCCCTGGTGAGCAGTAGCTTTACTACAGTGATCTAATAAGCAACTAGAGTGCTAACATTCTGAATTTATGGCAAATTTGTGACACATCTGAATGCCTTCTTGATGGAATCAAAGTAAAAAACTGAAAGTATTTCCTCCTGAGGAGACTGTAGTAAATGAGGAAATTAGGAAACTTCATAACAAATAAGTCTCCCAAAATGGCCACCAGAGACAAAAGAGCCCAAATGTAGCCCAAATAATACCCAGATGTAGCCCACATATAGCCCAATGACAGAATGTCCCAGAGTGTTCTAACGAACAACTAGAGCGCTAACAGTCTTACTTATGACAAAAGTATGGCACACCTGAAGCCATCTTGAATGGAATAAAGTGGTAACACTTAAAACATTTAATTTACAAAGGAACACAATGAGGGGATTCATTTTGCCATAGAAATTATGATTAGTGCTGCAGAAAGAACAAGCATTGGCATAGCCAATAGGTCTCGCCTTTGGGACCTTATAAGTGTTTGGTTATCCAGCACAATATCCTTGGTGCAACAACATCAACTGTTGCATGGCTAAACACTTATAAGGTCCCAAAGGCGAGACCTATTGGCTATGCCAATGCTTGTTAGGCTATGTAGTAGAGCAGCGTGACTGCTGTGAAGCATGTTGAAAAGTTATAATAAACAAGAATGGCCACATTCTTTTGTAGGCACATGCAAGCATTACCACATGAAATGACGCCGGTGTCTGTTTTTTACTGTTGTGATCTAAAAAGGACTGACGATATGAATGACTGGAATAAGTGAAGTTGAAATAATGTTTGAGGAAATAAGGCTGGTATATGTTTAAGGAGTAAAGAGAAGGATTAAGATGGGCAAGAAGAAAGGAGGTAATGAAGAAAGATAGGGAGGCAGAGAGGGTGATAGGCAGAAGGGGCACTGGAAGTAAATAGGAAGGAAGGGTTTGAGGGGCGGAAGAATCGAGGAAGGGGGAAGAGATGGTTGAAGTAATTAAGAATGGGAAAAGGAGGGAGGGTTAGGAACGAAGGAAGGAAAGTAGTAAGGGGGATTACGGGGGCCAATAAGGAAGGGAGGAATGAGGGAATAAGGAGGAGAGAGAGAAATTGTGAAATTAGGTCTGGGATAGACAGTCAGTCAGTGCTGGAGTGCAGTAGTTGGAAATGCAGCCATGTATTCTTGATAAAAGAAAATGGAATATATCAGTTGATGTGTTCAGTTTACCTTTGTGAATTGGGCCCTATATGGGGCTTTATCATTTAAAAAAAGATAATTTCTGTAAGACTCCGGTATTTGAGAGGTTTGAGTCTGTTTTCACAGTCAAACATGACAGGTTGTTCCTCGAGCAGACCCGTCCTTTGCAAACATTAACTCACTAATAAAGCGGTCTGTTAAATGAAATGCTGTTGTGGAGTAATTAATCTGTGGGTTATGTTTTTGCAGCCAGTTGGTTCCCAAGATCACAGTAAAAAAAACAGGGGCCACAATCAAGTCAAAAATGATGGCTGCAACGTGTCATTTTCAGTAGCCATTCCTTAAGGAGCACTTTTGTGGGTGGAAAATCGGTTTCATCTATATTTTCAGAGCGTCTCATGCTACGGGCTTGTGTCACGATATGTCTTTCAAGTACACATTTAAATTACTCATTTACTAGTTTTTTTTCCAGGATTTGAACTCGTGTTCTGCAGGTTGCATAAGATATCAGAGGAGAGCGATTAACTCACCGAGTCATGCTGAACCTTGCCATCGGCAGTCACACTGCAAGCTCATCCGCATAAATACAGCTATGTACTACACACCAACATTTCCTGATTGTGGAGGTTACATCATCTGGTCATTCCACTGTGTACACTTGTATGGTTACATTCCACAGACATTCCCTTGTTTTAAGACATCTGGGGTGGTACTTTCAGGGCATCCAGGCGTCTACATTAACAATGCTTTGGTAGGCAGTCATCTAGGCTGACATTGCCTTTGTAGGCAGGCGCTACAGTTACATTCCCTTCACAGACAGGCGTCTCAGTACTTTCCCCTTGAGAAAAGGCGTCTAAGGTTACATCCCCTCGGTAGGGAGGCATCTCTGGTTACATTCTCTGGGTACCCGGCATCCTGGGCTACCCTCCTGGAGTATCTTGGTACCTACACTGACACGAGACCCTGAGCCCTTGATAAGGCTAGGGGTTGAGACCCCATAGTGTCACCTTGGAGGGGACAAGGTGTCGACCAGAGTCTGCATTTGTGCAACTCCCTCGATTAGCGGTGCTGGTGCTGTTTTGTGGGGAGGGGCGAACACTTGGAACAGGTCAGAGTGGGGGTGGGGTGTCAAAGGAAGAGCACACGCTTCAGTGGGAGAAAGGCTTGTGGCATATTAGGAAGTGGGCGTGGCCGAGTCACTGGCGAGAGGGGGGCAGTACTCCCTTTAGAAGCGAGAGGGCCGGGGCACAAATTAGTCAGTACGTGTGAAGGCAAACGTGTAAATTGGGACCCGTAGACTTTGGAACAATCAGCTTCTGACAACGGGTGGGGGTGATATCTGGGATATATGTAAGGATGGAGAGAGATACTCCTCGAGAAGGCGGGACAGCAAACAGTGAAGGCACGCTATACAGCGCCCCCTAACAGCCCTGCAGAATGGAAGCGCGCAGCACCTAGATGCGACTTCGGAGACCGTGGGAAATAAACACACCGTGTTCTCCTCGTAAAATACGCAGCATTTTCAGACTGGTAAAATGGTCTTGAACCCAACTCCCAACTCCCCCCTCACAAGCCAGGAGTTTACAAGGGAAGTCATCAACCCACGCAAGCCATGTCAGAGAGCGCCAGCCAGCATTGTCCGGGATATGCCGGGTGCAGTGTCTGTAAAGTGGTAGCTTCCCCTCCCCCGCAGCCTGCTTAATGAACACAACACCTCCCCCCAACATCACGTTTGTTTACTCTTGAGGGGGGCTGAGCGGAACTCGCTTGATGGTGGTCACCCACTTAATGTTCAGGTACGCAGCAGCCGTTCCTTCATCTCACGGGCTCGGATGTCATCTATGTGGAGCAGAAGGCAGCAGCTGCAACGCATGGCAATGCCCTGCTGCCCCCACCTCAGGGGTCGAGAAGGCAGTAAAAAAACAAGCACCAACACACATAAAAATAGAAAAGAACGAAACATACCTGTGTACACTGCAGATGCCCCTTCACACTGCTGCAGCTGGCCGCAGGGCATGTGGTGCCACACCAGGGAGTCGGCCAAACATTCGATTGCACATTAGACGTCAGAACGGCAGCAGCTGTGGCAGTGCACTGGTCCGTAGCACATATCTGCGTGCTGGTTTGTCTGCCTTCGTAGCTGCGGTCACTGCCTTGTCATGCGCTGGGTGGCCTGACACTGAGCTAGGGTGACCAGAGTGCTGAGGGAGATAGACATGAGGAAAGAGCAGCATGGTACGAGGGGAGAGGCACACGAGGGAAAGAACTACATGCAAAAGTGATTGCGGTAAACATCAAAGCGGCCGCGAAAGTGAAAGTAATCAACAAGCCGAGGTGACAAGAGGGGCTGGGCGAGAAGGGAGGGGGGAATGCCAGCAACAGAGGAGCCCGCGAAAGTGAAAGTGATCGTGATTACGATCGCTACGGAGGAAAGACACATGGCGCTGCGCGCGTGCACGTTCACGTGCACTGTAGCTTTAGGCCACGGCAGCACTTTGAAAAGCCCAGATATAAAATGTCTCTTCGAGCCTTTGGCTCGCGAGACCTAAAAATGAGGGCACATTTTGACTTCTCAAATCCTCTTCTATGTCATAAAAAAATTCTGACATGCAGACTGAAACATGCACTTTGAATACCAGCAGCAGACTTCCCTGGTGAGCAGTAGCTTTACTACAGTGATCTATTGAGCAACTAGAGTGCTAACATTCAGAATTTATGGCAAATGTGTGACACATCTGAATGCCTTCTTGATGGAACCAAGTAAAAAACTGAAAGTATTTCCTTCTGAGGAGACTGTAGTAAATGAGGAAATTAGGAAACATCATAACAAATAAGTCTCCCAAAATGGCCACCAGAGACAAAAGAGCCCAAATGTAGCCCAAATATCACCCAGATGTAGCCCACGTATAGCCCAATGACAGAATGTCCCAGAGTGTTCTAACGAACAACTAGAGCGCTAACAGTCTTACTTATGACAAAAGTATGGCACACCTGAAGCCATCTTGATTGGAATAAAGTGGTAACACTTAAAACATTTAATTTACAAAGGAACAACATGAGGGGGTTCATTTTGCCATAGAAATTATGATTAGTTCTGCAGAAAGAAAAATTAGGGCACATTTTGACTTCTCAAATCCTCTTCTATTTCATAAACAAATTCTGACATGCAGACTGGAACATGCACTTTGAATACCAGCAGCAGACTTCCCTGGTGAGCAGTAGTTTTACTACAGTGATCTAATGAGCAACTAGAGTGCTAACATTCAGAATTTATGGCAAATGTGTGACACATCTGAATGCCTTCTTGATGGAACCAAAATAAAAAACTGAAAGTATTCCCACTGAGGAGACTGCAGTAAATGAGGAAATTAGGAAACTTCATAACAAATAAATATCCCAAGATGGCCACCAGAGACAAAAGAGCCCAAATGTAGCCCAAATATCACCCAGATGTAGCCCAAGTATAGCCTAATGACAGAATGTCCCAGAGTGTTCTTAAGAACAACTAGAGCGCTTACTGTCTTACTTATGACAAAAGTATGGCACACCTGAAGCCATCTTGATTGGAATAAAGTGGTAACACTTAAAACATTTAATTTACAAAGGAACAAAATGAGGGGGTTCATTTTGCCATAGAAATTATGATTAGTTCTGCAGAAAGAAAAATTAGGGCACATTTTGACTTCTCAAATCCTCTTCTATTTCATAAACAAATTCTGACATGCAGACTGGAACATGCACTTTGAATACCAGCAGCAGACTTCTCTGGTGAGCAGCAGTTTTACTACAGTGATCTAATGAGCAACTAGAGTGCTAACATTCAGAATTTATGGCAAATGTGTGACACATCTGAATGCCTTCTTGATGGAACCAAAATAAAAAACTGAAAGTATTCCCACTGAGGAGACTGCAGTAAATGAGGAAATTAGGAAACTTCATAACAAATAAATCTCCCAAGATGGCCACCAGAGACAAAAGAGCCCAAATGTAGCCCAAATATCACCCAGATGTAGCCCAAGTATAGCCTAATGACAGAATGTCCCAGAGTGTTCTTAAGAACAACTAGAGCGCTTACTGTCTTACTTATGACAAAAGTATGGCACACCTGAAGCCATCTTGATTGGAATAAACTGGTAACACTTAAAACATTTAATTTAAAAAGGAACACAATGAGGGGGTTAATTTTGCCATAAAAATTATGATTAGTGCTGAAGGAAGAAAAATTAGGGCACATTTTGAGTGACTTCTCAAATCCTCTTCTATTTCATTAAAAAATTCTGATATGCAGACTGAAACATGCACTTTTAATACCAGCAGCAGACTTCCGTGGTGAGCAGTAGCTTTACTACAGTGATCTAATGAGCAACTAGAGTGCTAACATTCAGAATTTATGGCAAATGTGTGACATATCTGAATACTTTCTTGATGGAATTAAAGTAAAAATCTGAAAGCATTTCCTACTGAGGAGACTGCAGTAAATGAGGAAATTAGGAAACTTCATAACAAATAAATCTCCCAAGATGGCCACCAGACACAAAACAGCCTAAATGCAGCACAAATATCACCCAGATGTAGCCCACATGTAGCCCAATGACAGAAGTGTGCAAAACACTTATTTTTTGTGTATTTGCAGTTTTATATAGTGCAGACTTGTCAGGTATTGGAATGCTTTACATGAGCATTGGTTACATCACACAAGATCACATTTATTTTGGTTGTAGACCTGGGGAGATTAAGTGATTTGACCACAATCACAGAATGTTGAGCTGAAGCACAAACTCCAACCTGGTTCCCCAGTTGCAAAGTCTACAGCTCTGGAAGTAACACCACATCCTCTCGCCAAGGTGCAACATTTAATCAAGTGGTCAACTGGATAAAAAAACATAAAGATTACAAATAATTTAAAAGTTCTATGTCGCTATTTGAAAACTCAGAAAATATGTCCTCATTTTAGTTTTTTAGAGCACTAACCATAATTTTGATGCAAAGAAGACCCTCTCATATATGTAATTTCTAAAGGAAATACTCTAGGTATTACAGTTTTGATTACATCAAGATGACGTCAGGCGTTCCACACTTTTGTAATAAATATAGAATGTTAGCAATCTAGTTGTTCATTGGGATACTGTTGAGAGGCAGAGGCCAGGGGCACGGACTCTGAAAATTGAAGGCAGATAGGAGAGTGCAGAGGCAACAATTTGACCAAACTGGGCAGGCAGGAAGGGCAGTGGCAGCACAACAGACTATGGAGGGCAGTGGAAAGGGGGGCAGGGGCAACAAACCAACAATACAGGACTGGCAAGAGAGGCTGTGGCAATATAATAGACCATTGTGGGCAGAAGGAAGAGGCAGTGGTAGTACAACCATACATGCCAACAGACCCGTTTCAGCCAGGAAACGTCCAATGTTTTTAAGCTCAAATGGGCTTTATTTAATCTGTCTCCTGTCTACAATCTCCTCTTTTTCAATGTAACTCAAAGGGGAAAATCAATACCCCAGTTTTTTTTCAAAATGTCCCTCTTACCAAGTTCAAAATGTTCGCAAGTATGGTACATTGAATCATGGTAGGCAGGAGGAATTAGGGTAGGGACATGGACTCGGATAACAGAGGACAGGAGGGACCTGGAGAGGTGCACCAAACTGACCCCACAGGGCAGGCATCAGGGTTTGCAGCAGCACAATACACCACACAGCGCATGCGGGACGGGAGTGCAGCACAACAATCCATAGAAAGCAATAGGGAGGGGACAGGACCATGCACATGGACAACAGAGAACAGATGTGAAAGAGGCAATGGTAGCTAGCTGACCATAATGGACAGACAGGAGAGAAAGCTGCAGCATAACAGACCATAAAGGGCAGGAGGGACGGATCAGGGGCGTTACAATGGAACAGACAAGCCAGGAGGGAGGGAATAGGGGGTCTGCACATTGAAACAGAGGGCTGGGGGCAAGGTGGC
The DNA here is from genome assembly GCF_964204655.1 of Triturus cristatus. Classification (NCBI taxonomy): domain Eukaryota; kingdom Metazoa; phylum Chordata; class Amphibia; order Caudata; family Salamandridae; genus Triturus; species Triturus cristatus. The sequence goes on along the minus strand of NC_140591.1, from coordinate 288,856,159 downwards.
AGGGCAGGAGCAGCAAGATGACCATGGAGGTCAGGCAGGATGGGCACTAGAAACAAGACACACCATGGAGAGCAACAATGAGACTATTGTGGCATACACACAGACCATGGAGGGAAGGTGGGAGGGGGTCAGGGGCAGCTAGCTGACACACAGGGAAGGTGGGAGGGGCCATGGCAGCACAGAAGACCATGCATGGCAAGCGGGAGGGTTAGTGGCAGCACAATGGCTATGATGGGCAAGAAGGAGGGTGCAGGGGCATGCACAAAGGACCGTGGAGGATAGAAGGGAGGGTCAGAACCTGGGCACAGACAAGAGAGTTCAGGGGAAGGGGTCTCACAACAGACCGCGCGGGGCAGGCAGGAGGAGCAGTTGCAGCACAACAGATGAGGGAGGGCAGAAGGGTGTGGCAGTAAAATGGACCATGGAGGACAGGAGGAAGGGGATAGGGGCATGGCATGTGGACAGGCAGGGTGGAGGTGGCAGGGACAGGTTACAGTCATCTGACAATGCTAGGCAGGTGGGAGGGGAGTGGCAGCTCAAAAGAACACTCAGAGTAGATAGGAGTGGCAGGTCCATGGAACATAGTGGGCAAAAAGGATGGAGCAGCGGCATGCACAAAGACATCGGAGGGCAGGGGGAAGGAGAATAGGGGCAGCAAGCTAAGCACAGAGGCTAAGCAGGAGGTCAATGATGGGCCAAAGAATTGGGCAATGGAGGGCAGGAGGAGTGGACTGGTACATCATGCTAAATGGAGGGCAGTGGCAGCACATCAGACCATGCATGGCAGGAGGGAGGAGGCTAGTCCATGGATTCAGACAACAGAGGATCGGGAGGAGGTGGATGGGGCAGCAAGCTAACTGTTCAGAGAAGGTGGGTATTAGGAACTTTATTGTTTTTAAAATGTGTGTCTGTGCAAACTACTTAAAATATGAACAAGTATGCAGCATAATCTCACTTTATTCAGGAAGAAGAGGACGTTTGTGACTGTGACTCCGGGCTCACTTGGCAGAAACACCCCCTGACCCTCCACCCACATCGCAAAATGTAATGCCCGTGAAAAGGGTAGGTGGACGCAGTGTTATATAGAACATAGTCCTGAGAGCATGATTGAAAATGAAAACTAGATGTAGTATATGGTATAAACTATGCACCAAAAAGTGTGATATAAGATGAACCGGGGCGTGAAATATAATATGCAATACATTGTGCGCAATGACAGATTCATTGGAGAGCACGAGATAGCACAGGCACTAGCGCGTGCTATGCGATATGCGCCTTGGAGTGTAATATGCACAGGGCAGTGTTGTGTAAAATAACTAGTCTCTAAAGTTGTAATATAAAATATGTGCTGGGGAGTGTAACGTTGCATATGCACTGTGACAAAGATATGGATCCCAGATTGTAATATGTATGGCATAGCGCTGTGCGTTATAACATACACATCGAGGAAGGCACGTTAGATGGGGCAATATAACCCGTGCGAAGGCAAGTGTGGCATGACATATTCACGGGGTGGTGTTACAGTGCACATGGGCTAGAGAGTGTCATAGCATACGCACTAGCGGGTGGAATACAACACAGAGGTGTGAGGCAATCGGCGGGCACTGGTGGGTGTAACACAGCATTGGGCTCAGCCAGGAGCACGCTGTGACTCTCAAGTGAGGTTTGTCTCTTTTCCAGAGAGTAAAATAAAAAGTATTACACATCCGGCGGTGGATGTGTTTTTTATTAACCGTGAGGGGGGTTTCTTGCATAGTTTGGTCGAATTTTTGTCGAATCCCCTTGGAATGGCTTGGTGTGCGTGTATATTAAATGTGCCCGTCAATAGCTACCCATGTTTGTATAAATAAACGACAAGGGTGTCTACTTGGAGAGTACCCACCGGCGGGGGTGCCGGGATTAGGCACGGTAGGGCGTCAGACACGTCAGAGCTTCACTAGCGGTGTAAATACATTCCATGTGGATTCATTCTATGCATAGTCGCCTTTTAATGAATATCACGCAAATCGTCATGGTGATAGGTACATACGGTTTGTCCAGCATGTCCTAGGTGTTTCTATAAATATATATATTTTTAAAATTACAAAAAACAAAGGCCGTCACCGGGGGATGGGGTCCCCGGAGCCATAAGTGGCCTGAGGAGGGGGGCAACCTAAAGAATTTAAATTAAAAAAAGGCCATGACCCGGGGGTTGGGGTCCCCGGGGCCGATTAAGGCCTTGGGAGGGCCAAATGTATTTTTTTCAACAAAAAAAATTAGGGTGCAGGCCCTGGGGGATGGGGTCCACAGGGCCAGTAAATTAGAAAAAGAAGGGGGGCCACACAGCCCTCCTTCTTAAAAAAATAAAATAAATAAAAGACCGGCATCGCGCTGGAGGCCATGCCCCCTCCTTGCAGCACTCTGCAAACGCGCCACCTGGCCAGTTGTAAGTTGGGGAATTAATTCCGCTTCAATACTGAGGGTCCCTGAGGGCCAACTAGCCCAACAGGTATCTCCAGTGTGCGCCAGGGAGCTGCGTTGCAGACAGGTGTTCTGAGGCCACGCCCCTTTTTACACCTCTATGCAACGCAGCTCTGTGGTGCTTACTGGAGGTACCTAGTGGGCTAGTTTGACCCTAGGGACCCTTAGGAATTAAGGGGACTTAATCTCTCAACTTAGAACGGCCACAGGGCGCGTTTACACAGTGGTGAAGGGAGGGGATGGGGCCTGAGGTGACGTGTGCAAACACACCCTGTGGCGCGTTTTAAGTTGGGGAAATAATTCCCTTTCAATCCTGAGGGACCCTGGGGGCCAACTAGCCCACCAGGTGCTTCCAGTAAGTGCCACTGCTCTGCGTTGCAGAGAGGTGGTGCAGGCTGTGCCCCTTTTTACACCTCTCTGCAATGGCGCTTACTGGACGTACCTAGTGGGCTATTTTGCCCCTAGGGATCCTCAGGATTCAAGGGGACTTAATCTCCCAATTTAAAAAACGGCCACAGGGCATGTTGACACAGTGGGGAAGGAAGGGGACGGGGCCTGAGGTGACGTGTGCAAACACGCCCTATGGCACATTTTAAGTTGGGGAAATAATTCCCCTTCAATCCTGAGGGCCCCTGGGGGCTAACTAGCCCACCAGGTGCTTCCAGTAAGCGCCACTGAGCTGTGTTGCAGAGAGGTGGCCCAGGCCGTGCCACTTTTTACACCTCTCTGCAACGCAGCTCTGTGGCGCATACTGGAGGTACCTAGTGGGCTAGTTGGACCCTAGGGACCCTCAGGATTCAAATTAACTTAATCTCCCAACTAAAAACGGCCACAGGGCGTGTTTACACAGTGGTGAAGGGAGGGGACGGGGCCTGAGTTAACGTGTGAAAACAAGCCCTGTGGCGCGTTTTAAGTTGGGGTAATAATTCCCCTTCAATCCTGAGGGCCCCTGGGGGCTAACTAGCCCACCAGGCACTTCCAGTAAGCGCCACTGAGCTGCGTTGCAGAGAGGTGGTCCAGGCCGTGCCACTTTTTACACCTCTCTGCAACGCAGCTCTGTGGCGCATACTGGAGGTACCTAGTGGGCTAGTTGGACCCTAGGGACCCTCAGGACTCAAATGAACTTAATCTCCCAACTAAAAATGGCCACAGGGCATGTTTACACAGTAGTGAAGGGAGGGGACGGGGCCTGAGTTAATGTGTGCAAACAAGCCCTGTGGCACGTTTTAAGTTGGGGAAATAATTCCCCTTCAATCCTGAGGGACCCTGGGGGCCAACTAGCCCACCAGGTGCTTCCAGTAAGCACCACTCCGCTGCGTTGCAGAGAGGTGGTCTAGGCCGTGCCCCTTTTTACATCTCTGCAACGCAGCTCTGTGGCGCTTACTGGAGGTACCTAGTGGTCTAGTTGGACCCTAGGGACCCTCAGGATTCAAGGGGACTTAATCTCCCAACTTAAAACGGCCACAGGGCGTGTTTACACAGTGGGGAAGTGAGGGGACGGGGCCACGAGGTGACGTGTGCAAACACGCCCTGTGGCGCATTTTAAGAGGTAGTTTTAATCCCCTGCCCTATTAAATACTAGGGGCTTACAGAGGAGGTCATGCTGATCACAGGGGGACCCCAACGCATAGTGTTCCCTAGTGTATGTAGGTGTATTCTGAGTGTCTTTTAACATAGCACTGGCTCTAGGACTGGTTAGTCAGACTCAGTTACCATCAGTATCCGTCTGAAAAAGTTGAGGGTACAGGATGATTTTGCAACAAGGCTTCTTTCTGCTCTTCAGTTTGTTCTTTCTGCACGTTATCCTTCTTCCTGCACTTTTCTTCGTCTTTGAGGACTTCTGTTGCTTCTTTCTGCATTTCTTTTTTTTTCTTTCTGTGCGTTTTTTCTTCTTTCTTCACATGTCCTATCTCTGTAGGCATAGTTAGAAATTAGCATTTAAAAAACCTTTGAAATTCACTGAAAAAACCATAGGTTTCAGGCACGTTATAGTTAGGAATTAGCATTTAAAAAACCTTAGAAATTTACTGAAAAAACCATAGGTTTCAGTGGCGTTATAGTTAGCTGGACTTTTCACTCATACAAAACCATTGAAACTCCCCCGTTATAGTTAGTTCAGCTAACTATAACTCGCGCGCCCGCAATGCACTACTGATGACGTCACATATTACATCACTCATGACATGGTCAGTGACATCACTCATGACATCCCTGATGACATCTCAAATGACATCACTGATGACATCACTGATGACATCATCCTTGTGATAGAGTGGCAGACCTCCTCTTCCCCTAATATAACCTTTGATACACACATTCAAAAATAGAAACTACAATGTTCAAAACAATGGACATACCAATACCAGTTACAACAACCTATTCAGTAATTCTAAGATCCACATACACATCCACTCATTCACCAACAGTCCTATACAGTCACTCATACATGTACTCACTCATCATATGTACTCACACACCTATACATCCTGTTACACAACGCCACTCATCCATAGAGTTACTCACACACATAGTCACTCATGCTAGTAAAGAATTAAACATCCATTTACTTGCATATACAGTTATACACACACCACCACACTTACTTCTACAGAAACTTACACATACTTAGTCTTTTAAACAATCACTTATAGAAACACATACTTATTCATACAGGAACTCTTTCAATCTCTCACTCTCACATATACTCACTTATATACACCAATAGTCACATATACTAGTTTAAAACATATGTAGTTACTCATAAAGACACTATTGAGACAGTCTATCACTCACTAACACACCCATGCACACACTCATCCACCCATACAGTCCTGCACACATACTGTCTTCAACACATACAAACAGTGAGTCACTCATTCATGCACCTATGCACTACGTAATACCCCCCACCGAACCATACAGTCACTCAGACACTCATACTGATACTCAAAAAACCAACTAATAACCTATATAGACACTCATGTAGCTACTCACCAACCCATGCAGCCACTTATACACAAAGTGAGAGACTGATACAGAGATTTACACATTTAAACATTACTCACTAAGCCATGTATTCACTAAGATACACTTAATCATTCAGTTATACAATCAATTTTTCAAACACAAATCATCCATTTAGACACTTATATACCCATTTATTCTTCCATCGACCTTGAGATATACATATATAAAACATATGTAATTTTCAGAAAAACACACATTCACTGGATGATGTCATCAGTGATGTCATTTGAGATGTCATCAGTAATGTCATGAGTGATGTCACTGACCATGTCATGAGTGATGTAATATGTGACGTCATCAGCAGTGCATTGCGGGCGCGCGAGTTATAGTTAGCTGAACTAACTATAACGGGGGAATTTCAATGGTTTTGTACGAGTGAAAAGTCCAGTTAACTATAACGCCCCTGAAACCTATGGTTTTTTCAGTGAATATATATATATATATATATATACACACACACACAGCGTGGTCGTTATATATATAGATTGTTTACACTCTGTTTATTGAAGTTTTTGCAGACAAAAACAAAAGAGAACAAATACAGTTCAATATAGTTACCAATAGCTCAATATAATACTTCAAACCAACATCTCAAATAGTTGTACTGTTCTCTTAAATAACTAGGGAAGGGGTGAAGGAAGGAGGGAAGGAAGAGCCACTCAGCCAAGGGAAGGCAGGTACACAGCTCCTCAAAAAGATCTCCACTGATGAATGCCAGCATTCTCCTTGTATATCAAACCCACCTAGGCTCTTAGGAAACTGGAATCACAGAGGGAGGAATCTTCTGCAGAACAGCCACTGCTAAGTCTATAACGGCCACAGTCTCCCCCTCTCCAAGTTGCGCTCCTAGATATAACTTCAAGGAGGACCAAATATCCTAGGGGCGGGACCTCAAGGACATCAACTCCCAGTAGACAATCAGTTGTTCCTGGTAGTAGGCCGCGTCCAAAAGCCACCCTGCCCTATGTGGAGTCAGACACCGACCACAATGCATTGCCACATGGCACTTCACTAGCAAAAGAAGCAGTGTCATTAAGTTGAGCATGTCCGGGAGGACATCCTTCACATAGCCTAAGAGCGCAACTCGCGGCAAGTGCTCAAGAGTGTAGCCACTGATATTTTCAGTAGGTCAAATACCTCAAGCCAGAAGCTCTGCACTTCAGGGCTGTCCCATGCAAGGTGGAGAAAGTCTGCATAAGAGACAGCGCAGTGCACACAACGTGCATCTTCAACCAGACCCATTCTGTGTAACTACTCCTGGTTGTGGCATAGTCTATGCAGATACCGGAAGTGCACAATGCGTAGTCTACAGCTAGGAGATATGGCCCTGGATTCAGTGCAGCAATACTTCCACTGATCATGAGTGAGAGGGGTCACCAGGTCTGCCTCCCACTCCTGTCAAGCACAGGGGACAAGCACTGGTGCAATCATCTGCATCGCAGCATAAAGTCTTGTAATTAGCCTGTGCGGGGAAGGGAATGTGAGAGTAGTTTCAAGCACCTGGAACACTGGCGGGTGGCAGGGAGAGTCATGCAGCAACTGAACCACAGCTCGCTGTAAATAGCATGTAAAAGTATCCAGTAGGGTCACGTCAGGGCCCTACAGGAACTAAGGAATCTCTTATGGCTGTCAGCTGCAAGGAGCGTGACCAGAGTCAAGTGTGATTCGGAAGGAAGTGTGACCAATCGTCAGCATGGAGGGAGCAAAGAGGGAGCTCAGGTAAGCTCGCCGTCAAAGTTCCTTCCATGCCCATACTGTGCAAGCCACGGTACTATCCACATTCTTGGGCGTTTGGGGGTCAATACTGTTCAGTGCCATCTGAAGGTGGCATGGTACAATGTGGTCTTGCTCCTGCGCTGTGTGTGCTAGGAACTGTGTTGGGTTAAGCAAATAATGTACAAACTTCGCCTGACCACTGTAATAATACAAATCCATATCTGGAGCCCCCCGGCCCCCTGCTCAAATGGGAGTGTCAGTGTTTCCCATGCTATTCGAAGTTGTCTACCTTCTCACACAAGAATCACTACGCATGACCGGAGCTGTCAGCGGAAGTACAGGGACAACAGGAGTGGCATACTAGGACACAGGTAAGAACCACTAACTTTGCAGCGGCCAGCCTCCCAGTCAGAGACAATGGGAGCTTCAGCCATCCCTCCATGTGTTCCTCAAGCCGTATCATTAAGCGTCCATAATTGGCTCTCCACAAGTTACCCAGGTTTCTACTTAACCAAATCCCCAGATATATCATCAGCTCTTTTGCCAGTGGAGTGGGAACTTCAAACCAAATTCCTCATTCACGTTTGTCAGGGGGAACAGGATGGACTTGGCCCAATTGTTAGTGATACCCGATATGACGCCAAATCTGGTAAACTCTCATATGGGTCCAAATTATCCTGCAGGTTTCTCACATACAGGGTAACGTCATCAGCATACATGGACACAAGAATCCTCTGAGGTGTAAAGGCCAAGGCCTGGTAGAAGTGGTGTTGTCGCAACCGCACCACCAGAGGCTCCATAGCTATGACAAACAATATGGGTGATAGTGGGCACCACTGGCGGGTGCCTCTTAGCAACAGGAAGGGAGGAGTTATTATACCTGTTAGACATGGCACCATATGCATGGGTTTCCACTGTATTTTTGCCTTTGTCTCCTGTGTTTTTGCTGTGCGTTGGACTTCGTTTTTGCTGGTCTAGATGCTTTGGGAACTTTGCCACTTCTGTTCAGTGCCAAAGTGTAAGTGCTCCCTTTGTAAATTATTGTTATGGATTGGTGATTCCATGATTGGCATATTTGATTTACTAGTTAGTCCCTAGTCCATGCACTGTGTGTGCCCAGGGCCTGTAATTCAAATGCTGCTAGTGGGCTTGCAGCACTGATTGTGCCACCTACTGAGGAAATATGAATTTTTATGGTCAATTATGTCCCCTATCTTAGACCCCAACGGCTCCATGTACATGCTACAAGTACATGTATGTTCCCTCCACTTCAAGCTATGAAGACGCAAATACATATGTGTCCAACGTCAACATGTCCTCTTTCAGATCTGCCATGAATGGGTCAGATATTCCGTTCCTAAGTATGCCTTGCCACCGTCTTTATATGGTATACTTTTCACGTTTCCAGCTCTGGCAAGGTAGGCCCTGAATTCTGCCATCGAGCTTTCCTGCTTCTGCCTCTGAATGCTCCAGCCTGGACCTGTATCTGTATCCATGACCTTTGTCTTACTTCCTGCGCGGCTAACGGTGCCTGGCCCGGCCTGTTGCCTGCCAAGACTGTATTCAGCCTTCAAGTTATCTGCTCCGCTCCTCGAGAAATGCATTCCTGTCTAGTAGTTTAGGTAAACATCCTTCCAGCTACAGAGCAAAGGGCCCGGCCTTACTGTCTCCGTGCAAGTAATTCATGGTTTCTGTTGCCATGGTAGGCCCATGCCCCCTCGCATCTCATGTAGACACGTAGACGCTTATACACGCACTGGTAGTCAGTATAGGATAGCCTCTGCCTGAGAGACCTTTCCTTCCAGATAATACAGTTCCTTAAACACAAGATATTAGATACGATTTGGGATTAGGTTGTTCTGACATCCCAGACTTCTGTCTCCTCATGTAGGGCTAAATGTCAAGTCCCCTTCACCCTCCAGTTACACGTCAATCACACGTCATGCTGCTGCACGCGCATCTCTGCCAAGTATTTCTGCTGACTTTGCAGGATTCTCTTATGGATCCACCCACTTGTGTCATCATCAGAACGACGTTTCTAGTACATGCCCTCATGCACGCCTATTGTAACGCCTTTTCATTACGTATGTGTATTCTTATCTCTCTTCTCAGCTGCAACGCCTTCTGCATATGTCTTCACTGTAATGCATTTACTATAAATATGACAACCTGTCAATAAAGTATTGCTTCTATCCCTTCCCGAACCTTAGTGGTGACGGAATACGATTGCCTGGTTCGAACCAATTCCTTTGTAAGGAATAAACTCATTTTAAAACCTCAAATGCCACGGATTCTGCCTCTTATTTTTACTGAGTTATTCTTATTGAATTTTACCGCATAAATTAAGTCTAGGTAATTAAATTTACCACATAATTGGCGCCCGAATAGGGACACCTCTCACACCCCACGCGCCGGAGGTGCGTTGCAGACCCGGTCTCCTGCCACAGCCGGACGGACAACTACGCGTACCCGCAGGATTTCCTGTATCTCCCTCAGGCCAACGGGGGTGACTGAGGCTGCGATCAACACCCAGACGAGGCGGTGAGGAGTGCGGAGGATCCCGACCAGAGCCTAGCTGAGAGAGCAAGATCCGAGGTATAGAGAGGCCCACCAGATTCCGAAGTTCCGAAGTATCTAAGCCACGAGTCGAGTCCAGTCCAGTTTGGTCTAGTCCAGTCCAGACTTCCGAGGCCTTCTGTTCCGTTCCGTGCTTCCCGGTGAGTACCGTTGCTGGGGACGCATCTAGACGTGCACATTGGTTTGTGCCGGTCAAGACAGGTTTGGGTACACAGACCTGGTCTGCACTGTTTCAGCAGTGTATCTGTGCTGTTTAGCAGTACATCTAGTATTATGCAGTTAAGTAGTTTTATTCTAATTATTATTGTTCGTTCTAAAATGTTTTAATATGTTTTAAATGTCGTGGTATGAGTGATTGTTCGATCTTCATTACTGTGTTTATTGTATTAATTGTGTTCAAGTCCGAGTAAGAACCAAGTAGCAAGGTTCAAGATGCCGTTATTCTCGAAATTAAGACAGATAAAAACTAGAAAAGGGATACTCGAGGAAGCTGTTCCCATTCCACCTAGGGACACTCCAGGGTACTTTATGTATCATAAGCATGGCCTAGATGCCGTATTATATCTCGAATTGTGGGTAGACTACACCAAGGATTTAGCAGAGAATCAGAGATGGCCCACTACTGGGACATGGGATGCAGATTGCATCATGAGAGTAGAAGAAGCATTATGGAAAAAGAAAGCCAGACAGTCACAGAAAGATGCCATTGAATTATGGCGTAAAGAATCGCATAGACGCATAGAGAAAGCGCTCAGAAAAGAAGAGAAAAGTAGGGAGGATTCAGAAAAAGCCCGAGAAAATATATTAATTGAGGAAGGTATCCGAGCAAAAGCCGAACAAGTAGACAGACAACGAAACACTCTTATGAATGGTATGTATCCTCTTCTGGCCGAGGGCTTACCTAAGGCCACCCTGGAAGTACCGAAAGATCTGCCACCTCCATTGCTTCCGACTAAAGTACACCCCAAGACTGCAAAGGACATTTTCCTTTCTTCCTATTTAGACGATGTAGCCCCCGAATATGTTAATGCTCCGCCGCCACGTACACCACCTGTAAATGGTGCTCGACCCCGAGAAAATCTGTCCCCGCTTCTGCAGCAGCATACTCCTCCGTCCGTCCAAAACCTTCCGCCCGTTCCTCCACTTCTTCCTGCATCTATTCTTCCCCCCTACAACATCTCCTTATATTATATAAAGGCCAACACTCCGATCCTGGTCCCCTACCTGATATACTGATAGAACTACTCATGAATAAATGGAGAGGTCTAGGTACCGATCTAATTAAAGTAATTCTAGAATATCGACACAGATATAGTGCCTTTTTGTGTCCAGAACATGATCCAGCTCCCTCCACGGAAAGAAAAACGTATTACATAGACAGACAGAATCCCTTACGCGAAGTACACCCAGTTAGAAATTATGATAATACTTTTAGACGCGTGTTTGTGTACACGCCTATAACTAAAATAGAACTATTGGAAATGAAAAAATTAGTGCCTAGCCATGACAGAGATCCAGCAGGTTTTCACCGTGAAATAAAAGACATGTTACTCATGGGTGATTATACCTATCCGGACATTATGAAAATATTGAAAGTATTATTGCCTGCCGGTATTTACCAGAAACTCAAAGAAAAAGAGTGGGAGGTGGGAGAACAAAAGATTGATTGGACAGCATTAGAAAACGAAGAAAATGCCCGAACTGCAGGCGTAGGGCTTGGAGACAAAACTAAAGCATTACCAGGATAATTAGTACAAGTGTTGCCACGTCTATTAACTACGAAAAAGGAAGACTGGGGAGCAATATCAGCTTGCAAACAGAAACCCGATGAAGACACTAGTGATTTTTATTCCCGATTTGAAAAATGTTTTGGTATTAATAGTGGCCTGAAAGCAAGTAGCGATTCATATCCACATCTTTTTGTAACAAAATTAGTTGAAAATTCCTTGCCTCAGGTTAAGAACAGAGTATTGAAAGTAGAGAGCTCTTGGCAAGCTAACACCCCGTCACAAATGTTACAAATGTTACAGTATCACCAGAATAGAATTAGAGAAGAACAAGAACACGAACAGAGACGTATGAAAGACACGAAAATGAAAATGCTCGTCGCCCAGTCAGTTCCAGCTGACAGTCATAAAAAGGGTGCGACACAGTCCAGTAATTCAGCGGTTCCTGTTAAAGGGACATGCAACTATTGTAAACAGCCAGGTCATTATATAAACGATTGTGCAGTTCTGAAACATAATATCTCTACGGGTAAAACCAAGGAGAGACCACGTCCGCCTAGACAGGATCAGATCCAACAACAAGCACCTCAGAATGTACAGCCTATGCAAGCTGCACAACAGACCGTAGCGGTACCACAGTCACCGCCTATTGCCGCAACACAAAACACCACACAACAGATGTACCAGTATGCACAAAATGACTATCCAGATTATCAGCGATACACATGAAATAGCCTAGAGAGGGAAGTTGGCTTACCCCTTATTGAGGTTCCCGTAGATCAAGAGGGTCCTTATGTACAGAGTCAAGTATTAGGGAAAGACAGAAAGTTTTTAATTGATACAGGGGCAAGCAGAACAACTATAAGTCACAACGAGGTTCCAGGGGCACCCCTCTCAGGCTCACAAAATGTTTCCCTTGGATTTTCAGGACAACCTATTGTTAATGAAGTATCGCAACCTCTGCCTCTTACAGTTGGTCCATTGACACGGACTACAGGTCTATTGCTTACAAAATCATGCCCAGAAAACTTGTTAGGTATAAAGACACTGAAAGCTCTAGGAGCTGTAATATGTTGTTCCCCGGAGGGGGTACGACTATTCTTGCGTGACTTTAAAGGTCACTACGTATTTAGAGACATGGATCACAGGTTACAGAATGTCCCTGCACATTTATGGGCACAAGGCCCTACTGATGTAGGTTGTATGCACATTACACCATATCGAGTCACACTCAAAGTAGGAGTGGTATTACCACGAATTCGACAATACAAGTTACCCCCAGATGCTGTAGTGGCTTTGCTGCAAATCATTGATGAGCTCATTGCACAAGGAGTGGTTGTGGAAACAGACTCCAATGTGTGTAATTCTCCTATAATTCCGGTTCTTAAACGAACTGATCCAAAAGCACCACCAGTTTATCGATTAATTATTGATCTGCGCGAATTGAATAAATGCATTGTACCACAATATCCCGTGGTTCCAGATATCTCTTCATTATTGACAGCTATTGATTCAGAAGCAACGTTCTTTACTGTAATTGACCTCAAGAACGCCTTCTTTAGCGTCCCAATCGATCCGGAAAGCCAATATTTGTTCGGATTTAGTTTAAATGGACGAAGCTTCAAATTTGCACGCGCACCTCAAGGATTTACAGAAAGCCCCAGCATCTACAGCCAAGCACTGAAAAGACAACTTGACAGTATCCACATGCCTGTTAACACTGCACTGCTTCAGTATGTCGATGATCTGCTGATCACCGCCCGAAGCAAACCCGAATGTGAAAAAGCATCACTGACGGTTTTACATTTTCTGGCCGACAAGGGGCACAAGGTGTCCCCTTCGAAGCTGCAATTCTGTGTTCAGCAAGTTGTGTACCTTGGGCACTTGCTGTCCAAGGGGGGAAGACAGCTCACACCTGATCGCATCCAGTTAATTGTAAACATGCCACCACCCAAGACACAAAAGGAGGTGCGGGCCTTCATAGGTCTCACTTCGTACTGTAGACAATGGATTCCCCAGTATGCATTTTTAGTAAAGCCACTCATTCAGTTGACAACCCAGGAGGCAGCGACTTCGACTGTCCTCCCGTGGACTCAGGCACATACACAAGCTTTTGACGACTTAAAGAAAGCCTTATGTCAAGCACCTGTTTTAGCGACACCATGTTACAGTAAGCCTTTTACACTTTTCGTTACAGAACGTGAAGGTACTGCCTTGTCAGTACTCACCCAGGAACAAGCAGGTTCACACAAGCCGTGTGCTTACTTTTCCAGCACATTAGATCCAGTAGCTCAGGCTCTGCCTACATGCCTGAAATCAGTCGCAGCGACAGCTTTAGCGATCAGACAAAGCGATTCCATAGTATTAGGACATCAATTGACAGTGCAAGTTCCACACTCCGTGGAAGTTCTTTTAAACCGAACTCAGACTCAGCACTTGACTATAGCACGACTGACAGGTTACGAACTAACATTGTTTCAGCCACACATAGAAATCAGACGCTGTAGTACATTAAATCCTGCCACACTTTTGCCATTAAGTGGAACAGACCCACTGGCACACGATTGCATTGAAGTCATTACTATTACGACAAAACCCAGACAGGACTTGACAGATGTCCCATTACCAGACCCAGACCTGACACTTTATGTGGATGGGTCATGCATGAGAACAAATACAGGAGAATTAGTGGCCGCTTACGCAGTCACGACAGACACCGAAGTCATTGAAACAAATTGTATTGACACATTATCAGCTCAAGCAGCAGAGCTCATCGCTCTGACACAAGCCTGTATCCAAGCCAAAAATAAGAGAGTCAACATATACACAGATTCACGTTATGCATTCGGAGTTGTACACGACTTCGGAGTCCTTTGGCGAGAGAGAGGTTATTTGACTTCTCACGGTGCCAACATTCAACACGGTCCCCTCATTCAAGCTCTGTTAGATGCAATACATCTGCCTACTTCGATATCTATCATGAAGTGCAAGGCTCATACAAAAGTCACCGATATCATTTCCCAGGGTAACGACTTAGCAGACCGAACAGCTAAGCAAACAGCACAGAATCGAACTCATGTAACTGACTTGACAAAGACAATAGTTCCGACACCGACACACTGCATGACAGTTAGGGATCCCGCCCTTGATGTAATTGACATACAGACACATGCTATGCCAGAGGAAACCAAGAAATGGACTGAACTAGGAGGGATCCAAACAGATCAGGGATGGATGACGAAGGGAAAATCTACATGGTTTCTCCCCGACTCAATGGTTCAAGTTATCGTTAACACAATACATAGTCCAGCACATCTAGGAGAAAAAGCTATGTTAGACAGTATTCAAAACATTTGGTTTAATAAACACTTACGAGCTGCAGCCAAACAGAAAGTCCGTACTTGTATGATTTGTTGTCAGTTCAACCCAGGTAAAGGTGTACCTGTAGAGCAAGGTGGATTTCAACCCCCTGATCACCCTTTTGAAGTCCTCCAGATGGATTATATCCAGATGGAACGATGTCGAGGATTCAAATACATCCTCGTAGTTGTATGCGCTCTTTCCCGTTGGACAGAAGCATATCCAGTCTCAGATTACACTGCCCCGACCACTGCCAAGCAGCTGGTTCGTGAATTCTTCCCACGGTATGGTTTGCCCCGTATCGTGTACTCAGATAATGGCCAACCGTTCTCATCCGAGCTGATGAAACACATTTCACTCCTGTTAGGCTATCAATGGAAATTCCACTGTGTCCGGCATCCCGAGGCAGCAGGTCTCGTGGAACGTCATAACCAGACTCTGAAAATTCGACTTTCTAAAATCTGTAGAGAGAAAGGCGTCGACTGGATAGTAGCCTTACCAGTTGCACTATTTTACATGAGAATGATAGCACATTCTCGAACAGGGCTATCCCCGTACGAGGTGGTCTTCGGTAGGCCACCAAATATGTGGGGGACGCCTATACCTCGTAAAATCACTGATGTTGATTGTAATATGCTGACAGATTACCTTGCTTCCTTGATGTCTGCACTACAATCTTGCCGTTCACAGGTAGCTGCAGCCTTTCCCGACAACACCGAGGTGAAGCCCCATGAAGTGGTTCCCGGAGATTTTGTCTTCATAAGAAATTTCGACAGGAGGAGCCCGTTGGAGCCTCGCTGGCAAACGCCGAGATTAGTACTCCTGACCACGAGGACAGCAGTGAAGGTCGAGGGTCGCAAGGGTTGGCTACACTCGAGCCATATCAAGAAATTTCATGGACTACCGTCTGATTTGAACTCTCAGCCCTGCCCCCTTCCACAGACTGATTCAAAACTTCCCCTGGTCGAGAACACTGCTTCCCAAAACTATAAACTGAAACTAAGGTCTAGCAAGTCAGACAATTTGATTGTTTAAGTCCTCTCCTAGGTGAATCGGTTGAATTAGTCTCTGACATGTATCCTCTAGACCGAAATCGAGAGAGAGATAGACAGAAACAGCTCAAGAAACGTGCATATTGTAAATCACTTCATAGTCACTGTATAGTGACATTGTTGATTATGTTTTTTCTAAATTTGTTGATTATTGCTGCAAGTATACTGTTGCACATATACTATCCTATTTTCAAGCATGCACATTCTGCTTACAATGATACTGCCGAACATTCTTTTAGCGAATTACCTTCACATGAGTTGCCCTATAGACTTGCGCTGCGCAACAACACATTCATTAGTATGTTACATCACTCCCATCAGGCCAGCAATGCTACAAATTGTTGGATATGTGGCCGACTCCCTCCCTATCAGAAATACAAGGGAGTTCTGCCTCTCTTTCCGTATCCATTCACACATAATGGTTCCTGTGGCGCATGGTTTAGTTTGATTAATTCTTTAGGTTCAAATACTGTAGTTTACCAGAGCAACTGGGTATGGGGAAACCTGAACTTAGTTTTGCTTAAAGCCTGTTACCCTAACAAGGAGGGACTTCCCAAAAGGACAGGAACTGGCCTAGAAAATGAAGTATATGGATTAGGTAATTTTACACTCAACCTCATGATTCTGAATGTTGAATCCGAAGCTGCACTAGTCTTGCCTGCTATGTCAGTATTACCAGTCAAAGGTGAATTATGTGTAAGAAAGAATGGTTCAGTATACCTGGGTCATAGTAAATGCACCACTGTGATCGAATTCAGTGATAAAGGCAAGTCTACATTTAGAGCTTCCCGTCATTCCTACTTCATTTGTGGTCATACCGCATATATACGCTTACCTCTAGATTGGGATGGTACCTGTTACATTGCATTCCTTCTGCCACCTGTTTTCCTAGCCCCTCCTGATTATCATAGAAATACCCATCTAGTACACAATAGACCCCAGAGAGATATCCCGATTGTCGACTACACTGAAACAGCATGGGAAAAATACACAGACTTCAATAAAGGTCTCTTTCCCTACATAGGAGTTGTCTCTAATAGTAAACTGATACGCAGATTAACCAGAACCCTTGAAGCAGTAGTGAATGAAACTACCTCTGCCCTAGGCAACTTAACAGAGGAGCAGTCTGCGATGCGGATTGTTGTTCTCCAAAATCGTCTTGTCCTTGACGTCATCCTGGCCGATAGGGGCGGAGCCTGTAGAGTCATCGGATCAAGTTGTTGTGTTTTCATTCCAGAAAACGCGCCATCCGTATATAAAGCCATAACTCGTCTTCATAAGATTGCAAGCCAGATACATCAGAATCCAGGCACCTGGACATGGTCCGGTTGGTTCTGGAGCGTGTTGTCAGCCTGGGGATGGAAAGTCCTATCCTTCCTAGGTATTGGCCTTCTCATAGTATTCAGTTGCTGCCTGTGTCTACAATGTGGACCAGCGATTTGCGGCCTGTGTGCCACGTCATGTATTCCACGTTCAAGTTCTCGTTCAAAATCCCGGAAGAAGAAAGAAGAGCAAATGATGTTACATGAACAGATTGATGGATTCCTGAGGATCGATATCTCATGAAGGGTCCGTAGGGGACAAGGAGGGAATGAGGAAATATGAATTTTTAAGGTCAATTATGTCCCCTATCTTAGACCCCAACGGCTCCATGTACATGCTACAAGTACATGTATGTTCCCTCCACTTCAAGCTATGAAGACGCAAATACATATGTGTCCAACGTCAACATGTCCTCTTTCAGATCTGCCATGAATGGGTCAGATATTCCGTTCCTAAGTATGCCTTGCCACCGTCTTTATATGGTATACTTTTCACGTTTCCAGCTCTGGCAAGGTAGGCCCTGAATTCTGCCATCGAGCTTTCCTGCTTCTGCCTCTGAATGCTCCAGCCTGGACCTGTATCTGTATCCATGACCTTTGTCTTACTTCCTGCGCGGCTAACGGTGCCTGGCCCGGCCTGTTGCCTGCCAAGACTGTATTCAGCCTTCAAGTTATCTGCTCCGCTCCTCGAGAAATGCATTCCTGTCTAGTAGTTTAGGTAAACATCCTTCCAGCTACAGAGCAAAGGGCCCGGCCTTACTGTCTCCGTGCAAGTAATTCATGGTTTCTGTTGCCATGGTAGGCCCATGCCCCCTCGCATCTCATGTAGACACGTAGACGCTTATACACGCACTGGTAGTCAGTATAGGATAGCCTCTGCCTGAGAGACCTTTCCTTCCAGATAATACAGTTCCTTAAACACAAGATATTAGATACGATTTGGGATTAGGTTGTTCTGACATCCCAGACTTCTGTCTCCTCATGTAGGGCTAAATGTCAAGTCCCCTTCACCCTCCAGTTACACGTCAATCACACGTCATGCTGCTGCACGCGCATCTCTGCCAAGTATTTCTGCTGACTTTGCAGGATTCTCTTATGGATCCACCCACTTGTGTCATCATCATAACGACGTTTCTAGTACATGCCCTCATGCACGCCTATTGTAACGCCTTTTCATTACGTATGTGTATTCTTATCTCTCTTCTCAGCTGCAACGCCTTCTGCATATGTCTTCACTGTAATGCATTTACTATAAATATGACAACCTGTCAATAAAGTATTGCTTCTATCCCTTCCCGAACCTTAGTGGTGACGGAAT
The DNA here is from genome assembly GCF_964204655.1 of Triturus cristatus. Lineage (NCBI taxonomy): Eukaryota > Metazoa > Chordata > Amphibia > Caudata > Salamandridae > Triturus > Triturus cristatus. The sequence goes on along the minus strand of NC_140591.1, from coordinate 288,837,600 downwards.
ACGATTGCCTGGTTCGAACCAATTCCTTTGTAAGGAATAAACCCATTTTAAAACCTCAAATGCCACGGATTCTGCCTCTTATTTTTACTGAGTTATTCTTATTGAATTTTACCGCATAAATTAAGTCTAGGTAATTAAATTTACCACACTACATCAGAAGCCTGTAAATGTTACTCAGGCCTGCCATTGCCGAGCCTTTGGGCAGTCTAGGGCTCCCATGCCGGCTTGGCAAGTGTACCCACTTGCCAGGCCCTAACCTTCCCTTTTCCTACATGTTAGTCACCCCTAAGATAGGCCCAAGGTACCCCTGTGGGCAGGGTGCAGTGTATGTGAAAGGTAGGACATGCCCTGATGTGTGTGGCATGTCCTGATAGTGAAATATTGCCAATTTCGTTTTTCACTTTTGCAAGGCTATCGGTTCCCCTAGGATACAATGGGGAGTTTGCTTTTAACATCGTATAAACATAACTACCCCTGGGAACAAGATAGGAAAATACAGTTTAGGATGCCTGAACTCAGAATGTTAAAATGCATCTTTTAGTGAAGGTGAATTTTACATTCTGTGTTTGAAAATGCTACTTTCTTGCTTAGCCATCCAGTGTGCCTTTGCTAGGATATGTATTGACTGTCTGGCATTGGAGTGAAAGGGGATGGGGATGAGCAGTGGCTCCAGAGAGTCTGGATGAGTCAGGGCTGGGCTGAATAACCTGGTCTGCATTTAGAGTAGGGGGAGGAGATTTCCCTTCATCTGAATGGACCTGGTCTGCCTGACACAATGCTATCTCCACATCATGCCAGGAAGCTGCACCAGAGAGGACAGAACTGGTTTTGACTGAGCACAGGTCTTCTCTGCCACCAGAGAACAAAGGATTATGCTGTATAAAAAGAGGGGCCCAGACCCCAGAGTTTTAGATCACTTTTGGACTGCAAGAGGAATCTCTGCAAAGGAGAAGAACTGGAGAAACTGGAGGAGGAGTACTGCCCCTTTGCTGTGTGCTGTCTGGGGTTAGCTAGCAGTGGCTGTTTCTGCCCAGGAGAGGAACTGTGTGTGTATCCTGCTTGCAAAAGGTCTCCAAGGGTTTGAAGTGGAGCTTGCCCCCTGTTCAAGAGGTCTCAGAAACAGCAAAGACCTCACCAAGCTTCTGAGCACCGTCTCTGGAACCGCTGGTTTCAGTTGCCACAGAAAGAAAAGGGCAACCGACTCTGTCACCGAGTCCGTCGCAGGATTCCGTGTCCTGAAGGCACCATAGGGAGCACCGCCTCGTTTCCCAATGCAACCTTGGTCTCACCGACTCCGTCAACGAGTCGCTGCTGGCACCGCATCCTGTGGGCATCGCACTCTGCACCGCTTTGCTACACACTGCACTGATGTCATTGACTCCGTCGCTGCCCAACTCGAACATCAACCAGCTCCGTCGCTGCATCATGTCCTGCCAGCACTGCATCAAGCACAGTTTCACCCTGCAACGCAAGCCTTGGTCTCACCGACTTCGTCAATGAGCCGCTGCCTGCACTGAGCCGGGAGGATACCGCATGCTGCAATGCTTCCATCTCACCTCACAACCGCGACGGTTGCCCCGACTGACTTGCATTGCCACTTTGGCCACAACAAGAAAGGTTCTGCCTCCGAGTCTGTCGAAGCTTTAGCTAACCCGTATCGACGCAGTTGGCTGCAATTGTTAGACTCTGTCGTATTCACAACCGCGGTAGCCCCGGACAGAGCTACAGAGTCGGAGGAACTGTATTTTCAAGTTTTGCCTGCAACTTAAAGGTTATTTTGCACAGTAACTATTTTCAAGAGTATTGTAAGCTGGATTTTTGTCGTTTTTGGTCTTGTTGGTTAGATAACGATTACTTATTTTTCTAAACTGGTGTGGTGTCCATTTGCAGTATTTTCATTGTGTTACTGTATGCATGCACAAATGCTTTACACACTGCCTCTGAGATAAACCTGTCTGCTCGGGCCAAGCTACCAAGAGGGTGAGCAGGGGTTATTTTAGAACTGTATCCCCTTACCCTGGCTAGGAAGAAGGGTCCCTACTTGGACAAAGGTGCAAATCTCTGCCAACTAGAGACCCCCATTTCTAACATTGGTGGTCAGCGGTGAGGATCTTGACTTGCATTTGTGCCTTACATACAGTAATTGGTGTACACTACTAGCATAGTGCAGATGATTACACAACCACATACTATTACTGAACTCTTCTTTTTGGATTTTCTGCAACTTGAGAACTGCCAATGTTTTCACCATGACCAAGCCAGCATCCATTGCATCTATTGAGATTGAATTTGAAGAAGATAGGGTGGAAACCTACACTGTCTCAGCTTAAAGCCATCTGCAAGAAATTTAAAATCTCAGTGAAAGACCTCACCAGAAAGGATGAATACCAAAAGGCGCTAAGGGCCTGGTTGGAATCCAGAAATGCCAGTGGGCAGGATGAAGAGCCTCCATTGGAGGCAGAAAATTTGGATGGGCAGCAGGAGGGTCTGTTGAATCTGCCGGGGGGGGGGGTGTACCTTCCAGAAGTGGCGGCAGTGTTTCTTCAAAAAGGCTGCCTCCAGAGGAGTTGGAGGACAGAGAAAGAAATACAGCACAAGAGAGGGAGCTTGCTAAGCTCAGGCTGGGGAAGGAGAGTTACAGTGAGAATAATAAGTTGGTTATAGATGCAGAAATTGACCATGGAGGAAAAGAGGGTGCTCTTAGAACATGAAAGAGGTTTGAGGGAGTTTGATTTGAAAGCAAAAAGTATAGAATCCAATCCTCATTGTGGCAGCGCACCACCAGTGCCTGGAGAACGGTAGGGTGTACATCCCCAAGGAGGTAATTAAGGACTCTGTGAAGAGTGAGGACATTGGGCAGTGGTTTAAGGCCTATGAAGTCGCAATGAGGTCCCATAGAATCCCTGAGAGAGACTGGGGAGCAGGGTTTTGGAGCTGCTTTGTCACAGAGGGAAGTGAAACTTTGCTTGCCTTACCCACTGAGGATCAGATGTCCTATATCCACTTGAAGGAAGCTTGAATCAGGAAGCATGGGTTGACCCCAGAGGTGTACAGACAGAAATTCAGAAACTGTAAACAAAACTGGAGTCAAGCAGCTGGGTGGAGTATGTTTCCTTATTTTTGCAGAGCACTGGATGGTTGGGTCAAGGGTAGGTAGCCAGGTAAATGATTTGCAGGGGCTCAATGAATTGGTTATATGGGAGCACTTGTTTCCAGAGCTACGCCAGCATTTGGTAGACAGTAAGCTGACTGACCCTAGGAAGCTTGCTGTGGAGGCAGACCGCTGGGTCAGTACCAGGGTCCACAAAAGCTATGTGGGAGACTCCGCCAAAGGTGGGAAGGGTCCCCAGCAGAAGAGACGGGGCAAGGGTAAACAGAAGTAGTTCCAAAAAGGGCCCCAAAGTAATTCTCAAGAGAACCAAGGGAAGGGTTCCCATTCTCCCACTGAAAAGAAGCCTGGTCTGAAGGGCCCAGGACATGTTTTGCTTGTAGTCAGGTGGGCCACTTCATAGGGGATCCTAGGTGTCCCAAGAATGCCACCCCTGCACCCACTGGTGCACCTCCCCGGGAGACTGCTAGTGTAGCCTTGGGGGAGGAGTCGGGTGCCCAAGAGGGGTGGGGTTCTGCAGAAATGACCCTGGTCTCTTTAGGAGACAGTGAGATGGTCTCAAGAGCTCATCTGCCTAATAACACTAAGAAGTACAGGCAGTGGGTGACCATCAATGGCGATAGTGTGGAAGCTTTACGAGACACTGGAGCCGGTGTAACAGCTGTCAGTTGTCGGCTAGTGTCTGAAAAGCAGGTGGTCCCCAACACTTTCTACCCAGTAGTTGTAGCTGACGACTCTGAGTGCCTCTGCAAAGTGGCACAGGTTCCCTTTGAGTAGAAGGGGGGGGTCTCAGGTACCTTGAGAGTCGCTGTGAGGCCAGCCATGCCTGTTGATTGTCTTTTAGGCAACGATTTGGAGAGTTCCCCTTAGTAGAAGGTGGAACAGAAGTCTCATTTAGAGATGTTGGGTCTGCCTGAGTGGGCGTGTGTGACCACTCGGTCAATGGCAGCCGCTAACTTTACTACTGTCTTTGTCAGTGCAGGCCTGAGATACATTTACAGGGCTACTCATGTGGGTGGCACAATCAGTGCTGCAGGCCACTAGTAGCATTTGATTTACAGGCCCTGGCACACTCAGTCCACTTTACTAGGGACTTACCAGTAAATCAAATATGCCAATCATGGATAACCAATCATGATAACAATTTACACAGAGAGCATATGCACTTTAGCACTGATTAGCAGTGGTAATGTGCCCAGAATCCTAATGCCAACAAAAACAGGTCAGGAAACATAGGAGGAAGAAGCAAAAAGTTTGGGGATTACCCTGCAAAAGGGCAATTTTGACAGCGTTCACCTATCCATACCACGTGCAAGCGCACCTGAGTGCTCTCAGTAAGATGCAACTCCTGTAGCATGCATATGTCGATCTTGCGTCACTGTAGGCAAGCCAGCACATGTTGCGCTTTGCGTCTATCATTGAGGCTGCATATATTCCAAGTCATGCATTTAATTAGCTGCATTGGGAGCAAAGAGTAGATGACATGGCCTGCTGTGCATGTAGGAAACGGCAGATGTGAGAGCTTCCAATAAAGCGCTGAGTGGACAGAAAAGGGAGAGACAAACAAACATTTTGCTGCCAAAAGGCTGCGAACATCCACAAAACCCCAACAAACCGCCAATCTCCCACTTTGACCCCCCCAATCGACCCATATATCACCATCCAACCCATTACACAACACAAATTTAGACATCAATAAAAACAGCCAGGGAATCATCCCATGGGAGCGACCAGAGGTCCAACTCACTCCCAGCCAGAGTACAGCTCGGTGGCTGGAGTTGCAACAGTTGGGTGGCCAGAGCCCGCCTGGACGGGCCACCCTGGGGGGGTCTCAGACACGATTGCTGCCAAGAGCGCAGTTGGAGTTCAATGTCATGGTGTACGGCACTAGGATAAGGTCTCATGGTAAACATCTCTTCACACCTTGGGACAGTGCTTCCAGAGCGATCCCTCAGAAATCACAAGGTTCCTCAATTGTTTTCGCTAAGATGCCCCAAATTGGAGTCTTGGCCGTGGAGGGCAATTGAGTCTCAGATCGCAGAATATTTTTAACAAATTTTGCAGCTACTTTCGGATCCGTGAAGCAGGGAGTCTTTCCCAAGTTATTTATCTATAGCTTGGCTGGGTAAATCAGAGATTATTTGCCACCAGTCTTCTCCAGATCATGGAAAAGAGGAGCCCCAAGAGTTTCAAGGTCGGGCCCGCCTCACCCGAGGGAGCAAGCATGGGGGGGCACGAGTTGGCCAAAGCACATCTGGTGTTTGTGCAGCGGCATCAGATGGGCCACAAAGCATCCCTCAGTCATCAGATGACAGGCACAAGAGACAGGGGACCATCCCCCGATAGTTCTACAGGTACTGGGACCAGATACCCTATTTTGCCATGCACTGACTGTCCCTCACCTGTTCTGATAATTTGACCAAGCTGAGATTATGCTTGCATCAGGACACCATCCAGTACACTCAGCTCTCCATTAAGGAAGGCAGGGGGACCAAGAAGATTCCCCTCCTTCTCAATATCCTGAGTGTGGCCCCAGTGTCACCAACCACTCGCCAAGTCATTCCAATAGCTCTTGAATACTGTACACGGACTGTACAAGACCTGACATCCTATACACCTTCAGACACCAGCTGGGGGATCAGCTCTTTATCCAAGGGCATATTACAAATGGTCAGGCGATCCCAACTCAAGCACCCCCTGGGGTCTACACAGGGGGGACTTATATTCACTTGACTCCACGGGCCGAGGCCATCAAAAACAGCTTCTTGCGGCTCCGGCCGGGTCTAGCAACTCCCTGGCTAACCGTTCAGCAAACAAGCGGCCACAGATCACTCACCTGGGCCCGGTTTCCTTCCCCAGCTGCTCTCCGCATCGGGGAGGGCACTGCACAACCCAGGCGGTAGATCTACCACACAGGTGTTGCTACAGGTAGGTAGGTGCACAGGGCAGGTGCCTACTCATTCACAGCCTCCACTCTAGGATGCCTCAATCAGCTCTCCGCAGTGCTCCATCGCTAGTCAGCTGGGCCCTGCCGGGCTCTCCATTTAAAAGTCTCTCACCTGGTTTGTTTGTGAATGTTGGCGGGCTGGCTTTGGAAGTCAATGTACGGGCGTCACTCATGAGTCGGGCCTGATGCAAGCCGCAGTCAGCTCTTCTGATTAAATTATCTTGATACAAGCTCCTCAGTCAGAAATTCAGGGCTTCTCCGATGCAACAAGGTTGAGAGGTACACAGGCACATCCGGGCAAGCTCCAATGCCCCTGTCTAATGAGGATAGATTGCGGATAAATCACTTGGCCCGCAGAGCCTCACTAAGTGGTCAGGCTCTCTAGCGCCCCCCAATGATCACGTCATATTAATTACCAGACTATCAGATATAGGCATTTCAGGGACAATTCTTAAAAGGCTATTCTTTCCCTACCATACGGACAAAAAAACAGTGTCCATCAGGGTTTGTTTTGTCTCCGCTTCTACATAATATTTAAATGGGTCCTCTGGCCAAATTTCTTCATTTAGTAGGAGCACAGTTTAATTTATCAAGGCAAGGGGTGGGACAAGCTTTGAAGGAAGTGAGTTCCAGATTCCTGTGGCACTACCAGAGAAAGATTGCTTCATACATCATCCTTGTTTGGATGTGACAGGCTTAAAGAGGACCTTTTGAAATGTTTAGTTTCTTCACCAGATATAAGGAATTGTAACATGGTCTTTGTGAGTGAGGCATGCCACTTTGGATAGTATTCTGACTTCAATGGGAAGCCAGCATAGTGAAGATAGAAGAAGGTCAATGCACTCAAATTTCTGCCTGCTAGCAGCAAATCGAGAGGCCACTTATCGTGTAACTCTGAGGGGGTGTTGATGAACTTGTGTGTGATCAGTGAGGACAGAAATCCTGTAACCAAGTTTGTACCCAACAAGTTCCTGATCAGGGGTGACTGACACCCAAAGCAGTCTCAGTTGGTTGCATGTATTCTCGGTTATACCAGAGATTTTTATTTTAAGTTCAGTCTGTTATCAAGGATGAACCTCAATGATTTGGAATTGTTCACAATAGCTAGTTTATAGTTCAGGAGACTAGAGGAATCGATCCAGGACTGTACAAGTAGGATGGATTTTTAATTGAGATTAAGAGAAACTCCATTTTTGGCGGGTTGAGTTCAAGGCATTATTCGACATCCATCTTTGGACATTTCCCAGTGTGTTGAAAAGTAACTAGATATCCTCTGGGGATGATATAGATCTGGATATAATCAGCTTATTGATGATATAGTAACTCCAGGAAAGGCCAGGCTTTTGATGGAGAGAACATCCGGGGTTGCTTGGAGTTGGTCTTTGGCTGGTTCCAGCGAAACGGCCTTAAGGCAAACTCCAGTAAATCGGAGGTGCTGTTCTTCGGCTGCTCTCTGGACCCTGATTGGCAGGCCTGGTGGCCATTAGGTATGGATTGCCCTGTCCAGGCATCGCTTGTGGCTAAGAATCTGGGAGTGAAGGTTGACAATAATTTGTCACTGAGCTCACATACTTCTGGCCTGGTGGGTACCTGCTTTGGTATGCTTAAGATGCTCCGGAAGTTCCTGCCTTTACTCTCAGAAGAGCACAGAAATATCACTGTGCAAGCCTTGATAGGCTCGAGATTGGACTATGCGAACGTCCTTTATGTAGGTCTTCCGGAATATCTGGTTCAGCGGCTGCAGGTTGTGCAGAACTCCGCGGCCCGGGCCATCTTTGGCCTTCATAGGCGAGCGAGAGCTTCGGGTCTGGTGCGATCGCTTCATTGGTTACCTATCCGGAAGCGGATTATGTTTAAAGCACTGACCCTGGCGCATAAAGCGCTATTTGGCACCGGAGCGAGGTATCTACAGCAGAGATTGTCTTTCTATCGCCCAGTTAGATCTCTGCGGTCGGAATCTTTGTTTCTCGCGGTGGTTCCTCGGGTGAGGAAGGCCCGCACTGGGGGTCGCTCTTTTAGTTTGAGGGCCCCTCAGTTGTGGAACTCTCTGCCTTTGGACCTACGGTCCTCTTCTTCTCTCCTTCTGTTTAGGAAGAGCCTCAAGACGTGGCTTTTTAACCTGTAGGGTGTCTTTGTCTTTTTTTGTCTTTTTTTCTTTAGTCCGTTTTTATGTTTTCGGTTTTACTGAGCTGCCTCGATAAAGCGCCGGGACACTCCATGGAGTAGCCGTGCGCTATAGAAATAAAAGTTTAACATAACATAACATAACATAACATAACATAACTGAGGATATCCCTAAATGCCTCCAAATACAGTTTAAACAGGGTTGGGAATAGAATGGAGACTTGAGGGACCCCATGTTGCAGGCTGAGATTGTTGGATATATCATTCATAATTTTAACCATTTGGGGTCGGTTTCACAAATAGGAGATTCTGTCTAACTCTGCACCATCACAAAACCTTGACTGGTGTATGTTTAGAGAAAAGACATTGTACATTGCACAGGGGTGTCCACAAAAAGTGGTCCTCGATTTGGGGCGCCTGGAATACCTACAGAGGAGAGAAATGTGAGGCACCTTGGATACCAACAGATGACGCGGACCTGTCTTCGTGAATCCAAGCACTGAAATTGTTTTGCGATGTAATACTGAAACTTGCTATGTGTATCGCAGATGATTGAAATAATGTATTTTTCTATTGCTATGCCGCTGTCTCTTTGTATTTCAATCAAAAGAATTATTTAAAAAAAAAAAACTCTGCACCATCGATGCCCATTTTTTTTCTCCAAAATAATAATAAGGTCGCTAAGATTGACAGAATCGAAGGCAACTGCAGGCTGCAAGAAGCAGAGTAGGCTAGAGTTTTGTGAGTCAAGGAAGCTTATTACCTCATCGACTACTGGTGTGAGAGCAGCCGCTATACCACAAACAGGTGTGAATCTGGATTGGTGGTTTGATTTATTGTGAGAAGAAAGGTGGAAAGTGATTGAAAGCTGTGTAGGCTTTTTAAAAAAAAATTATATTGCCCCATCCTTAATGAAATGTCACATTGCTCCCAGTGACAACTCATTTGGTAATATGAGCCTATAAAGAAGATATATAAGTAAATATAACAGCAGATATATTTTATTTTAATTTTAGAATTAACAATTTAAACGCAAATGTCATTATATTCTTTCAAAATAATCCTTAACTCTGATATGAGGATCATCAGAAAACAAGAAACACAAAATGCACTGGTATTCTTTTAAATACACCATAAAATGCCTACTGACAGGATGTTGTATTTTTGTCCCTCACACCAGCATTGTCACACATTCTAAATATCAGCATGCAGTGAGAATAATCCATGAACAGGAAAATTATCAACTTCTCACTGCCGAAATGTGTTTGCAGCAACTTTATTTTAAGGAATGAAACAATGTGATAACATGATAAAAGATTCATGCAAACTCATATGTAAATGAAAAGAAAAGAAATGCACATTGAAAAAGAATAACTCTCCGGTTCCGTACTGGAATGTATAGGACACTTTTAAGCATGTATTGTTTGTTTGCATCGTTTCCTTACACATCTCAAACAGGAATTCTGCACAGGTGTTAAATTAGATGGTACAGAGGGCAATTTACTTGGAAGTAGAAGAAACCGAATAGTCAGGAAATACAGGAAAAAGATCAACACTTATCAGATAACGTACAGGACACACATGCATTGACAAAGCCAACACGTCTGTCTTTTTATAATGGAAAGTGTGTTTGAGCTGGAGTTAGACAGATAAATGCTGGTTCTCTGTTGCAGTTCGATCGCAGACCTACACACCACACAGCTGAATCAAGCCACACACTGAACAGGTGGGAGTGGCGGGCGCCATGATAGAGTGGAGGGGGAAGATGCAGTACAAAGCCAACGTGCACCTATGTGGGAGCAGGGAGGCAGAGATGTAAGGCGTGAAGACCCCGATGCTATGTTTTCATCTAATTCATAGGATAAGAGAACCGAAATCATGTAGACTTTCAATGCCAATGCCGTCATCATAAGTGACATCACAGGGCCTTAGACCAAGAAGCAATCAACCAATATTGCAATCAGAAGACCTCGGAAAGAGAGACATCACGCAGCCTTTGACTAAGAAATCATCATTCAATCAATCACAAGGCCTCACAGGAAGGGAACTCAGACTAAGAAATCATCAATAAATCAGAAGGCCTCACAGGAAGTGATATCAATCACAAGGCCTCAGAGGAAGTGATATCAATCAGAAGGCCTCGGAAGGAGTGACATCACACAGCCTCACAGGAAGGGCCTCAGACTAAGAAATCATCAATAAATCAGAAGGCCTCACAGGAAGTGATATCAATCAGAAGGCCTCGGAAGGAGTGACATCACACGGCCTTTGACTAAGAAATCATCATTCAATCAATCACAAGGCCTCACAGGAAGGGCCTCAGACTAAGAAATCATCAATAAATCAGAAGGCCTCACAGGAAGTGATATCAATCACAAGGCCTCAGAGGAAGTGATATCAATCAGAAGGCCTCGGAAGGAGTGACATCACACGGCCTCACAGGAAGGGCCTCAGACTAAGAAATCATCAATAAATCAGAAGGCCTCACAGAAAGTGATATCAATCAGAAGGCCTCAGAGGAAGTGATATCACATGGCCTGACATAACATGGCCTTCGACTAGGAAGACATCGCTCAATCAGAAGGCCTCACAGGAAGTGATATCACAATATATTTATCCTGAATGACATTAGCTCCAATGATGCATTTGTTACCCTCCACTACTGAAGTAACAGCCTTTCTAAAGTGCACTAGGTTACTATCGTCCGTCTCTAGTCACTGTTTTAAGAGCTGCCTGACAGATGTAGGTTAGAACAACTAGTTCTTGAGCGGAGACTCAAAAGCAAGGAGGTTAGAACTTGGATTTGGTTACTGGGCAGAAATTTATATATTTATTTCTTAGCCTAGGTGACCAAGCTGAAGGATGTAAAGGGTGCATACATTAATAGCAGAGTCTGCGTATAAACATTTGCAAAGCACTCATAACTCTTCACTGTGAAGCATAACTATTAGTTACACCTTGTCTTCTACATGAAGCCAGTGAGTCTTCTATCAGCTTCAGCTTCATGGTGTTGCGTCCTTCACACAGCATCAAGGTGAATACGCTCATTCTGGGCACCACCATCACTCAGTGGCTCACGCTGCTTATATTGTCTTTTCTTCTCCATGTGCCGGTTGTTTCAAATAGTGTTGTGAGCCAAGACTTCATACTGGGGGTTTGTCCACTACAAGTGGAACAGAACCAATGGCCAGAAGTTGCAATGTGTTTCGATAGTGAAACTCCAGCAGACCTGACCCTGCAAGAAACTCAAGAGCGACCACATCTCTCTTGCACTGAGTCTTTCAGGTATCTCAGGTAAGGTGAACTGGCATAATCTAAGATTTAGTAAGGGAACCAACTATTCAAGCTAGTTAGGCATATAGTGATCTCGGGATCATGTCAATTATCCTTCAGACCCAATATAGCTGAAAGATGATATTTGTTGGCCACAAGCTCACAGTATATGCCCAGGGATAAGGTTTCATGAACATTAAATCCCAATTTCTTCAGGCTATAAGCAGGTAGGACAACTAGGTAAAACACATGGGTTCCAGATGCAGATTATCGTGCTTCATGAGTGGTTCCTGTGCTCCGAAGAGGAGCAGGTGAAACGAGATTTTACTCATCGATCTTGGATGCTGGAGTGACAGAACTCCTAAGCTCTCCCGTCCAATAAAAGTGGCTCATTATTTTGTCCAGTGTCATAGTCCCACCAACGTGCCTAGTCAAAGCGATGTGATGAGCCAACTGACTGCAGAGGACACTGTTCTCCCAATAGAATGTAAACCACCCACTATGTTCTTTCTTTTCCTCTGCCTCCTACCAAAGGTCTTCAGGAGTGGGTCCCTCCTTTGGCGCTTGGTATTAGTCCACTAGGATTGGACATCCTACAGTTTGCAACTGTATGAACCCAAATAGACCCTTTTGGTCAGAAAGGTCCTCTCCATCAGTCTCAGGGGTCTCCCTTTCTGGAGCAGGATCCTCATTCACTGTGATCATGTCACATGAGCCTGGCAACGGCTGCCTATATTTCTTTGCGTGAAGAGCATGACGATATTAGTCTTAAACTCACACTCACTCTTGGAATCTAGGGATAACATCTGCTCACTCTCCCATTCCTACCGGATCAGCTTCTACACCAGCCCACCAAACACTATCCCCTTGAATTGTCTGTCTGTGTGGGGGTCTTCTTGGACCAGGATGAGTTTCCCGGTTTGGGCCCTGTCTGCAGTCGGTTAATACACAGTTCATTTATCCCAGAGGTATGAAAGGGCATTGTCCCCTTGGTGGCCACCTTTCTTCTTCCCTGAAATTGAGTGAAGCTCCCTTCCCAGGTTTTTTTTATTTTTAAGTCCTTTTATAAAACTCTGCTTCTTATCCTTATTCCGGATCACCCATGGTGGGGCATGATCTTCTCTACATATGGTCCCACTATAGGATTTCCTTAATATTCTTGTGATGAGCCACTAACCAGTCCTATTCCGATCCTCTCTGTAGCCAGTGAGCCCACATCCTGGTGGATGCTGGCACACTCTGGAAAGCAATTGTCAAATGTGGTCCTTTATGATTACAGTGCATAATTTACCATATCAGGATACAATGCTACTCTTTGCACAGTCTTCAAATGACTTCAAGGAAATTTTCACCAAGTCTTCCCAGTGCTCCTGCTGTCCCTGGACTTCCAAAGGAATTTCTCGGGGGTCAGACCATCCCCCCTCAACAACACCTCTTTCATTTGCTCACACTTCATGCGCTGTGTGGTGCCAAGTGTGAGTATGTTATCTGTCCAAGCTAAAAGCAACTTCCTCAAAATGACAAATGCTAACTCTGCCTAGTGTCCAGAACATCCTAGCTTGTTCTTTTCCAGCCATTTTCACCTTCATTGCCAATCACATAGGTACCGTTTCTTTTGGTAAGTGTTGCTTTAAGTTCTCCACTGCTGCTTTTCAGTCACTGAAATCTTGCTACCACCACAAAGTATGGATGTGATGATCTGATATGTAGCAAGACCTACTTTTCATATGCTGTGCTCATGACCCAGTTCAGCCTTCCATTCCTCCAAGTCTTAGGCTGCCTTCCTTTCCTCTAAGGACATTTTCGCTCTACTCCAGAACATAAGTATCCGGTTGTAATTTCACATTCTTTTCACACTCTTGCTCCTGATGTTCCTCCTCTTCTAGTGACATGAACCACCTGTTCTTCCGGCCATGAGTCCAAGAACTTTCTTGCTTTCCCAGCACAAACCCTTTAGGGCTCTTTTTACAGGCTTGACAGGACTACTAGATGAGCTGTAATGGTGCCTTAAAAAATCTAAAATTATCTGTATTAATAAGCGATAAAAAATGAACAAATGCCAATAAACATTCAAGAATGATTATTTCAAAATCTATTAAGGGACTTTTTAAATGTTTGCCTGTAAGATTGCATGGCAGCCTCTGGATCAAGCAAGTCTTTATCGATACTACTGGTGTTGTAAGAAATGGAGCATTAAACTTGGGGACGAAATGTCTCACTTTTGAGAACAGATGTTGTTCGGCCCCCACAAAGTAAAGGAATCTAATTTCCTATGAGCAACCCAGCTTCAGTGAGGGCCCATAGCTTTCCATTGAAAGCTTCCACAAACTGTAAGGCCTTGTGGGAGAGAATTGCAATTGGTACATACACAGAAGCAACTGCAAAACACCTTTATAGTTAAGACTAAAACCCAATAACATTCCCAAACCCCCGTAATTAGAAAAACACACTTAAATGATCAGAATACTACACAAATGAAGTAAATCTAAAAGAGACCGGGAGTTATTATAAAAACAAATTGGTATGCCAAAACCGCCACTGGAAGGCAGGCTGTACATTTTTGGCATGGAAACAAAGCAATGCCTCTTCCCAATATTGAAAATAAAATGTTTTTGGGATGATGCCATCCTTTAAAAACAGGTAGACAATGTTTTGGTTTACAAGTAGCTTGTGAACAATGTCTGGATTTCCAGGTCTGGGACGGTTACTTCTTCCCGGGTGCTAATCAAGTCCTCAAACTTTCAGAAAGGATCCCTGGACACTGCACTGGCTCCCCGTCGACAAGAGGATCACGTTCAGGCTCCTCACCCACGCACACAAATCTCTCCACGACCTGGGCCCCAAGTACCTCAACGACCGCCTGACCTTCTACACACCCATCCGCCAGCTACGGTCTACCAGCCTCGCCCTCGCAACCGTACCACGCATCCGAAGAGCCACCGCCGGAGGCAGATCCTTCTCCTACCTGGCGGCCAAGACATGGAACTCCCTCCCCATCCACCTCCGACTGACCCAGGACCACCTCGCCTTCAGGAGACAACTCAAGACCTGGCTGTTCGAGCAGTAGCGGACCCCTTCCCCCGAGCGCCTTGAGACCCTTCCGGGTGAGTAGCGCGCTATACAAATGCCGTGATTGATTGATTGATTGATTGACACCACCCTAACTGTACAAGTAGAAAAATATCTTGCTTTACTTACAGTCCAATCCACAGACAAGCATATATTCACCACTGGCCTTGGTTTTCTTCCTTGTAGGCGGATGCCCCTGTTTCAGCCATTGTGATCTTCCACATGCTCACTGTCTCAGGAACCTTCCACAGCAGACAGGCAATGGATATTATTCCAAGCCCTCAGAGAAGATTTTCAAGTCCAGAAATTCTGGTTGAATCTAGACTACTATGGCAACATGTGTCTGTGTTCTGTGTCTTATGGAATCCAAAATAGCTCCACTAGGATTATTCTTCCTCTCTTTCCAAACTCTTCCAAAGTCATCCTATTTTAGGATCAATGGAAAAACCCACTCCTCTAAACACATCTGCTTCCATCCAATGGCAAACCTGGGCACGCTTGTTTCCATCTTTGACACTTAGGGTTGTTCTATACTGCATCCATGTCTTCTTAAGCCAAGAATAACAATATCAGTATTGTACCTGGGTCCTATTTCTTTCCAAGTAGTCTAGCACCCAGATATGAAACCCCCAAACTCCCTTTCAACACAAAAAATCAGCAATTAAATGTCACCCTCAACTACATTCCCTATACAAAGTGCCTAGTTGCAGATATTTCAGAAAGTGCAGTTGTAGGAGATATAAAAATGTTCTACTACATCCATAAGTGGGTATATTTTACTGTCAGGTAGAACCTCTCTGCAAAGTTCAATGCTTTTCTGCTGCCTTTCGTCGCACCCGGGCATGCATTATCTCCTCACTAAATTCATGGTTACTCCATAGTGGAGAAGGTTATATGACAGAATATTGAGCACCAAAGTACTGATTCACCAAATTATCAATATAGTTTGCCACAATATCATCACTCTATAAAAAACCAATACAATAATATTGATAACAAAAATATCGCTATTAAATATATGTAAACTATGTAAAATATGTAAACAATGGAACACAACTGGCGATTGTCCAGAACGGACCTGGATAAATCGACGTATAGAACAGAAGTTAGGGGCTACACCCATGCGATTAAGAAGACAAAAAGGGAATACTTTGCACAACGAATAAACGAGAATGCAAACTCAGCAAAAGAGTTATATAAAATAGTGCGCAAACTATGCAAACCGACTTGTATGTCCCAAACTTTGCATCCTTCAGCAGAAAGTTGTGAAAAAATCAGCAATTTTTTAATGGACAAAATAGGTACAATCTACTCGTCATTTAACACCATCACTTCAGTGAATTTCATCAACTGGGAAAGCAGGGACCCTCACCTTGAAACCGTCGCACGTCTAGGCAGCTTTGTCCCTTTCACAGAAAAAGAGGTGTCTAAGGCAATAGGGGAAGTCAAATCAGGATCTACTCTCGACCCCTGCCCACATTTTATTTTTTCACAAATCATACCTACCCTGTGCCCCCATATCACACAGCTGTTTAACCAATCTCTGGAGACAGCAGTCTTCCCAGAGATTTGGAAACAAGCCATAGTGATCCCCTTATTGAAAAAGATAGGCTCAGATTTAAACAACCCAGCCAACTATAGGCCAATCTCCCAGCTCCCCTATCTCTCCAAGGTACTGGAAAAACAAGTCAATAGACAACTATCTAACTATTTAGAATCTAACGAGTTGCTGGACCCCTCACAAACAGGTTTCAGGGCCACAAATAGCACGGAGGCAACTCTCTTGGCTGTCCTAGATAACATAAGATCATTGTTGGACCAGGGAAAGGCAGTAGCCCTAATCCTGTTAGATCTGTCTGTGGCTTTCGACACGTCTCCCACCAAATATTATTGGAAAATTTGCACAAAAAAGGGATACATGCAAAAGCCCTTCAATGGCTCAGTTCATTTCTGTGTAACAGAACTCAATCTGTGCAACTGGGTGCCTTCTCATCTACCCCAAAAAACCTCAGCTGCGGCGTCCCACAGGGAGTATCCCTGAGCCCCACATTATTTAATGCCTATGTCTCATCTTTGGCAAAAATTGGTACGAAATGGGGCTTTGGGATTTGCTCCTCTGCGGATGATAAGCAACTGACATTAGCCATCGGAAACAGGCGTGATGACAACAGAGCCAACCTCAACAACTGTCCCACTGAAATGGCAACTTGGATGTCAGTGCACTGCCTAAAGCTCAATGCCGAGAAATCTGAAATCCTGCTTCTTGGCGGAGCCAACCACATCTGGGATGCGTCATGGTGGCCCCACTCTCTGGGCGCGGCCCAAGCACCAAAGCAGTGTGTGAAAAATGTGGGCCTCACCCTATCAATGCAGGACCACGTGCGGATCCTGTGTGGCAGAAGCTTCGCCACACTGAAGCTCTTAAAAAGGCTTTTCCCCTGGATTCCAATGGAAAGCAGGAGGACGGTCACAAAAGCCCTGCTTGTCAGTAGGCTAGACTATGGAAATGCACTTTTTGTTGGCATGCTAGAATACCTTTTCAAACGTCTGCAAGTGATACAAAATGCAGCGGCCAAACTGGTGTGCAACCAGGGCAGATACAGCTCCGCGACGGAATGCCTGAGGCAACTTCACTGGCTGCCCATGAGCCAAAGAGCAAGATTTAAACTCCTAGGACATGCGCACAGGGCACTCCATCGTACTGGCCCCACGATTCTCCAGAATAGAATCAAATTCTACGTCCCGCCCAGGTGCTTAAGGTCACGTTCCCTAGCGTTAGCGGAGACTAAAAGAATCAATAGGAGCAGGGCAGGTAGACGCTCTTTTTCGCACCTTGCAGCGTTACATTGGAACGAGTTTCCACTGGAACTACGGCTAACTGAAGACTATATGACATTCAGGAAGAAACTTAAAACCTATCTATTTCCTTAGAACTGCTGCCACTGACCTCAAGTAGACCAACTCAACTGACCACCCGCTACATTAGCGCAGTGATAACCCAATGGGCTGAATGTCACGCTTTATAAATACATAAATAAAGAAACTACCACAATATCGCACACAAAAATATAGTATAACAAAATATTGATAAGCCATTAAAATATATAGAAAATGTAAAACAACATCTTGAATACAACAATAATGACTGCTAAAATATCATTGAAACCAATTGAAACAAATAAACTAATTTTGCAAGTAACAATTACTATTAAAACCCATACAATTACTCAAAATATAAAACATAACTTCATATAAATGTAAAAAATACTCTTACTATATAGAAACATATTTTAAACCAAAACATAAACCTTCGTTTGCGACCACCCAATAAGTAACAAGCTGCGAAAAAATTCTAACTAAACCAAAATAACCAGAACCATTAAAAGAAAAACAAAGTCGCCAATAGACATGTTAAACTAGTTAATCAGACACTATAACAAGCATTTGCAATGCAATAGATCTCACATTTACGCAAGTTTAAGCTATTGGCATTGTAAATGAAAATGCCTTTTATTTATGTTTTGAAAACGAAAACAAAAATAAAAGGCGTTGTTATTTGCAATATCAATGGCTCAAACTCGCATAAATCTGAGACCTATTACATTGCAAATGCTTGTTTTAGATGAGCGACTGAGACCATTTGTTGAGCGCACACGTGGACTGTACGTCTTGGCGCTACATATTGTTGAATCGCCTTGTGATATCAACACTGCATCTGTCTCAAGATAATACATCTTAGGAGCCCTATGCTGATGGGCTACCAGGCCTCAGTGGCGACTCATGCACCCCAGGGATCCCTCAACGAAAAGCACAGCTCTGCACTGTCCCCTAGGGTGTGCGAGTGGCCATTGAGGCTTGGTTGCCCACTGGCAGAGGTCACACCCTATCCAGTGCAGAGTTATGTCCGACACCAGTAGGATCTCCATTTAATGCATGAGGTTGGAGAGTGTGTGTAGCTGGTGTCTGAACCGGAGGGTGACACCTGAAGCACGAGGCACGCATTGCGTTGATATGAGATGCATGTGAATTGAAGTAACCACTTGTCCGAGGCTGTGACATGTTAGTTACAACTGTAGGGTGTTTGTTTCACGAGTACTAGATTTTGTTTTTACGCTCACGCTCTAGGCTTTGACAGTTACAGCACCTCAGCAAAGCTTTGTGGTGCCTTTGTCTGGTGGAGCGCATAGATGATTTAAAAGGTGGCTGAGACATGCAGGATGAAAGATGATTGTCACTGTAGAGTGCTGGAGATGAGAGAGACTGCCAGCGTAAGATCCAAGCGACGAGAGAGAATGTCTGTGTGGAGGGCAGGAGATGAGAGAGACCGTCAGTGTGGAGTACAGGAGATGATCATGAGAGAGACCGTCAGTGCGGCATGCAGGACTCAGGAGATGAGAGAGACTGTCAGTGTGGAGAGATTGTAACTGCGGGGTGTACAAGGCGTGGGAGACTGTCATGTAGGATGCGACAAATGAGAGAGACTGTCAGTGTGAGATGCAGGGGATGAGAGACACTGAGAATGGGACGCAGGAGACTGTCAATGTAGGATGTGGAGTGGTGTGGCTCACTGGTTAGAGGCAGCAGACCCGGAAGCAGAGGACGGCCCGGGACCAGGGTTCAATTCCCGACGCGGCAGGGTCGTGGACCAGGGCCAGCGGACTCGATAATTCTCGCTTTGGTGCCTACTCTAACCAGGGATCACACTCGGCAACTTTGGGCATTAGCTTGCCTCATCTCCACAACGGCCCCCCACATTCGCCGGGGATGCCTGGTTTCACCTTGGAGATACCCTGGAGGGACCATCTCACAGGGATAGCCAGGACGGGTTCCCCAGCGGTCTACAGCGCCACGACGCCTCAGGGCAGCAGTGCGCTTTACAAGACACATACATTTACATTTTTATGTATGTCATTGTGGGATGCAGGAGTTGAAAAAGACTCAGCGTGGGACGCCTGGGATAGGAGAGACTGTCAATGTGGGATGCAAAAGATGTGAGGCAGTGTAAGTGCAGGTGTGTGGGTAAGAAAGGGCGGCATGTATGCTATGAGAATGCGGCACGGTTTCTGTGGGGTGAATGGGGGAGGATGGCTTCATGTCTGGGTGGATGGTCTATTGGAAGAGGGGGTCGCCGTGGAAGGCCCTGATGACACAGTACTGAGGGACAGAGTCAGTGTGAGCACCGAGTGGTCATCGGAGATGTGAGGGTACAGGCTGCGGTGCCTGTGACATTGTCAGTGAGGGTACGAAGCCGGATTTGACGGACAGCTAAGGTCATCTTCCATTGACCTGCGGGGCGGCCGCAGATTGGTCAATTGAAGGAGAGATGCCGTGTTGCTGTGGAGATGCCAGGGTTACTGCAGGCGCAGAGTGCAGCTCCCGCTGCTGCTGGGGCTTCATGACAAATACCTCTCCTTAGTACTTGCAAGAGGCAGCATTGCATAAGGCCCGGTCTCTCTCTGGGAGCCCCTTCCGGCTCCGGAGGAACAGTGGGAGATGGAAAAGGGCATAGAAGGGATGGCTCTAAGGCTGTTGGCGCGAGATCTAGGGGCGAGGGGGCGGGGCGGGAGGAGACAGGAAATGGGACAAGAAGGGCAGCAGAAGTGCTGATAATGAGGAGGTAAGCTATAAAACAAGTAGTTCATAAATTAATAGATAACAGCCAGCAGCGGAACTAAACTGTAGTTCCATATTTGTGTTTACTATAGGTCTTGCGACAGCGCATGCGCTGTCTTGGCGAGACCTAAAAAGGAGCAGAAAAATCACACAAACCTTTAAGGAAAAACATTTCCTGACACAATGGTAGAAATATCCATGCAAATCACCTCCCAGCTAGGAAAGTAATTATTATGACACATGGGATATACATACATCCAGAAGAGCACAATCAGACAAATATACATTAGAAATGTACTAAATATTATGATAACGCTTGTTATGGGAGGCCTACAAAGAGAAATGAGGTACCAATTAACTTTAAGGAGCACAACCACCCCCCAAACATAGTAGAGATAAAAGTAAGAAATGCCAGCCAAGATGGTGGACACGCCCCATCGTTTGCAAACCAAGTTGCTGGCCCTGGTGGGGGCAGATGCCCCCTTGAACCCACTTTGCTCCCTTCTGAGACCGTGGGCTAATTTTTGGGGCACATGAGTGCCCTGCGAATTCTGGCTTCATGGAGCTCGTCAGCAGAGGGCCCTGCCATCTGTCCTGGAGCGGAGGCCTCCGCAAGGGTGACAGGCTTGCCCCTACGGCCCGTTTCCTGGAATCTGACCTTATTTTCCCACATCAGAACTGCAACAGCATGACCATGCTGATCCCCTACACTGCAGCAGGGAGCCCAGTGGGACTTATGGAGATCCCAAACCATCGAGCTGGGCAGCTGCTGGGACCGCTGGCTATTGAGGCTGTCCAGTGGGTCTGCATGGGGGGCCACCCTTCCATCTGCTGTATCTTCCATCAGCGTCCCCGCTTTGGCACCATAACAAAGGTACATGGGGGAAGACTTCACCAGTAGTCCTCGGTTTGGCCCCGTTGGACATCTTGTTGCAGTGGGCCTCCTGAGAGACTTGACGAAGGCCCGTGATATTGAGGAGGGCTGCCACTATGAAGGCCGGCCCTGAAGGACACTCGACGAGCCCATGTGAGCCTCTCCACACGGCAAGTCATACCAGCAGCAGGTCCCATGGGGATATCGGATCTGCCCCCCCAGCCTGTCCCCAGGACTTACTTGCCCAAACAGGGGCTGTGACTGGGTGACTCACTCAGCTGGCCCCTATGTTGCACTGGGCCCCAGGAGGTCCTGAGGAGGCCCCACATCGCTAAGTTGGGCAGCCTTTGGGGGCACTGGCCCTGGTAGTCACCCAGAGGGTCTGTGCAGGGCCTCACCCTGCCACCTACTACCTCTGCATTTAGCTTCCCTTCTTCAGCAGCCCAATCAAGGCTCCTGGGTGAGGCCTCTTCCTGGGCCTAGCCGCAATCCCATCAGACGTTCTGGTGTGGTGGACCTTTGAGGAGGCTTGACTGGCGCCCGCATAACAACCCCCCACAGAGCACCTTTATACTAAACATCGCACCTGCACCTGGCTCCCCGGCTTCTGTGCCACGCTCGGGGCGCGCTAGGGTAACTTCCCTTTGGGCCCTACTGTGCAGGAGCCCTACATCCTGCTGTGCACCGTTACCACCATGCTACATTGGAGGCCCTGAAGAGAGGGGGCGCCCCTCACCTCTGAGATCCTCGGCCTGGATCTTGGCCTTCTCCTTAGCCACAAAATACTGACCAACCACCTTACCCAAGTCCGGTAATGGGGATTTATCACGTCCTGCGCTCTAACTGGTCCCCTCTGGCATGAGAGGGCCAGTGGGTTCCTATCTTATTCTCCTCCATACTGGTTGGCCCTGGGGACCCTTCTTTGGAACGGTGTAAGGTGTCAAGAGGCTTTTTTCCCTCGCAAACTTATGCATCGGCACCATATCAAGGCACCCGCAAGGGACCAAATGTGCTGTGAGACCTTGGGACACTCTTGAATTCTGCCTCCGCCTGCAATCAGGATCCACTCAATACGGCGAGGTGACTCCCCTACACTGCGAGTGACACCGATGCCAACATAGTTTCCTCTCTTCCCCTCGCTTCAAAACTGGTTTGTCATCCTGCTCTACTCATATCGCCACTCTGAACCTCGCCTCACACGGCTATCACCAGCCAAGTGGCAACACCAACCACGGGCAGGCTGCACTCCACCACTACTGCCCCACTGCCAGCTTCAGGATACCTACCCTCCATATTCCCAGACACTCCGTTGCTGGAAGACACACCATCACTTTCTACCTCAGACAAGCTGGACAGGGTGGTTGCGGCTAGAGAGAACTTTCAAGGCTCCGTGGAGACCAGGTTTGGATCCTTAGCTGCGGAGCTAAGATTCCTCTACAATGATCACTGCAAGCTTTCAGACAAGGTCTCTAACAGTGAGAAAACTCTTCCTGCACAACCTGGGGCTCTCAGAGTTTATAGAGGATAGTGACCCCCCTTGCATAGCTGGAGACATAATTCAAATCTTTCACCTCGTTATCAGATCTCACCCCTTTCTTCACCCTGGAAAGAACCCATCGCGTCCCGGCGCCCACCGCCAGGGGGTCCCTTCCCGCCCCATGCTGGCTAAACCCTTGCACTTTAGGGACCGCAATGCTATTCTCCTGCAGCCAGGCAGGTGGGTCCACTCCAGATAAAGGACAAAACCATCATGCTATTTCCGTATTATACCTGAGCAGTCCAACACCAGTGCTCCTCCTTCCTGGGAGTCAAAAGGCATCCTCGCCAAATGGGGGTGCATCCCAGTATTCTTCTTTGTTCCCAGCTTGCCTCAAGATAATATCTGATGGCTCCACCGCCTTTTTCACAGGCCCTAAGGGGAGTCTGCATTTGTTTGCACTGAACCCGCATCGCCCCCCCCACCCCCACCAAGCTGCGTGGCTGGAGTCGAGGAAGGAGTGTGGACTGCATCTCGGGCATCTCCGACACATTCCCCTAATTTGAAGCAGATCATTGCAGACTGCAGACAAGCTCTACAGGCTGCAGCTAACCTAGGAACCAGTACCAGAGCCTAAGACGAAGGCCCTTTTAAAATCCATTTTTATGGCGCCATTCAGTTTGCACATGTGCAGGTTGAGCACACACAGTGCAAATTGTATCAGACATTTTTCACTTTTTTCCCACCTTCTTTGAGCTCGTTAGTTTTGTGCAAGAGTAAATCGTGCTTTTCAGTAGTCAATGTATTTTTCAAGCAATAAAAATATTGTCATCTTCTGCCCCTCTACATGACCAGTGTCCGCTAATTCAGATTTCGCCCCCCCACCCGCACTCAATGAGGATGTGTGCAAATGGACAGATCCCACTAAACTAGAAGAATATTGTTGCGTCACATCTAAATTGTGTGTTTCCACAGGTTAGATTAACTCTCCTGTCTTATATTGCTGCTTTATTAGCATCACATCATAGCATACATGCACATAATAAAACCACATCTCTAAGCTATTTCTCAGTATAGCTGTATTAGTTGGTTGCTTTGCTAATCTGTTGCAATAATTCTTCTGGCACAATAATATTGCTTGGAGCCTGTGTTGACAACATTGGCAGAGAAGACATGACAGAAAGCAGAGCAGAGTGTAATTTAAATCTCTTATGCCCTGGCTTTCGGTGCGAGGTGAAGATCTATAGCCAGCTTTCAAACACAATGTTTTTCACACACTTGATCATATTACTTGAGCGATCACTCATTCACTAGCCAGCCCCAACTGTTCACATCCAGTCTGCATCCTCTGGTACTGCTCAGTGGTGACTGGTGCATATGCTGCTTTGTGTTGGAGACTGAAGCACAACGGTTCTATAACCCTGATTATAATTGAGCCTGTTAATGAAGAGGTATTTTACACACCAAGTAAATACTGATACCATGTGATACAGTATTTTTACTATTTACTGGGGGCCGTAGATACCGCATTTCCACACGTTCACTTAGAAGCCGGAGAATTACATCCAGTATTGATGGTTACTGCACCAAGGGCCAGAAGTATCAATTCCAAGCTAAAACTAGGAATCTGCAATTTACACACATGACTAGTTTGAGAACTGGAATGCAAATATGTGATGCAACCTATGTACTAGTAGGTCATATTGAAAATGGTCTATTTTAAGGGGGGTCTCAAAACACAATCAGACAGATCACAATGTACGACCTTCAGTGATTAGCTGTGAATCTAGGGAGGGAGGTCTGCAAGAGACAGCAGACCTACATCCCTGCATTTGCTTTCCTAAACAATCGACATTTTTAGATCTCGTCTGACCCAGCCCATGCCCTGGTCTGGCGAGACTTTTTGTGAGGACTCAAAAAATGCTACCATGGCCAGCCTAGAGCTACAGTGCATGTGCGCGGGTGCACGCTTTGGAGCAGAGGTTTGCAAACCTCGTCATGCTCATTAAGCGCCCGCGATCACTTTCACTTTCGCCCGCGATCACTTTCTCTGAGCCCCTTTGATGTTCTTGTTCAAAGAACCTCAAACATCAAAGAACATGTTGTTGTGTTAATGCTTTGCTGCGCCCGTTTGACTTACAATGTGCTCTCTCTTTCCACAAACTCGATGTTTGTGTTCCTTTATTTTGAGATGCTTTTAGTATTACTGTTTTGTGACTTAAAAATCATTAAGGAAATGTTACTGTGAAACTGGACAACGTTCACAGTGTTTATTTCTGATCGCAGCGGCTGCTTCATGTCCGTTGCACCATTCAGGGAGTCCTTTCGTTGGCGCTTTCATGAGGACATGATGAGGAAGCTGGAAACTTTGGGCACATTCTCTTTAAAAGCACAGCATGTTGGCGACTGGTTAATCGATTAGACCTATGTAGTGCTTTAGATCTCAAAGCGCTATTGTTGGTGCAGCAGTTACAACTCATGAAATATGGGGTGCAACTCACAAGGAGGGGACAGGTTTGAGTGCACATTGGCTGCAATCGAACTCTTAAGATGATGGGCTGTGTGTATCCATTATCAGCACTCAGTCTTCGCTAAGTGATCTTGTTTGTTTTGTTGTTGTGTTAATGCTTTGCTGCACCCGTTTGACTTACAACGTGCTTTCTCTTTCCACAGACTTGATGTTTGTGTTCCTTTATTTTGTGACGCTTTTTGTATTACTGTCACACACACAACCACAACCACACACACAACCACAACCACATGCACAACCACACAACCACACACACACACACACACCCAACCACAACCACACACACACACAACCACACACACACACACACAACCACACACACACAAACACACATACACACAACCACACACACATACAACCACACCCACAACTGCACACACACAACCACACACACAACCACACACAGAACCACACACACAACCACTCACACACAACCACACACAACCACACACACAACCCCACACAAACCACACACAGACACACACAGAACCACAACCACACCCCCAAAAACACACACAACCACACGCACAACCACACAAACACACCCACAACCACACACACACAACCACATCCAACCACACAACCACACCCAACCACACACAACCACACCCACACATACAACCACACACACAACCACACACAACCACACCCAAAACACACAACCACACACACAACCACATGCACAACCACAATCACACACACAACCACACAAACAACCACACACACACACACAACCACACCCACAACCACACACACACAACCACAACCACACACAACCACACCCACAACCACACACACACACACAACCACACACACACACACACACAACCACACACACACAACCACACACACAAGCACACACACAACCACAAGCACACACATGACACACACAACAACACACACAACCACACACACAACCACACACACACAACCACGACCACACATACAACCACACACACACAACCACACCCACAACCGCACACACACAACCACACACACAACCACACACAAAACCACACACACAACCACTCACACAAAACCACACACAACCACACACACAACCCCACACACAACCCCACACACAACCCCACACAAACCACACACAGACACACACACAACCACAACCACACACCCAAAAAAACACACACAACCACACGCACAACCACACAACCACACCCACAACCACACACACACAACCACATGCAACCACACAACCACACCCAACCACACACACAACCACAACCCCCCACACAACCACACACACAACCACACCCAATTCACACAACCACACACACAACCACACACACAACCACAATCACACACACAACCACACAAACAACCACACACACACACAACCACACACACAACCACACCCACAACCACACACACACAACCACAACCACACACAACCACACCCACAACCACACACACACAACCACACACCCTAACACAACCACACACACACAACCACAACCACACACACAAGCACACACACAACCACAAGCACACACACGACACACACAACCACACACACAACCACACACACACAACCACACATACAAGCACAACGACACACACAACCACACACAACCACACACACAACTACACACAACCACACCCACAGCCACACACACAACCACACACAACCACACACACAACCACACCCAACCACACACACAACCACACACACACACACACAACCACACACACCCACAACCACACACACAAACACACACACAACCACACACACACACAACCACAACAACACACAAACACACACACAACTACACACACAAGCACACATACAACCACACACACAACCACACCCACAACCACACACAACCACACACACAACCCCACACACAACCCCACACACAACCCCACAAAAACCACACACAGACACACACACAACCACAACCACACTCCCAAAAAACACACACAACCACACGTACAACCACACAACCACACCCACAACCACACACACACAACCACATCCAACCACACAACCACACCCAACCACACACACAACCATAACCACACACACAACCACACACACAACCACACACACAACCACACCCAAACACACACAACCACACACACAACCACACACACAACCACAATCACACACACAACCACACAAACAACCACACACACACAACCACATACACAACCACACCCACAACCACACACACACAACCACAACCACACACAACCACACCCACAACCACACACACACACACAACCACACACACACACACACAACCACACACACACACAACCACAACCACACACACAAGCATACACACAACCACAAGCACACACATGACACACACAACCACACACACAACCACACACACACAACCACACACACACACAACCACAACCACACACACAACCACACACACACAACCACACCCACAATCGCACACACACAACCACACACACAACCACACACAGAACCACACACACAACTACTCACACACAACCACACACAACCACACACATAACCCCACACACAACCCCACACACAACCCCACACAAACCACACACAGACACACACACAACCACAACCACACACCCAAAAAACACACACAACCACACGCACAACCACACAACCACACCCACAACCACACACACACAACCACATCCAACCACACAACCACACGCAACCACACACACAACCACAACCACCCACACAACCACACACACAACCACACCGAAACACACACAACCACACACACAACCACACACACAACCACAATCACACACACAACCACACAAACAACCACACACACAACCACACACACAACCACACCCACAACCACACACACACAACCACAACCACACACAATCACACCCACAACCACACACACACACAACCACACACACACACACACAACCACACACACACAACCACAACCACACACACAAGCACACACACAACCACAAGCACACACACAACCACACACAACCACACACACATACAATCACAACGACACACACAACCAGACACAACCACACACAACCACACACACAACCACACACAACCACACCCACAGCCACACACACAACCACACACAACCACACACACAACCACACCTAACCACACACCCAACCACACACACACACACAACCACACACACCCACAACCACACACACAAACACACACACAACCACACACACACAACCACAACAACACACAAACACACACACAACTACACACACAAGCACACATACAACCACACACACAACCACACCCACAACCACACACACAACCACACACACAACCACACACACAACCACACACAACCACACCCATCCACACACACAACCTCACACACAACCACACCCATACACCCACACCCACAACCACACACACACACAACCACAACCACACACAACCACACATACAGCCACACACACAACCACACACACAACCGCACACACAACCATACACACAACCACACACACAACCACACACACAACCACACCCAACCACACACACACAACCACACACAACCACACACACAACCATACACACAACCACACACACAACACACACAACCACAACCACACACACAGCCACACACACACAACCACAACCACACACAACCATACACACAACCACACACACACACACACACAACCACACACAACTGCACACACACACAACCACACACACAACCACACACACAACCACACACACAATCGCAACCACACACACAACCACACACACAACCACAACCACACACACACACCCACAACCACAACCATACACACAACCACACACACAACCACACACAACCACAACCACACCCACAACCACACCCACAATCACAACAACACACAACCACAACCACACCCACAACCACACACACAACCACACACACACAACCACACACACAACCACACACACAACCACACACACACAACCACACACACAACCACAACCACACACACAACCACACACACACAACCACACACACACAACCACACACACACAACCACACACACAACCACACATGCAACCACACAACCACACACACACACACACACAACCACTCACACAACCACACACACAACCACACACACAACCACACGTACAACCACACACAACCACACACACAACCACACACACACAACCACACACACGCACACAACCACACGCACAACCACACACAACCACAACCACACAAACACAACCACACACACAACCACACACAACCACACACACAACCACACATACAACCACACACACACACAACCACACACACACACAACCACACATCCACACACACACCCACAACTACACCCGCACCCACAACCACACCCACACACAACCACAACCACACACACAACCACACACACAACCACACACACAACCACACACACAACCACACACACACAACCACACACAACCACAACCATACACACAACCACACACACACAACCACACACACAACCACAACCACACACAACCACACACAACCACACAAACACAACCACACACCCAACCACACCCGCACCCACAACTGCACCTGCAACCACAACCACACCCACACCCACAACCACACCCACACACACAACCACACACACAACCACACACACAACCACACACACACACAACCACACATACACAACCACACACACACAACCACAACCACACACAACCACACACACAACCACACATACAACCGCACACACACAACCACACACACACACACAACCACACACAACCACACACACACAACCACACACACGCACACAACCACACACACAACCACACACAACCACACCACACAAGCACAACCACACACACAACCACACACAACCACACACACAACCACACATACAACCGCACACACACAACCACACACACACACACACACAACCACACACACACAACCACACACACACACACACACATACACACACAACCACACACACACAACCACACACACACAACCACAACCACACACAACCACACACACAACCACACACAACCACAACCAACCACACATCCACACACACACCCACAACCACACCCACACCCACAACCACACCCACACACAACCACAACCACACACACAACCACACACACAACCACACACACACACAACCACACACAACCACAACCATACACACAACCACACACACACACAACCACAAACACAACCACACACACACAACCACAACCACACACAACCACACACAACCACACAAACACAACCACACACCCAACCACACCCACACCCACAACCGCACCCACAACCGCACCCACACCCACAACCACACCCACACACACAACCACACAGACAACCACACACACAACCACACACACAAACACACACACACAACCACACACACATACACACAACCACACACACACACAACCACACACACACAACCACAACCACACACAACCACACACACACACAACCACACACACACACAACCACACACACACAACCACACACACATAACCACACACACACACAACCACACACAACTAGACACACAACCACACCAAGCATTGGCATAGCCAATAGGTCTCACCTCTGGGACCTTATAAGTGTTTAGCCACGCAACAGTTGATGTGGTTGCACCAAGGATATTGTGCTGCATAACTAAATACTTAGAAGGTCCCAAAAGCGAGACCTATTGGCTATGCCAATGCTTGTTTTTAAAGTACTCTGTATCCGCCTAAGGACTAGGTGCTACTTTAAAAAAAATATCACAATTAGGATCCTACCCGCCAGGATTCTCTAAGGCATAGTGGTCACCTACAGTCAGATTTCCCTTCGTAACTCAGTTACCATCCAACTTTGGGGTCAGTAGCTGAACAATAGTTTGCATTTGTGATCACAAACTATTTACCTGTTCCTTTAGGAGGGGACATCCCTTTCACACCCCTCCTGCTCGCAATTCAATGAGGATCGTAAAATAAACCTTCTATAAGGTGGGAAGAATTTTGCTGGTTTGTATACTTTAAATAGCCCATTTATGGTTGTAACGCGCTACCAGTAATTGCCACGCCTGACACTGATCCGACACCGCCGTGAGGGGAACGGCCAGCTTCAGGTCCTTACCTGCAACGTTGCCAGTGCTTTACACCGCCGTGAGGGGAACGGCCCGGTAAACTACCACCCCCAGCATCCCCAGCGCCCGACGCCTGCCGCTGCTGTTATCAGGCAGCGCCGGGCACTATTTGAGGCAGGGAGCTGCCTCGCTGCGCGGGACACGCTACCAGTAATTGCCACGCCTGACACTGATCCGACACCGCCGTGAGGGGAACGGCCAGCTTCAGGTCCTTACCTGCAACGTTGCCAGTGCTTTACACCGCCGTGAGGGGAACGGCCCGGTAAACTACCACCCCCAGCATCCCCAGCGCCCGACGCTTGCCGCTGCTGTTATCAGGCAGCGCCGGGCACTATTTGAGGCAGGGAGCTGCCTCGCTGCGCGGGACGCGCTACCAGTAATTGCCACGCCTGACACTGATCCGACACCGCCGTGAGGGGAACGGCCAGCTTCAGGTCCTTACCTGCAACGTTGCCAGTGCTTTACACCGCCGTGAGGGGAACGGCCCGGTAAACTACCACCCCCAGCATCCCCAGCGCCCGACGCCTGCCGCTGCTGTTATCAGGCAGCGCCGGGCACTATTTGAGGCAGGGAGCTGCCTCGCTGCGCGGGACGCGCGCGGGCCGCGCCCGGGCGAAGCCCGGGCCAAGGGCGGGCCCGTCCTTGCCCGTCACTGCCCGGTGCTGGCCGGGTCGGGGCCACCCCTCTAAACTGTGCCATTTCAACATTGGTATCCCCAAGGTACTGTGGACTTTGCTTTTTTACTTTCATTGTGTCATTATCTCTGGTTATCAACTCTGTTCACTCCTGCTACAGTTCTGCAGAGCACTGCGGCAGTTGGCCCCCCCAAGCTGGTTGGCTCATTTCGTTTTAACCCCGTCAGTGTAGCCACTGTCCATTGTTTATTGTGTAACAGGGTCTATTTTGAGAACTTGTAACTACACCGGGGGTAGCCTGGGCCTGGTCTGTGCCTGCCTGTGTTTGGACTAGGCTGAGTTTGTCTACATTTTCTGGCCTTTCGCTCACATTCTATTGTGTACATTATCACTGCAGGCATTCACTGATTACTATAGTGCGGGGTTTGACAAAGGTATTGATTGTTTTTATTCATTTTTAACATGCCTCTGAGGTCAGGTAAAGACCGTACTGTGCAACTCCAAACTTCCAAGGGAATAGTTTCTGGCCCACTAGATGCCTTCATAACCAGAGCCACCGGGATTCTAGAAAAAGAAATAGCATTGACCGAGAAAAGGCTCTCTCTAGATTTAGTCAGTGGTAAGCGTTCCTCTATAGGAGCCCTGGCTTCAATTCCTAGCCCTGCAGTCCAAGCTCCGTCTAATCATTTACATCCAATAATGACAGAGGCACTGATACATGTTGTGGGAGATGGGGTGGATTCTCTACATTCGTCATATAATTCTGATTTGAGCCCCGATGTCACCCAATACAATGGGTCAAATACTAGTGTCACGGACAGAGGCGACACAATCAATAAGCCGGTGTCGAAGCAACCTGAAGTGCCTGACCCTGTTATAAAAAAAAAAACCTGTAAAAGGAAAAATATCCAAAGCAATCATAGGGGGAGAGCACATAAGCTGCCTAAATTAAATGCTTCTAATCAAATCAATGCAGCTGCTCTACAGTCCTATGATGTTACTCACCCCCCCCTGGTACATCCCAATGTATTGTGCCCCTCCTTAACCCCTATTGGTTCATCAGACCCGTGCCCCACTTGCTTCAACAGCGATGAAATCCTTCTGGTAAAAATGGAGGCCTTGTTCAAAACCCTTCTGCGCCCTGTCTTGGAGCAAACAAGGTTGATGTCCATTAAATTAGAAGCCTTGGAATCTGTCGCAAACTCGAACATGCGCCTACTTAATAAACTAACTGCCCCCCCCTTAGTGGCGGGGGCCTCCATCTCTCAGCCAAATATAATTAACAACACAGACAATGTGTGCCTGGGTAAAACAATGGGGGCTGTAAAAATATCTCCGGCACAGGTGGTCCTTAAGGATATAGATAGCACCGTCGGTGCTGACTCCCTAGCGCAGGAATATAGTAAAATCGCCTCCATGACAACAGTGCAACAAGCTCAAACCAGGAGGGTGGGCGATAGGGCAACAGTTGCACATAGCACTCCATCCCTGCCCCCTCTAGGAAAGTCAAATACTATTCGTAACCCTACAACTCATAACGGGAGAAATATTGTTAAAGGCGTTCACCCTCGTACTGACCTACCCCCAGAATCCAACCAATATACCATTGTTTTAACTGGGGTAATGCCCGTTAAGGAGGGTGTTAAAGAGACAGATAGGGATTTACGTAACAAAGTAGTATATTGGCTGAATAAAAATCGCCCTCTCCCGCCATCTATTTCAACTGAAATCCTATTAGTGAGGAGAGTTGATTGGGTGGGTTTTGGGACTAAAGATTTAGAGGGTGACTGCATTCTGGTATCGTTTAAGGATCCCTGGGTAGTAGAATCTATTCGAAGGGAAGCAAGGTTTGCAGGAATGGGGGATGTACAAACACTGGATCTTGCTTATTTTTACCCCGATAGACACTCTAAATTTACACCAGGCCCCCGCCATAAGCGATTATTAGACAGGAGGTATCCGATTGTGAGAACACCATGCCACTCCCAACATCTTCAACTTTTCAATCGATACGGCCCTCTTTCTGATCTTGAGGCTGTCGATTGACTACATCTATCAAGTAAGGAGCACAGCATTGTGGAGAGCCATAGGAATGTAATATCTGTGCTCGGCGGGGTGGAACCTTCTATGGGGCACGTTGTTGGGGGGGGCCCTCTGTTAAATCTTATGGAGGGGTCGGTTGAAGCTACTACTGAGGATAGCTCAGAAGAAATCATGGGGGCGGTTGGTGCTTGCTTGACCCCAAGACTCGAGTTACGGGCTGAACCTGAGAAGGTGGTGGAATTCTTAGCCCCCACGGCGCCAACGATCCAACCATATATAAATAATGTAACATCTCCCCATGATTTTCTAAAGGTGGCTTCCTGGAATGTGGCTGGGATCAAGGGCCGCCTACTCTCTGAGGAGTGGTTGGAATTCATAGATTCCTTTGATATTATATTACTCCAGGAAACATGGGCCACGGCCCCAATCCACAGGGTTGGGTTCATCAATTTTTTTAAACCTGCAATCGGAGGTAGCAAAGGGCGCGCTCTAGGGGGCCAACTGATCTGGGTGAAGCAATCCTTGGGAGTCCATCTAACAGAAATTTTCCTGGAACACCAAGACCTTATGGGCATTAAGTTGAGCAAAGCCGCCCACCGGGACCTGTTCATTATCAACATTTATGCACGAGGCCTACCTGGAGGCCGCTGCCCTGGCATTGTCGATGTAGTTGATAGGTATCTTGACAGTTCTGGAAGCGATAATTTGTTTATCCTTGCGGGCGATTTGAACTGTACCTTTGAGCCGCTTCAGGCAGTTGGGGACAGTTGGGGGTCTACAGAGGATGCAGTTTGGAATATTCCTGACCTATCAATAGATAAAATCGCCAAAGGGACTGAGGCAGCTTTGAATTGGATGGCCCTATGTTTGACCAGGGGCTTAAGGGCAGTTAATGGCCGCTCCTTATCAGACAAACGTGCCTGTAATACCTATGATAATGGTTTAAGGAAAAGCCGTATAGATTATATCTTGCTAAAATTGGAACTTTGGCATTATATGATCGATATGGAAGTGGTATCCCGCCCAGAAAGTGACCACAACCCCTTGTCGCTTAGTTTAAGGTTTCTGGGATCTGATAGATTGAAGAACCCAGATAATCTTACCACAGGTGATCTCACCCTGACAAATGACAGAAGACGGCTGAAATGGTCTAGGATAGTGGGTGATGTCTCCCTCCATGAAAGTATTACACATTTGGTCACCCATACGGTGAATGATCTTATGGCCATTGTGCCTGAGGGGGTTGACCCCGATCATGTTACCAAGACCCACGAAGGTTGTTTTGAACAGCTTAAAATTCTTTTATCCAGTCCATACCTGGCAGCCCCGCCAAAAAAACTAGGTTCCCGTCAGAAATGGTATAATGGGAAATGTAGGGAGGCCTACAGCCAATTAGTTATGGCGGTTAAGTCACGGGTTATGATAGATGTTAAGTTAGCAAGGGCCCAGTATAAAAAAACCCAGTGGGAGGCCAAAAGAAAGTGGGAAGATAGGCATTGGTCCGATCTTCTGGATGCATCGACATCCAATAACCAGACGAAATTCTGGGAATTGGTCAAATGGGGTAGGGACCCTGATTCTCAAATACCTTCTAATCATGTCCTTCCCGGAACTTGGGTGGATTTTTATGCAACCCAATTTAGGTCTGAGATTTCGGTACCCTCTACCTTGCTAAGTGATGAGCACACACTGTTGGACCACGGTGGGGTCCTGTTCTTTTCCGAACAGGAAACAGAAGCAGCATTGGGTTTGACTGTGCGGGGGAAGGCCCCTGGGATGGACTTAATCCCCGTTGATTTGTTCAAATCCAACCAGGGACTCTGGATACCGTATATAACTAGGCTAGCAAATGCAATTGCCCAAGGAGCTAGAATCCCAATGAGTTGGAAGGGGGCTGAGATCCTCCCAATGTATAAAAAAGGGGATCGGTCAAATCCGGGCAATTACCGCCCGATCAGCCTTATTGACTCTCTCCAAAAGGTCATCGCACGAATGATTTTAGGTAGAGTCCAGGGATGGATGGTTTCAGAGTGCATTTTGTCCCCTATGCAAGCAGGCTTTAGAGCTGGTATCAGCACCATCGACCAGGTGTTTAGATTTTGTCTGATATACTGGAAGGTGGTGCTGCTAGGCGGGGGAAAAATTTTCGCCGCTTTCATTGATCTAAAGGCTGCTTTTGACATGGTTCCGAGGGTTAAACTGTGGAGCGTCCTGAGAGACCTAGGTTTACCCTTGGATCTTTTGGATCTAATTGTTAAACTGCATGAGGACAATTTTGCAAGGGTTCGGTGGGGTAGTCAAGGACAAGTGACGGACAGCTTCCCAGTCTTACGCGGGGTTCGTCAGGGTTGCGTCCTGGCGCCCACTCTCTTTCTGCTATTTATTGACCAGGTAGTAAACTTTTTTAATACTTTTCCAACAGACGCTCCCTCCCTGGCCGGGAAGAAGTTCCCCATGCTCATCTTCGCCGATGACACTCTGCTCCTCTCTAAGACCAGAAGCGGTTTACAACGGGCATTGAACCGCTTCGAGGAGTTTTGTGTCATCAACAATCTGAAGGTAAATGTGAGCAAAACTAAGTTTATGGTATTCACAAGGAACACCTCGGTTCGGAGCTCGGTAACGATGGGTGGTGTTAACTTGGAACAAGTAGATCACATGTCCTACCTAGGGGTTACATTAGACTTTCGCCTGCGATGGAAAGAGCAGGTAGTCGAACAGCAGTTTAAATTGGCCCGCCTAACTGGCTGTCTACTTAGGGAACAAAAGAGAACCATTACCAAACGAGTACACCCCGCGCTAAAAATCTACGACGCAAAGATTAACGCTGCTATTTTATATGGAGCGGATCTTTGGGCGTACGTGGATTTATCTAGCCTGTTTAAAGCACAGTGCAAGTTCTTGCGGAATTTAGTGGGGCTTCCACAATCTACTCCATCTATACCCCTTTATCTGGACCTAGGGTGCAATCCAATCAATGAGATGGCAAGGTACAGATTGGTTGCCTTCTGGAGACGGATTTGGTCTTCCCCTGACCTTGCCTTGTTTGCTAAGGAGCTTGTTGAAGTTAGGTCCTTGGAGGGATCCGGGAGAATTCCATGGCTACGTACGGTCAGAACCATTTTGGTCCAAATGGGTCTGGAACAGCTGTGGTTGTCTCCTGGAACTAACGTGTTCCCCTCCAAACAAGAATTCAAAGCATTGTACTGGGCCTCGGTCCGACAAACCCTAGTATCCGCTTCCAGCTCCACTAGCTTAACAGGCAGGTTCCTGGCTAACAAGCTGGACCCTTCACGCGAGAACTATTGGGACATTATTACCAGGCCGTTGGATAAGAAACTCTACCATCAGTTTCGGGTGGGCTCCTTGCCCCTGAATACATTTGTTAAAAATTGGGGCACAGGAGTAACTGAATCTTGCAAATGGTGCCCTGGCCATAAGGAGTCAGAGGGTCATGTTTTATTTGCCTGCCCCAAGTACCACGACCCTCGTAAAAAATGGTTAAAACCTTTGTTCCAACGCCTTACTTGTGGTAGGTCCGCAGAGGCGATTCGGGCACTAAAGACCAATACTTCAGAGTTGTTTGTGGTGAGCACAGCGAAATTTTTAGGCTGGGTTTGGATTATTAGAGCCCATAAATAGCAAGGAATTGCTTGATCATATGATTCGTCCTTAAAAGTTTTAATCTACAGCTGGATATTGCACAGTATTTTAAGATGGTTTTATTCATTGATTTTATGTTTTAAACAAAGGAAACTGTATACATAATCGGATTGTTTAAATATAAATGGGATGTTTAACTTGGATTATTTTTAATGTATAGTCTTTATTGTGTGTAAATTGGTCAGTATGTGGTGTTTGTAATGTATCATCTTAACTGTTTGCGTAAATTCCGTTGTCTTTTATGATTTTATTATCGAAATAAAGACTTTAAAAATCTGAATCTGAATCTGGTTGTAAACACACACTTTGTGAAACACAGGATTTGCACCCAAAATAGCTTTGCACGATTGGCCCAAAATTCTGTATGTAGGAGTTTTTCTAACATTCATTCCCCATGTAAATTACTGCATTTCTGACCTGTAAAAATTTGTCAGGGGAAATATGTGTGTTTAGTCCAAATTCTGAATTTCAATCCATACACAAACTCCAACTTGTGTAGGGACTGGAGTCCCTCTATTCATCTTATAATAGCCTAAGTGCTCAGAAACTTCAAATCCTATTTAGGTAACATTGTACTTCCAAATGTATCAAAGAGTTTTTGTAATTGGTAACTGTCAACATCCAACCGAAGACCGTGCCTTCTGAGGGACTATAGCCTCCACTGTAAGTGCCTAGTAAACTTCTGACACACATACAGACCACTGTTTGCATGGATATTAGAATTCTGAGTATGTTGGAACAGATTTTTTCTGCATGTTATGCTCCATTTTCAGGGCAAAACTCATAACTGCTGATATTTATCTCAATTTATAAATAATGATCCAGCATATTGTTATTCATCAAAGGTAATAAATAATAATACAATTATGAAAAAAACTAAATTGAGGTGCATGTACATATTGACACTTTTTTTGCATTTCATTGTGCTCTGCACTTGTGATGCTAGACCTTCCTGGAAAGGCATTACAGGCTATATGTACAAAGTTATTTTTAGGTCGAGCCCTGAGCCAGCGCGCAAGCACTGCTCTGGGGTTGATCTGGGGTAGTTCAGTACGGGAGAGAAGCCCCGCCCACTACCCCGCCCATATTATTCATTGGCTTGTGTGTTTGTCCTTCTAAATGCTGTCTTTTGATTGATTATGAGGCTTGTTAGTCCCTCCTTATTATGGGCATGTCATCATATGTACCCGCCCATGGCTACTGGCCCCTTTACTTCGAGTGTTACACGGTACCGAATGAGTGCGCGTACCACGCATGACGTCATCATACCGCAACGCTGCAACATAAGCTCCTACTGTACTAGATTGGAGCAGAGCCAGGTGTGTGAAATAAAGAGGTGAGTCCGCTATTCCTAGCAGGCGAATTTCTGTCATGCTTATCTGCTGCTCACGGTATTGTGTGAAAGAGCCCACTCGTAAAGTCCTCCGGCAGCGGGCGGCAATATAATTTGCCTTTGATGCAGGTCAGCTGCACACCTCTCCTCTCTTCTTCCCAAAGAGAAGAGCTGTGCTTCCCATGAGTCCAAGGTGATGCACTGGAATTAAAGCATCAAAGTATAGTCAGCTAGTGCTCTTGCTCACACAGGCTGGTGCTGAATCGCGTGAGGCTTGGGCCCGCTCGCCATAGCCTCTCTCTTCAAAGCCCTGCTTGATCTGTCTCAAATGAAGTCCACAGTTTAAGTTTAGGTGCAGGGTAGTGTTTTATAGTGGCGTTCGATGTAGATTGATTCATCTACATTAGTTTGCGGCATCGGTGATTAGGTTTTGGAATATGTGTTTGCAAAATATGTTTTTTGT
Source organism: Triturus cristatus (assembly GCF_964204655.1). Lineage (NCBI taxonomy): Eukaryota > Metazoa > Chordata > Amphibia > Caudata > Salamandridae > Triturus > Triturus cristatus. Next base: position 288,798,348 of record NC_140591.1, on the reverse strand, counting down.
AGTCTTGATTTCACACACTGCCGGTATGATGGTGTGAGGTTCTCTAAAAATAGTCAACCTTCTCTCGAACCAGGCTCCCCATTTATATAGGCGTTTCTATATTGTGTTCCATCTAATACATTACTTACCTCCTGGGGAAAGAATAGTGAATAAACAATTTCAACAAAAAAAGCAATATTGAACGTCTTATAGCAGGTATGGTGGTTGCATAAGTCATGAAAGTAACAGGTGCCGAAGCAACTGTGTGCCGGAGTGGCGCCTCTAGGCCCGGGTTGTGCTGGGGCCGGGCGGCCATCTTGGTGCACGAAGTGGGCACGCGTGCCCGGGGTGGCCGAAAGGAGAGAGGCCATGGACGGGGAGGCCCGGGTTGCGGGTGTGTGTTCTGGTGGGAAGGATCGGCTGGGCCGTGTGCTTGGGGTCCCTGGTACCAGGTTAGGTAGTGCGAGGACAGGACGAGCCATGCTACGAGGCCGGGTCTAACAAACACATACTCCAATATATGGAGGAAAGCTTCCTCTGTATGAAAAGAACTAAGACAGATCTTCGTAATGGGAGGAACTGACACTGTGTCATTAACTGGCAGCTCCTATATTTTGGGATCCCTTGTTCCAGCACAGAGTTCTCGATTTCTTCATTTAACAAGTCAGTCAATGCAGTGATAAAACACTCCAATTACTCCAAAGCAATAACCAGGAAGAATGGAGTATAACGCTTGTCATGTCCCACCCGGACTACTGCAAAATCTACAATGACTTCCCCAAATTCTCATTACACGGCCACAAAACAGAGCAGCCAGAGTGCACCTTAATCCATGTAAACAGGACAACGTTTAGTCAGCTCTGAAGTACTGTACTGTCTACCAGTCGATCCGTACCAGGACCTAATTGAAGTTTCTTTGCACTGTCCATTAGGTTTTCTTGAAATTAGCTCCACACTACACCTCAAGTACAAAACATCCACTCACTGGCTGCTAATTTGATAGATCAACGTTCGCTCAAGCACATGAAACACAAGTGTCGATCTTGGCTGTCAAGGTCCTTGAGATCTGAACATGGTCGCATGCATTTCAGGAAACCCCTGAAGGCTGACTTATGCAACCATGCAATCTATGGAAGTCAGCGCACTACTCAATGAACGAAATAATGTTCTGCGTTTCCACTATTAAATCATGCTAAAACTAGAAATGCGTGCTAATCGGAAAAAGGTAGCCACCCTCGTACAACATGAAAGTAACAGGTGCCGAAGCAACTGTGTACCGATTGCACTGCTAAAAGTACCTCAGTATGTACTCCACTGAACCTGTGCTTGTTATTGATAAATAAAGTACACCATGAATGTAAACAATTGTTGTGTTAGTTTCAGCTCATTTAATTCATGAGCCTCCAAACCCACAGAATACAAAAAGTATTGTCATCAATAATGTAATGAATAAACATTGTAAATAAGCAATAATTATAAATTCCTTGTAAATGCACATTAAACAATACTGATACGAAGTTCCATAATGTTATGCATCATGACAGTAGATGTTGAAAATAGCCCAATGCATTTCGGGATTTACAGCAATCCCTTCTTCAGCGGCCTGTATATAAAAGAAAAAATTGAATATGTTTTGCAACATGTAATAAATTAAACAAATGTCTTCTTTCATTTTCATTTCTATTGATAAAAAAAAAAATTATTTTCATAACATCGTCTAACAATCCAGAGAGTTATTTACACCATTAAGTGTCCATGCGGATTGTTATATGTGGGTAAAACATCTCGTAAAACCAAAATCCGCATATCAGAACACAAAAGCACAATTCGCACAAAGAATCAAAAATCTCATTTAGTACTACATTGGTTGGAACATCAACATACCATAGCACAACTAAAATTCACAATTCTTGAAATGGTACCTCTTAACACTCATTCAGACACAGCTAAACTTTTGGCCCAAAGAGAGGTATGGTGGGTTAAATTTTTAAATACACTGGTATCCCGAAATGCATTGGGCTATTTTCAACATCTACTGTCATGATGCATAACATTATGGAACTTCGTATCAGTATTGTTTAATGTGCATTTACAAGGAATTTATAATTATTGCTTATTTACAATGTTTATTCATTACATTATTGATGACAATACTTTTTGTATTCTGTGGGTTTGGAGGCTCATGAATTAAATGAGCTGAAACTAACACAACAATTGTTTACATTCATGGTGTACTTTATTTATCAATAACAAGCACAGGTTCAGTGGAGTACATACTGAGGTACTTTTAGCAGTGCAATCGGTACACAGTTGCTTCGGCACCTGTTACTTTCATGTTGTACGAGGGTGGCTACCTTTTTCCGATTAGCACGCATTTCTAGTTTTAGCATGATTTAATAGTGGAAACGCAGAACATTATTTCGTTCATTGAGTAGTGCGCTGACTTCCATAGATTGCATATTTACCTCTTAGCCACTTCTTAGCCAGCAGCACACACAACACATTCTCCATCATGTCTTTTGACAGCATCTCTAACCTCACTGACAATAGAGCAGATACATTGTCATTTACAACATCAGAAGTTAAGGACATTTATGCCTTAATACAGGACACACCGTCTTTCAACGTCCAGAGCGGGTCAATTTCACAACAAATTCGGCAACTCGAATTCATAGCTCGCAGAGCATTGAGCCAGAGATTACATGCATCTACACTCATACAATACCACAAGGTGCAAAGAATCCCCCGGGGATTACGTTTACCCATCAAGCCTTTATTATACAAATTCCAATTTAATAAAGCCTTCATGGAGAAGTGGCAGGCCATTTTGAATAAGTGTTCCCTAGATTTAATTCTTCTACTTATAGAAGAATTATCACGCACAATAAAAGAGCTTGAAGAAGAGATGAATACCATCAAAACAGATCTCTCGATACGGTGTGAAGCTGACTACTGGAAGCTCACACTAGATGACCTCAACAACAAACTAGACACTTACGGCAAAGAAATTCAAGAAAGAAAACTCCGCAAATTTCGACGAGACACCATCGATTATAAATTGAATGAGGTGTATACTTGGGCAGAAGTATACGCCCGTAGACAACCTTACCAAAAACCTCATTCCTCCTCTCAAGAATCAGTGGTATCGGATCGTGAACTAGACCCTGCCAGGGTTCCCATCCGTACACAATCAGAACCTACTAGTGGAGAGGACCAAGCTACATCAGCAGCCCCTCAACCTTCTACATCTCAGACACAATCGGCTTCTTTTTTAGAGAGCGGCCAAACTGCTGGTCGCCCACCAGATTAAAAAAAACCAGGAGGGGCAAAAGAAGGGGACATCAGGAGCACGAGGAGCAGAAAAGTCTTGTAATCAATATTTCTTCCATTCAACTTACACCTAGCCAATTGACAGTTCTTAATAAAGGGACATCTTTTGTACCCATATACCAGACTAACGCTTTTGAACTTGAGGTTGCGGTGTTTAAATTCATGAGGAACCTACGCTTGAGACATTTTTTTACCAACGTTGTTACCAGTACACCAAGTTTAGACGTCATTGAAGAAGAGCATGACTCTGAATTGAGTAAGTTCAGACCGAAAAGCGTGTTTATGGCACCAGTCACGCACAAGACACTAGATACTTTTGAGACACTTGTCCGCAAGGACTTGTCTCAACTTAAATTTCATGCACCTACCACTACCAATTTCAAAAAACATGAGATCGCCATCATACGTCACTTGGCTAGAGACAACAGATTAGTATTTTAGATGGCTGACAAAGGAGGAGCACTAGTGATTATGGACAAAATCATGTATGATCACAAAGTTGAGTCACATTTACAAGATCCGGATACGTATTTGAAACTAGAACAGGATCCCACCACCAAGATCATGGATACTTTGAAACACATATTAGATCACGCGGAGGAAATGTCGTGGATTTCTCCCAAAGTTCGCAGTTTCCTATCAGTCACACATCCCAGAAGACCATCATTGTACATGTTGCCCAAAGTCCACAAAAACTTACATGATCCTCCATTCCGCCCCATAGTTTCAGGGTGCGAGTCTCTGTTCACACCAGCAGGACAATTCATTGATCACTTTCTCCAGAAATTTGTACAATCTTGGAGAAGCTATGTGAAGGACACCACACATTTTTTAAATCTCTTGAACACAGCAATGGCACGCTTTTCTTCATCTTGGCTTTTGTGTACCATAGATGTCACATCTTTATACACATCTATACCCCTCTCAGAAGGCATTGACGCGTGCGAATGGGCGCTTCTACAATTACCAGAATTGGCAACCGACAAGGTATTCATTCTCGAATTGTTAACTTTTTGTCTCCAACACAGCTATTTTAAATGGCATGATGAGTATTACCTCCAGATCAGTGGTACCAGTATGGGTTTTTCTGGGGCACCAGCGTATGCCAACACTTTCATGTCCAAATTTGAGCATGATCATATTTTCAACAACAATGATTGGCAAACGAACCTCGCATTTTATGTTCGTTTCATTGACGACATATTTCTGATTTGGATTGATTCACGAGCCAATCTTGAATCCAAAATTCAAGAACTAAATGAAAAAAATAGCCGGATCAAATTCACGCACAACATCAGCACAGAATCATTGTCATTTCTTGATGTCCTTATTACCAAGACAAGCAATTCCTTCGTAACCTCAGTATTCACTAAACCTACAGACAGGAACAACTTGTTGCTGTATTCGAGCTTCCATCCTCCTTCTCTATTACAGAACTTGCCTTTTTCACAACTGTTACGCACCAAAAGAATTACATCAGACCCCAACCAGCTAGAAAAAGCTCTTTCTGAGCAAAACTTGAAGTTTCACGAACGGGATTACTCAGAACAAGTTCTCAAAAAAGCAGTGGACAAAACGAATCTCAAAGATCGCAGTGAGTTACTTAGATCTCAGATCACGAGCAGCCAAAACAGACAAGTTTTTGTTTCTAAATATTCTATCACGTCTCCTTCAATTAGTAAAATCATCAAAAAGAGGTGGGAGATCCTCCAACAAGAACCAGACTTCAATGGTTTATTTCAACAACAACCTTTGTTTGCATACAAGCGGAGTAGAAACATCAAAGAACTGTTGAAACAATCAGTAGCAACAGACACTACACCATTTTCAGGGATGCAGAAATGCTACAATTGCGTGAACTGCAATAATGTTATACAAGGCAACATCATCAACCATCCACACACTGGGAAACCTATCAAACTCAAATACAGTGGAGACTGTAATAGCTTGAATGTTATTTACACCATTAAGTGTCCATGCGGATTGTTATATGTGGGTAAAACATCTCGTAAAACCAAAATACGCATATCAGAACACAAAAGCACAATTCGCACAAAGAATCAAAAATCTCATTTAGTACTACATTGGTTGGAACATCAACATACCATAGCACAACTAAAATTCACAATTCTTGAAATGGTACCTCTTAACACTCATTCAGACACAGCTAAACTTTTGGCCCAAAGAGAGGTATGGTGGGTTAAATTTTTAAATACACTGGTACCAGCAGGACTGAATGACAAATTGGAACTTGTGTGCTTCTTATAACCAACATAGACCATGGGAATTGTATTTTCAATGGATGTGTATAGATTGTAAGTACTGTCCTCACGTTCTTTTGGTGGTGGGATCTATTTCCATCTCACAACGTCACTACTAGTTGAGCAACATTCATCCTTCAGTCTATTCGTTTTTTCTATAATTAAAAAAATGTTTTTCACAGTTCGCACATTTCTTTTATTATTCCTATCTATTTTTGACAAGGGATTATCACATCAGTTCTTTTTTCATCTCACCCATAGGACCGGGATCATTTATAATTTATATTCGCATAGATTTTACACTCAAAACGCCATTCTGGATAGGGCACACGACTTTTTTAGCATTCACAGTACCAGTTCCTAGGTTGTATCCGTGCAGCAGCATGGCCACACTTTTTCCGTATCTTAGGGTCTATTAGCGTATATTACAGGAACGAGGTGACATTGGGTGGGCAAGCACAAAGGTGCACAGTTCTGCCATCAAGAGGCTTTTTAGCGTCATTTTAGCTTGGGTTGAGTTGATCACATATTAGAGTCACTGATCTTTAGTATTATTCATAATCAAATACATTTCACGTTCCGTGAACCTCCCAACAGGTTCACGGCCAGTTTCTACGCGCCATTTCAAGATGGATCCTATTTTCATTAGGTTACATGTATTTTAGTCCTTCCTCAATCCCGGCAGCTCGCGCATGCCCCGCGCATCCGCCTATAACACAGTCTGGAAGCGTTTCATTACAACATGGGCGAGCGCGTTTCTATACGGAGCTCGTCTTTACATCTCAGGACTTCGAACAATTGCGGAGGGCCAAGCGAGGTAGGCACATTTTATACTTCAACATACAGGAACTTAGCGTTTTGCAAGATAGGGCGGGGGCTTCACGTGGGGGGAGCAGACATCCGTAGTTATTCCGCTTTTCGTTTACAGGCTGTCTTCACAAGATCTAAGGAAGACTTGTTGTTTCGAGATCCCCACTTCAATACCGAGTTGTTCTCAGTATACTCCGAGGTAAATATGGTGACTTCCTTCAACAAGATAGAGTAATTAAACGCCATTGCACCACAATATAGCGTTTTTACCATATGACATTGCAATTCTTTGTACATAGGCGATTGCAAGGATCTGAAGCAAACCTCAGCACTGCTACGCATTTTTTCCCTTTGATTGCATTTGGAGAAGCTTGAACCCATTTATTTCGAAATGCTAAATTCGACAGTTTTCACGTAAGGGTCCTCTTATATGTATTTTTTACTGGGCTTCAGGTGGTCTTTATGTTTCACTGGATCATAACCATTAACAGTGGCGTGTAGTGGTTAATTTTTGGCATCTATTATGTTGTAGTGGTTAATTTTTGGAATCCATTATGTTGTTTCATATCCGGCTTCTTAAGCTAACACACCCACGCACAGGTTTATCTCTCCACCTTAACCTCACTTTCGGTGTATGTGTAGGACAAGTACAGGCATGATCAGACCTCTCTGGATTGTTAGACGATGTTATCAAAATAAATTTTTTTTTTATCAATAGAATTGAAAATGAAAGAAGACATTTGTTTAATTTATTACATGTTGCAAAACATATTCAATTTTTTCTTTTATATACAGGCCCCTGAAGAAGGGATTGCTGTAAATCCCGAAATGCATTGGGCTATTTTCAACATCTACTGTCATGATGCATAACATTATGGAACTTCGTATCAGTATTGTTTAATGTGCATTTACAAGGAATTTATAATTATTGCTTATTTACAATGTTTATTCATTACATTATTGATGACAATACTTTTTGTATTCTGTGGGTTTGGAGGCTCATGAATTAAATGAGCTGAAACTAACACAACAATTGTTTACATTCATGGTGTACTTTATTTATCAATAACAAGCACAGGTTCAGTGGAGTACATACTGAGGTACTTTTAGCAGTGCAATCGGTACACAGTTGCTTCGGCACCTGTTACTTTCATGTTGTACGAGGGTGGCTACCTTTTTCCGATTAGCACGCATTTCTAGTTTTAGCATGATTTAATAGTGGAAACGCAGAACATTATTTCGTTCATTGAGTAGTGCGCTGACTTCCATAGATTGCATGGTTGCATAAGTCAGCCTTCAGGGGTTTCCTGAAATGCATGCGACCATGTTCAGATCTCAAGGACCTTGACAGCCAAGATCGACACTTGTGTTTCATGTGCTTGAGCGAACGTTGATCTATCAAATTAGCAGCCAGTGAGTGGATGTTTTGTACTTGAGGTGTAGTGTGGAGCTAATTTCAAGAAAACCTAATGGACAGTGCAAAGAAACTTCAATTAGGTCCTGGTACGGATCGACTGGTAGACAGTACAGTACTTCAGAGCTGACTAAACGTTGTCCTGTTTACATGGATTAAGGTGCACTCTGGCTGCTCTGTTTTGTGGCCGTGTAATGAGAATTTGGGGAAGTCATTGTAGATTTTGCAGTAGTCCGGGTGGGACATGACAAGCGTTATACTCCATTCTTCCTGGTTATTGCTTTGGAGTAATTGGAGTGTTTTATCACTGCATTGACTGACTTGTTAAATGAAGAAATCGAGAACTCTGTGCTGGAACAAGGGATCCCAAAATATAGGAGCTGCCAGTTAATGACACAGTGTCAGTTCCTCCCATTACGAAGATCTGTCTTAGTTCTTTTCATACAGAGGAAGCTTTCCTCCATATATTGGAGTATGTGTTTGTTAGACCCGGCCTCGTAGCATGGCTCGTCCTGTCCTCGCACTACCTAACCTGGTACCAGGGACCCCAAGCACACGGCCCAGCCGATCCTTCCCACCAGAACACACACCCGCAACCCGGGCCTCCCCGTCCATGGCCTCTCTCCTTTCGGCCACCCCGGGCACGCGTGCCCACTTCGTGCACCAAGATGGCCGCCCGGCCCCAGCACAACCCGGGCCTAGAGGCGCCACTCCAGCTGGAGGACATCACGCTTCCAGGGGATGAGAGAGGGAGGAGCAGTTTCTATCACACCTCTGAACTCCCCTGGGACGATGGGTTTCGATCGGCCCTCCGGCCTCCCTGAGGGCTGGCTCCACGCCTGCTGGGTGTCTGGGACTCCTCCCGACCCGGCCCTGAAAGGATCAAAAGACAATGGCAGGAAACCTCGACAAGCGACCCCCAGGTGACAAGACCCCTGCCTGCACAGACTCCGGACATCAAAGAGGGGTCGACCTATAACAAGGGGTGCTCTGGGACTGTCCGGCAGATTCGCCTTGGAACATCTGAGCCCTGCTGAGTGACTCGCGGCTCCCCGAAGATCGTAAGAACTCCAAACTGATACCTGAGCCTGCTGAGCGACTCGCGGCTCCCCGAAGAACGTAAGACCTCCGAACTTGTGCTTGAGCCCTGCTGAGTGACTCGCGGCTCCCCGAAGAACGTAAGACCTCCGAACTTGTGCTGGAGCCTGCTGAGTGACTCGCGGCTCCCCCAGACTCTCTTTGGTCCCGCCGGACCCCACGACGACAAGCGTATCCCCCAGCTCAAGGATTGTGAGCTGTGCGCCGGGTACGCTCCTGCATTTGATCCATATCCCCCCAAAGACTGTCCCGCTACCTCCTACCCACGCCAAGACTCTGTGAGCCCACGCTCTGCTTGTAAATATCTGCCTTGCTGATCATAAAGATCCTACCACTTCGATTTGATAAAGCTTGAATCCTAAGAACCCTCGGTGTGGTGTCTCTTTGTCGTGTGGTGCCAAGTGTACGATCCTAGGTACGAGATTCCTCCCCTGCGGAATCTCCCGCCAGTGCCCGGCTACGATACTTTGAGGGTGGGTCTCAGAACAGTCAGGGCCCCCTCCGGGCTCCTCTGAGGTCGCCTTCTAACATTGGTGGCAAGCGACGGGATTCGGGCCCATAACCTAGAGATCGCACCGTGAACGACTGACACACTACCGACAAAGATGGCAGAAGGAAGCGCCATGAGCCCCGCAGAAACCAACACCAACAGGGTGTTCCAGGTGGAGCAACTAGAAGAATACACGCACAAAGAACTGAAGCAATTCTGCAAAGAACTTAAAATCGCTACCACCGGTCTCAACACCAAAGAAGATTTGCAGAAAGCACTGAAAGCTTGGGTGGATGCCGGGGCCTCCCGCCCAGAAGGCATGGGGGAGCGACACGACGAAGCAGAACCCACCCAAGGCGAAAGCAGCAGCAATCAGGTGCGAGGCTTCGTGCCAGACGGGGGCCTTTCCCCGGAAGAGCTCGCAGACAGAGAGAGAAGTCGCAATCACGAACTCGAGTTAGCCAAACTCAAAATCGAAGGCGAATTGAAATTAGCGGAAAAAAAGCGAGCAGTAGAACAAATGCGCGTACAAGGCGAATTGGAAGAGAAGAAGCTCCAACGGGAGCACGAAGGAAGGAAGCTCCAACTAGAGCACGAACGCAGCTTGAAGGAGATCGAGCTCAAAGCCAGAAACGAGGAAGGGAGGCCCCCGGGTAACCGAGAGGCGACCTCCCCGGCGGAACAGAAGGTCCACATCCCCAAGGACGTGGTCAAAGAATATTATAAAAATGATGAAATTCAACAATGGTTCAGGGCCTACGAGGTCGCCATGACCTCTCATCGGGTCCCGCAGAAGGACTGGGGGGCAGGGCTGTGGGGACGGTTTCTGAGCGAAGGAAGGGACACCCTGCTCGACCTACCCCTCTCCCTGCAGACCTCCTACAGCCACATGAAAGAGGCTCTCCTCACTAGGTACGGCCTCACCCCAGAGATGTACCGTCAGCGATTCCGGGACTGCCGGAAGATCCCGGGCACCACCTGGGTGGAGTATGTAAACTTTTTCAGTCGGGCCTTCGATGGGTGGATCAAGGGCAGCAAGGTCACCACCCTCGAGGAACTCACCGACCTCATGTTGTGGGAACACCTGGCGGCGAACTGCTTTGTGGAACTACGCCAGCATCTGCTCGACAGCAAACTCACCGATCCCCGGAAGCTGGCTGTGGAAGCAGACCGCTGGACCAACACCCGGGTCACCCGGAGCAGTGTAGGAGAATATCCCCGAGCCAGTCAGGGACCACCCCGCCAGAGAGGGGGAGGGAACCAGGGAGGGCAGAGAGAGTCCCCGTCGAGTCCCCCGAAGGCCCAACCTCCACCTTTCCCGGCGCCCCCCCCCCACCAGTCTCTGGACCCCCCGGGAGACGGGGGCACTGGGTAACCATCACTTGTTTCCGTTGTCAAAGGCCCGGGCACTACGCCAATGACCCGGAGTGCCCCATGGCCCCCCAGGTCCCCCCTGCTGCAAACCCTGCTAGACAGATAGCCAACGTAGCCCTGGGGGAGGAGGTTGAGGACACCGGGGAGTGGGAACCCGCAGCTATGGCCCTAGTATCCCTGGGAGACAGAGAGATGGTCCCTGGTAGCCTCCTGCCCTCCAACACGAAGAAGTACGGGCAGCTCGTCAAGATCAATGGCCACCAAATAGAAGCCCTGCGAGACACCGGGGCCAGCATCACCGGTGTCCTCAGGCACTTAGTCCCCGAGGAGCAGATCCTACCCAACGTCTTTTGCCCCGTAATTTCCGCAGATAATAGAGAGAGTATGTGTCAGGTAGCCCTGGTGCCGTTTGAGTGGGGAGGGGTGATAGGTAAACTGAGGGTTGCCGTAAGAACCTCCCAGCCGGTCGACTGCCTCTTAGGGAACGACCTGGAGAGTTCTCCCTGGAAGTACGTCGAGCGCAAGGCCCACCTAGAGATGATGGGACTCCCCGAGTGGGTGTGCGCCACCACCCGATCTATGTCCGCCCGACTCACCCCCCTGGGGGAAGTCGAGGACCCCCCGACCGAGGGAGTCAGAGCAGTCCCCGCCGAGGGTCCTCCCGTCCCCCCATCGGGAGGGTCAGTCGCCAGCGACGAACCCTCACCGTCCGACACCACCCCGGTCCCCGAGTTAGGCGATCTGGCCGAATTGGCCCCGTGGCGCCACGAGGGCGGGCCCACCCGGGAGGAGTTCTGCCGGGAGCAAGCCACCTGTCCTTCCCTGGTCGGACTACGGCACCAGGCCGAGGGCCAAGCCGCAGGCGACCAGACCGGAACGCACCGAGTTTATTGGGAGAATAACCTCTTGTACAGTGAGCAGAAGTCGGTGGAGCTAGGATCCGGCCGGGTGCTGGTGGTACCCCTACGCTTCCGAGACTTCCTCCTGGGCTTGGCCCACGACGTCCCCCTCGCCAGCCACCTGGGTCAAGACAAAACCTACAGCCGTCTCGTGACTCACTTTTACTGGCCTAGGATGAGAGTAGCTGTAGAAGCCCACTGCAAGTCCTGTCCCACGTGACAGGCTAGTGGGAAGAGTGGAGGGAAGCGCAAGGCTCCCCTCCAACCCTTCCCGGTCGTCAGTACCCCATTCGAAAGAGTCGGAATCGACATCGTGGGGCCCCTGGATCCCCCCACCTCCCAAGGTCACCGTTTCATTCTGGTCCTAGTGGATCACGCCACCCGATACCCTGAGGCGATCCCCCTACGCATCGTCACGGCTCCCGTGGTGGGCCGAGCCCTGATGGGGATCTTTTCCCGGGTGGGTTTTCCCCGCGAGGTCGTGAGCGATCGCGGCACTAATTTTATCTCAAAATACATGACGTCCCTGTGGCAACAATGTGGGGTGTCCTATAAGTTCACCACCCCGTACCATCCCCAAGGGAACGGCCTAGAAGAAAGGTTTAACCGGACTCTGAAAGGAGTTTTCAACGGCCTAGAAGAACCCCTCCGGCGTAAGTGGGACGTCCTGCTCCCCTGCCTCCTGTTCGCTTACCGGGAAGTCCCACAGAAGTCCCTGGGGTTCAGCCCGTTTGAATTACTATATGGGCACCCCGTCCGAGGTCCCCTCAGTTTGGTTAAGGAAGGGAGGGAGGCAGCACCCCAGACCCCCCCACGAGATGTGTTTCAATACGTTCTGGCCCTCCGGAACCAGACCAGGAAGTTCCGAGAGCTGGCCGAGGCCAACCTGGAGGCAAGCCAAGAAGAGATGAAGCGCTGGTACGACCAGAATGCCACTCTGGTCGAGTTCCAGCCGGGCCAGCAGGTATGGGTCATGGCCCCCGTGAAGCCTGGCGCCCTCCAGGACAAGTGGACCAGGCCCTTCAAAGTGATTGAGCGGAAGAGTCCAGTCACGTACTTGGTGGACGTCCAGTCGCCCCGGGATCCCCTGCGGGTCCTACACGTGAACCGCCTCAAGCCTCACTTCGTACGGACAGAACTGAGCCTCCTGCTGGCCACCGATGACGGGGCCGAAGATGAGTCCGATCCCCTCCCGGACCTCCTGTGTGTCAAGGAGAAGGATGGCTCTGTAGAGGGAGTGAACCTCTCCCCATCCCTCACTGACCAGCAACAAGCGGACTGTCGCCAGCTCCTAGGACAATTCTCCGACCTCTTCTCCCTGATCCCCCGAGTCACCGACTGGTGTGTCCATGACGTGGACACCGGGGACAGCCCGCCAGTAAGACACCGAGCCTACCGAGTCCCTGACCGAGTCCGGTCCTGCATTCAAGCTGAAGTCTCGAAGATGTTGACCCTGGGGGTGATCGAGCCATCCGATAGTCCCTGGGCCAGTCCCGTGGTCCTAGTTCCGAAGGCAGCGGCCCCCGGTGTCGCCCCCGAGCTCCGATTCTGCGTGGACTACCGGGGGCTCAATGACGTCACCCGGGCCGATGCCCACCCCATCCCCCGAGCCGACGAGCTCATTGACCGACTCGGGGCGGCCCGGTTCCTCAGCACATTCGACCTCACCTGCGGATACTGGCAGATTGCGCTCACAGAGGAAGCCAAGGAGCTTCCGCGTAATGCCCTTCGGAATGAAAAATGCCCCGGCCACCTTCCAGCGACTGGTGAATAGGGTCCTGGCCGGGATGGAACAGTTCAGTGCGGCCTATCTAGACGACATCGCTGTTTTCAGTTCCGGATGGAGTGAGCACCTCCAGCACCTCCGGAGAGTGCTAACCGCCCTGCGCCAGGCAGGCCTCACAGTAAAAGCCAGCAAGTGCCAGATTGGGCAAGGATCAGTAGTCTACCTGGGGCACCAGGTCGGGAGCGGTCAGGTCGCCCCTCTACAGCCAAAGATCGACGCCATCCTAGCCTGGGAACCACCCACCACCCAAACGGAGGTCCGAGCCTTCCTGGGCCTCACTGGCTACTACCGAAGATTCATCCGGGGGTATGGCAGCCTGGTTGGCCCCCTCACCGAACTCACATCAAAAAAAAAGCCCAAGAGGGTGCAGTGGACGACTGCCTGCCAGGAAGCGTTCGATGCCCTAAAGAAGGCCATGTGCACGGCCCCCGTCCTCCAGGCTCCCGACTACTCCAAGGAGTTTGTAGTCCAGACCGATGCCTCCGAGCATGGCATTGGAGCCGTCCTGTCCCAGGTGAATGACCAAGGCCTAGACCAGCCCATCGCCTTCCTCAGCCGGCGGCTGTTGCCCAGAGAACAGAGGTGGAGCACCATTGAGCGCGAAGCATTTGCCGTAGTCTGGGCCCTCAAAAAGCTGCGCCCTTACCTGTTTGGCACCCATTTCAAAGTACAAACCGACCATCGGCCCTTGCGATGGCTCATGCAGATGCGAGGAGAAAACCCCAAGCTACTGCGGTGGTCAATCTCCCTCCAGGGGATGGATTTCACCGTAGAACATCGCCCTGGTACGGACCACGCCAACGCTGACGGCCTCTCCCGGTTCTTCCGCCTCAGCGAAGAGAACCCCCCAAGATGATGGGTAGTTCTCTCCGGCTTTCAGCTGGGGGGGACGCGTGTTAGACCCGGCCTCGTAGCATGGCTCGTCCTGTCCTCGCACTACCTAACCTGGTACCAGGGACCCCAAGCACACGGCCCAGCCGATCCTTCCCACCAGAACACACACCCGCAACCCGGGCCTCCCCGTCCATGGCCTCTCTCCTTTCGGCCACCCCGGGCACGCGTGCCCACTTCGTGCACCAAGATGGCCGCCCGGCCCCAGCACAACCCGGGCCTAGAGGCGCCACTCCGGCTGGAGGACATCACGCTTCTAGGGGATGAGAGAGGGAGGAGCAGTTTCTATCGCACCTCTGAACTCCCCTGGGACGATGGGTTTCGATCGGCACTCCGGCCTCCCTGAGGGCTGGCTCCACGCCTGCTGGGTGTCTGGGACTCCTCCTGACCCGGCCCTGAAAGGATCAAAAGACAATGGCAGGAAACCTCGACAAGCGACCCCCAGGTGACAAGACCCCTGCCTGCACAGACTCCGGACATCAAAGAGGGGTCGACCTATAACAAGGGGTGCTCTGGGACTGTCCGGCAGATTCACCTTGGAACATCTGAGCCTTGCTGAGTGACTCCCCGAAGATCGTAAGAACTCCGAACTGATACCTGAGCCTGCTGAGCGACTCGCGGCTCCCCGAAGATCGTAAGAACTCCGAACTGATACCTGAGCCTGCTGAGCGACTCGCGGCTCCCCGAAGAACGTAAGACCTCCGAACTTGTGCTTGAGCCCTGCTGAGTGACTCGCGGCTCCCCGAAGAACGTAAGACCTCCGAACTTGTGCTTGAGCCCTGCTGAGTGACTCGCGGCTCCCTGAAGATCGTAAGACCTCCGAACTTGTGCTTGAGCCCTGCTGAGTGACTCGCGGCTCCCTGAAGATCGTAAGACATCCGAACTTGTGCTGGAGCCTGCTGAGTGACTCGCGGCTCCCCCAGACTCTCTTTGGTCCCGCCGGACCCCACGACGACAAGCGTATCCCCCAGCTCGAGGATTGTGAGCTGTGCGCCGGGTACGCTCCTGCATTTGATCCATATCCCCCCAAAGACTGTCCCGCTACCTCCTACCCCCACCAAGACTCTGTGAGCCCACGCTCTGCTTGTAAATATCTGCCTTGCTGATCATAAAGATCCTACCACTTCGATTTGATAAAGCTTGAATCCTAAGAACCCTCGGTGTGGTGTCTCTTTGTCGTGTGGTGCCAAGTGTACGATCCTAGGTACGAGATTCCTCCCCTGCGGAATCTCCCGCCAGTGCCCGGCTACGATACTTTGAGGGTGGGAGTCAGGGCCCCCTCCGGGCTCCTCTGAGGTCGCCTTCTAACAGTGTTCCAACCACAGGTTGTGGTAGTGATGTTATTTAGTTTGTTGATAAGCCGAAAATGAGTGTGTGTCATTTGTATATGGGGGGTAGTTTACATGATGCTTGTAGTAAAGTGAATTATTATTTGTGATTGCCAAGTGTTCAACTCAAAGTATAAGGCCACTGCTTGCCAGATGTCACACTTATTAAACAAAATAAACCTGTGTTCTGTACCTGGTACTGTGACACAAAGTAGTCAGGCTTAAATCAAAGGCAATGTACAAAATAGTAATTACACAGTGCATACACAGCAGAAAAAGTAAAAAAACATAGAAAAATTCCACAACCAATTTATAAATAAAGATAAACATTTTATGGGTAAAATAAGACGAGCAACAAATCCAATAAGGATCTTGCGAGAGTTTAAGCTATTAGTATTGTAAATGACAATGCCTTTTATTTATGTTTTAAAACCCAAAGCACAAATAAAAGGCATTGTAATTTACAATGCCAATAGCTCAAACTCGCGCTAATGCGAGACATATTGCATTGCAAATGCTTGTTTGTGATAGGCTTGAACTGCAAAAAGTGTCAGCATTTACACATGAAAATCCCAAATAGCCATGTAGAAAAACTGGATTGCAATTCCCAAGTGTTTTTTTAATCACAATATCGACATTGCAATTCCCTTTGAGTTGTAAAGGAAAAGGGTGATAAACTAGCATCACACCTCCCTGTCACTTGTAAGGAATTGTATTAGTAGCGCTTGCATCACATGGAACTGTTACCAGTTGTTCGGGGAAAACAGCTTTCAAGGTGTGGGAGACAGCTCCTGGCATTAGGCGAAACAGACAGTGGACCATAAAGGAATGGAATTGTTCTGTCGAGGCAGGCATCCAATCACTATGAAAGCAAGTGCTGGGCTGAAGGGCTTTTGTTGACTGCTGGCCTCCCTCCAGTGCTTAATTTGAGCCAGTGGCTGCAGGTGGGGCCTATGGGCACTCATTTTTGGGAACTGCCACTTATTTTCCTCATCAGACTCTGACCCAGAGCAAGAGAGAAAAACAAATATGGAAGAAAGAAAGAGGAAGAGAAAGATAGAAAAGAGTGTCAGAAAAAAGAAAGCAGTGAGGAAGAAAGGCGCAGGGAGTGTCTGTTGGTGGATGAAAGAGGCATGAGCTGGAATCAAGCCCACGCAGCCTTGGTATTCGGCACCGCCAACTTTCGATAGGGCCAGCACTGTGGGCATCAGGACTTATTCTTTCACAAATTAAGCACTGCAAATGTTACCTGAATTTCTGTGATTCCTCACACACGGCTTTGCACTGTGCTGGACCGTTACATTAACAAGGTGCCAAGACCCTTCTTGGACGCAGTGCAGGCGCTGTGGTAACACAGCTTTACGACCTGTCAACACCATGGGGCTTATTTACAAGCCCCTTGCGCCACCCGTACGTCTCTTTTCCCATGTTGAAAATGAATATATCTGGGCTTCCGTTGTCGCGATATTAAGCTCTAAAATGCAACTTACTGTCGAGTTAACTAAACGCTGATTAGGTGCTAAGCTTAAAATACTTTCATGGAAAGATTGACTTAGTTATACTCTTTGGGGCATATTATCAAGAATGGCGTTAAAATTATCGCCGCTTTAGCAGCAGGAAACTGCCGCTAAAGCGGCGATAATGGGCTTGATAATATGCCTTTGAGAATTCCAATAGAAGCCCAGGTTCACACCAGAACATAGGCTTCTATTGGAATTCTCAAGGGCATATGATCAAGCCCATTATCGCCGCTTTCCTGACGCTAAAGGGGCTATAATTTTAACGCCCTTCTTGATAATATGCCCCTTTGTTTTAGCTGTGCTGGCACATACGTTTCTTTTTGTAGTTTCAGCATAATACATATTATCGGAGCAAGCCCATGGCGCAGTAGTGCAGAATGACTTCCAAACTGAAACAGTTTTGTAGTTTGTTACTAATTAAAATTCGTTTCTATTTTGTGAATTAGCGGCTTCTAAATGTTGCTGCCTGTCTGGCATACCCATCCCTGTGCCTGAACATGCAATAAAGGAAGCAACAACTGCGTAACTTGAGCTGGGTTTCAGTTTGACTAATTTATAGATGGCATTTTGGGCCTCATTCTCGGAGCATTTTTCCAAACGTAGGCGCGGACATAAAGGTTATGTGTGTCCTTTCTTTCACCTGCCTCTTGCGTGCAGTTTCCCACTTAGTATCTAAACGAAAATGTATGCTGTCAAAAGCAGCAAGGGGAGTTTGCTGTGAGGTAATGAGAACGCTGTAATGAAAAATGAAGGTGGAAAAGGCTGCTTTTGCCGAAAATATTTTTTCTCTGAAGAAATATCAAGGAGTGAACTGCACTGCATCTGCACTGCATCATTTTGCACCTGTTGGAAATTCTGAATGAGTGTGTTTACGCATGTGACAGACTGTGTCCAGAAATGTATAACTGCTTTAGATTTTTTAAGAGTACTTCCGGGGCTATTTGTGGTTCCCTCGAAAATCAGAAACCTTCTCCAAGGGCTGTATCATCATGGGGCCGATGCACACACTCATTTTCGGTAACGTTTCCAAATCGCTAACAGGGTGAAAGAAAGTGTTAGGAATTGCCACCTGGAAGGGGGGTGTTTAGGGAGACCCTTCCAAATAGCAATTGCAGGCGGCATGTGTTAATGTTTTGAAACTCAAATCCGGTTGCAAGATATTAATATTTTATCGACTTCTTAAACGAAAGGCAGTGAGTGGTAACCAGTAGCGGCTCCTGGAGGGAGTGGTGCGGGGCAGGGGGGCAGGGCAAGGGAGGGTGAGGGGTAGTCAACTCCCGCTCACGGCCGACCGGAGTAATGCAAATAAATAAATAAATAAAACGAATTTCATTGCGTGCGCTGCATCGCCATTTGGCATGTCAGCGCGCGTAAGGAAATTCGTTTTATTTATTTATTTACATTACTCCGGTCGGCCGTGAGCTGGAGTTCACTACCCCCCCCCCCACCCTGCCCCTCCCCCGCCACGCAGCACTCCCTCCAGGAGCCGCTACTGGTGGTAACCCCTTTTGCAAATGGGAAACGGCTTCCACGGGACCTCTTCCCCTTTGTGAATAGTCAAAAAAAGTTTTTGGGCTAGGCACTGGTCCAACACATCCTGTTTTCCTTTAAGGAAAATGAGCTGCCATTAAAAAAACAGATTGCTTTATTTAATAACAGTCACAGACATGGTGGTATGCTGGACTCAGCAGCAACCATCCCTTTGATTCAGTAAATCATTGTACGTAGCAATTTGCGACCTATCTTGTTAATAATCATAAAATAGATTGAATTACAACTCACTGAAATTCGTTATTTTGTGAAATTAGTACATAGGTCGGTTTGCAAAATACTATACGATTCGCAAATAGTAGGTGCGCAAATTCCGACTCACCCTCTATATAGGACTCACCCCACATACCCGCGCGCATCATAAAGCATTTTGTAAAAGATCTCCGCTAAAGCGACCACTCGGGGTAACCCGTAGGGCATTGCAGCGCCGGCGCGACAAGGAGCAAACGCCCGATGATGAAGCATGACATCCTTCGGGGTGTGTGAGGGCAACAAGAGGCAAGACTTGTTCTTCCCTCTTACTTTTGGGTTCTAGGCCTAGGACACCTCCTTCGATCTTCTTAACACTCTCTTTTACTTCTTCTAGTGAGTGGGCGACACGCTGCACCCCTCCCCTGGAACAGTGTCTCCTGTTTTTGATGTAATACTTTGTGTGCACACAAGAACAGTCAAATAACAGCATGCATAAGAACAGCATCTATCTCATATCATGCAAATGTGGGCAACGGCCATTATCTCTCCTTGCATCTATCTAGAAGGAATTGATCCTTGCATATATATATATAGGAGTTGAAGTTTCCAATCTATTTCTATCCATTTCCGTGGGTCATGATTTCTCCTAATCAGATTGATCATTAATAGGTTGGTGATTCTGAGCCACCGTGTTCCATATCTGCACAAGCCCATCCAGACCTCCCCAGTTTAATTCATCAGTTTCATCAAATTGAAAGGAGTCCTGTTTGGGTGCCTTTGGTCCGGTGACCCCTATCATTGTTGAAGAAAGTTCTATAATCTTGATGGCCTCTTGTTCTGGACCTGAGTTTGGCCAAGGCCTTGTGCACTTTTGGTTGTTTGAGTCCTCTGAGTTGCCCAATTCCTTCACTGGTGTGGTTCCCTCAGAGGCGAACCTGTGAATATGAATGGATATTGCTTTTCTTTTGCAGTGCTTGAAGTATATTGCTTGTTATTAGTATTTAGGTGGGCTGTCCTAGTCCTTGTAAAATATATGTGTATGGTATCATTTTCCTTTGTTTGACCTTGCTTTCCACCGGCTCAGTTCATCCTCACCGCCTGGCCTATCTATTGTCTCTGTGACAACTGCTTCAGCAAACCCTCCTTGGATATAGCATTTTATCCAGAACACAGGGGTAGATGACCTTTGGTTGTTTATTGCCTCCACGAATAAAGGGGTACCTTAGAGTGGATTGAGGGATTTTTCTCTTCTAGTTACGCCCCCCAGTCTTTTTTCTTTTAAGGGCTCCCTGAAATACGGTAGAGCCCACCCTGACCTTTAGGAGTCAGGGTAAACCCAATGATGAAGCATGACACTAATAAAGCATGTGAGGGTTATATATAAATAAGCATTTGCAATTCATTCGGTCTCGCCTTTGGGACCTTATAAGTATTTGGCCATGCAGCATATTATCGCATATTATTGCAACGTAGTTTAATTACAGAAGTTTCTCTTTATGACACCTTTTTCTGGCAATCGCCCGTCCTTTCACTTCTGTTATCAGATTAAAGATGGTATCACCATACAGTCAGCAATATGCTTGTCTATAAAGCCGTGTCTACCAAGAGAATATAGGAGACTATGTCCTATAAGGGTTTAGAGTTGGCATAATCAACGTAGACGCCCCTGACACAGAAACATTCATTCACTTGCTAGCTGCAATCTAATGCTATGCTTCTGTATCTATGATAAGGACAGTCCAAGCAAGCAGGCAACATGGCCAGTTGAGAGTGGATGTAGCATAAGAGGAGAGCTGCCTGATTGGACCTGGAGAACTAGGTTCGAGCCTCGGTGTGAGCTCAGCATGCTGTGATTCTGGGCAAATTACTTAAGCTCCCGTACCTACCTAAAACGAGTGTGTGCTTGTGTAATGTAACTGGTGCACATGTAAAGCGCTCTAATTCATTCAGTTCGAGTTTGGGCTATGTTACAAAAAAAGTACTTGGTGTGAGTAGCAGTGCCAATTGACAGGCGGTGCCAGCATGTACAGACTTGCTTTCATGCATGCCACCCAGTACTGATGGCGCCCAGCTGAGGGCAAAGAAGGGTGCACATGAGAGCAAACTCTTTCTGGGGCATTTCAGAGCAGGTTCTGCTCCTACAGCTGCCCAGGCTATTCACTCTGTACTTTTGCAGAGGGCTGTACTCACTGAGTTCTTGTTACACTCCCTTGAGTAAAGCCTTGCTCACTGCCGTGGTCACGGACCCGATACACATATACATCTGTGCAGCACGCGGTGATGAGTAACATGCCTCTATGCCACCAAAAGCTGATGCCAGGGAACAGCGCATGCTCAAGAGAAAATGCCAGGGTTGTGGAGGGTAATAGGCCAAGCTAAAAGAACCTCACACCCACTTCACTGGGTATGGCAACAAGGTATGTGTTGCTACAGCAGTCACATGGTGGCATGACATGACCACTAAGCCTAAGTGTATGGGGTGTTTTAGGGAGGACGAACAGTTAGACAAATTGCGATACATGGAGAGTTCTTGCACGGTGAGCGGAACAAAAACAAATTGAGCATGGAAGGGACAAGGCCACAAATGCATAAGGCTCCCTGGCACGAATAGTTGAATTATGGGAAGGATTTAAACCGGAATCTACGTTAAACGTCAGCTGGTAACTTATTTAAAACTAGGAGTTCGTCATTGAATTTTCTCCTAACAGTACCTACTTGTGTACACAGGTTGCTGCAAGTTAGGTTACACTCCTTGTCGTTGCATTGTTTCTCCTTCGGGGGTGGGAGGTGGCGGGATCGAGATGAGGGGGAGTAGTTTGATGCAATGTGTTCTCCTCCCAGTTAGGACACCTCAGTAAAGAAGAGACCACACAGTCAAACGCAGCTCACCTGCACCAACCAAAAGTCAGAGGTTTGTAAAGTTTGAGGGTGGCAGTTTTATTACACCCCCAGTAGAAGAGATGTGTCTCGGGGAGCGCAGCACTGCAAGCAAAGGCGGGGAGGATCAGTTTCTAGTACATCATTAATGTGTGAAACGCCCACGGGGAAGTCGTGCACACATGCATTAGCCCGTCAGTAAATGCATGATGGCAGTTTAAGATGTTTACAGTTAACATCATGTTGGCTTTTAAAAAGCACAAAAGGAAGCAGGAATGGAAACATGCACAGACGAGCGGCGGCGTAAACTAACAAAACAAGCCTCCCCTGGCGGGGCTCCTATGAGGTCTGCAGGCAACTCTCAGATGGCTAAAGGCAGGCTGACTGTGCGCGTCCTTGTTGGTCTGTGCTCCGTGAACCCACCAGCTGACAAGTACCGGAAGTGATGCTCTGCTAAATGATAGCGGTGAGTTGTCACTGTTTGTGTTATGGGCAGGTCAGACAAAATCAAGTGCGAATTCACCCAGCCAATCCCATGAAAAAACAAGCATTTACAAATGCAATAGGACTCGTATTTACACGAGACCAATTGCATTTTAAACGGAAGTGGGGGCGTCGAAGAAGGCACGAACGTGAGTGGAGGGGGGTGGTGAGACGAGATGTCACAGACTGTGGGAGGGAACGGGTGGAGGCAGGGGAACAAAATTGTTATTAAAGTAAACGGGCAAATAACCATGGAAGGATAAAAATGATGAAATGGCCGTCAGGAGGCGGGACTATCAAGCTGAAAACCAATCACAACACAGCATTTAGAATTTAAGCCAATGAAAAAAATGGCCAGAAAGTGCGTGGAGCTTCCCCCGCTATACTGTATACTGCATGCCTTGCAAAGCGTGCAGCGCATGAGCGCTGCAACGCTAAGCGAGACAAAAAAAAAGTGCCGTGAGGTTAGGAGGGATACTAGGACGTATCCACCCTTCTCCTTTCTTAGGTTAGAAAGGATCTCTCCAACCATTAGGACTGGTGAGTGTTCTTCAAACTTCCAGCTCTTTGTTTCTAAGCGTATATTGCCTTCCCCATGGTCCACAGTCTCTGCTTCCCTCGTTCTCTTCTAAACTTGGCGTTGAGTTTACGTGACTCAAACACTCTGGGACACCTTCCAATTTGGAGCAAACACTGTTAACCAGCCTAGTTGGTGCCACTCCTAGTGCCGTGATGTAAACTTTGCCGCTGCCATTGTTGTAGCAACAAGCTTTGTTGAGGTTACCTCTGATATTTCTACTACCATTGATATGGTCTATACTCAGTCTATACTCAGTGCTTAAGGCTACAGGATGTGTAGCAAAATGTGTAATGTAATGTATCCGAGACGGCCATGCAAAGATGTTTGTGCAGTAAACTATGTGTGGTCAGTTTATGTCCACTGATTGTATGAGTTTTAAGTTCTACTGACAAGGGGGATGAGAAGGAGCTTGTTGGGGTGTGCCCCCTAGCAGCACCCAGACCAAGCTGTGTCACTTTTGCGGGCCTCTGGGCTTGCACTTACAGGTACTGAGTACAGTCCTTGAGCTAACCCCGTGCTTGAAACGCCAGAATGTGCCCAGCATCTCCAGGCCCTGTATGGATCCTGATATGATGTCTTGTGCCTGTGCAGATGCCTGCACCTCTGCTGTTGGTGGTGGCGATTTAGCAGTATAGCTGACTCTGAAGTGCAGACAGAGAATCGAGGTTGCCAGGTCCGAGGACGGGAGGGTAGCTATGCTTTGACTCTATCTTAGCACTACTTAAACTCTACATTTTCCACCAAGCACCAGATCACCTTCTCATGCTCTTTGTGCTCCTTATGCTCCGGTCTCAATTCCACCCCCGCACTCGCCGCTCCCACTGTCAGCTCTCACCAGCGATGGTCAGCACACCAGGCCCGCCAGCTCCAGCTGGCTGCCTATTCACACCAGGAGCAGTAGGGTGCATGCTGGGAACTCAGTGGCGAAAAATGAGGCAGGGGCACAGGAAGCAGCCTTCTTGCCTTGCACAGACAGACTTCCTCAATTAGCCCAGTGTGGTCAAATCCGAGCTGATTCCAAACCCCAATCTCCAGTGCTTGCAGTGGCTGCGGTGTGTGATGGTCTGACGATCCGATGATATGCCGCACGTACATCTGTCAATCAACCATCTCTACAGATGGGGGCATGACTGTCAAGAACAGGATCTTTAAACTCGACTCTGCACACTGGATGTTTAGGAATTGCTTGTACCTGGTTGCCTGATCTTCTCTATGTGCGTCAGCTGAAGGAGTTCGATTGTAAATGGAAGCACGCTGTGGTAGACTCTTTCAAAGTGCGCACAGATAAGTGCCTGAGGAGAGTAACACATATTTTCTAAAAAAATCACTTAGCCTGGGACAGAGACAGGTAATATGATCTAAAGTTTAATTTAAATAATTACAAAGACTACAGGCAGGGGAGATTCATTTCAAATTCCCGCGACCTTCAAACTCTTTCAGTTGGATAGACAATAAGAGGAATCCCAAAAATGTCTGTTTTATTGATGGCACAAGATTGGACTCAATGTACTTTTCATTAGGTTGAAGATAAGACTCCGTAAGTGGCTTTGTATGTCTGTCTGTTGATGCTTTTAGTGAGTCTCTCAGGCTGAGTCTGAAGGCTTTCCCTGATAACGTTTCTGCAAATAAATTGGGGCAATGACAAGAGATCCTTAAAAGGTGGCACATTATGATCTAGGAGAGCTGCAGTGATTTGATCTGGGAAAAGGCAAGAGTTAATTGAGGCATTCTGTTTCAGTTCTTAGCATATCAACCCTCTTGAGGGATCCGAAATTTGCAGAGGCACAGACACAAAGGCAATCGATTTTCTGAGTCAAGCAGTCTGCCTCAATTGTAGGCCTGGGCGGTGAACTTCGCTCCTTTTGCGGAGTTTTATGCACTCCGCGGAGTTCATGGAGTGCAGAAAACTCTGCTTCGCGATGGGCAAAGGGAGTTTTTCCCTGCTCACGATGGCAAACGGTAAGCTTGCGAGCGCGAGCTGCTGCTCGAGTAGAATTTCTACCCAGGTTGCAGGAATACCTGCACATCTTCGGGGAGTTTTTTGTAACTTTGCGAAGTTCCATGTAGCAAAACTCCACGAACTAGGTCCAGGCCTACTCAATTGATGGAAGGTTTAGTTCAAGTCTAATCATTGCATGAGGGGTAGAGCATCATAAGTGAAATAAAAGAGGAGATTTTGGTTAAAATCTGTTCCTATTTTCTTAGCTTTCTTTACATTTACAACTAACAAGGCGTAAGTCAAGGGTGGAATCAGTTTTGCCCTTGAAGCTTTTATTGTAGGCCTAATTGCACACCCTCATTGTGATTGCTCAAACTGTTTTAAGGCTTTTGTTATAGTGATGGCCTCTGTTTTTAGAGAATTATGATATTGTGCATTTGTTAAGCGCCTTTCCAAATGAAATCCCAAGTAAGCATATGGTTTTACTGACCTCACTGTACTGTTCCCTAGCTTCCAAATGAATTTCTGTATACTCCTCCCAAAGGATATGATTTTTGTTTTGCTGATATTGGCTGATAAACCATTCACCTGGTTAAATTCATTAATAGATGTGAGTTGATGCTGTAATCTGATTGGAGTCTGAGAACAAATCATAAAGTCGCCTGCATGTGCTAGATAACTGACAGAAGAATTTCACAGTTTTGTTAGCAATAATTCTGGTTTCTGGTTCTGTGCCCTAGTCTGGAACCTGATTGGAAGTCACTACTAATGAGAAAATATATTTTCTTTCAGACAGCTCTTTGGCTGGGATGCAACACAATTTTCCATAATATTCTTGAGAGAAGGTAGTCCTGCAATTGGACAGGAGATTCTCCAGGCAGGTTGGACCCACCGGTATTTTTTTAAGCAGAAGTGTGACCTGCAGAACTTTTACAAGGTCAGGAACAGATTTGTGTCCTAAAGATAATCATTCCAAGCTCGTTAGGAATTCGATTTTGGCATAGAAAAAGATTAGAATCCCATGGATTGTGCCGCCCGGAATTGGCTAGGTATATGTATGTACTGCTATGCCATGGACGGTGGCAATAGCCATATACCCACAGATACGGATTAAGTTAAGAGAGACAATATATTGTTTATGTTAAAAAGGTTCTTTTAGAAAAAGAAAAAAACTTCAATATTCAATAACATAGTTAGATTTATGATTTATATTTATGACATACTGGTTTATTTTGAAAGCTTTATACAAAAAGGATTTGGTCAACCAACACTTGTTTCACCCCTTATGCACTACACAAGCCTGGGGATTTTCTAAGGCTCTATAATATGTGTTATAACAATCAATTAGGTTAAGTAATCAACAAATAAAGATGACATATAGAAAATAGGAAAAAATCTAATTAATGAAATGAGAAACATAAAAACAAGAAAACATAATGAAGAAATACATTAGCGATATCTTAAAAGAACCATTCTTTTCAATGTTTCGCATAAGACCAAGTGCAAAACACTCTGTGAAATGGTTATAACATGACTATGCCCAAAACAAAACATTGTGCATGTGAATTAAGGGTTCTAATAGGGATGGCTATTTAGACGTGCCCTAGGAATTAGAGAATGACTGATTTTACTGATTTGCCTCCATTGAGTAAGCCGCACATCCATTTGACTTTATTTTACAATGTCTTTGGAAGACTCATTTGTAACCAGTTTAGAGTTAGACCATGACATATTGGATTTCTAAGTTATAATTATGTCAAAGGTATATAAGGTGGAGGATTACAATTATCACCGAATCAAATCAATGTTACTGTGAAAAACTATGCAAAATCATAAACACTAATTCCGGTTCTGCTCTGATTTTAGTCTTGGTTGTTGGAGCACATGATTGTTTCACCATTCGGAAGAGGTTTCTCCCCCACTTTAGGCTCCACTTGGCCGGTTACTGAAATTGTTTATATTGACCAAGATGACATTTCACTTGTACTTTGTTCTTTTAGATTTTAACATAAAACAATTTTAACATTTATAAAAGGACTTTTATCCATTTTCTTTCAATACCCCATAAGGTCTTCTTTTGTTTAAGATTTGTAGAGTTCAGTCTATGGATTTCTTTACTTTCCTATTTTTTAGGATGAGAAAGTGCCAACTTATCGACAGAAGATGATGTAAGGTTATTTAATTGGGCAAGGAGTGAAGAGGTGTGATCAGCCTGAGAAAGGTCTCTTTACTTTTGGAGGAAAGATTTTGCATTATGTTCTGGTCATATACTGAAATTCAGAAAATGTAAAGAGTTGTTGATCTTTTTTCCAGGTCACATTTTTCCAATGTTCAAAGTAGACTTTGCATGTATATTTAGGAGGGTGAAAGGAATCACAAAGTAATATAGTCTTATAGCCCTACTGAGGGCTACACTGGGTTTTAAAGGCCCTGAACCCAAATAATGGGACAGAGCCTCAGACGAGGACCTATAACGAGGGTGAGGGCCATTTTACAGGTATAGCCCGAGGCAGAAGGCCTATAAGGGTATTATAACATTCCATCCAATAATTTTCTAAATAAAAAAGGAAGAAACAGAAAGATGAACATTGGTATATTGGAGCAGCAGGCTTATACCAGCCATTATAAGCCTGGAGTTATGCTATTGTCTTTATTGGAACTCTCAACATTCCAATGTTCTAATGAGACATATCAATCATTCAATCATGTATTTATAGAGCGCTTACAAATCACTCATGGGGGTCTCAACTTTCAGGAAGTCCTCTAGAGCCAAAGAATCGTGTCTAGCAATAAGCAGGTCTAGCCAATCACTTTGATATCTATCAGCTTTTCAATGATCATTTATGAAGAGAAGTAAGTTTTGAGAAGCAGATCATTTTAGTAACATCTGGGGAGGCTGAAATCTCAGAAAAAGACATTGTTATCATTTAATAGAAGTTGACTTTATCATATGTTCCAGGTATTCAACTATACAGTTTTGAGTATCATTAAGTGAATGAAATATAATGTCTAGTATTAAGCCTTTTAGAGCATGGCCATTCACATATAAGCATTACGAGTGAAAAAGAGCGATATTTATTTTCAATCACTTCAGTGATGATTCATAGTTCAATGCAACTCCACTACAAACGTTGCCTACTTCATCAAGTCTTTTGACATCATGTCACGGATGGTGTAGATGGTCATATAGGGTGGTGATGTGTTAGACCACCCTGTCTCATTCAGAATTAAAAAGTAAATTTTGCTTTCCATGATAAAGTTAGCTACTTCCGTATAAGCAATATTTCGAGGCCCTGTGCAACATAATTTCCCTTTATTGTCTTCTTTTCTACTTATTACCTGAGAGATTTTGGTATAGATTAGGTAAGAGTTTTAAACTGTTTTGGGGGGGGGGGGTACAAGACAGGTTATTGTATGGGTGGAGAAACTCTGGCTCTTGTCAAGGCTGATTTAATCTACCTGCCAATTCTACCATGGCCAAGACCTTTGGTGAATGTTGTGGTATTAAGTGACAGAGTTTCTTTACAGCCACTAATGTAAAGCGCTCTGATACCTCCGGGTCTAGCCAGCGCTATATAAAACTTTGCAAATAAAATAAACAAAATAAATTGTAAGTACAGGCTTTTGACATGTTTTTATTGAATGATTAGGCATGTTTTTCCCATGATGGGGTGACTACATTTGTGAATAAAAGAGGCATGCGCCAAAAACACATTTGAAAAACATTAAGAAGATAGCTGGAAGATAACTGGTGTGATAGACACAGACAAAGTGTTATCAACATCTAAGTGATTCCCTTGGGCAGGAAGGACCTACTGTGGCATGATAGGGCAAGCATGTAACCAGCAGTGTAGAAAGTAAATATACATCCATGGAGGAAAAAAGCACCCACAGTTATTTGGCTTCTATGGAGGTTACAACACAGGACTGTTAGAATGTATTCTAACAGGAGGAGCATAGTGGTTGGCCTTTGTCCCGTCCCTAGTGTGGCCCTTACAAGCTCCAACAAGTATTTTGCCCATAGAACGAAAACTGTGTGAGAATTCTCTCGGAGGAAAATGATTGCAAGAGGGTCTGTCAAGATTGAAGGAGGAAGACCCATAATAGATCCAAATATTTGCCCTTAGAAGGCTGTCTGATCTAAAATGCCGGGACTTCACAAGCAAGGTAATGGAGTTTCCCTCTCTCGAAATACATATGAATGAATTCCTAAAAAAGGCCATTCCAGAGGGGGTAAGGGAAGGGAGTACCTCTGTATTTGTTGGACGCAGTTTCACATAGATGTGCAGCTATCATTAGTGCAGAAGAAGCAGTCAGGTGTATTGGGGGCCCACTGTACACACATAAAGACTACATCCCCTGCTACTCAATGCATGGGTGGGAAGCCCATTTTCATTTCTTGGGTTATGCCAGGAGATATTTCCCTGTAAAGCAAAATTAATTTAATTGCGTAAGTATATAATACCTCAAAATTCCCTTGTTGGATTTTTCACCAAGGGGAAAATCTATGCAAGGAAATGTTGTAAATTGAGCCATGTTAATGTGTGACCTTTGTAGAGTCCCAGAAGTTCTCAAATGATCCTTTGTACGTCTTCCTAAAGTAACTCTGGCTCACCCTTTGATATTTTGGCCTAACTCGTGTATTAGGAGGTGGTTGATGAAGGACACAATTTAGATCATGATCATGTGCAGTGATAAAGAACATACTTTCAGAAAAAGGACATTAGTAAATGAAAGATGATTCAATGCTAGAGACTACCATTTTCAATAGTATTGATTCCTTAAGCAGAATTAGGAAAAAAAACATATTGCGGGGGCGCGAGTTATAGTTAGCTGAACTAACTATAACAGGGGAATTTCTAGGGTTTTGTACGAGGGAAATGTCCAGCTAACTATATAACTATAACACCCCTGAAACCTGTTTTTTTCAGTGAATATATATATATATATATATATATATATATATATATTACCTACTGGCGGTCGCCAGCAGGTAGTTATAGTTAGGACCACGTTTCCATAGGAAATCCGCAACATTCTATTTTGAATAACTTTTGCGCCGGTCGACGAATCCTCGCGAATTTTTCAAAATAGGTGGGGCGCTACGCTCCGCTCCTACCCTGAAAGTCTCGGGGGGTTTCTTCAAGCGGGGGCTGAGATAAAAGGGGGGTCCCAAAACGCGTTTTTCCCATGCATTTTTCCATAGGACCTTTAGACACAGCTACAGCCCGAACGGCTGAACAGAATTACTTGAAATTTGGCAGAGAGGTAGTCCTCAGGTCAAGGAAGTGCCTTTTGTAGGTTTGGTGTAAATCTGTTCAGTAGATTCTGAGAAAATAGCCTTTAAATCAATATATATATCTGAGCCAGCTTACGGTGCGCTTACGGTGCGCTTACCGTACGCGTACGGTGACGTGCGCGAGCGCGATTCTGATTGGCTCTTAGATCTTAGTAAACATTCGAATCGGCCGAAACCAGGAAGCGGCGGCCGCCATTTTCTCTCTCGCACTCTGAGTAGGGCAGCATAAATGAAGCCCAAAAATGGGTAAAGGGGCAGTATATTGAAATAATAATCACCCAGCAATGATATACGGGCCCCCAAACAACCCACAAGGCCAAAAAAAAAAATTTTTTTTTTTCGAAAAATCGCCGATTACGCTTACCGTACGCGTACGGTAAAAAAATTAAAAAAAAAAAAAGTATCCACACTCTCCCCACCCCATGTGCAAATGGTGCCCGAAGGGCACAATTTGTGCATGGCTTATCAAATAATTGAAATTAATAAACAAAACATTTCACAACGATGCGCATAATATGTCCCCCATGTGCGCACGGTGCGCGAAGCGCATCGTGCGTACATGGCCCATCTCGCATAATGTGGGCATGCGGTGCGCGCAGCGCACCGCGTGACCACCGTGCGTGCATGGCACTAACTGCGTAAAGTGCGCGCGCGGTGCGC
This sequence comes from Triturus cristatus, assembly GCF_964204655.1. Lineage (NCBI taxonomy): Eukaryota > Metazoa > Chordata > Amphibia > Caudata > Salamandridae > Triturus > Triturus cristatus. The sequence goes on along the minus strand of NC_140591.1, from coordinate 288,767,587 downwards.
GAAACGCACCGTGCGCGCACGGAACGAACTGCGTTAAGTGGGCGCGCACGCCACGAATGGCGCAAAGTAAGTTAGCATTTAAAAAACCGTACAAATTCACAGAAAAAACCATAGGTTTCACACACGTTATAGTTAGGAATTAGCATTTAAAAAACCTTGCAAATTCACTGAAAAAACCATAGGTTTCACACATGTTATAGTTAGCTGTACATTTTACTGATAAAAAACCAATGAAATTCCCCCGTTATAGTTACTGTAGGCAACTATAACTCACGCGACCGTAATCCTCTGCTGATGACATATGTGTCTTTATGAAAAAAAAATATTTGTAATATATGTATAGCTAAAATTTAATGGAAGAAGACATGGGCAAATAAGTGTCTAAATACAGTATTAGCATCAGCAGAGGATTGCGGTCGCGTGAGTTATAGTTGCCTACAGTAACTATAACGGGGGAATTTCATTGGTTTTTTTATCAGTAAAATGTACAGCTAACTATAACATGTGTGAAACCTATGGTTTTTTCAGTGAATATATATATATATACATGCATATATATACTATAGCCCTATATATAATACAAATCTATGCGTGTGTGTGTGTATATATATATATATATATATATATATATATATATATATATATATATATATATACCATATGAAAGCTCCCAAGACTTGGAGGCCCACACATGGCGTGTGAAGTTATTTTTTCCCTGAGGCAGCAATGGACAACAATTCTTTGGGAGCAGCTTGCTTTTAGCCATACGTTTTCCCGACGTGTTTCAGGTGTCTTCCCGCCCTTGTTCACAGGGATTGCCAATATGGAGGGGCAGTGCCAGAAGTGATGCTTTGTAGTCTGTCTGATAACATCCCGCCCAGTGGGCGTGTGCGCCCATTGCATTCTGGTGATTGAAGTTCTTCGGGCATTAAAATCTGTAGTAGATATCGCCGCCAGTCTCCTAAAACCTTCGAATGACCACAGTGGGTTACTGCCTCCTTATTACCATGCCAAGCTGTTTTTCTCCTCACAGAATAACACGCTGTTCTTTACGCGTCGCACTCGTAGCGGGAAAAGTATGGCTAAAAGCAAGCTGCTCCCAAAGAATTGTTGTCCATTGCTGCCTCACGGAATAAATAACTTTACACGCTATGTGTGGGCCTCCAAGTCTCAGGTGCTTTCATATGGAACATATAGCGGCCTACCCAGGTCGCGGAGAGCCCCACCCTGTAGGCGAGCAGGTCTGGCGCCGCTACTAGAACTACACTTGAATATAAATAAAAACTGAGTTCATACTCAACCATTAAGAGGCTTGACATGAACCTGCCAATACACTATACTTTTTTTAAAAAACATACTTGATTGATTTCATGGAAAGTCGTGCCTTGCATAAACGCTGGTACAACTGGTACATAGACATTGTGGCGTAGATCCAGTGAATTTGAACATAGTTATACCTGCATGTTTCATTCAGGATGCAGATAATAGCCCATTTGGGATATTGACATTTTAGTATCAACAAATTACAGCAGCTATTCCACTGTTTAATTGTCCATTAAAGTCAAGTGAAAACAAAACAATCTCAAACTATCCACCTGCCAATACACTATACTTAAGATAGAAGCATACATAGCAGTAGGCAGAAACCAAGTCCGAAACATAGTTTACAAATCACACAGAAACATATTTTGATTTTAAACCATTATTAATTTCCTGAACCGAATAGAAATTTGTCTCTTCCTGGTGCTTCGGTGGACTACTGGTTCTTTGTTTTTTTACATTTCAACACTGTGTGACACTTGAGTATTAGAAGTCTATATTTGTTTCCCTTTTTCATCACAATGGATAATTCTTTCCACATTCCACATTCCACCAGTCTGTACCATGCACCCTGATAGCATTTGCACATACTTTGCCTACCACACAAGGTTCAGAAACTTTCTTAGCTCCTTTTTAGGTCTCGCCTGAGACAGCGCTTTAGCGCTGCTCAGGCGAGACTTATAGTAAGCGAGTTTTGGAAGTGCAAACAGTGGCTTTTCAGGCCTCCAAATACAGTGCATGTGCCCCAGGCGCACGCACCATTTGGCAGCCTGAAAAGCACTGCCTGATCACTTGCTTTGATGTCCTCAGTGAGCCGTGCGGACACTGAGGACATCAAAGTGCACACCATTTGCCACCCCCTTGTTTTTTCCTTTGATCCCTATCTTTCCCTTCCTCAATCTCACCCTCTCCCTGCCTTTTACAACTGCGGCCCGCCCCCACTCCCCTCCTCGTTTAATGTCGCTGTCATTGTCATCGTATTTTGGAGTGAATTCACAGTTTGAGTCCGCTCGCACTATGGTGGTTCAGCACATTAGATAGAGGCGAGCAGTTCTGGGCTGCCGGTAAATTGCGTTTGGCTCTAACTAACCAAAACCTTTAAAGTAAACATGTTGTTCCTGACTAGATTTCACATGCTTTACTTAATCTTGCATTACCTATGTGTTTGTTTTTTCAAGGATTTTGTTACTTATTTTTCACGCACCTATCACTCTTGTCTCCCCTCCCTTATAACCTATTTCCAGGTTCTCCAGCGCCACAATGTCATATAAATGGCAATAGCACTATGCAAATATAATCACTCCTCTGCAAATGAACAGACTAAAGTAAAAAAACATTAGATTTCAATGCTAAAAATTCTAACTTTCACAAATGCGAGACTGCTGCACACTGCTGCACGCCGCACACTGCTGCATGCCGCACACTGCTGCACGCCGCACACTGCTGCACGCCACACACTGCTGCATGCCGCACACTGCTGCACGCCGCTGCACGCCACACACTGCTGCACGCCACACACTGCTGCACGCCACACACTGCTGCACGCCACACACTGCTGCACGCCTCACACTGCTGCACGCCGCACACTGCTGCACGCCGCACACTGCTGCATGCCGCTGCACGCCGCACACTGCTGCACGCCACACACTGCTGCATGCCACACACTGCTGCATGCCACACACTGCTGCATGCCGCTGCACGCCGCACACTGCTGCACGCCGCACACTGCTGCACGCCACACACTGCTGCACACCACACACTGCTGCATGCCACACACTGCTGAACGGCGCACACTGCTGCATGCCACACACTGCTGCATGCCACACACTGCTGCATGCCGCACACTGCTGCACGCTGCTGCACGCCACACACTGCTGCACGCCACACACTGCTGCACGCCACACACTGCTGCACGCCTCACACTGCTGCACGCCGCACACTGCTGCACGCCGCACACTGCTGCATGCCGCTGCACGCCGCACACTGCTGCACGCCGCACACTGCTGGACGCCACACACTGCTGCATGCCACACACTGCTGCACGCCGCACACTGCTGCACGCCGCACACTGCTGCACGCCACACACTGCTGCACGCCACACACTGCTGCATGCCGCACACTGCTGCACGCCACTGCACGCCACACACTGCTGCACGCCACACACTGCTGCACGCCACACACTGCTGCACGCCACACACTGCTGCACGCCACACACTGCTGCATGCCTCACACTGCTGCACGCCTCACACTGCTGCACGCCGCACACTGCTGCATGCCGCTGCACGCCGCACACTGCTGCACGCCACACACTGCTGCACGCCACACACTGCTGCACGCCACACACTGCTGCACGCCGCACACTGCTGCACGCCGCACACTGCTGCACGCCGCACACTGCTGCACGCCGCTGCACGCCGCACACTGCTGCACGCCGCACACTGCTGCACGCCACACACTGCTGCACGCCACACACTGCTGCATGCCGCTGCACGCCGCACACTGCTGCACGCCGCACACTGCTGCACGCCGCACACTGCTGCACGCCGCACACTGCTGCACGCCGCACACTGCTGAACGGCGCACACTGCTGCACGCCGCACACTGCTGCACGCCACACACTGCTGCACGCCACACACTGCTGCACGCCTCGCACTGCTGCACGCCGCACACTGCTGCACGCCGCACACTGCTGCATGCCGCTGCACGCCGCACACTGCTGCACGCCGCACACTGCTGCACGCCACACACTGCTGCACGCCACACACTGTTGCACGCCACACACTGCTGCACGCCACACACTGCTGCATGCCGCACACTGCTGCACGCCGCTGCACGCCACACACTGCTGCACGCCACACACTGCTGCACGCCACACACTGCTGCACGCCTCACACTGCTGCACGCCTCACACTGCTGCACGCCGCACACTGCTGCACGCCTCACACTGCTGCATGCCGCTGCACGCCGCACACTGCTGCACGCCGCACACTGCTGCACGCCACACACTGCTGCACGCCACACACTGCTGCACGCCACACACTGCTGCATGCCGCTGCACGCCGCACACTGCTGCACGCCGCACACTGCTGCACGCCACACACTGCTGCACGCCACACACTGCTGAACGGCGCACAATGCTACATGAAACACTGCTGCACGCCACACACTGCTGCACTCCACACACTGCTGCACGCTGCACACTGCTGCACGCCGCACACTACCGCACGCCGCACAATGCTGCGCACACTGCTGCATTACACACTGCTGCACGCCGCACACTGCTGCATGCCGCACACTGCTACACGAAACACTGCTGCATGCCACACACTGCTGCACGCCGCACACTGCTGCACGCCGCACACTGCTGCACGCCACACACTGCTGCATGCCGCTGCACGCCACACACTGCTGCACGCCACACACTGCTGCACGCCACACACTGCTGCATGCCGCACACTGCTGCATGCCGCACACTGCTGCATGCCGCACACTGCTGCACGCCACACACTGCTGCATGCCTCACACTGCTACACGAAACACTGCTGCATGGCACACACTGCTGCACGCCGCACACTGCTGCACGCCACACTGCTGCATGCCGCTGCACGCCGCACACTGCTGCACACCGCACACTGCTGCACACCGCACACTGCTGCACACCGCACACTGCTGCACACCGCACACTGCTGCACGCTGCACAATGCTGCACGCCGCACAATGCTGCACGCCGCACAATGCTGCACGCCACACAATGCCGCACACTGCTGCACGCCACACACTGCTGCACACTGCTGCATTACTCACTGCTGCATGCTGCACGACACTGCTGCACGCAGCACACTGCTGCATGCCGTACACTGCTGCATGCCGCACACCGCTGCACGCCGCTGCACGCCGCTGCACGCCACACACTGCTGCACGCCACACGCTGCTGCACGCCACACGCTGCTGCACGCCACACGCTGCTGCACGCCACACGCTGCTGCACGCCACACGCTGCTGCACGCCGCATACTGCTGCATGCCGCACACTGCTGCACTCCACACACTGCTTTTATGCGAGTTTATGCTACTGACATTGTAAATGACAATGCCTTTTATTTGTTTTAAAACCAAAGCATAAATAAAAGGCATTGTAATTTTACAATGCCAATAGCTCAAACTCTTATAAATGCGAGACCTATTGCATTGCAAATGCTTGTTTAACGTAAGACCCCTTTCTGATACAAACTTTATCTCCAACCTCAAATTTCTCTATCTGTGCAGAATAATCTAACAAATCTTTCCTTTTGTTTTGATTGAGCCTTGGCAACATTGCTCTTAACTTTGTCATCAATACCGTCCAAACGTAACCAAAATTTTACCCAGCTGATCATCCAACTAGGACAAATCTTTATGGTTGGCTGTCTTCCCCATAACAATTCAAAAGGTGACACCTGAGTAATGGAATGAGGGCTAGTACGGTAAAACCAAACATAGAGTGTACAGCATTTAACACGACACATCTATTTTCCATAACCTACTGCACCCACTGTACTAACACCTGTTCATGCGCTAAATCTGCCAATTAGTTTGGGAATGATAAAGGGAGGTTTTGAGGTTCTTGATCTCATCTTCTTTAAGGAAATCTTCCATTTCACTGCTCATGAACTGAACCTGCCCTGACTGCCGCCCTGCTTTGGTCCCTTTGATGATGTTTGGTATCGCGAGACATTAGACGGGCCTCTGTTGGCGTAAGAAGACACTTAGTTAAGTATTGGTGGGTAGCTCCCACTATTTTGTTTTGATTTGGGTCTTTGATTCGGCTATTGCAAAAGCCGAAGCCGAGGGGTGAGTACGTTTGTGCTGTATTATTTGATTTAACCCCTTGATGTTTGTGAACAGTCCAGTGAAATAACAATGCCTGGTCTGAGTAAGTTTAGGAAGTTCTGTTGCCTTGGTTGTAATAGGGATTCCCGGCTGGAGGACTCTTGTCCGATTCCTCCAGTTGGAACTCCCACCTATGAGCTTTATTCAAAACATGGTGTCAGCCCCATTGCCTTTAATAAGGCATGGATCCGATACACGAAGTACGATGGCGTTCTACAGTGGCCACAAAATGGTAGTTTTGAGCCTGACATATTAGACAATTTGGAAGCGATATTGTTCAAAAGACAAGCCCGGCTGGCAATGTTTGACTCTTTCCGCCTCTGGCGTAAGGAAGCCAAACAAAAAGAAATTAAGCAGGCAAAACGAGATAAGAAAGCACAAAATATGACGATTATACAGGCTGCCCAGCAGTTTAAAGATAATGTGATTGATAATGCAATGGAAATTTCAGAGAGACAGCATCGTATGGCAATAGATAGATGCTATCCGGTGTTGCCTAATTCCCCTTCTGATAAAAGTAAGGATCTGGAGGAAGACCCTTTGATGTCTCACCTATTGAGATTGCCTCCACCCTATGTACAAGGTGCTAATGCACCCCCGTTGTTACAACCTGTTCAGTTGCCTGTTGTCCCCCCACCTGTTCCGGTTCTTCCACATTTGCCCCTTCCGGTATTGCCACTCCCACCTCTCGTGCCACCGATTCCTTTGTCTCCATCTCCTGAACATCAATCTTCTTTGCCTTCGGCTCCCCTTATAACTGCCAGTTCCTCTCCTGTATCGCCTAATGCCTTGTCCCCTGTCCTTATGTCTAATTCACCTACTGTGCGCAAACGAATAACAGATACTGTCTCTGGTTTTTTGTCCCCTTTCTTTGGGACTCTGAGCATGTCTCCGGCTTTTTCTCGAAGACAGTCTTGTAGTCAACTTCCAGGTTCCGACGAACGGGTGGTGTTGGACTCTCTCGCTCGCAAATGGATCGAGAAGGGTCCCCAGTATAGTGTGAAAGATATCATGATCACCTTTCATCAGTGGGATGCGCCCACGCAGAGATATGTATTTAATGTTATGTGTGACACTCTCGCTAAAGGATGGGAGGATATGGATTTGGGTTTACTTCCCCAGGGTCTGTTGGATGTTCAGGCTAATTTCGATAAAGGACTCATTGTGGGTTCTAAGGTTGAGGACGCGGTAAGGACACTTGTTACTTTTAGGTCCTTATTTTCTTCACAAACTTTTCTTGATTCTGATCCTGCTGTTCGGCAGACATTGAAACATTACCCAATGAGAGAGGTTCCTCCGATATGGAGGGAAGAGGTTGCGCAAGCAGGTAATAATCCAGCTATTCCCGCTCACTTCCAGCGTATATGGGTACATGTGCCCTGGAAGAGATCTGATGTTTTGGCCCTCAAACAATCTTTACCGGATCCCCGTAAAAACCCTGCTGGTTACTATAAAGAATTGTCCCAGACTGTTGATGCCTGTATTATGAATTTAGCCGATATTGACATGTTGATGGGAAATGTAGTCCCACAAGCGTTATGGGCTCGGATTCGTAGAGAGGATCACGTTCAAGAATTGGGTGGTACATGGGATGCTATAACTGCCTCAGATAGAGCACAAGTGGGTGGTGCTAAGCCTGATGTTTTGATCACAGAACTCCCTGGTAGGATTATTACTTTAATGAAAACAATGATGCCCGCCTTACGAGTTTATTGGGATAAATTAGCTGCATGTAGACAGAAGAAAGATGAGAGTGTCTCTGATTTCTTCACTCGTTTTGAGGAGACGTTTATTGATCACAGTGGTCAGGATATGACTACGGAGGGTGGACAGCGATTATTTGTAGATAAATTCGTATTTAATTTGCTCCCCGAGTTGTCACATAAATTAAAAGACTCTGAAAGTTCATGGGCTGTTTCTTCTTCTTCTCAGATATTGGCTATTGCTCAATATTACAAAAACAGGGACAAAGAGGAAAAAGACAAGCAAGAGAAAAAGACTAAAGAATTAAAAACGAAGGTTCTTCTGCAACAAGCTTATCTTCCTCGCTCTGCTCAGCGCCAGTTTCAACAGCCTCCCCAGTTTCAGAGGGTGTTTCAAAAGCCTGAGCCCTATATTCCGCGGCCTTTGTTAGGTCCTAACCAATGCACCTATTGTAGGGAGGAAGGTCATTTTAAGAATGGCTGCCCGGTTTTATTACAGCGTAATGGAGGACTATCTACTCCACGAGGTCGTCGTGGTTCCTAGTTAGCGCCCAGGGGTAGAGGTCGAGGTATGTCGCCCCAGACACAGCGTTCCCTTCCACCTCCACATTCTATGAACTACTTTGATCAGCAAAATACTCAGCCTACACAGTAATACAATGATGATTACTCTGTTAAAGGTGAGAATGATGGTCTTCACGCTAACTTGGATAGCCATAGACAAAGTGAGGGAGTTGTATCGATTCCAGTAGATCAGAATGGGCCTTATGTTAATGTCACTACAATGGGTGTTTCAGAGCCATTTCTTTTAGATACTGGTGCGATGAGAAGTTCTATTATTCACTCCAAACTCCCTGGGGCACCTTTGTCTGGCTTAACAAACATATCCGTAGGATTTTCTGGCGCCCCAGTTCATAGCCCGGTCTCTTGTCCTCTGCCTATTTCAATTGGTTCTTATGATTTGGAAGCTCTGCTTCTTTTAACGACTGGTTGCGGCGAAAATCTGTTGGGTTTGGATTTATTGAAAAGATTGCATGCAACGATATATTGTTCTCCTTCTGGTGTACATCTCGTTTTGGGGCAGAAACTGACTTCTCCAATGTATTTGTCTAAAGATCAATTTCCACCTGAATTGCTCTCTCTCCCTGCAACACTTTGGGCTACGGGTCCAAATGATGTTGGTTGTCTTGAGATCCCACCCTATGTCGTTACCCTCAAGCCCAATGCTAAATTGCCACGCATCCCTCAATACAAAATTCCCAATGATGGTGAAAGAGCGCTTTTTGCTATTATTTATGATTTGGTTCAGAAGGGTGTGGTTGAGGAGACGTGGGGAAATGTATGCAATAGTCCTGTTCTCCCGGTTCTTAAACGCACTGATCCTTCTCAGCCTCCGGTTTATCGCTTTGTTATTGTTCTCCGGGAGGTTAATAAAATTGTTGTACCGCAGTTTCCTGTTGTTCCAGATATCACTGCCCTGTTAACTATGATACCTGCCTCGGCAGCTTGGTTTTCTGTTATTGATCTGAAAAATGCTTTCTTCAGCATCCCCATTGCTGAAGAGAGTAGGGATATTTTTAGCTTCTCTTTAGGAGGCCGAAGTTTCCGGTTCAAGCGCCCACCCCAAGGCTATTGTGAAAGTCCCTCCATCTATAGCCAAGCTCTGAAGTGCCAGCTTGATGCTTTTCCTTTGCCGCCAGGTGCTACCCTTATTCAGTATGTGGATGATTTATTGATTGCTGCTGATTCAGAGGATATTTGCAAAAAATTGACTATTGCACTATTGCGTCACTTGTCTGACCTTCACCATAAGGTTTCACCTTCTAAATTACAATATGCCCGCCAAGAGGTTACCTATTTAGGTCATCTCTTGTCGAAGGAGGGAAGGCGACTGACCCCAGAAAGTATTCAAGCAATTGCACAAATGTCTGTGCCATCCACACAAAGAGAGGTGCGTGCCTTTCTGGGCATTACCTCTTATTGTAGACAGTGGATTCCAAATTTTTCTTTGTTGGCCAAACCTTTGTTGGCACTCACTTTGAAAGACACACCCCAACCCCTTCCTTGGACTGACAAATGTCAGAAGAGTTTTTCTGATTTACGTGCTGCTCTGTGCTCTGCTCCTGTGTTGGGTACTCCGGATTACAGTAAGCCCTTCACGCTCTATGTCCATGAAAGAGAGGGTTGTGCGTTGTCAGTCTTAAAACAACGGTTTGGAGACAAGCAGCGGCCATGTGCCTACTTTTCGGCTACATTAGATCCAGTAGCCAAGGCATTGCCTAGTTGTCTTAAAGCTACAGCAGCAGCAGCAATTTCTATTTGTCAGTCTGCTGGAGTGGTGCAGGATAACACTCTTATTGTTATGGTATCACATGCAGTGGATACCTTGCTAAATAGGACGAAAACGCAGCATCTTACAAGTGCTCGCTTGTCTGGGTATGAGCTGACGCTCTTGGCTAGTCATGTACACATCAAACGATGTAACACTTTAAATCCAGCCACATTGTTACCTCTTCCAGAGGAGAAAGGTATTCAGGAACAACATGATTGTTTTCTCCGTACTGAGGAGGAGACAAAAGGTAGGATTGATTTGAAAGATACACCACTAATGGACCCGGATGGGATCCTATGGGTGGATTGTTCTTGTTTTAAACTCCCTTATGGTGAAACAACTTCAGCTTATGCTGTTACCACCTTGCATACAATCGTGGAGACAGCACGCATCAGACATAATTCAGCTCAGGCGGCTGAACTGATAGCTTTGACCAGAGCATCTGTGTTATCTAAGGGGAAGAGAGTGAATGTATATACCGACAGCCAGTATGCGTTTGGTGTGGCACATAGTTTTGGTCGTTTGTGGAAGGAAAGAGGATTCTTTACCTCCCACGGTACTAAAATACAGCATGGTCAGTTGGTAACTGATCTTCTTGAGTCACTTGCTTTGCCTACCCAGATAGCCATCATAAAGTGTAGTGCGCATAAGAGAATTACTGATGATGTTGGTCGCAGGAATGCTTTTGCGGATGAGGTAGCGAAAGAAACAGCCAGAGATGCTATAAGTCGCATGTATGTTGCGGGCCCTGCAAATTGGGTCAAGGAAAAAGGAATGTGTGAGGATACAATAGAAAGTGTGAGATCGATTCAAGGAGAGGCTACAGAGAAAGAGTTGAGTAAGTGGAAAGAGAGTACAGGAATGTTAGACGCGATGGGATGTTGGATAGAATTGTCAGAACATCAGCGTTGGCTGTTACCAGATGCCTATGTACTGCCTGTAGTTGCCATGGCACATGGTCCAGCCCACATCAGTGCGAAAGGAATATGTAAGCTTCTGGCTCCAGTGTGGCTGAACGAAGGGATTCCAAAATGTGCAGATAATTTAGTGAAGCATTGTATCGTTTGCTTGATGCATAATCCAGGAAAGGGAACCCCAACTCCAGCAGGTCATTTTGCTCCCCCAACATATCCTTTTGAGGTGTTGCAAATTGATTATATTCACATGGAACGATGCAACAATCTCAAATATGTTTTGGTGGTGGTGTGTGCCTTCTCCAGATGGATAGAGGCCTACCCCCTGAAAGACAACACTGCTTTGTCCACTGCCAAAGTTCTTCTAAAAGAGTTCTTCCCTAGGTTTGGTTTGCCACACATTGTCTGGAGTGACAATGGAAGTGAATTTGTGGGCCAAATTATGAAAAAGGTGTGTGCCGGTCTTGGTATCAGGCAGAAATTCCATGCGGCGAACCATCCCCAATCAGCGGGTGTGGTAGAGTGCTATAACGGCACTCTCAAACTTAAGCTTGCAAAGGTACAGGCTAGCACGGGACTTGCCTGGCCCGATGCTTTACCTTTGGCTCTCCTATCCACTAGAACAACTGTACATTCTCGTTTGGGACTCAGCCCATACGAGGTTGTTTTTGGGCGCCCGGCTAATGTTTGGGGAGTCCCTCGCCCTAAAAAGTATTCTGACATACAGTATCCAATGCTGATTGACTACTTACATGACCTCACCACTAAATTACGTGTTCTCCACCAACAGGTTCAAAACGCTTTACCAGAGGCCACCACAGACCCAGGTCATTCTATCCAACCGGGAGACTGGGTCTGTGTGAAAAATTTTCAGAGGACAAGGAATTTGGAATCTCGTTGGAAGGCGCCTCGACAAGTTCTTCTGGTGACACGTACAGCAGTGAAAGTCGAAGGGAAAAAGAACTGGATCCATGACGTGCACTGCAAAAAGGTGCCCTTGCCCTTGCCTTTTAACCAGTGGGTCCGTAAGGGTGTAGGTGATTTTGAAGGCGGGTGAAAGACCACCCTGGGGCTGCCGGGTTTGAGCCAGGGAGGGGCATGCCAGCTCGTGAGGATGCAGTGAGCCTGAGACCACCTGCATTTGGAGGCCCATCACTGGACCTGGGATGAGGCGGTGAGTGCTAACACAGTGTGGGTCCCTGCTCCTGGCCCTGGCACCGAGTCCGTGATCCACATAGATACCTGCCCCGCGCCTCCTGGTGCGTGGGCCCGGGAAAATCTGCTGCAACCTCCCTATCAGTTGGGGGCTGTTGTGGCACCATGAAACAACTGCTGGAACACCTTGAGACACCTCTTAGAGACTCCACCACCACTGTACTGCCACATGGTGCCCAGCATTATAAGGTCTGCACCTACTACAACTTAGCATCACTTTCCCCTTCCCCTGCAGTCTACGAATCCCTGTGCACTGGCCAGCAGATCTGCCATTCTGACTATGATGCACACCGTGGCTGCCGGACTTTGGGACCGCAGAGAGCTGATTGGTCCTACTCTTCCCGTGCAAGCTAGTGCCCGGCTGCACCCCAAGATAGGACACTGTATCCTCTACTGCTGTGCCTATGATCCACCGAGACCGCAACATGGGTCGCACTGACCCCAAACAATGCCGGAGCCACAGTTCCCACTCAGATATAGAGGATCCTGCAGGCCACAGCCCTGACGAGGCTACTTCATGTAATATTTCAAACGATAATGGGTGAACTTAAAGAGGGCTTCAGCGCTATGGATGCACGGTTTCACACCCTTGCCAACCGCATAGACAAACTGGGGAAGCAGCTAGATTGGCACAGGACCCGGATTGAGGCCTGGTCACGCAGGAACAACATCCACATTTCTAGGATTGCAGAGACTACCAACATGGGCTGACCCCAGATATTTGTGGAGAATCTTCTGACACCTTTTCGATCCCTCCAGCTGCTCTGTCACCTTTGCGGTAGAGCGAACACATCATTCTCTAGATCCACGTCCTCCGGAAGGCACTCCACCGAGATATGTCATAACCCACCTCCTCAAATATAGGGACAGAGATGTCGCTCTTCACCTGGCCTACAAGAAGAGTCCCCTGCAGCACCAAGGTGCAAATATCTCAATATTCCCAGATTTAACTCCAACAGTTCAAGAGTCTAGGCAGGAAATTCAAAGATGTTAAAAATACCCCCCCCATAAGCTGGGAATTCGATATGCCATGCTCTATCCAGCTCGCCTGCGGGTGGAACACAACTGACATGCTAAGATCTTGGATCTTGGATACCCCTGCAGACATGGAAGCCTTCTGTAAAAGCATCTGTGCCAGTTCCCCCACATCTCAACGTCCCTCCCATGCTCACCATGGGCCAGAGGGGTCTGGGTGGTCGTCCTCAACTCTCCATGACAACTCCAACTAAAGATACCTGCTTCAATGCTGTAGGACCCTGCATTGGTGTGACCGGGCCCTCTCCTGTTGGACATTGACATTCACAATATCACATTCAGTCTATGTTACTGTTTTACAATAACTGTTACTTCTTAATTGTTCTTTTGATGGGCCACCAAGAGCCGAGTTGCTGCTACACTCTCATGGTGATCACCAACCTTTTTCTTTTCTTATTTTTTCACCTGGTATTGGCTTGATGTCTTCTAATCTGGTATGGGTGAGGATAGGGGGGGGCTGGGTTCTTTTTTGTTGTAGTTAGATTGTCTCTAGATGTTTCATGCTGCACCACACTTCACCATGTCCACGCTACCACATATCCTTGTTTTTTCTAGTAATACACCTCCTCAATAAAACAACAGTTTTCACTATGTCTAAAGTGGTTGACCTGGCCATCATCTCGTGGAACATACACACGAGAAGGGCCACACACTCGACCTGGTATGGACATCACATCACACCTTTCACTGGCCCACTAGATATCGGTCCCTGCGCATGGTCTGACCACCACTTAATCAGCGGCCAATTTCCATCCACAAAGCATACAGTTCACCCCACCCCTGAGTGGAAAGTCCTGCGGAGCTGGGGGAAAATCAGAGTTGAAGACCTGACTAACACCTTACACAAATCAGCCTCCCCGATCCCACCTTGGGGCAACCCTGATGTAGCTAGCATCACTCTGTCCTCCAGGCTGAAGCAGGCCATAGACATTGTAGCCCCTGCACGCAGAGTGCAAATCAGGGATAAGGGCAAAGGGGCACCCTGGTTCAACGAAACCCTAAGAGACTTGAAACAAACGCTACGCCAGCGGGAGAGAGCCTGGCGTAAAGCCTACGACCTAGACACCCGCGTAGAATACCTTTCCACGCTTGCCGCTTACAAAAAAGCAATCCTAGCTAGGAAAGCTGAATTTTACGAACTTAGGATCGCCACCGCAGACAACACACAAAAGGAAACCTTTCGTGTGCTCTCAGAATTAAGACAAACTCAGGCACCAAAGCCCTCCCCAAGTCTGGAAGATTGTAATCAATTTCAGGCTTTCTTTCTTGAGAAGGTCAAGGACCTACTCAACGTTATCGCCACCACCCCCACTGTTCCCTGCCTGTTGATGCCCGAGCCACCAGCCCCCTCCTACACTCAACACCTAACCACCTTCCCCACTATGATCAGTGACTCCCTGTCCCCTCCAATGGAGCGATTCAAGTCTGGCTCACCTGCGGACCCCTGCCCGCCGAGGGTTTTCAAGATGTCCCTACCTGGGATCGAAAATGAGGTGCTGTCACTCCTCAATCAATCACTGGCACTTGGCCACGCCCCTGCCAACTTCAAAGAAGTCTGGGTCATCCCACTTCTAAAGAAACCAGGGGCGGATGTGAAGAACCATAAAAACTACAGGCCTATCTCCCAACTTCCCTTCCTGGCGAAAGTGCTGGAACAGCATGTGCTAAAAACCCTCTCCCACCATCTAGAAGCAAACAATCTCCTACAACACAACCAGGCCGGATTCAGGGCCCATCACAGCACAGAAATGGTCATGCTAGCAGTGTTAGATGATCTCAGGCTTCGGGCCGACAAAAAGAAGCTGTGTGCCCTGGTCCTGCTGGACTTGTCCGCAGCATTCGACACTGTCAACCACAGCATACTCCTATCACGAATCTCCAAACTAGGTATCCAGGGCACAAGCCTGAGGTGGCTCACATCCTTCCTCAGTGGCCGTTCGCAGAAAGTCCAACTGTCAAATCACGCGTCCGACCCAGGTCTACTCTCCTGTGGGGTTCCACAGGGCTCGGCGCTGTCTCCCCTTCTTTTCAATGCCTATTTACAACCCCTGATAGCCGCACTGAACCTCATGGATTGCCAGATCTACAACTATGCCGACGACACCCAAATCATCACCCAAATTGATAGCTCCTCTGTCTCCCACGCCAGAATGCAAAACATCCTTAAATTCACTGCCAATTGGATGACGGCCAACTCCCTCAAAATCAACCCTGATAAAACCGAGATTTTGGCCGTCACCACCGACTCCAATCCCTGGAGCGACCTCTTCTGGCCCCAGGACTTGGGCACGAACCCAGAACCAGCAGTGGTTGTAAAGAGCTTAGGGATAAAGATCGATGCCAAACACACGATGACGCAGCAAGTGTCCGCTGTGGTGGGAACATGTGTTGGCCTCATGAGATTACTGCGTAAACTGGCCCCCCTCCTTACCTTCTCTACTTTTAGACTAGCCGTGTCGGCCATGATAGTGTCACGTATTGAGTACGGAAACGCCCCTATACATCGGCCTCCCGGAAAAATCATTAACTAGACTTCAGGTCATTATGAATGACGCAGCCAGGCTGATCTTCAGGCTCTTCTTGAAACCAATCAGGAAATAGTCTATCCTTTCAAGACTATCTGTTTTTTTTAGATATGACACCTGGTCAATGCTTAATAAACATACTTTTTGCCCACGTAGTCATTTTTAACACACTTTCACCTGTAGCACTGCACACACATTTCAGCTTTAGTTTTGAGTCTGAATAAGTTGGACCACTCATTGTGTCAGGAGTCTCTCTATGCAGGGTAAAATTGGTTGGGCATCTGAGAGAGCCGGATGGCTCAAGAGTATGGGCCCTAACCATAAAACCCCTCAGAGTCACAAATGACGAAGCTCCGCCAATGAGGGTGGGCTGATGGACTCTTTACTTCTGACACGGTGGTGTATCAACTATTCGGCGAGGTTCCCATTTTGTTTGTAGCTCCTAAGTGGCCGTTGTTCTATTTTATTGGACTGAGTACCTTTTTATAGTTGTTGTCAGTGTTGTCTGGGGAACAAAGGTATTTTAGTCGGTAAACTAATCCCCGCCTTTGACCCTTGTGTATCGCGTTTTCTTGTTGATCTTCAGGCTCCCCAGGAAAACCCACGCTACCCCCCTCCTACGCCAGCTGCATTGGCTACCCGTCAAGCAGAGAGCCAATTTCAAGGGCCTCTGCATTGCACACAAAGCCATCTATGGCCATGCCCCCACCTACATTAAAGACCGCCTAAACCTCTATACCCCTAACTGGACCCTACGATCCTCAGAGGCATGCCTACTGGCATGTCCCCGCTTGAGCCTCGCCACCATGGGAGGAAGAGCTTTCTCTAACTCGATCCCCCCACTCTGGAACAAAATGCCAGAGAATCTCCAAAAGGAGCAGGCCCTTCTCCCCTTTAGGAAAAGGTTAAAAACGATCCTCTTCTCTGAAGCATGGGGGCTCTCCCTAATCTAAAATCACCCCCTGGCCGGACACTCCTCTCACTCTTGACAGCACTTAGAGACCTGACGGTGATAATGAGCTCTACAAATTTGAATCACAACCACATTAACAATCCGCAGAAAGGAATGCAGGTATTGTCCTACCTAAATAGGCATTCCATCAAGCTTGCTTTCCTCCAAGAGACTCAACTCCCCCTGCGCACTGACCATAATTTCGCCAAGAGTTGGGGCCAGCCCGTTATTTTTCGTGCTACAGCTCATATTCCTGTGGCACTTGTATCCTGATCCATAGATGTCACTCGGACCTGGACGGCCGGTATCTGCTCTTACACAGCACACTTGTGGACAAAAATGTACTACTAGTGAACATATATGCCCTAAACATAGATGACCCTGACTTCTTCCGCATCTTATATTATCGCTTGGACGGCTTCGAGGTGGACCACTTAATACTGGGTGGAGACCTTAACATGCCGCACTGTATGCAACTGGGCTCCACTAGTGTGCAACGTACCGATAAACCACGTGCTGAAGAAATATTTTGCCACATCACTGACACATATTCACTGCTCAATGCATGGCGTACTCACCATCCGTCCACTCCAGGCTTTATGTTCTTCTCAGTGCCCGCTCCGTTTGTACTCAGCTAGACTGCTGGTTTCTCTCAGTCCCTGTCCACTAATGGACCTATGAGGTTGGTGTCCTCTCTCGGACCCTCTTGGACCATTGTCCTGTCTTAATGAAACTACAGATTCCGTATGGCTACAGCTCTGAAAGTAGCTGGCGATTTCACAGTGATGCTCTTCATGGTTTTTCGTAGCGAACAACAAGAATCCATTATCGAATACTTCACACTAAAGACAGGGACAGACTTTATGCAGGCCACTCTGTGGGAGGGCTTCAAGATGTACATCCAAGGGGTGTGCAACTACAAACATGCGGGACTTGGAGCACGCAGCAGAGGCAGATGGAGATGCCCAATTGCATTGGTGATAGGTTTTACTGGAGGAATTTTGGGAACTTGTGGATAGGAAAATTGCATATATGGGCAAACATACAAAGGCCCGCTGCTATGGAGAGAGAGAGCAACCAGGCTGCACCTTCGCACGCTTACTGTGCCCAAGCGGGTCGTACAATTATGTAGCTTAACTCCAAACAAATTCCAGAGTGATTGCCACAGGAGGAGAGTGTATCCTGACAGAATTCTGGCACTGCTATTAGAAGCACTATGCCTCTCATGTCTCTGATGTTCCTTGTATAATATCCTCTTATCCTTAGGAAATCGCGATGGTATGGCTTACAGATGGCCAGCAACGGTTTCTCAGTAAACCCTGGAGGAGGTGACCCAAGCCATTGATTCTCTGGACAGAGATAAGGCACCACGCCTTACAGATTAACCAGGGCTTTCTATAAGGCCTTCAAGCAGCACCTCGCCCAGCACCTTCTGGCACTGTGTAATGAATCAATGACTACTGGTACCCTACCTCCTTAACCCAGCAAGGACCCCAGCTGTGTGCCTCACACTGTCCTCTATCCCTGCTAAACTTAGATAATAAAATCTTGGCCCAAATACTTGCCACTAGGTTGGATCTATTGATGGAGCAAATCTCCCCAGCCCAATCTGGCTTTGTTCCGCACCACTCGACCTTACTAAACCTCTGCACTATCTTTGATGTGCTTAACAGATTCTCCCCCTCTACACTGGCAGCCATGGCTCTGCTAGATGTTAATTGTAAAAAGGAGGGGGAATAGCGGGCAGCCCTGGCGAGTACCACGCATGACTGGAAAGGCATCGGTAAGGACTCAGCTTACCCATAGCCGGGCGATGGGGTTTGTGTATAAAAGCATCATCAATGAGAGGAATGCCAAGTTTACCAAGAACAGCTTGGAGGAAAGGCCATTCGAGAGATGATCCATTTCTGCTGTGCATGACTCAAAATCCCTTTATGAGTCAGGCATCATAGAGACTACGTAGGAGAATAATAAATTGGAATTTTTCCTAAAAAAAGAGTCACGATTCTGACTTGTTCTGGCACATCCTAAAATTCTTGGTAGAGGTATTTGACATTTTTATCCCCTCTGTCCAAGATGCCACTTCCTATTATCTTGTTCTTTAAATTCAAAAGACATTACCTTTTAAACTGTACTTATCACTTTAGATAATCAACAACACACACACCACCAACTATTCCCACCTTTTGATCTTGTCACATTCGATGTGCCCCTCAGAGTGTACCATACAATTAAATATACATTTTTGATGTAAGCACAATGTATGCCATTTTCACTCACACTTTTGTTATGAACAGCAAAATGGTTTTAAACTAACCAATGAATCATTAAATTGTCCATTGCAGTCTTGAAAAAGCCCCAAGCCTGTGGGCGATCGGGGTGCGAAACATGTCGGCTTTGCATCACAAACATATGGCAGGAATAGCAGGAAGAGAGAATAAAATAGCTTTAGATCTCTAAAACTGTGAATCTGCTTTGCTTAAACTCTTTAGGTTGAAAAAAAATTAAATATATTTATTTAAAAATTGAAATATATTTATTTACATCTAATTCTGGCATTTCAAAATCTTGTTACTAATTCAATGAAATCATGAGGCATTCTCAGTCAAGTTTCGAATTGGCTATCAGTGCCAAAGCCATTGAACTGTGTACAAGCAAAAGATCAATGATCAATGCCAGCAGTTAAATTCGACAATAATATCCTCTCAAAAAAATGTATCCAAAGGACTGGTCACAGAGAGCAGATGGTGATTAGATGGATCAAATCTGAGCCCCTTTTGTATGAACTCTAGGCTTCTATGAGGAGGTCCTACTTCAGACAGAAAATTATGAGAAAAACGCAAATATCTCTCCCTATGCAGACTGTTCAAAAGAAAATATTTAGCTGCCTCTTAGTAATGCTATAAAATATTTGAGAACCGGATTTAGAGTTTGGCAGATGTTTTATTATGGGGAAATGTGACCGATATCCCGCCCACTGTATTACAACCACCAAAAGCTATAGTGTACTAGTAATATGGCGGCCAGGACATCCGCCCGGCTTGTGACATTCTGATTGTCAAAAAAGTTAGCAATTTCGTGCATAAATTACACTTAGGATTTCGGAATGCTTTGTAAACGGTTTCTGCATACCAAGCTCTGTCTCACTTGTGAACAGGCACTGCTGTACCATTGCCGGGGCCTGTTCCTTTGTTATTCAGGCTGGACAGAGCTTGGAGATGGCCCCACCTCCTACTTCTGTCATTGCCGTCATCTTGTTGGCTTCTTATCAGGCACCAGCGGCCATATTTGAGTGAAAGCCTTTAACGCGTTCTCCATAGCTACACTGTCTGTTGTCCCCTGACAGAAAAACACTGGCAAATTCATCTCTTGCTCTGTGGCCTTCACTCACTGTGAGCCATGTAAATAACCCTTTAAGAGGCACATCAAGCAGCTTCCGGGCAGCCTGTGCGAATTCTCCGCAATGTATGTCACGGAAACAGGTAGATATGTGTCCGTCAGAATGCTCCACTCTTTAGCACCCTCACTCGTTCCTCTCCAGCGCTCAATCATCTTTACAGTGAAATGACAAGTCAACAATGCTAAGGATGCATGCTGGCGAAGGGTCAGTCTTTGTAATTAAAATGCCAACGTGATGATAGCTGGTTGGGAGTAGTTTCTTTGGCTCACTGACAGAGGTGAAGGTAGCTGCTGACTGTCATTTTTTTGTAATATCCCAAAGTGTATGCCTGCCCTATTGTAAACCAGCAACTGCATTAATGCCTAATGTAATACTAGATTTTTCTTGCCTACTCCTTTATGGCTTTATGATGGGCAGGACTGTTCAGTGGACGAAGTGACAGATGCATTAAACACTGGTCGCAAAATACTGGTTGCAAATTGCGATCAGTTTTTTTTACAACCAATGTGGAATTACACAAACTGATTTATTTACAAATAGGTCCGTTCACAAAATTCAAAATTGTAGTGGGTCATAATTCAAGCTACTTATCAATATTCATGAGTTGCTCACAATTACTACTCACTACAAACGGGGGCCATCACAGGCATGGTGGCCTGCTGGTGGCCTATTTATTTTCCTTCTAAATGCATCCCGTTTTCCTTAAAGGAAACAGGGCTGAGTTTAAAAAAAGGTTTGATTCTTTTTAATGGTTTGTTTGAGAGTAGACAGTGGTCCCCGCACCACTGACTCCTCCCCAGCAAACGCAATTTTGCATTCTCAAAAGGAAAGGTGTCCCAGAGGAGCACCTTTTACTTTTGCAAATGGCTTATAGTGGAAAAGGTGTGGCACAGTGGCCAGGGCGCCGGACCACAGGGTTCACAGTTCGATCTCCGGCGGCAGGTCAGCCCAGCACCATGTGACTTGCTTAATCTTCCCGAGGGCCCCCAGCGCCGGGAAACCACTTTGGAGGTAGCTGTGCGCTTTACAAATTCAAGGTTATTATTATTACCATCCGAGATGGGACTCAGGGCCCGGGCACTGGGAGTTTCCCCGTGAGCTGGAGTGCACCGGGAGTTTCCACAATGAGCTGGAGGGGTGGGGGCCAGTTTAGCGGCGGTGGAGGCCGGTTTTGTCACTGAGGGATGGTTTTGCAGCAGTGCTCCAATATCTGCCCCCTCTGACAAAATAAAAGCGGCAGTGGTGCTCGCAACTAGAGCCTCTCATTGCCACAGCCCTCCCTCCCCCCCCACCCCCCCTCCTTTGGGCCGGTCCAGTGGAATTGCCAGGGCTGGTTTTTCGTCACAGTCGGCCATGATAGGTGTCTGTAAAATTTCAATGTTTTGAGACCGGATTTTGGTTGCAAAACATTGATGGTATACTACCTTATGTGTATTTGTATGGCACACGACTCACCCAGGAGGGTATCCTGGTACTGAAGAAGGAGCTAAATGGGCCGAGCCAGGGCCTGGCTAGGTGAAGAACAAGGTCTTCAGTTTTATGTGGAATACAAGAACTGAGGAGACAGCTCTGATGTGCAATGGCAGGCTGTTCCAGGCTTAACGAGAAAGGAAGGAAAAGGCACGATTGCCGGATCTGCTTCGGGGTATGCGGAGGAGAGGGGTGTCCGACTGATACGTACCATAATGAATCGCTTTTTTTAAGGCACGCCCTAAACACCTTTATTTCAAATAATGATTGGTATGCCTTTCTATGGCCATTTCTCTATTTAGTAATAGGTTACCAAATCGCAAACTGAGTTTTGTACATTGCAAAAAGCATTTCTGATGTTGCAAACTGTGAAACAAAAATGCTTTGCACATTTGGCCCAAAGTGTCTAGAATCACAGTTCAAAACCTATTTTGACAAGAACAGTTGTCTTTACAAAAACAGCAAAGAAACCCCACTGAGTCCCACACAGATGATGCATTATTCGCCAAACTCGTATTTTAAGTTGTAAGCTCTCAGGAAGATACTATCAGTCAAGTTATACACTATGTAATCTGTCACTGGAGTTGGATAACAGTCTTTGCATTTCATCAGCTTGCCTCTCAGGCTGATGGACGCTTTCTTTTATCTATATGCAACGCTTTAAATGGAAAAAAATAAGTGCAGGTACTCAGCAAATTGAGATGTTAGCTAAGGGGTGGGGCTTGGGGTGTGGTTAGGGGGCGGGGCATGGGGCGGGGCTATTGGCAGTCCAAAGGGATCCAGCCAGGGGCACACATTTAATGTGATTGAGATTTAATTGGTGTGCAGATGTGCATAATGATACAAAATCATTTCTGGTATATTTTGATTATTCCTTTTCCCTTATACTTACAAAACAGTACATTTATTATTAAAGTGGGCTTCTCATGGTGCAACACCTAGATCACATATGACTTGACAAGCTATTTTCCTTAACATTTTTTGGAAAGGTTTAACTATGGTTAACCCTCTTGTCTTTTACAAAGCAATACATGGCCACGTAAGGTGGTGCAATTCAATGATAAATCGGTCCCTCTGTTTCAAACATAAGTCCAGTAGGGACAGATTCATGGAAGATTTGCAGGATATTCAATTACGCGGGCACATCAGAGGAGGAATAGGATAGTGTTTGTTGCTTCTTGAAACTTGTTGCCCTGCAAAGCATGGAAAGCATTGAAAGCATGACAGAGGCTACAGATCAGGTTAATGTAAATACAACACATGTGGATGCTGTTCGCTGTAGCACTCTGGGTGCTTGCAGGAGGAATCTAAAATAGACATATGTGTGTGCAGATTATATTCACATAATGTTGTATCCCTGATGCTAAATGAAAAGGCTAAACGTGTTCAGCACTGGTCTCTGATATGTCCTGCGATCTACAGTTCACAAGTTCGAATCTCAGCAAGTCGAACTCAGCTTTTTATCCTTCTGAGGCCTGTGAGTTGAGGACCATTAAAATAGGTATTAGTAATGCTGTAACACAAAAGAAGTGACAACAGGTGGTTTGGATCAGATGATCAGCAGAGAAATCAGTCCTGTTTTGAATATAATGCTTTAAAAATCCCATGTACTGGGTGTCCAGGGATCAGGATAGTGAAATGATAGAGAGGATGTGCAAGGAGAGGTACAAATTGTGTTGCTTAGCCTTTTAGAGAAGATGAAGACCTCTGCCCTCTCCAGTACAGTGAATTTTAAGCCTACACTATAAACCAAACCTGGTCTCAAAGTGATGTTTTATGGTTCTATAACACCCTCAATTGTTTCAGGTCACAAGATGACAAACAACAAGACAGCCTTTGTTTTTTACACATAAAGAAACATTGATCCGACTCACAAAATCCTTATCCTTATAGGCAGGGCCACTGGTATTATGTGATTGTGCAGCTGTGGCGTTTTACGCATAATTGTAGATTTGACGCATGTGCCACATAATTCATACTCTGTTGCATAATCTGCAGATTTTAACTAAAATGATGTTTGTAGCTCAAACGGTTCAAAAGTTACTAAAATTGCATCAACATGTGTTGCTGCGCAGTGAAAGGCCCTTTGCAAAGGTTGACTGCCAACCTCTCTGTTGCTCATTGCTATATTTGGGTGTTAAACTGGTACTAATGAGGTCCAACCAATGCCCAGACTGTAAAGAAGTGTAAATATGACAAAATAATAAAGTAATACTATCTCAAAATGTGCCGCATTATGCCGAATAATATGCTGTATCTAGCTGCATAATTAACTCAACTCTGCCACATAATGTAGTCATCCCCTACCGCATAATTCCAATGTCCCTGCGTATAGGCCCATTTAGACTATGCAGATTCCCAAAGAACATTTGGAAGTTCAGAAAATAGGTTGCAAGGCCGGGTTAGCATATACACTCCTTCCCAGGCAAACATTTTGCATGTGAGGACATGCCTACTTGTGTAACAAGCACACATGAAAGAACATCCTTCATTAAGAATAATTGTGACACTTCTGTAGTAAACTATCGTTTGCCTGGGACTCTAGGAGCTGATAACAGGTGTTACCCAGCTCAATGTTACTCATTTTGTTGACCTCAGTAGGGTAAAAGGCAGAGTGGACCCGTTGAAATTCGAACATAAGACTTTCAGGTGACACAAAGATCTCTGCAGTGGTTGCATTAGCCCACTGAACTATTTTATCATCTGCCAATCAGAAAGGAATGCTCTGCTGCACCTTTGATTTCTCTTTTCCGCATTATTACAGCAGAGGAAGGCGTTGCAGTGTAATTTGCAAACCCCGTCCCACAGATGACATCCCAGAGTGGTGGGGTACTGACACATATGAGCTCCTTAGGACATATACATGCCAAAGTACTCCCATTGGTGACGTAGGCGCAGCGGCACCTGGGATCAGCAGGCTCTGGTCACTGCACCCACAAGGCTCACCTGAGCCCACACACAATACTACTAATGCATGGAGGGCCAGGTGGACTTTACACGTATAGAATCTGTGCTTGCTGTCTCCAGTCTCTGCACAGAGGCCTCGATTGTGAATTCAGACTTTATTGGTGAGTACCTTGCCTCACTGTGTCACAAATCGGCCATTATGTTTAGACTTTCCTTTGCTTGAAATCCATAATTCTTGAACCTGACATGCCGCCGCTAGCACCGCGTGAATTTGTATTTTTTTATTCCTCATAACAAGGAAGTAAAGTTTGACGAAATTCTGTGAAATTCAATTCCACCGAACACGCAGAAAGAGGCCTAAGCCCTGAGAAGTGACCTGTCGGGCAGTTCATGTAGTTTTCTCTAATAAAATCAGACCCACACAGACTACACAAACTGCCCAGTTAAGGGGTTTTACGAGCAGCTTGTCTGGTTCGCCCTGGACCCCATTTTTCCAGGGAGAGCCACACAATATGCATTAACTGCCAAATCTAGACATTTCTCAAGTTCACCACTGAACACAGTTGTGCAGTGTTTGTTGCCCAGTTTTACAAGTTGATAAAAATGCAGATTTTTCTTGAAATTCAGTTTAACTCTTCTTTTCACATAAGTCACTTCTGCAATTTACAGGTATTTCATTATACCTGAGAATTATGGCTTTAATACACTGCTGTTTATTAAACGGCAAACGCAGCTCGCTGTGCTTTCACCTAGGAATTATATTCTAAGTCCATGTTTTGTCTTAATAGACATTCATTTTCGAATACCCTCCAGGGAAGCACACAATGGCATTTTTTTGTATGTCAATTTTTTTTAACACAGACATCTGTTAGTACACATTTCTCAAGTTTGTCTTAAAACAAAGTTCTTAAAATTTTACATGGAAATGCAACCTTACTGAGGCCGGTGTTGGACTGTAACCTCCTGACCACGACACTTCCTGCCTTTTTAGCCTCTGTCGTGGGGGATCCCTGAAGTTTGTGTCCCACACAGCTTGAGTCTGAGAACAGGTGCTGCGTGTCTTTAAAATGCACAACAAGCACTGCTATCGAGACAGCGGTGCCACTTAGCAGATTATCTCACGGTCATCACTACCAGGTGGACACTGCCTCAGGCATCACAGTGTGAGTCTGGCCCCTCCCAAACTTCTTGCCAACTCTGAATAAATGCCTACGGGCCGGGGCTCAATTAGCACATTGAAAGGGGAGATTAGCACTCGATTAGAGTGCTCCAGGAAAACGTACCCACTCGTTGTCAGCTGTATTGCTCTTCTTTTTTGTAAATGCCAATATCACTTAGCTTGGCCCATGAGTACTGGTACTCTCTTTGGACAAAGAGAAGTTTCGGTACTCAAGCGCCAAAAATTTAGAAGTGCCGGTACTCAGTACCGGTGAGTACCGGCCCATTTAAAGCACTGTCTATATAGGTAAACTATGGGGCTGCATGAGAGAAGTTGATGCTTAGTCTTTGTTGCTGACATCAGGAGGATACCCTTACCTTGTGTAGTAATGCACAAAATAAACAATAATGTACAAGGACAGACTGTAGGGTTGCCAATGGTCTGTGACTGTACTGTGCCAGTGTATAATTCAGGAATATAGAAGTAAAGTGCTGGACTCTCTTTTGAGTATCTTTATCAGGATGCAGGGCTGGATTCCCGCTTACCCTTATGTCAGGTTCAAGTGACTGGAAGTAATGACTGCGGTCAGGGCCGGACTGGCTACTGGGCGTTTTAGCATGCTGCCGAGCTGGGGGCTGATTTCGTTGATGGGGACCTGCGTGTGCTGAACGAAATTCGTTTTGCTTTGATTATTTCGAAGCACACGCAGGTCTCCACCAACGAAATTAGCCCCCACCGCAGTGACATCAGCCCCCAGCTCGGCAGCATGCCAAAACGCCCGGGAACGAGTCCGGCCCTGACTGCGGTTGGTCTATGCCGGGGGCCTTCCAGCAAAAGAACGGCTTGCGGTCAGTACAGAGTGGGGTCACTGACAGGATTCAAGCATTGGAAACCACTGAGCAATGCTGTAAATAATATTTTCTAAAGACATGGATGCTTGTGCGTCTAGAAAGAGGATGGTCATCTTTGATTTTCAGGTGCAACTTCCCTCGTGGTGCTTGGTATCCTTGCTAGTTAATTTGTACAGTGTGACTGCAACTGAACCTCATTGCATGGATGTTTTCTGGCGTCAGTGCCTCTAGATATCTAAGAATTGGGTATGGATATTTTGGCTCTCAGAGAAGTATTATGGAGTTGTGAGTGATTATGAAAAGGACTTTGGACTATTTCCGCACATATTCTTGAACACTACAAAGCGAGCTTCATATGTTCTGCTAAAGTTTCTGTTAAGAAGCAGGACTAATTTAGCCTTTTAAATGCAGGGGATGTGACATTCAAATCCTTCACACTACCTCTGTAATGTGGAGAATGTGAGCATCAGGGCCCTGCACTATGGGCAGGGAATTTCTCTGGTGCTTGCGTGAGAAGGCATCCACCTACTGGACCACCAGTTAGATTGCAGGCTGGTGGAGCAGCCCTACAGGCATGGGCAATTGCTCTCCTGACGCAACAAGGTCTCCAGCAGTCTTTCTGCCCACATAGGGGGTAGTTTGGTGGTTTTAGCCTTCCACTGCATTAATATTTATACATAAAGTATGTTTTGTTTGCCTAATAACTTTGGTGCCATTAGACGAACCTTCCCAAAATGCACCATAAAAAGTTGATCCATCTCAGTTCTGTCCTGAAAAGTTTCAGAGAGGTTCATCAAGCAGGGGCAGAGAAGGAGAGGTCCCAAAATGCAATTTTCCCATGCAATTTCCATGGGGAATTTTAGACAAAGATACAGCCAATTTGGCTGAACAGAATTACACCAAATTGGGCAGAATGTTGGATCTTTAACCAGAAACTGCTTTTTGTGATTTGGTGCAAATCCATTCAGTAGTTTTGGGGAAACTAAGGTTCAAAATGTATATATAAATTGGCAATTGAACTAAAATTAAAAAATTCAAGCCTTCCGATTGACTGAGGGGGCTTTTTTGGAGCAAGCACTCTGATGAATTGGCCAACACATTAGCAGAAATATTGTAGCAGCCATTACAGGACTCAGGGACTTGGTCTCTTGGCCTGAAAATGTACCATATCAGGGTCTGGCCCTTGTAATAGGACCCCATAGGGGCTCCACAACCGCAACATTTTTAAAAACTTTTTTTGTTTTTATGGGTGTTGCTGCAAACCTGTGGGACTCACATGAGACTCTCGAGGAAGCACCAGGGGAACAAGGGAGTCCAGAGAGAGCTCAGAGGGACTCCTGAAGGGACCAGAAAAATTAATTGCAAAAACAATTTGTGTGGTGGTGTCCATGGGAGGTTGACTGCCCATGAGGGGGAGGTTTGGCACTCGGTCTGGCCGCAGACCAGACCCTACGCCCAACCACAGGCTGTGAATGGCTGTTGACTGGGGGGATGGTTGCAGGTTGAAGACGGCTGAAATGCCAGAAACAGGTCCTAGGAAGCTTGTTTCTGGTCCAGGGAAGGCATTGCTTGGCAGTTCGGGCTGGACTGTTCCCATGAGGCACAGGGTCAGACTGATTTGCATATGGCCATGTCTGAACTGGGGTGGCAGAGTGGGCTAAAGAGTGGTGATGCATCAAACCCAGATCTGTTGACTGGGTGTGAGTGTTTGATTGGTTCTGATGCTCCGTCCATCACCACCCCTTTTTGTACTGCTTTGTTCGCCATAAGTTGGCAGGGTATGCTCAGACGTGAGTCCCTTGCTCACTTTGCCACTGGATTCAAGCAAGCCTGGCTGAAGACGGCTGAAATGCCAGAAACCGGTCCTAGGAAGCTTGTTTCTGGTCCAGGGAAGGCATGGCTTGGCAGTTCGGGCTGGACTATTCCCATGAGGCACAGGGTCAGACTGATTTGCATATGGCCATGTCTGAACTGGGGTGGCAGAGTGGGCTAAAGAGTGGTGATGCATCAAACCCAGATCTGTTGACTGGGTGTGAGTGTTTGATTGGTTCTGATGCTCCGTCCATCACCACCCCTTTTTGTACTGCTTTGTTCGCCATAAGTTGGCAGGGTATGCTCAGACGTGAGTCCCTTGCTCACTTTGCCACTGGATTCAAGCAAGCCTGGCTGAAGACGGCTGAAATGCCAGAAACCGGTCCTAGGAAGCTTGTTTCTGGTCCAGGAAAGGCATGGCTTGGCAGTTCGGGCTGGACTGTTCCCATGAGGCACAGGGTCAGACTGATTTGCATATGGCCATATCTGAACTGGGGTGGCAGAGTGGGCTAAAGAGTGGTGATGCATCAAACCCAGATCTGTTGACTGGGTGTGAGTGTTTGATTGGTTCTGATGCTCCGTCCATGACCACCCCTTTTTGTACTGCAGGTTTGGCTACCCGCAGAGGTTGGTTACGGCAATAAAATCTTACTTTATGTTAAAAAAAACCTAGAAATTCTGAGAAAAAAAGGTTGTAGGTACATTATAGTTATGCATGGTAATAACATCTTACTTTACATAAATAAAAATGCAATATTTAAAAAAAAGGGTAAAGTGAAATATAGTTAGTTGAAAATGTCAATTAAAGCAAAATCCCCAAAAAACACTGAAATTCACCTGTTATAGTTTAGTGACTTAACTGAAACGTGTGCCCTGCTTAAGATTTCACAGACTGCATCACTCATGGCATGCTCAATCACACCATTGATGACATCACTGATAACATCTCAAATGACATCATTGATGACAACACTCGGCATGGTGGGGGCACAAGTTCTAATTAGCTCAGTAAACTATAACTGGTGATTTTGAGTGTTTTTTTTAGTTTAAAGTGTTATGTTTTAACTGATATTTTCACTTAACTATAACATCACTTTATCATTTGTCTTTTTCAGGGAGTATAGCTATCTATCCATCTGCAGTCAATATATATATATATATATATTCACTGAAAAAACCATAGGTTTCACACATGTTATAGTTAGCGGAAATTTTACTGATAAAAAACCAATGAAATTCCCCCGTTATAGTTAGTGCGGGCAACTATAACTCACGCGACCGCAATCTTCTGCTGATGCTAATACTGTATTTAGACACTTATTTGCCCATGTCTTCTTCCATAAATTTTTAGCTATACATATATTACAAATATTTTTTTTTCATAAAGACACATATGTCATCAGCAGAAGATTGCGGTCGCGTGAGTTATAGTTGCCTGCACTAACTATAACGGGGGAATTTCATTGGTTTTTTATCAGTAAAATTTCCGCTAACTATAACATGTGTGAAACCTATGGTTTTTTCAGTGAATTTGCAAGGTTTTTTAAATGCTAATTCCTAACTATAACGTGTGTGAAACCTATGGTTTTTTCAGTGAATTAGTACGTTTTTTTAAATGCTAAGTTACTTTACGCCATTCGTGGCGTGCGCGCCCACTTAACGCAGTTCGTTCCGTGCGCGCACGGTGCGCTTCGTGCACCGTGCGCGCACAGTGAGCACGCGGTGCGCTTCGCGCACCGCGCGCCCACTTTACGCAGTTAGTGCCGTGCACGCACGGTGGGCACGCGGTGCGCTACGCGCACCGCGTGTCCACGTTACGCTAGATGGGCCATGTACGCACGATGCGCTTCGCGCACCGTGCGCACATGGAGGACATATGATGCACTTCGTTTTGAAAGGTAATATTTTAATTTTTAACACCTGTTATAAGCCATGCACAAATGGTGCCCTTCTGGCACCATTTGCGCACGGGGTGGGGAGAGTGTGGATAATTTTTTTTTTTAAATATTTTTTTACCGTACGCGTACGGTAAGCGTAATCGGCGAAATTAGCGAAAAAATAAAAATTCCGTTTTTGGCCTTGGGGGATCTTTGGGGACTCCCTCATCATGGCTAGGTGCTTTGGAGCTGTCCAAACAGCCCCTTAACATGTTTTTGTCCGTGGTTTTTTAATCCACACTCTCAGTGCGCGAGAGAAAATGGCGGCCGCCGCTTCCTGGTTTCGGCCGATTCGAATGTTTACTAAGATCTAAGAGCCAATCAGAATCGCGCTCGCGCACGCCACCGTACGCGTACGGTAAGCGCACCGTAAGCGCACCGTAAGCTGGCTCAGATATATATATTGATTTAAAGGCTATTTTCTCAGAATCTACTGAACAGATTTACACCAAACCTACAAAAGGCACTTCCTTGACCTGAGGACTACCTCTCTGCCAAATTTCTAGTTCTTCTGTTCAGCCGTTCGGGCTGTAGCTGTGTCTAAAGGTCCTATGGGAAAATGTATGGGAAAAACGTGTTTTGGGACCCCCCTTTTATCTCAGCCCCCGCTTGACGAATCCCCCCGAGACTTTCAGGGTAGGAGCGGAGCGTAGCGCCCCACCTATTTTGAAACATTCGCGAGGATTCGTCGACCGGCGCAAAAGTTATTCAAAATAGAATGTTGCGGATTTCCTATGGAAACGTGGTCCTAACTATAACTACCTACTGGCGACCGCCAGTAGGTAATATATATATATATGTTTTCTACAGCAGACGCGCTCAAGGACCGTGAAGAGGCAGCAGATGCCCTTTTTGGTAACATCACGGAAGCTGTAACGTTAAGAACAGATGAAAATAATGACCTCAACCCCAATGCCAACAATGATGTTAAAACTTTATTGAAAAGCTAGAAAAGTTGCATCGCGTGGAAATGACGAAATGGTGGGAAAAGAGATCCCTGGAAAAATACAAAGAGGTGGGACGGGTCCCACGGGGTCTCAGGGTTATGATTGCACCATCCTTTGAAAATCCAAATCCTTCAATGCTAAAGGAATGGGCAACGAATAACCTAGACGCATCAATGAACATGGTATCGATCCTTATAAAGTATGCTGAAATCGACCGGATTGTAATTCTAAAAGAAATAGACGAGGTCAACACACTATTGGAAGAAAAAAATGAACAAAAAGATCAAATTAAAAAGGGAAGAGAAGATATCACAGCAAGGCTTAAGAAACATGAGGAATCCATCAAGGAAAAAAAAGTTTTTAAGTTTGCTAGAGACAAACGTGATTATGAAACTGGTCGCGTTTTCACGTTCTCGAAGAAATTCGATAATATTAAACGACGAGCGTTAACCAGCGATAGCAATACAAAAAACACGGCTACTTGCAGTGCATCATTAAATGACAACTTCTCTTCCATTGAAATAAGTAGTGTTGACAGTAACAATGAATCGGAGGAGAGTTTAGCACAGAAAATGCCTCAAGTACCCACTAGTTTTGCGCCAGGAGAAGAGCTTTCTTTTTTAGTGGAGGACCGCCGGCAAACTCTAAGACCGCGCAACCAAGCGCAGCAACAAGGACCAAAAGGAACCAACGCAGGAAACAGAGGCGGAAGCACAAATTACAGAGGAAGAGGCAGGAGGAACTACAACAAAAGGAAATAAATCAGGTACCTAATGAATTGAATGACAATACAGTAATCAACCTATCTGAAATTACATTGTCAGTCGCGGAAAAACAACTTTTGGCTTTAGGTTTGTCATTTTGTCCCACCAACTGTTTTAAATATACCCAAACTAGAGTGGATGTTTTTAAATTTATTCGAAAGCTCAAGTTAAGGAAACACTTTCAATTAAATCAAGCTGCTAATATTGCTCTACAGAATAGCAATGCACAGGGGTTTTGTTCTAATCTGCAGGCAGCTGATGTAAATACTCTGCTCGCAGTACAAACTTTGGCAGTAACAAACAATTCGGAAATAAGTGATACTCAGGAGAATCTTTTAGAAGCTGGTATTATATGTAATATGCCAGCAACCAGCCCATTTAAACCTGCTTCTACCTTCATTCCCATGATGCCAAGAGATGCAATAGATGTTTTCAATGACTGCTTAGTGGAAGATCTCAAAAAATTAAATAGAGAAGTCATTCAGCATAATCGGCGGAGAAATCATTCTGAGATTCAATATTCTCAACTGATTAACAAACTTAAAAAACATACTGAAGTCATCATTAACAAAGCCGATAAAGGCGGAAATATCGTTCTCTGGCCAAGAAATATGTATATGGAAGAAGCAGGTTTACATTTAAATGACATCAATTGCTATAGAAAAGCAAACTTTCAGGAACTAAGGCAAAATAAAGATTTTGTTTTTGGTGAATTAGCACAATGGAGACGTGCTGGATTGCTATCCAAAAATGAGTACAATTTTTTTAAAAATGACCATCCGTTGACTCCTTTCCTATATTTTATTCCTAAAGTGCACAAAAACCTGACACCAGTACCTGGAAGACCGATTATATCGGCACAAAAAAGTTTACTGGAGGCTATGTCCAAGTACGTGGATCACTTCCTACATGACTTTGTGGAACATTTGCCTTCATTTGTTAGAGATACTGGTCATTTTTTGAAGAAATTAAGATCAGTCAAATGGGAGGAGGACTATCTTCTAATTGTAATGGACATCAGTTCATTATATACTAGTATTCATCATAAGGATGGCATTAACGCAATTCGCCATTTTTTGGATCAAAGAAGCATTCATATGTACGACCACAATAAGATGTTGACTAAGATGGTGGAAATTTGTTTAACTTGTAATTACTTCCTTTTTAACAAGGAGGTTTACCAACAACTACGCGGAGTAGCAATGGGGGCATGCTTCTCTCCCAGCTACGCGTGTTTGCACGTGGGCTGGTGGGAGGAGCATGTCCTCAAAAGCACCCATAAAGTGAGATTTGATCAACATGTTCTCCAGTGGTGGAGGTTCATTGATGAAGTTTGTTTAATCTGGAAGGGTTCACCTGAGTCAGCTATAGGTTTTATTAATGATTTGAATGATAATGCCTTGAATTTGAAATTTACTTCTGACATCAGTAATGAAAAAGTACAATTCCTGGATGTAGAAATATATATAAAAGAGAATAAAATACATACCAGGCTACATAGGAAACCCACGGCAGGAAATTCTGTATTACATGCTAGCAGCTCACACCCTCAACACCTGATACGAAGTATCCCCTTTGGTGAATTTTTGAGAATAAAACGCATTTGTAGCCATAAGGGGGACCTTGAAAAGTGTCAGCAAGAGGCTTTCAATAGATTTTTACAAAGGGGATATAAGAATATAGATTTGGTCACAGCGAGAGACAAGGCTAATAGTGTTGATGTTGCCTGTGAGACAGGGGAGGAGTTTGAAATCTCGACAATTGTCCAGGTCAAAGAAGCCACGAAAGTAACAGCTATGGAATCTATTGATAATATCAGGTTGATCACTAACTTTTGCAGACAGGAGAGAAAGATTCGTAAGATTCTTTATAAAAATTGGCCAATTGTTTGGTCTGACATAACAATGTCACAAATCTTACCAAAGCTTCCCAGTCTAACTTTCAGAAGAGCTCCATCTATGAGAGATGCATTAGTGAGAAATAGTCCTGAAGTGACAATCTCGAATACCTGGCTTACTTTGAGATCAGGATTCTTTAAATGCAGTTCATGTCGTGCTTGCAAGTTTGGCAGAAACACTACGGAATATTTAACTGCATTTGGTAGTGAACCTATTAAAATACAAGGACATTATACTTGCAGAACAGATCATGCCGTTTACGTTCTAGAGTGCACCTGTCATTTATTGTATGTAGGTAGCACAAAATTGCAAGTTTTTAATAGGATTCTACAACACCTTAGAGCTGTGGTAAATTCAGACTCTAATTATCCTGTGGCACGACATTTTAAACTTGTTCATAATAACAATCTTGAGGATCTCAAATATTTTGTTATCAGTGCAGTGCCCAAGAATATTCGAGGTGGCAACAGAGAAAAAAGACTGAGACAAATTGAAACGGAATTTATTTTGCTACTCGACACTAAAATGCCCAACGGTCTCAATAACAGCGATGATTTGCACAATTTTCTCTAATTAATAACTGGTTTTTAACATTATTTAATATACTATCTTGGATCCCAGATTTACTATCAATGGTTTTTATCTACCGTTTTATGACTAAAGTTTTCTATAAGTTTTAGATTTTTTATACAAAAAACTTTTTAGGATTTTTTTAGATCTCTTAAGTGGTGATAGTAGCTTTTGGCCTGTTTTAAAGCCTGGGGAATCTTGTCCAGTTTTTGATTTACTATATATCATAGTTTTTTGAGGAATATGCATTCTGTCTGGACCGATAGCTATTGATATATAAAAATATATTAATTGAATTTTTGTAGATCTTCTTAAATATCCACAATAGGTTATGTTTGGTTTTAGGAAGTAGAGTGATAATCAAATGATCACCAGCTTCCAAATATTTGTAAATTCATTTATTTTTCCTTTTTATCATTAGAAACATCTGGGTATTAATACTGAAGAGTGGGACGTGACAACTTAACGTGATGATACTAACTGAAAGATTTAAGATAAGGAAACTACATGAGGGACGTTGATTATCTGCTGCAATCTTTGAATGTTTGAATGTTTATATTTTATTGACTGAAATTGTATGTTTTTGCACTTTAGCACTAGATCACTTTTTTGCACTATTTTTGCACATAATGACTTACCATGCATACGGAATCTGATGCATATATTTAATGTTTTTTTAGGCCAGTGATGGTGGTTACTTATATGGCGGAAATTTATTTCCAATAGAGATTTTTTCAATTAGAAGTGTGTAAATAACCTTGGCTCTAATGTTTCTAATTAAATATGTATAGGCTGGTTACATAATTTAAAAACACTATGTTCTTATTATTGTTTGGTACTGTATGAGCTGCATATTTATGTTCAACATACGACTCCCATGTGGGAGATACCATCAAAAACCAGTTCTGTAACTTAATTCTCTATGATTGGGCAATGGTAATCATGTGCTTTTTTAAATGTATTATTTAAGTGCACTGATAGGTCCAGCGCGTCATGTGATCAAGACTGCCTGTGTGCAGTCGAAACGCGTCATGCTGGGCACTTGCTCGTATTGATTTTGTATTTTGCACTTGCATTTGCACTTTTTTTTGAATCTGCTAAAAAATGAAAATAAAACCGAAGAATTAACTATCCATGCGGTGGTCCGTACCTGTTTGGTGTAATCAAGACGTCGATTACTTCAGGATGGTGGTGTGCATATATATATATATATATATATATATATATATATATATATATATATATATATATATATATATATACATATAAAAATATATATATATATATATATATATATATATATATATATATATATATATATACACATATAAAAATATATATATCTACAACAAAAGATGCCTGCAAAAGGAGGGGCCCACAAGTACCGATAGGCCACGGGAGTGCCAACGCCCACTGAGGCGGGGATTGTTACATCATTGAGGTGCTTTAAAACTGTTATGCCAGCCCGTAGTTGTGAAGCCCTGCCCCTGATGAAATGCAGAGGTGCATGAAACGCGTCGGGCTGAAAGGGTGATTTTTGTGTCAGCAGCCTTGTTCCACATACGGCAATCCTCAATAAGTTAAAGAGAATACACCTACCTGTTGTGGGCTCCTCCTTTTGCAGGCATCTTTTGTTGTGGATCTAAGCGGCTTGCCTGAAGCCGCGGAGAAGGGCCCGCTGTGTGAAACAGACCCGCAGTAACGCTAATCAGCGTACGGTGTAAGGAACAGGAGTCAGGATTGAGGGTGCTGAGGTGCCGGTGTGGGAATCAAGATGATTGCCGCAACCCACGTGGAAATACTTAAATTATGACTGCAGCTGGCATTCGACCAACTGGGGTAAGATAAAAAGCACTACAAGTACACTACTAGGTCCAAACTAGGGTGGCGTAGTGGGCAAAAGAACGATGGATTTAACCCAGATCTTTTGACCAGGGAAGAATGTTTGCATTGTCAGCATTCTGTCCATCATTTGTTTGCTGCAACACTTTTGGCAGAAAGTGGGATGGGTATGCCCAGATGTGGGTCCCTTGCTCACTGTGCCACTAGATTCAAGCTAGCCTGGCTGAAGAAGGGTGAGATACCCTGAAACCGGTCCCAGGATGCTTGGTTCCGGTCCAGGGAGAACATGGCCAGGCAGTTTGTTCTGGACTGTTCCCATGTGGCACAGGGTCAAGACTGATTTGCATATGGCTGGGTCCAAACTGGGGTGGTGTAGTTGGCAAAAGAACGATGGATTTAACCTAGATCTTTTGACTGGGGTAGAATGTTTGCATTGTCAGCATTCCGTCCATCATTTGTTTGCTGTAACACTTTTCGCCCTAAGTGGAATGGGTATGCCCAGACGTAGGTCCCTTGCTCACTGTGCCACTGGATTAAAGCTAGCCTGGCTGAAGAAGGGTGACATACCCTGAAACCGGTCCCAGGATGCTTGTTTCCGGTCCAGGAAGAACCTGGCCTGGCAGTTCGGTCTGGACTATTTCCATGGGGCACAGGGTCAAGGCTGATTTGCATATGGCTGGGTCCAAACTGGTGTGGTGTAGTGGGCAAAAGAACGATGGATTTAACCCAGATCTTTTGACTGGGGGAGAATGTTTGCATTGTCAGCATTCCGTCCATCATTTGTTTGCTGTAACACTTTTTGCCCTAAGTGGGATGGGTATGCCCAGACGTGGGTCCCTTGCTCACTGTGCCACTGGATTAAAGCTAGCCTGGCTGAAGAAGGGTGACATACCTTGAAACCGGTCCCAGGATGCTTGTTTCCGGTCCAGGGAGGACCTGGCCTGGCAGTTCGGTCTGGACTGTTCCCATGGGGCACAGGGTCAAGACTGATTTGCATATGGCTGGGTCCAAACTGGGGTGGTGTAGTGGGCAAAAGAACGATGGATTTAACCCCGATTACTCGACTGGGGAGAATGTTTGCATTGTCAGCATTCTGTCCATCATTTGTTTGCTGTAACACTTTTCGCCCTAAGTGTGATGGGTATGCCCAGACGGGGGTCCCATGCGCACTGTGCCACTGCATTCAAGCTAGCCTGGCTGAAGAAGGGTGACATACCCTGAAACCGGTCCCAGGAGGCTTGTTTCCGGTCCAGGGAGGACCTGGCCTGGCAGTTCGTTCTGGACTGTTCCCATGGGGCACAGGGTCAAGACTGATTTGCAGATGGACGGGTCCAAACTGGGGTGGTGTAGTGGGCAAAAGAATGATGGATTTTACCCAGATCTTAGATTGGGGAGAATGTTTGCATTGTCAGCATTCGGTCCATCATTTGTCTGCTGTAACACTTTTCGCCCTTAGTGGGATAGGTATGCCCAGACGTGGGTCCCTTGCTCACTGTGCCAATGGATTCAAGCTAGCTTGGCTGAAGAAGGGTGACATACTCTGAAAATGGTCCCAGGATGCTTGTTTCCAGTCCAGGGAGGATCTGGCCTGGCAGTTCGGTCTGGACTGTTCCCATGGGGCACAGGGTAAAGACTAATTTGCATATGGCAGGGTCCAAACTGGGGTGACGTAGAGGGCAAAAGAACAATGGATTTAACCCAGATTATTTGACTGGGGAGAATGTTTGCATTGTCACCATTCTGTCCATCATTTGTTTGCTGTAACACTTTACACCCTAAGTGTGATGGGTATGCCCAGACGTGGGTCCCATGCGCACTGTGCCACTGCATTCAAGCTAGCCTGGCTGAAGAAGGGTGACATACCCTGAAACCTGTCCCAGGATGCTTGTTTCCGGTCAAGGGAGGACCTGGCCTGGCAGTTCGTTCTGGACTGTTCCCATGGGGCACAGGGTCAAGACTGATTTGCAGATGGCTGGGTCCAAAATGGGGTGGTGTAGAGGGCAAAAGAATGATGGATTTAACCCAGATCTTAGATTGGGGAGAATGTTTGCATTGTGAGCATTCTGTCCATCATTTGTTTGCTGTAACACTTTTCGCCATCAGTGGAATGGGTATGCCTGGACGTGGGTCCATTGCTCTAAGTGCCACTGGATTCAAGCTAGCCTGGCTGAAGAAGGGTGACATACTCTGAGACTGGTCCCAGGATGCTTTTTTCCGGTCCAGGGAGGACATGGCCTGGCAGTTCGGTCTGAAATGTTTCCATGGGGTACAGGGTCAAGACTGATTTGCATATGGCTGGGTCCAAACTGGGGTGGCGTAGTGGGCAAAAGAACGATGGATTTAACCCAGATTACTTGACTGGGGAGAATGTTTGCATTGTCAGCATTCCGTCCATCATTTGTCTGCTGTAACACTTTTCGCCCTAAGTGGGATGGGTATGCCCAGACGTGGGTCCCTTGCTCACTGTGCCACTGGATTCAAGCTAGCCTGGCTGAAGAAGGTTGACATACCCTGAAACTGGTCACAGGATGCTTGTTTCCGGTCCAGGGAGGACCTGTCCTGGCAGTTCGGTCTGGAGAGTTCCCATGGGGCACAGGGTCAAGACTGATTTGGCTGGGTCCAAACTGGGGTGGCGTAGTGGGCAAAAGGACAATGGATTTAACCCAGATCTTATGACTTGGGGCGAAAGTTTGCATTGTCAGCATTACGT
Source organism: Triturus cristatus (assembly GCF_964204655.1). Taxonomy (NCBI): domain Eukaryota; kingdom Metazoa; phylum Chordata; class Amphibia; order Caudata; family Salamandridae; genus Triturus; species Triturus cristatus. Next base: position 288,728,456 of record NC_140591.1, on the reverse strand, counting down.
CCATCATTTGTTTGCTGTAACACTTTTTCGCCCTAAGTGGGATGGGTATGCCCAGACGTGGGTCCATTGCTCTCGGTGCCACTGGATTCAAGCTAGCCTGGCTGAAGAAGGGTGACATACCCTGAAACTGGTCTCAGGATGCTTGTTTCCGGTCCAGGGCAGACTTGGCCTGGCAGTTCGGTCTGGACTGTTCCCATAGGGCACAGGGTCAAGACTGATTTGCATATGGCTGGGTCCAAACTGGGGTGGCGTAGTGGGCAAAAGAACGATGGATTTAACACAGATTTCTTGACTTGGGAGAATGTTTGCATTGTCAGCATTCCGTCCATCATTTGTTTGCTGTAACACTTTTCGCCCTAAGTGGGATGGGTATGCCCAGACGTGGGTCCCTTGCTCACTGTGCCAATGGATTCAAGCTAGCTTTCCTGCAGAAGGGTGAAATACCATGAAACTGGTCACAGGATGCTTGTTTCCGGTCCAGGGAGGATCTGGCCTGGCAGTTCGGTCTGGACTGTACCCATGGGGCATAGGGTCAAGACTAATTTGCATATGGCAGGGTCCAAACTGGAGTGGCATAGAGGGCAAAAGAATGATGGATGTAACCCAGATCTTTTGACTGGGGGAAAATGTTTGCATTGTCAGCATGACGTCCATCATTTGTTTGCTGTAACACTTTTCGCCCTAAGTGGGATGGGTATGCCCAGACGTGGGTCCCTTGCTCACTGTGCCAATGGATTCAAGCTAGCTTTCCTGCAGAAGGGTGAAATACCATGAAACTGGTCACAGGATGCTTGTTTCCGGTCCAGGGAGGATCTGGCCTGGCAGTTCGGTCTGGACTGTTCCCATGGGGCATAGGTTCAAGACTAATTTGCATATGGCAGGGTCCACACTGGGGTGGCATAGAGGGCAAAAGAATGATGGATTTAACCCAGATCTTTTGACTGGGGGAAAATGTTTGCATTGTCAGCATGACGTCCATCATTTGTTTGCTGTAACACTTTTCGCCCTAAGTGGGATAGATATGCCCAGACGTGGGTCCTTTGCTAACTGTGCCACTGGATTCAAGCTAGCCTGGCTGAAGAAGTGTGACATACCCTGAAACTGGTCCCAGAATGCTTGTTTCCGGTCGAGGGAGGACCTGGCCTGGCAGTTCAGTCTGGACTGTTTCCATGGGGCACAGGGTCAAGACTGATTTGCATATGGCAGGGTCCAAACGGGGCTGGCGTAGTTGGCAAAAAATGCAATGGATTTAACCCAGATCTTTTGACTGGGGGAGAATGTTTGCATTGTCAACATTCCGTCCATCATTTGTTTGCTGTAACACTTTTCGCCCTAAGTGGGATGGGTATGCCAAGCCGTGGGTCCCTTGCTCACTGTGCCACTGGTTTCAAGCTAGCCTGGCTGAAGAAGGGTGACATACCCTGAAACCGGTCCCAGGATGCTGGTTTCTGGTTCAGGGAGGACTTGGCCTGGCAGTTCGGTCTCGACTGTTCCTATGGGGCACAGGGTCTAGACTGATTGCATATGGCTGTGTCCCAACTGGGGTAGCGTAGTAGGCAACTGAACGATGGATTTAACCCAGATCTTTTGACTGGGGGAGAATTTTTGCATTGTCAGAATTCCATCCATCATTTGTTTGCTGTAACACTTTTCGCCCTAAGTGGGATGGGTATGCCCAGACGTGGGTCCCTTGCTCACTGTGCCACTGGATTCAAGCTAGCCTGGCAGAAGAAGGGTAACATACCTTGAAACCGGTCGCAGGATGCTTGTTTCCGGTCCAGGGAGGACCTGCCCTGGCAGTTGAGTCTGGACTGTTCCCATGGGGCACAGGGTCAAGACGGATTTGCATATGGCTGGGTTCAAACTGGGGTGGCGTAGTGGGCAAAAGAACAATGAATTTAACCCAGATCTTTTGACAGGGGTGAATGTTTGCATTGTCAGCATTCCGTCCATCATTTGTTTGCTTTAACACTTTTCGCCCTAAGTTAGCTGGGTATGCCCAGATGTGGGTCCCTTGCTCACTGTGCCACTGGATTCAAGCTAGCCTGGCTGAAGAAGGGTGACATACCCTGAAACCGGTCTCAGGATGCTTGTTTCCGGTCCAGGGCAGACTTGGCCTGGCAGTTCGGTCTGGACTGTTCCCATAGGGCACAGGGTCAAGACTGATTTGCATATGGCTGGGTCCAAACTGGGGTGGCGTAGTGGGCAAAAGAACGATGGATTTAACACAGATTTCTTGACTTGGGAGAATGTTTGCATTGTCAGCATTCCGTCCATCATTTGTTTGCTGTAACACTTTTCGCCCTAAGTGGGATGGGTATGCCAAGACGTGGGTCCCTTGATCACTGTGCCAATGGATTCAAGCTAGCTTTCCTGCAGAAGGGTGAAATACCATGAAACTGGTCACAGGATGCTTGTTTCCGGTCCAGGGAGGATCTGGCCTGGCAGTTCGGTCTGGACTGTTCCCATGGGGCATAGGGTCAAGACTAATTTGAATATGGCAGGGTCCACACTGGGGTGGCATAGAGGGCAAAAGAATGATGGATTTAACCCAGACCTTTTGACTGGGGGAAAATGTTTGCATTGTCAGCATGACGTCCATCATTTGTTTGCTGTAACACTTTTCTCCCTAAGTGGGATGGATATGCCCAGACGTGGGTCCTTTGCTAACTGTGCCACTGGATTCAAGCTAGCCTGGCTGAAGAAGGGTGACATACTCTGAGACTGGTCCCAGGATGCTTGTTTCCAGTCCAGGGAGGACATGGCCTGGCAGTTCGGTCTGAAATGTTTCCATGGGGTACAGGGTCAAGACTGATTTGCATATGGCTGGTTCCAAACTGGGGTGGCGTAGTGGGCAAAAGAACGATGGATTTAACCCAGATTACTTGACTGGGGAGAATGTTTGCATTGTCAGCATTCCGTCCATCATTTGTCTGCTGTAACACTTTTCGCCCTAAGTGGGATGGGTATGCCCAGACGTGGGTCCCTTGCTCACTGTGCCACTGGATTCAAGCTAGCCTGGCTGAAGAAGGTTGACATACCCTGAAACTGGTCACAGGATGCTTGTTTCCGGTCCAGGGAGGACCTGTCCTGGCAGTTCGGTCTGGAGAGTTCCCATGGGGCACAGGGTCAAGACTGATTTGGCTGGGTCCAAACTGGGGTGGCGTAGTGGGCAAAAGGACAATGGATTTAACCCAGATCTTATGACTTGGGGCGAAAGTTTGCATTGTCAGCATTACGTCCATCATTTGTTTGCTGTAACACTTTTTCGCCCTAAGTGGGATGGGTATGCCCAGACGTGGGTCCATTGCTCTCGGTGCCACTGGATTCAAGCTAGCCTGGCTGAAGAAGGGTGACATACCCTGAAACTGGTCTCAGGATGCTTGTTTCCGGTCCAGGGCAGACTTGGCCTGGCAGTTCGGTCTGGACTGTTCCCATAGGGCACAGGGTCAAGACTGATTTGCATATGGCTGGGTCCAAACTGGGGTGGCGTAGTGGGCAAAAGAACGATGGATTTAACACAGATTTCTTGACTTGGGAGAATGTTTGCATTGTCAGCATTCCGTCCATCATTTGTTTGCTGTAACACTTTTCGCCCTAAGTGGGATGGGTATGCCCAGACGTGGGTCCCTTGCTCACTGTGCCAATGGATTCAAGCTAGCTTTCCTGCAGAAGGGTGAAATACCATGAAACTGGTCACAGGATGCTTGTTTCCGGTCCAGGGAGGATCTGGCCTGGCAGTTCGGTCTGGACTGTACCCATGGGGCATAGGGTCAAGACTAATTTGCATATGGCAGGGTCCAAACTGGGGTGGCATAGAGGGCAAAAGAATGATGGATGTAACCCAGATCTTTTGACTGGGGGAAAATGTTTGCATTGTCAGCATGACGTCCATCATTTGTTTGCTGTAACACTTTTCGCCCTAAGTGGGATGGGTATGCCCAGACGTGGGTCCCTTGCTCACTGTGCCAATGGATTCAAGCTAGCTTTCCTGCAGAAGGGTGAAATACCATGAAACTGGTCACAGGATGCTTGTTTCCGGTCCAGGGAGGATCTGGCCTGGCAGTTCGGTCTGGACTGTTCCCATGGGGCATAGGTTCAAGACTAATTTGCATATGGCAGGGTCCACACTGGGGTGGCATAGAGGGCAAAAGAATGATGGATTTAACCCAGATCTTTTGACTGGGGGAAAATGTTTGCATTGTCAGCATGACGTCCATCATTTGTTTGCTGTAACACTTTTCGCCCTAAGTGGGATAGATATGCCCAGACGTGGGTCCTTTGCTAACTGTGCCACTGGATTCAAGCTAGCCTGGCTGAAGAAGTGTGACATACCCTGAAACTGGTCCCAGAATGCTTGTTTCCGGTCGAGGGAGGACCTGGCCTGGCAGTTCAGTCTGGACTGTTTCCATGGGGCACAGGGTCAAGACTGATTTGCATATGGCAGGGTCCAAACGGGGCTGGCGTAGTTGGCAAAAAATGCAATGGATTTAACCCAGATCTTTTGACTGGGGGAGAATGTTTGCATTGTCAACATTCCGTCCATCATTTGTTTGCTGTAACACTTTTCGCCCTAAGTGGGATGGGTATGCCAAGCCGTGGGTCCCTTGCTCACTGTGCCACTGGTTTCAAGCTAGCCTGGCTGAAGAAGGGTGACATACCCTGAAACCGGTCCCAGGATGCTGGTTTCTGGTTCAGGGAGGACTTGGCCTGGCAGTTCGGTCTCGACTGTTCCTATGGGGCACAGGGTCTAGACTGATTGCATATGGCTGTGTCCCAACTGGGGTAGCGTAGTAGGCAACTGAACGATGGATTTAACCCAGATCTTTTGACTGGGGGAGAATTTTTGCATTGTCAGAATTCCATCCATCATTTGTTTGCTGTAACACTTTTCGCCCTAAGTGGGATGGGTATGCCCAGACGTGGGTCCCTTGCTCACTGTGCCACTGGATTCAAGCTAGCCTGGCAGAAGAAGGGTAACATACCTTGAAACCGGTCGCAGGATGCTTGTTTCCGGTCCAGGGAGGACCTGCCCTGGCAGTTGAGTCTGGACTGTTCCCATGGGGCACAGGATCAAGACGGATTTGCATATGGCTGGGTTCAAACTGGGGTGGCGTAGTGGGCAAAAGAACAATGAATTTAACCCAGATCTTTTGACAGGGGTGAATGTTTGCATTGTCAGCATTCCGTCCATCATTTGTTTGCTTTAACACTTTTCGCCCTAAGTTAGCTGGGTATGCCCAGATGTGGGTCCCTTGCTCACTGTGCCACTGGATTCAAGCTAGCCTGGCTGAAGAAGGGTGACATACCCTGAAACCGGTCTCAGGATGCTTGTTTCCGGTCCAGGGCAGACTTAGCCTGGCAGTTCGGTCTGGACTGTTCCCATAGGGCACAGGGTCAAGACTGATTTGCATATGGCTGGGTCCAAACTGGGGTGGCGTAGTGGGCAAAAGAACGATGGATTTAACACAGATTTCTTGACTTGGGAGAATGTTTGCATTGTCAGCATTCCGTCCATCATTTGTTTGCTGTAACACTTTTCGCCCTAAGTGGGATGGGTATGCCCAGACGTGGGTCCCTTGATCACTGTGCCAATGGATTCAAGCTAGCTTTCCTGCAGAAGGGTGAAATACCATGAAACTGGTCACAGGATGCTTGTTTCCGGTCCAGGGAGGATCTGGCCTGGCAGTTCGGTCTGGACTGTTCCCATGGGGCATAGGGTCAAGACTAATTTGCATATGGCAGGGTCCACACTGGGGTGGCATAGAGGGCAAAAGAATGATGGATTTAACCCAGACCTTTTGACTGGGGGAAAATGTTTGCATTGTCAGCATGACGTCCATCATTTGTTTGCTGTAACACTTTTCTCCCTAAGTGGGATGGATATGCCCAGACGTGGGTCCTTTGCTAACTGTGCCACTGGATTCAAGCTAGCCTGGCTGAAGAAGGGTGACATACCCTGAAACTGGTCCCAGAATGCTTGTTTCCGGTCGAGGGAGGACCTGGCCTGGCAGTTCAGTCTGGACTGTTTCCATGGGGCACAGGGTCAAGACTGATTTGCATATGGCAGGGTCCAAACGGGGCTGGCGTAGTTGGCAAAAAATGCAATGGATTTAACCCAGATCTTTTGACTGTGGGAGAATGTTTGCATTGTCAGAATTCCGTCCATCATTTGTTTGCTGTAACACTTTTCGCCCTAAGTGGGATGGGTATGCCCAGACGTGGGTCCATTGCTCTCGGTGCCACTGGATTCAAGCTAGCGTGGCAGAAGAAGGGTAACATACCGTGAAACCGGTCGCAGGATGCTTGTTTCCGGTCCAGGGAGGACCTGCCCTGGCAGTTGAGTCTGGACTGTTCCCATGGGGCACAGGGTCAAGACGGATTTGCATATGGCTGGGTTCAAACTGGGGTGGCGTAGTGGGCAAAAGAACAATGAATTTAACCCAGATCTTTTGACGGGGGTGAATGTTTGCATTGTCAGCATTCCGTCCATCATTTGTTTGCTTTAACACTTTTCGCCCTAAGTTAGCTGGGTATGCCCAGACGTGGGTCCTTTGCTAACTGTGCCACTGGATTCAAGCTAGCCTGGCTGAAGAAGGGTGACATACCCTGAAACCGGTCTCAGGATGCTTGTTTCCGGTCCAGGGCAGACTTGGCCTGGCAGTTCGGTCTGGACTGTTCCCATAGGGCACAGGGTCAAGACTGATTTGCATGTGGCTGGGTCCAAACTGGGGTGGCGTAGTGGGCAAAAGAACGATGGATTTAACACAGATTTCTTGACTTGGGAGAATGTTTGCATTGTCAGCATTCCGTCCATCATTTGTTTGCTGTAACACTTTTCGCCCTAAGTGGGATGGGTATGCCCAGACGTGGGTCCCTTGCTCACTGTGCCAATGGATTCAAGCTAGCTTTCCTGCAGAAGGGTGAAATACCATGAAACTGGTCACGGGATGCTTGTTTCCGGTCCAGGGAGGATCTGGCCTGGCAGTTCGGTCTGGACTGTTCCCATGGGGCATAGGGTCAAGACTAATTTGCATATGGCAGGGTCCAAACTGGGGTGGCATAGAGGGCAAAAGAATGATGGATTTAACCCAGATCTTTTGACTGGGGGAAAATGTTTGTATTGTCAGCATGACGTCCATCATTTGTTTGCTGTAACACTTTTCTCCCTAAGTGGGATGGATATGCCCAGACGTAGGTCCTTTGCTAACTGTGCAGCTGGATTCAAGCTAGTCTGGCTGAAGAAGGGTGACATACCCTGAAACTGGTCCCAGAATGCTTGTTTCCGGTCGAGGGAGGACCTGGCCTGGCAGTTCAGTCTGGACTGTTTCCATGGGGCACAGGGTCAAGACTGATTTGCATATGGCAGGGTCCAAACGGGGCTGGCGTAGTTGGCAAAAAATGCAATGGATTTAACCCAGATCTTTTGACTGGGGGAGAATGTTTGCATTGTCAGATTTCCGTCCATCATTTGTTTGCTGTAACACTTTTTGCCCTAAGTGGGATGGGTATGCCCAGACGTGGGTCCCTTGCTCACTGTGCCACTGAATTCAAGCTAGCCTGGCAGAAGAAGGGTAACATACCTTGAAACCGGTCGCAGGATGCTTGTTTCCGGTCCAGGGAGGACCTGCCCTGGCAGTTGAGTCTGGACTGTTTCCATGGGGCACAGGATCAAGACTAATTTGCATATGGCAGGGTCCAAACTGGGGTGGCGTAGAGGGCAAAAGAACAAAGGATTTAACCCAGATCTTTTGATTGAGGGAGAATGTTTGCATTGTCAGCATGCCATCCATCATTTGTTTGCTGTAACACTTTTCGCCCTAAGTGGGATTGATATGCCCAGACGTGGGTCCTTTGCTAACTGTGCCACTGGATTCAAGCTAGCCTGGTTGAAGAAGGGTGACATACCCTGAAACTGGTCCCAGAATGCTTGTTTCCAGTCCAGGGAGGACCTGACCTGGCAGTTCGGTCTCAACTGTTCCCATGGGGCACAGGGTCAAGACTGATTTGCATATGGCTGTGTCCAAACTGGGGTAGCGTAGTGGGCAAACGAACGATGGATTTAACCCAGATAATTTGACTGGGGGAGAATGTTTGCATTGTCAGAATTCCATCCATCATTTGTTTACTGTAACACTTTTCGCCCTAAGTGGGATGGTTATGCCCAGATGTGGGTGCCTTGCTCACTGTGCCACTGGATTCAAGCTAGCCTGGCTGATGAAGGGTGATATAACCTGAGACAGGTCTCAGGATGCTTGTTTCCGGTCCAGGGAGGACCTGTCCTGGCAGTTCGGTCTGGAGAGTTCCCATGGGGCACAGGGTCAAGACTGATTTGGCTGGGTCCAAACTGGGGTGGTGTAGTGGGCAAAAGGACAATGGATTTAACCCAGATCGTATGACTTGGGGCGAAAGTTTGCATTGTCAGCATTATGTCCATCATTTGTTTGCTGTAACACTTTTTTGCCCTAAGTGGGATGGGTATGCCCAGACGTGGGTCCATTGCTCTCGGTGCCACTGGATTCAAGCTAGCCTGGCAGAAGAAGGGTAACATACCTTGAAACCGGTCGCAGGATGCTTGTTTCCGGTCCAGGGAGGACCTGCCCTGGCAGTTGAGTCTGGACTGTTCCCATGGGGCACAGGGTCAAGACGGATTTGCATATGGCTGGGTTCAAACTGGGGTGGCGTAGTGGGCAAAAGAACAATGAATTTAACCCAGATCTTTTGACGGGGGTGAATGTTTGCATTGTCAGCATTCCGTTTATCATTTGTTTGCTTTAACACTTTTCGCCCTAAGTTAGCTGGGTATGCCCAGATGTGGGTCCCTTGCTCACTGTGCCACTGGATTCAAGCTAGCCTGGCTGAAGAAGGGTGACATACCCTGAAACCGGTCTCAGGATGCTTGTTTCCGGTCCAGGGCAGACTTGGCCTGGCAGTTCGGTCTGGACTGTTCCCATAGGGCACAGGGTCAAGACTGATTTGCATATGGCTGGGTCCAAACTGGGGTGGCGTAGTGGGCAAAAGAACGATGGATTTAACACAGATTTCTTGACTTGGGAGAATGTTTGCATTGTCAGCATTCCGTCCATCATTTGTTTGCTGTAACACTTTTCGCCCTAAGTGGGATGGGTATGCCCAGACGTGGGTCCCTTGATCACTGTGCCAATGGATTCAAGCTAGCTTTCCTGCAGAAGGGTGAAATACCATGAAACTGGTCACAGGATGCTTGTTTCCGGTCCAGGGAGGATCTGGCCTGGTAGTCCGGTCTGGACTGTTCCCATGGGGCATAGGGTCAAGACTAATTTACATATGGCAGGGTCCAAACTGGGGTGGCATAGAGGGCAAAAGAATGATGGATTTAACCCAGATCTTTTGACTGGGGGAAAATGTTTGCATTGTCAGCATGACGTCCATCATTTGTTTGCTGTAACACTTTTCTCCCTAAGTGGGATGGATATGCCCAGACGTGGGTCCTTTGCTAACTGTGCCACAGGATTCAAGCTAGCCTGGCTGAAGAAGGGTGACATACCCTGAAACTGGTCCCAGAATGCTTGTTTCCGGTCGAGGGAGGACCTGGCCTGGCAGTTCAGTCTGGACTGTTTCCATGGGGCACAGGGTCAAGACTGATTTGCATATGGCAGGGTCCAAACGGGGCTGGCGTAGTTGGCAAAAAATGCAATGGATTTAACCCAGATCTTTTGACTGGGGGAGAATGTTTGCATTGTCAGAATTCCGTCCATCATTTGTTTGCTGTAACACTTTTCGCCCTAAGTGGGATGGGTATGCCCAGACGTGGGTCCCTTGCTCACTGTGCCACTGGATTCAAGCTAGCCTGGCAGAAGAAGGGTAACATACCTTGAAACCGGTCGCAGGATGCTTGTTTCCGGTCCAGGGAGGACCTGCCCTGGCAGTTGAGTCTGGACTGTTCCCATGGGGCACAGGGTCAAGACTGATTTGCATATGGCTGGGTTCAAACTGGGGTGGCGTAGTGGGCAAAAGAACAATGAATTTAACCCAGATCTTTTGACGGGGGTGAATGTTTGCATTGTCAGCATTCCGTCCATCATTTGTTTGCTTTAACACTTTTCGCCCTAAGTTAGCTGGGTATGCCCAGATGTGGGTCCCTTGCCCACTGTGCCACTGGATTCAAGCTAGCCTGGCTGAAGAAGGGTGACATACCCTGAAACCGGTCTCAGGATGCTTGTTTCCGGTCCAGGGCAGACTTGGCCTGGCAGTTCGGTCTGGACTGTTCCCATAGGGCACAGGGTCAAGACTGATTTGCATATGGCTGGGTCCAAACTGGGGTGGCGTAGTGGGCAAAAGAACGATGGATTTAACACAGATTTCTTGACTTGGGAGAATGTTTGCATTGTCAGCATTCCGTCCATCATTTGTTTGCTGTAACACTTTTCACCCTAAGTGGGATGGGTATGCCCAGACGTGGGTCCCTTGATCACTGTGCCAATGGATTCAAGCTAGCAGCTTTCCTGCAGAAGGGTGAAATACCATGAAACTGGTCACAGGATTCTTGTTTCCGGTCCAGGGAGGATCTGGCCTGGCAGTTCGGTCTGGACTGTTCCCATGGGGCATAGGGTCAAGACTAATTTGCATATGGCAGGGTCCAAACTGGGGTGGCATAGAGGGCAAAAGAATGATGGATTTAACCCAGATCTTTTGACTGGGGGAAAATGTTTGCATTGTCAGCATGACGTCCATCATTTGTTTGCTGTAACACTTTTCTCCCTAAGTGGGATGGATATGTCCAGACGTGGGTCCTTTGCTAACTGTGCCACTGGATTCAAGCTAGCCTGGCTGAAGAAGGGTGACATACCCTGAAACTGGTCCCAGAATGCTTGTTTCCGGTCGAGGGAGGACCTGGCCTGGCAGTTCAGTCTGGACTGTTTCCATGGGGCACAGGGTCAAGACTGATTTGCATATGGCAGGGTCCAAACGGGGCTGGCGTAGTTGGCAAAAAATGCAATGGATTTAACCCAGATCTTTTGACTGGGGGAGAATGTTTGCATTGTCAGCATTCCGTCCATCATTTGTTTGCTGTAACACTTTTCGCCCTAAGTGGGATGGGTATGCCCAGACGTGGGTCCCTTGCTCACTGTGCCACTGGATTCAAGCTAGCCTGGCAGAAGAAGGGTAAAATACCTTGAAACCGGTCGCAGGATGCTTGTTTCCGGTCCAGGGAGGACCTGCCCTGGCAGTTGAGTCTGGACTGTTCCCATGGGGCACAGGGTCAAGACGGATTTGCATATCGCTGGGTTCAAACTGGGGTGGCGTAGTGGGCAAAAGAACAATGAATTTAACCCAGATCTTTTGACGGGGGTGAATGTTTGCATTGTCAGCATTCCGTCCATCATTTGTTTGCTTTAACACTTTTCGCCCTAAGTTAGCTGGGTATGCCCAGATGTGGGTCCCTTGCTCACTGTGCCACTGGATTCAAGCTAGCCTGGCTGAAGAAGGGTGACATACCCTGAAACCGGTCCCAGAATGCTTGTTTCCGGTCCAGGGAGGACCTGGCTTGGCAGTTCGGTCGGGACTGTTCCCATGGGGCCCAGGGTCAAGACTGATTTGCATATGGCTGTGTCCAAACTGGAGTGGCATAGTGGGCAAAAGAACAACGGATTTAACCCAGATCTTTTGACTGGGGTAGAATGTTTGCATTGTCAGCATTCCGTCCATCATTTGTTTGCTGTAATCCATAATAACTGTAAAAGAGAGAGAGAGAGAGAGACCTTTTTTTCCTGAGAGAATTTCACAGGTGTATCTGAGATGTATTACATTCACCTCTGTATCCTAAGTTATCGGGTGCGCTGATAAACCCAGAGAGGTTTGCTGTATAATCAGTTTGCTTCTATAGAAGGGGATGGGGGTTAAGCTATTCTGTGTTATAATATGCCAGGGCTTTTCATAATATACAGTATATTGACAATGCAGATGGTATTTTGCTAGGCACTTGTTTTGTAATTGTGGCATGTGTGCTGTGTTTCAGAGCACATTAGTTTATATAAACATTTCAAACTTCCTTCATGTCTCTTTCATATCTTATTGTGGATCAGTACGAGTGTGTGAGCAAAAGGGGATGTCCTGTCACCGCGATCCAAGAGAGGGACGGGAATGTTGTGTTCTGGGGTGTCAATTCACTTATTCCTCTGGGTATGAGTAGGAGGGTGTTGGACTTGGCCTTTTTTGGCAGGTTCACCCCTGAACTCTTTGCCTTAAGCTCTGACATGGTGGTGGTGGTTTTAGGCCTCTGGGCACTTTAGCACTGTGGCCCAGTATAAAGTGCGTGCGTTCTCTGTGTACGTGTGGTGAGATTGGCTTGCCCTGCCATAAGAATTAATGGGGTATAAGTGTGTCCATGGTAATTCCTGGTATGAGAGGAGTTCAAGGTCGAGTTTAGTATGTATGAACTCTTGAGGATAAATGCTGCGCAATGGTGTGCGCAGATTTATGACTGGTGGAGAAATGCCACTTTTAGAAGTTGGCATTTCTGTCTGCCATGTGTCTGCCTGCCTGATGTGAATTGCATGTCTGGCTTCTGATTGACAGGAGCTGAGAGGTGTGGGTGGATCCAGGAGGGGCAGGGTGAGTTAGCGCTGTGCTGAATGGGACACCTGGAGGAAGAGTGGTGGGAGGGGTAATCCCCTGACCCTGAATAGGATGGTGCCTGCCCTAGTGAATGCTGGCTTCACCCCCTGTGGTGTGTCTGATCACCTAGCCCCCACCTGACAAAGGGGAAGAGGAGCTTGGCAAACAAAGTGCTCTAAATTCCCCCTGAGCCAGTTCTGACTGGGATCCCCAAGCCCTGTGCTGTGACACAAAGGGAAATTTGCTTCATTTTTTATCCTTAAGGACTTTATGCTACCTCCTACGCCCTGGGAGCGCTTCGCTTTCACTTTTTTGCTGCGGGGTCGCGTGGGCTTCGCAGCGCAGCGCTGCATCCCTTTGAGGGGGAATCCCCAGTGTACGGATTCCCCTGTGATGCCAATCCTGACGGGTGCCCACCACGCTTATTTGTATTTTAATCCGTGTGTGCCCACCCCACATGGCCTCCTATAGGTTTAGTTTGGCAGGTGCCCACCCCGCCATGATCTTTGACTGAAGTGGGAGCCCAGCCCGCGTTTCACCGCCGCGGCCCGAGCCGTTGTGGAAGCCTTCTCCGGGCCGCTCTCAGCGCGACCCGGAAGTCAGGCAACCTTGCCTGGGACATGCCTGGGACATGGGCGGGGCATGGAGCATGCGGCCGGAAGTGTCCGAAGCTCCCGCGAGCTGAGAGAGCCCCGCGTGTTGCAGCCCGGGTGAAGTGAGGAGAAGTGAGGAGAAGCCAGGCAGGAGCCCACCCCACGCTGGCGAACCAAAGAGGAGCCAATCGGTGTCCAGAGGGCTCTCCCTGCCCCGCAGCCTTCTTCGCGACCGGCCGCTGTAGCAAGGGAGACCGCCTCCAGTGAAGCTACGCCCACCGGGGAGCCTGCAAGCCGGTGAGTGGGGCTCCCGGTGCACTGTAGTAGTGCCGGTGGAGGCACAGTGACGGTGCTTGGGACTTAGCGGCCCCGCAGGAGAGCGGGCCCCTCCAACGCATGGGGCAATTGTTAATGATGTTAAGTGCCCAAGAGAGGGGCTCCGTGATAGGCATGACAGAAGTGCCGTTTTCCGAGCGGACCCGCCAGAGCGTGGGCCGCTCCAATGCTTGGGGGCAGTTTTGTTTGTGCACGAGAGAGACCCAGAGGGCCCCAGAGTCTTAGGGGCAGATCGAGGCACATTGTCAGTGCCTGGGCGGTCCCGTAAGAGAGCGGGCCGCCCCAACAATGGGGGCATGTGTCTAGTGCCACGTGGGTTCCAGAGGGCACAGAGGTGCCAGACCCCCTTGAGGAAAAGTGGCACAGCTGCGCCACACCAGCAAGGGCAGCTGCCGCAAATTGGGCACACTGGATAGAGAGTCCCTGCATGGAACAGGAGCCACAGTGGTGCCAGGGCCTTCATTTGCTATACAGCTGCGCAGCACTTAGTGCCAGCTTCAACGTTTAGTCCACAGTTCTTTGGGGGCATTTTGGTGTGAGATAGGCGTGAGATGCACTCCTTTGCCCTAGCGCAATGGCGCACTTTTAGATTCCGCTGCATAGGCAGCAGCCCTGACATTCTGGACACAGGGCGTTTGAGGCCCTTGGAAAGGCCAGTTGGCCAAGGGGTCAGTGAGGTACATGATGTTAGGAAATGTGATGCTTTACTGTGATTCATGCCTCTAAATGCATTTGGGGATGAGATTATATGCGTAATGTGTTTATGCCAGTAAGATTATTTCCTACTGTTATGTGGTTTATGTTACAGGCGGATGCTGAGTACAGTGGTTACCAGTAATTTACTGGTTGTACGTTTATGATATGTCTTACTTTTACTAAGTTCGCAGTGTGATGGTTCTGACAGTGGACAGGTGCATCAGCCAGAGCTCTTCAGCTCGTTAGCTCAAGGGAGCCTTTTAAAATAGAAAGGGGGGTGGGTGCACACTGCCTCACACTCCAGCACTCAGTTTATCCCAATCATAGTAAATGTAGTGCATGATCGCGCCAAGCTGCTGGCGTATAGCCAAGAAAGCTTCTTCACCTTTAAGATTAGGAAGAATCAATTTGGAGACAACCGGAAAATTATCAATCAGTTTCATCTCCAAATCTAGGGCAGGGCCTGCCCTGTTTTCATTCTGTATTTGTTTGAGGACGTTCAGCAGAACGCCTATCGAGGGAGTGCCATAACAAAGAGTATGCAGTGTAGCAAGCACGGTCCCCTGAGTGTTGCAGTCAGCTAAAGGGAGAACCAGACCATTAGGCAAACACAGATAAATTCTGAGTTTTTCCTGTGGACCCATAAGGAGAACACAGCATCAAGGTGATCAATTTTCTGGGCAGTACAAAACGGAATGTACTCACGATTCGGTGGGCGTATGCCCATAGCCAAATTCACAATAACTGGACTAATTACAAGACCTACAGCTTGTTGTGCCTGAGCAGGTGCACCAGCCCTAGGTGGACCCGCCAAAAAGGCATGAGAAATACATTGTATTAAGTGTTTATATAAATGAACAATTTGTTTATATAACGCACACGTTTCAACAAAATTAAGAGCACCCGAATTTGGGAAAGGCTGTAAAGCATGCAAGAGCATGCCGATCGCGAACCATGACGAACCGGCGCTGAGGCTTCCCGAACACGGAACACCACGTTTTTAGAAGCAACTTTTTCCTTAATAAGGACTCATTCGAAGGAGGCAGATTACCCCCTTTTTCTCCTTCACATTGGATAACCTCAGTCATTTCACAGAGAGGTATCTCTACCTCGTACTTTGTCAGCTGCAGTACTGACTAGACTTACTGACTGTAATCACAGGCGCTCCAACCTACACCTACTCTGCCCTGAAGAAGCCCATGCTTGGGCGAAACGCGTTGGCTGTATTGAACCTCATCGACATCATGAATAAAATACAACTCTAGAAATACAAGCAACGATGTGGACTCACTTTTTACCTAATTCTTGTTGTATATACCTAATTTACGCTTTAAAGTATATTGCCTCTCATACCCCTGTGCCAGCTACAATGTTTGCTTGGCTTTTTAAATTTTGGAAGAACTTGTATTCCAGCCTATGCGCAATGCATTACATTTCTATACAACTTGATACAACCAGATTTTGTTGGCATCATGATGGATCCCTTAAAACACTGTTCTTCTCGGATCTTTACAATCTGATTTGCTTGAAACCCGACACTTACATTGTCATCTTAATACAACAAATTTGGTCATCCGGATTGTTCCCGGTTCTATTGGATTTACCTATCTCACATTCAACGAGAGTGATACAGTTCCTATTGCATATAAATCGCATTTATATTACCAGGCTGAAATGCATTTTGCATCTATTGAAAAAATACTAATCCTTAAAGGACAACCTTTGGCTCAAGGTAAACAAATTATTCTTGTTTCTCCTGTGCCCACTTTAGAGGCATGAAAGCTAGCGTTCCCAATTCAAAAGCCCTTCATCCCGGATGGATCCAATGGGCTACACCATTAACAGCAGTGGATGTCTACTTTGTATTTGACCCTTCTGTACAGACACAGGAATTCTTACAGTCTGAACATATTTATCCTGTTCCTTCTTCTCTTCTTTCACTTCAAGAATACAAGTGTAGTATCTAAACCGATGGTTTAGCGCAACCTGCTATAGGTTCTAACCAGCAGTATTCCACGGCATGCACTATCGTATTAAGCACTATGCTGGATGCTGTTTTTCAACTGACTATTATACATATTCAGTCTCTAGGGGACTGTACCGTGCAGTTAGCTGAACTGAAAGCTTTGCTTTTTGCTCTTGAACATATGAATCCTGAATTCCCCACACTTATAATGTGCAACTCTTTTTACTGTCTACAATCATTTAACAATAATTTGCATTTTTGGCGACAAAACAATTTTAAGGATTTCAAAGGTAGGACAATCAAGAATAAAACACTTTGGGTTAAGTGGCAGATTTTAAGGATCAAGTGCCACATGCACAAGTCATTCATACATTAGGTCACCAGCATGTGGCAGCGCATGCAGTAGGAAATTCTCTGGCTGATGAGTCAGCCAATTCTGAAGTAGCCACATGTAAAATAGAAGCAGTTACACTTTCTTAAACACTTGTTGTTAATGACATCTTGGCACCCAACCATGCTTTTCTGGCTGGCACTGCTTCACTAAAACGTTTTCCACTAAAATACTCTTATTTTTTAAATGAACACAATGTTGCCTTTGCAACTATTCCTGGGGTTGGGGATCATTGTATCCCCAACCTTGACCGCAAACATTCTTTGATAGCTGCCGCACATTAAGGCGTAGCATCCGAACATTTGGGAGAGGCAGCCACTATTTCACTATTAAATCAACGTTATTGGTGGCAAGATTTATACAAGTAGAATAAAAAATATGTTTTATGTTGTGACATTTGTCAACAAATAAAAAGTTCTACTGTGTCACATCCACCACAGACATATTTGTTTATTTCCAATCAGCACTTTGTCTATGTTTACTTAGATCATTGCAGTCCTTTAATTTCTGATACTGCTTTCAAGTTTATTTTGGTTGCAGATGGTTCCTGCTCCAGGCTCTTCTGTGTTTGGCTACAGTGCTCGGCTGATGCACGGACTGTTGTTAAAGATTTGAAAGTCTATGTTGGGACATATGCCTGTCATGCATTCCACTCGGACCAAGGTCCAGCTTACGCCTCTAAGGCGTTCCGTGATTAAATAAAGTCCTTGGGACTGCAAGTGCATTATTCTTCTCTGTATAGGCCTGAGGGCAATTCTGTTGTGGAGAGAATGAGCCGTGACTTAAAGCAATCCTTAATGGCTAGATTATTAGGTTCAGGGCAGTGTTGGTTGAATCATCTTTATGGGGTTCACCAGGCACTTAATAATCTCCCTAAAATATCTCTGGGTGGGAAGACCCTATATGAATTGCTGTTTGGCATTGAGATGTTTGTTGATGGTCCATAGGTTGTGGCGCCTTTCACGTAGATAACCACTTTACTGTCTTGCAGGAACTACAAAAGTATTGTGATTAGCTGGCTCGCAAACATTTGCCTGCACCTCTTTCCACAAGTCCCGACACTCCAATTCCTGTACGTCCCGACACTCCAATTCCTGTACCTGGTTAGCTTTCCAAAGTTGGGGACCTGGTTCTCGAAAAAGTAGCCCTCAAGAAGGAATTTGGCCCAACGTACCGTGCTCCTGTTCTAGTCCTTGTTATCCAGGGTACAAGAACTGTAATTTTGCCACAACTTCCTGGACATAAAGAAAATCACTTTGTTTACATTGAATATGTCAAGCTACACTGTATGGCTGATACTCAATCGTATGTCAAGAAGTGTTCATCCCAAGACTTTCCTTTGCAGCCTGTGAGCACCACCGTTGCTGCTTCTCCCCCGCTGCCTGGGGGAGAGATCGAGCTTTCTGTCAATTTGTTTCCTCTTTCTACTTCTCCATCTTATACAATGGATGTTGTTTATACCAATCAGCCATTGGAAGTTCCTTCTGAATTGCATTTTTCAAATTCTACTACTGAATCGCAACCACCTCTTTTCCATTTAATTTCCTCAGGGTACTATATGGATCAAGACCATTTCTCATCAGACTGTTCATCAGTGTCGTCGGTTCTGCATTCACCTCCAGAGCGGATTTGTAGCTTAATTTCTTGGTTTAAATGCACTTATCTAGACCCTCCTTGGATATACATTTGGATCATCTTTTCTTTGGTTCTATTATTCATGTGGATTGGTTTCATGGCTTTCTTTTTTCTACTCATCTACAGCCATTACCTTCCAGAACATTCTCCTATAGAACTGTTAGATGGGGTGTTGGCCCCTCATTCCGCTTTACACAAAATGAAACAAGACTGTCCCTTGTCAACATTTCAGCTGTTCCAGTGACTGATGGAATTGTTTGGGATAAATTTCCATTTAATATATATGGTCCTACGGAGACCCTGCAGATTCCATATCTGTTCAAAGTTTCAATGGGTGATGTAATAGTACCGGGGTTACAATCAGATATTTGGGATGTTGATACTGTGAATTGAATGCTTTCTAAATTGCAATATTATAATGTGTTTTACTTGGAAGATTTATATATTAATTCCACAAACTATGGTGAGATTTTCTATTACCATCATTAGGGACATCATTTTTTGCATAGAGCAAATGGGCAACGTCCCCATTATAATTACACACAGTGGAAACATTGTCCACCTCCACCACAGGGAAGTTCACAAATACAAATAAATACATAACCCATACAGGCTATCACCTTTTAGACCCAACATCATACTATTTTAAATTGGTTCCAACCCAATCAAAAAAGTATATGCTTAGTCAGACTAAGCGGACATATCCGACTTCATTTTTTGAACAACTGGCCCATAAGGGTTATGATTATTGTAAAGACAGTATTGATCTGAAATTCATTTGGTGTACAAGACCCTGGCAGGTCCAGGGTACAGAAACTCTATTTTGAGCCTGTCCAATTTCTACACAAATTATTCTTCTAAATGAAATACAGCGAAATCCCACCTAGCCCCCCTCAAAACAACTCTAAACGCAGCAACCAGAATGGTCACCGGAGTCAGGAAATTTGAGCACATTGCACCCGCACTCAAAGATCTAAAATGGCTCCCAATAGAGATGCGTGCCAGCTTCAAAACTGCCTGCCTCACGCACAAAGCCCTCCACACATGGAAACTTGAATACCTGGCCTCCAAACTCAAAAAGGCCGGCCAGACTAGAAACCTCAGGAGTTCCAACTCCCTTCTGCTCATTCCTTTGAAAACACGCAAACAGAAAACCGCTGCATGATCCTTGTCTGGAAACGCACCCAGAATCTGGAACTCCATTCCAGCAGACATTAGGACTATCCCGTCCTTTGTAAAATTTAAAAAACTCCTGAAAGACCTCTACATCAACCGTGCCTTCCCGGACAGGTAACCAGCGCTAAAGGGCTCATACCTGCATTCCGCAGCACCTTGACACGTGTCACCATAATCTACCTCCTCCTAGCATCCTTTCACCCCTCCACGCTCCCCCCCACCCTGAAAATGGTTCTGTGCAAGACAATCGTGCACTCTGCAAGGCTCTCAGGGCTGCCCTGCCTCTATGTTTCACTACACGCCAGGACTTCCGAACCAATATGTATACCTATGATTATTTGAGATTCCTGTACTATAACTGCTGTAGAGCGCTCCGATACCCTCGGGTCTGGCTAGCACTATTTAAAACTCCTAGAAATAAAAAAATAAAACTAAACAGACTACTTGTCTCGGATTGGCTAAACTTAAGGAATTGAATACCCTGACCATTGCTTTAATTGCCCAGTTTGACAGTTGCTAATCTCAGTCAAATCATACAGAAGACCAATTAGTATGATACAAAATGGCACATTTCATTTGTCATTTGCAAATCCTGGTGGATGGGTATTGTGGCCAGTAAATAAGAAAACAAACGCACTCAAGTTTGTTAATGAGTTCAATATGTAGGATGAGGTAAGCGGTGCTGGTGGGTTAATCGTCCAGAGAGAAAGGATGGATATTAATCAAATGTAGCGCTGTCCTCCGTAGAGGGGCGTCCCCCATTCGCACTCGAGAAATAAAGTTCTTAAATTTAATTGATGTTAATAACAAGTTTTGATTATTGTTGTCCAAATCAATTTTATTCACTTTTTTCTTTTATCTTTTTCTTCAAAGAAGGCAAATTCGTATTTGTATAATCAATACGCAATTGATGTGTGTTTCAAAATCATCGTGGTGTATCATTACACAAAAATCAAATTGTTTCAAACCGCCCAATGCATTTCGGGTCGTAACCCTTCCTCAGGGGAAAAATTTCTGTAAAACAAATTGTTAATACATCAGTCATGGCATGTGGCCAGTAGACACTAATGGTTGTCATTCTTGTTTTCTCAATTCCAACTCCGGTTTTAAATCCAGTAGATCTGACCCACGGTACTCACAGTCAACCCATCCAAACACTACTATCACCTATTCAGTGGGTAAACTATGCCAGCAGTGGTTGGAACACTCCACACTGTCTGCAGTCAAACAACATCTTTCTCTCCTATCCAAGGACATGAATTTATCAGATTTATTATTAGGTCCAAAGTCCCCTCATTGTAAAAGATTACTATATGCAGCCTACAATGAAATTTGGAAAGTGTCACAAATTGAGGCTGCTATGGGTTTGAGACAAATTGATCATGACAATTTGGGCAAAATACTTGCTGTAGTAGACAACAGTATTGTATTGATAAGTTATCATCTGGTGTCATCTGTTATTGATATTGTACAGAATGATATGTCAACACTGTATCATGGTCAGAGTCAGCTCAGATTAATTATGCAGTTTAGTTGGACACTTCAAACACACCTAAAAATGGACTTGTTCCCTGGCATTATTTGAATCGTACCATTTTGTTTCTACCTTTTAATTCAATGCACACACAACAATCAAAGGCTTTGAAAGGTGCAACCTATACCATGTTACATTTAGAGAAATTAGAAAAAGTCCCATTCACTGTAGCCGAAACGCCTTCAGCTGTATGGTTAATACATGGAGTCATCTCCCAGGCATATCGGCGTTTCAGTTTACAGCATGCATGAAACATTTTCCGTTAGGTAGATATGAGCCCCTTGACAGCAGATTCATCCATTAGTTATGGTACCTGCAGTTTACTTATCACTGTAAACTGTTTTTCTCACAGGGGAGGAGTGTGACTCCATTGCCTGTCATTCACTTGTTTGTCAACATGTAAAGATCCATGGCGCTTGTAATGTTTCAGCACATAATTTGGCTTGGTATTTAAAAGGAACACCAATTGCTGCAATTCTTCCCTTCATAACAATACTTTGAGGCTAACTCATGCTTAATAATCAGGACTGTTGCAGTATGTGGGCTGGAATCCAGTATATATTGTGTCTATTTCCCGGTTAGTCACTTGTTGCAACAATGTCCTGTTTCCCCCTCCGCACGGAGTGGGAGATAGCTCATTGTGGCCTTTCATTCCAAATTTGAAGGCAGGTTTCAACAAGCTAAGCAGGCCCAAAGCATTATTGTTTCAACAGGAAATAACTCTTACATCTGCCCATGAGACTTTCGAATTGCAGGTGGCCAGAACCACAGTCGAAATACAGTCATTGTTGAATACAAATCTTCCCCTGCAGTTCGGGGAATTGATTCATCAAATATTTAATGCTTCTGTTACCACAGGTGTAGCCCATTTTTTTTTAAATTGTAGGCTCTGGCCTTGTCACATCTTTTTAAACTATCTTTGGAATAATTCCTGCTTTTATACACTCTATTTTTTCCAGCGTGGTCAATGGGTTTCCGGTATTGCTGTTCTTCATTTGTGGCATTCTCATCCTATTTTTGTTGTTCCATAATGGACGCTCCTTCTGCAACTGCCCCAGACCTGGTATCGCTCCAGCACTACTGTGAGTGAATGCTTCAACTCTTTGGCATGATTTTGTTACAGGCGTTGGATATGGATTGGTGTCTAACATTCTGCCGTCCTTACTTCACCAGCGTGCAAGCTGTATTTCACTACATCTGGTGCCCCTTTCAATGTGCACTAGACATATGCCTGGCTCTATAGATGCACGCTGCCCTGGGTTTTGAACGGCTGGTGAGTCCCTTAGTGGCCCATTATCAGGATGGCTCCTTACGTTTGCGACCTCTACACAATCCAGATCTAGAGCAAATGGCCAACGGAAGTTCCTGTAAATCTGCACAGATATTGGACGATCAGAGTTTCGTTGAAACAAAGCACAGGTTGCCCGGTATTAGAATCTGAATTAGTTGGAACTGAGAATCATGTCTGTTCATTGGAACTTATGACCTGGGCTGCAAACTTGCGCTATCAATGTGGATGCGGACCCCATCATGGAGTCCTTTGCCTCTACCATAGCTGCATATATACTGGATCCCTATGGCACAAATTAATTGGATATTTTTATTTTCAAATTGTCATTAATTGGACCCTGAAAATCCATTGATTCATAGTATTTCTATTTATTTTATTTTACGTAGTTTTATATAGCACGAATTTGACCCGGTATCGGGTCTCAGAACCCTTTACATAGCACCAATTGCGTTACATGAGGACACATTCTTTTTTGTTAGGCACAGGGAGATTAAGTGACTTGCCCAGAATCACAGGTTGTTCAGCGTCATTGCCAAGACTCGAACCCGGTTCCCCAGATTCGAGGTCGACTGCCCTAGCCGTTAGGCCAACTTCTCTTCCCCATCTCCTTGAGTTTGATTTTCTCTTGATTTCTGTCATACCTTTATGTGCTCCCTTCCTCACTAAGGGGAGGGTGTCATGTGTATCATGGTGTCAGGACTTATTTTCATTTTCCCTATGGTAGCCTCACTGTGCCCGATACAGGCTGAATTAGCTTTGCACATGTTACTACATAATCATGGTTGCTTCTGTGCCACATTCTATTTTCCTACAGAACCTGCAGTTGTTTTCTCGTTCTGTTATTTCCTGTGATTTAGGGGCCGATTGTGATGCGTGTCAGAAACGGCTCAGACTGTCTACCGGAGCCGTTCCGACTGCATTGGAATCGTGTGTCCAGATTCCTTTTTGACCGACCCATTTTGATGGGGTCCGTCAGAAAGGACCAGATTTCCTGAATGGCGTGCAACGGGCACTCTAGCTATTACACAGTGTAAAAGTCCACTCTACACCTCTTCATTGTACGCCACTCCACTGTATGCCACTCTGCTATATGTAACTCCAGTACATGCCATTCCACGTTATTCCACTGTGTGCCACTCAACTGTATGCTACTCAACTCTATGCAACTCCAATGTATGCCACTCCACTTTACCCCACTCCATTCTACGCTATTCCATTTGACACCACGCCGATGTATGCCACTCCACTGTATTTTATTGAGCTCGGCCCCATTCCACTGTAAGCCACTCCAGTTTACACCAGTTAACTGTACCCCCACTGCACTGTACACTAATCCATTATACGCTATTGCAGTCTATGCCATTAAACTGCACACCACTCCATGCTATTCGACTGTATGCCACTCCACTATATGCTACTCCACTCCATTCCATGCTAGTCCATTGGGTGACACACCACTCTATGCCACTTTACTATATGCTATTTCACCACACGTCTGTACCCTAGTCCAATCTACAGCACTCCACATTACGCCACTCCACTCTACGCTATTCTACTCTGCGCTCTCCCACTCTATGCTATTCTACTCTGTGCCACTTCACTGTACTCCACTCTATGCTATTTCACTGTATGCCACTCAATTCTATGCTATTACACTGTACGCAACTTAGATCTTTGCCCCTCTACTGTATGGTATTCCACTCTATTCCAATCCATTGTACACCACTCCACTATGCTATCACACACTACCCCACCCCACAATACCCCACTCCAGTCTAAACCACTTCACTGTCTGCCGCGCCACTGTACACTACTACACTATTCGCTATTACACTTTATGCCATTGCACTGTACACTACTAGACTATACACTATTACACTCTACACCACTCCACTGTATGACACTCCAGTCTACTCTACTTCACTCTACCCTATTCCACTTTATGCCACTCAAATCTACACTACTCTACTCTATGCCACTTCTGTGTACTTTCCTCCACTCTATATAACTCCACTCTACAAAACTGGACTACTCTCTATGCCACTCCATGCCACTCTATCCCATACACTCCACAGCCCAAATTTCCACTCAACTCAATGCCCGTGCACTCTATTGTACATCACTGTACTCTACTCTACGACCGTATCCAACACTGTATCACACAGCACTCCACTCTACTGTATGAGATTCCACTCCAATTTATAACAATTTTCTTGACTCTTTGCTATACGACTTCAATATTTCCCACACTACTGTACGCTAATCCACTCTACCCTACTCCACTACTCCACTACTCCACTGTTCGCCACTCCACTGTACACCACTCTGCTCTATGCTATTCCACTCTACTATTCTACACTCCACTGCACAGTATTCTACTGTATGCTGTTCCACTGCATGCTACTCCACTTTATGGGAATCCACTCTATACCACTCCAGTGCATGCCACTCCCCTCTACGCTGCTCTATTGTATGACACTCTCCTCCACTCTATGTTACTCCACTCTATAAACGTCTCCCACACTTCATGGCACTCTACGACATTCTTCTCCACTCTAAAACACTCTACTCCTTTTTATGACAGTCCACCACATCCTAGTCTAATTGACACACCATTACACTGTACAACTCACTGCTCCAGTCTACGATCCTTGACTCCACTAAATGAGACACCATGCCACTACACAATATAGCACTTTACTCCATTGTACAATACGCTGATACTCTCTCGCCTACTCCACTCAATTCCAATCTACAGTACTCCAGTCTACGACAATAGGCTTTACAGCGGTCTCCTCCACTGTACTTACGACACTCCACATAACTCTCAACTTGCGACACTGGACTCTATGATATGAAACAAATTTTTTTTAATGAAATTCAAGAAAAATCCAAAGGTTAAAGCTTACTTATAATTGGGAAAATGTATTATCCTTTTACAAACCAAGTTTCAACACACAAGCTTTAAAAAATTCTATAATTATGGTTGTAACTTTCATTCACAATTTATCCTCCATCTTCAAATTATTATAAATAGCGGAAATTGTTACATAATTTTCAGCCGGCTAATCAGACAACAGTAACATAGCTCATTTGAAATGTCATGAGGGATATCATAAATGATGCCATAGAACATGTCATGAGTGATGTCATATGTGCGGCCATAAGCAGTGCATGGCAGGGGTGCAAGTTATAGTTACCGCTGCTAACTATAACTGGTAAATTTCTGTGTTTTCTTTTGTTCAAAACTTTAAAGTTGCCATTGACAAATTCACCTATGCGCACTCTGGAACTGGGCGAGGAGTAGCTGAGTCGAGTGTAGGCCAACAGTTTGGGTCCGACGCCCATGCGTAACAGGACCTGAAACAGGTAGGCCCAGGAGAGCGTGTCGAACGCTTTTTCGAGGTCCAGCACCAGACACGCTGCCCAAGGGAACCGCTCTCGCACCTGGTCCTGCACGTGGAACAACCGCCGGATGTTAGAAGAGGTGTGCCTACCAGGCACGA
This sequence comes from Triturus cristatus, assembly GCF_964204655.1. NCBI lineage: Eukaryota > Metazoa > Chordata > Amphibia > Caudata > Salamandridae > Triturus > Triturus cristatus. The sequence goes on along the minus strand of NC_140591.1, from coordinate 288,702,735 downwards.
ATCCACTCTGATCGGGGTGGACAAGCCGTGGGAGGATCGTGGTGTACCTGTCCGCCAGGGCCTTCCCATAGATTTTGTAATCCGCCGACAATAGAGTTATGGGTCGGTAGGAGCCTAGCTGATGCGGGTCTCTATCTGGTTTAAGGAGGGATACTATAACGGATTCGCGCATGGAGTGAGGCAGGACTCCCGCATCTAGAGCCGCTTGGAACTGCAATTCTAGTTGAGGGACCAGCTGGGACGCAAAGGTCTGGTAAAAGTCAAGGGTGAAGCCATCCAGGCCAGGGGCCTTGTGGGTGGCTAGCGCCTTCATGGCGTGCCGAATTTCGGCCGCCTTGAGAGGGCGATCGAGGTCCTGGCGCGTATCACGGTCTATGCGGTGAAGCTGAATACGGTCCAGGAAGTCAGCCGTGGCGGCAGCCGACACCGAGGGGCAGGGGCTAGTGTACAAGCGCATTTAATGCTCTTGGAAGTTAGTTAGTTAGTTAGTTAATGACATTTGTTAAGCGCTTGGTTGCACAGAGAACAGTGCGTCCCCGCGTCCCCGGAAGGCCTTGAGTATCTTCCCCTGCGAATACACCAGGGTGCCCCAGACGTCCCGGATGGCCGTGATGGTCGGGAGGCTCGAATCCTGCCTTATGAGCCACGCCAGCAGGGTGCCCATGCGATCGCCTTCTGTGTGGGCCCTAGCAGCGTATGCCGCGAAATTAAACTGACGCATGCTTGCCAACGCTACGGCGTACGCAGTCTCGGCACTAGCTAGCGCTGCTGGCGTGGCTTTAGCGGGGTCTGTCTCCTTAGTAAGCGCAGCCAGTGCCCCTTCCGTCCGCTGAATGTCCCCCTCAAGAACCCGCCGGACCCCCGCAATATGACGAATGCAATTGCCACGCATTACAACCTTAAAAGCATCCCACTCCGACGCTCGGGTACTAGCTGTGCCGGCGTTCTCCCTGAAATAATGACCAATGTGGTCTGCCAAGGTTTGGCGGAAGACCGGGTCTTCAAGACTGTCCCGAGGAAGGCGCCAAGCGGGGACGGGGGGATGCGGCGGGCGCCATTGCAGTGTGATCGTGTGGGCGTCATGGTCTGATATAGTTCTACCCAGGTAGTCAGCGTCCAGAACGGTAGGGAGGATGGTGGGGGAACAAAGGAAACAGTCCAGGCGCACTCTAAGGTTGTGCAGTCTGGAGTGGAACGAGTAAAGTTTAGCGGTGGGGTTCCGAGTCCGCCAAGCATCCGCCAGAGACCAATGATGCAACCAGGTTGTGAACCGTTTTGCTTGCGTTACGATGGGGAAAGTGGGGAGGGGCGGATGAGATCTATCTAAGGTTATGTCTTGTACGCAATTGTAATCGCCCCCCCAAGATCCACGGCACCTGCGCGTATGTGCTTAAGGGATTGGATAGCGTGTCCCAGAATTTGGATTGATCGACGTTTGGCCCATAGATGCTGCCTAGTAATATCGTCTGCCCGTCTAACCGACCAAGTAATAGGACATAGCGACCCTCCGGATCTATTACGTGTGATAATTCCTGAAAGGGGACTCCCGGACGCACCCATATGAGGGCACCGCGGGCGAATGCAGAGTAAGTTGTGGCATAAAGTGCCCCCCGCCAGCGTCTGCGCAGTTTCGTCACCTCCCCTGCCGCGAGGTGTGTCTCTTGCAGGATCGCAATGTGGGCCTGTGACGCTTGATGTATGCGTATATGGAGTATCGCTTACGCGCCGTATGCATGCCTCGCACATTCAGTGTAAGAAGTGTGATTTTACCGGCTTGTGCCATCAGTGCATGTGTCTAGTGCTCATCTCAGGGCGGGTCAGTCGGGTCCCACAGGGGCCCCCCGGCGCCAATCCCCGCATCCCACCCCCACGGGTCCCGCTCATCAGCGCGGCAGCTCAGCGGCGCATGGGTAGGGACATAGTGCAGAAGGTGTGCATGGGAAGGGAAGAGGAAACTAGGGTGAGGCGAACGTAATGTGCCCCAACACGGGGGACATATCGCCAAGCACGATACGTCCAAACTGACTCCCAAGTTGCATGGGAGCATGAACCTATTGGGGAAGGGGGGTCGGCTGGCATCTGCGGTAGGCTCTACAAGCGGGCTGTGCGCAGTATCTATGGCTAGCCACTTGGGGAATGTAGGCGCTTCTGGGGAGGAAAGTGCCCTAGGCAACGGGGAGAACGCTAGGAGCGCTGGGCCGGCAGATGCATGAGTTGGGGGGGCAGCACCCCAGGCTGCGGATGTGTGGCCCTCTACACAGAGCCAATCATATCAAGTCGTCTGCTGTTCGCGGGGTGACTGAAGGCAGGGCCCCCGAGTCAACCCCGGACTGTGTCGCCTCACTGTCCTCTTCCTCCTCTGACGTGAAGACATGGGGGGCACGCTCCAAGTCCGTTGCCGGGGAAGCCGGGCAAAGGCCCGCCGCCGCTTTGAGGGCCTGGCGCCGTTCCTGGACGATCTGCTCTAAGTCCGGTGACCCCAAAGTGTGTGACGGCCCCCCGGGGGTACCTGGGCGGTGTCGTCTCCGCGAGCGCTGCCTCCTGCGTTCCCCCACAGTCGCTCATTGTTCGTGAGGGCGCCCGGTCCGCCGGGCCCCAGTACAGTTCTGGTCCACCCAGTCGTGTGCCTCCTCCGGTGTTGTGAAGAAGTGGGTGACACCACCGTGGATGATCTTCAGGCGGGCCGGGAATAGGAGAGAGTACTGTATGTTTTCTGCTCTAAGGCGCCGTTTCACCTCCAGGAAGGACGCCCGTTGGCGTTGGACCCCTACCCCACCCCTATATATCTATCTTTTATTTTAGAACTTCAGGACAGGGGACTAAGTCCCCATGTCCTGTAATGGCTGCCAGCAACATTTTTCTCATGTTGATGGCAGAGTGCTTGAGGGAGTCTGACTCGTAAGGAAGCAAGATGTCCTAAGGCAAATAAAGTTCCCTGGGCCAATCAGAATGCTCTATTTTTAAACTGTCTCTCCAGTGAGAGTCTCTGAGACTCTCACAAGCTCAACTGTCCAAATATCTATATTTTTTTACCCTCAGTATTTCAAAAAGTACTGAACGGATTTACACCAAATCACAAAAAGCAAAATCTGTGGACACAGATCTTCCTTCCTGATGAATTTGGTGTAATTCAGCAGTTTATTCTGTAACCTTGTCTAAAGAAGTCTATGGAATATACATGGGGATTTTGCATTTTGGGACACCACTTTTTTCTTGGCCCACACTTGACGGATCACCCCAAAACCTTCCAGGAAGGAGCTGACGTAGATGAACTCTTTTTGTGGGAAAGTTTTGTGGATATTCATCAAACAGGGCCAAAGTTATTAGCAAATCAGAAACCTCTCTGTCTATGGAAAAGCAGACCTAACTATGACAACCTAGTGGCAACCGCCACTACCTAAATATATATATATATATGTATCAGGTAGTGAATGTTGCAACTAGGTAGTCATAGTTAGGTCTTGTCATTCAATCCACCAGTATACTGCCATACTCTTAGGACTGGTGCTTTCGTGAGGGTGGACTCACATAAATAATCCAAAAACCTCAGTGGAAACACAACAGGCACTCGCAGGGTCCAGAATTCATTCAAGATTTAATACGAACAAACAGATGTGTTTTGGCTACATTACTTTTCAATGTTTCCATCATAAATGAAGCAGACTTGATTTAAAAGGCTTCAACCTGCTCTCATTGGAGAACTACACATAGACATGGTAAAGGACTGTGCCATTGAAGTGCTAAATACAGTGCTTTCGGACGCCATATTACATGTAAAACATGGAGGGGAAAAAGATTAAAAAGCCAAAGAGAAATCGGGATTCCAAACACGAGCTAATGCAAAATCGAGCCAAAAACAGAAACCAGCAGCCAGGAATGAAATATAATAAATCTACCGACAAGAACAATGACGGACTCAGAAATATCTTTATTAAAGAAAGATTTAAACTTTTGTCCTACAGCACACATTGACATTACACAGACAAAAATCGATCTATACAGATGCGTATGCAAGCTAAAACTGGAAAAAGTATTTGCAGAAGCAAGGAATCGCAAAAGAAACACGTCTATTGAGCAACCAACTACAAATCTTTCTGCGAGTATAGACCAACACCCACAACTCTAATCAATTTGGGAGACACAGACAATGAAAATGAAGAGGAATCCACCAACATTGATGAAGAAATTTACCCGCTGGAAGCAAGTCTGAGTGGCAAAAAAACACAATCTTCTTACTACTTGACATTGCCACTTGGCAATAACATTGACATTTTTCATGAAATGGTTATCCATGACTTGTACAAACTAAGAAGAACAAAGTGCAAAGATAACTTATCAGTTGAAGAAAGGGAAGCTTTGATAGCATTACAAAATGATGAAACTATTGAGATAAAAACTGCAGATAAGGGGGGCAGTGTGAATATTCTTGATAAGAACAACTATATAAAAGATGGAAATCGTCAAATATCTGACCCCACCTGCCTTGCAAAATTAATGGAAAACCCCATTCTGAAACACAAAGAGGAACTACATAATACACTGGAACAATGGCTGGAACTTAATCTCATTAATACAGATGAATTAAAAGATATGACAGTAGAGAACCACAAAACTCCTACAATATATTTTCAAGATCAATGCAACCCGCCAGGCAGACCAATAATCTCAGCAAATGTATCTTTGCTGGAACCTGTCTCACACTGTATTGATCACTTTCTGGCACCACTAGTGAGAGACTTACGTTTGTACTTGAAGGACACAAGTGACCTTCTACAACATATAAAAGACATACCCTGGAAAGCCACCTACAAATTAGTCACAATGTACATTATATATGCTCAATATGCACAATGCTCATTATATACAAGTATTGAAGATGAAATTGGAATAAAGGCATGTGAGTACTCTTTGAAAAGAAGAAACATACACTACTTGCAACATAACCACATGCTGATTGAAAGTATCAAAACATGCTTATTTATTAAGTCATCTCTGTTCCACAAAGAAGTATACAGGCAAACAAAGGGAACTGCCATGGGCTTTTCATTTTCGCCGAGCTGTGTGAACCTAATAATGGGTTGGTGGGAGCAGAATATCGCATGGAGACCTGACAATGACATTTACATAAAGTTGTGATGTGGCTTTGTTTTTTAGCAAAGTAGGATCTGCTTTTATGGTTACCCCCACTTTTTGCCTGGTGTTATGCTGTTTCTGACTAGTTTGACTGGAATCCTGCTTATCAGGACTCCAGACCTGGTGCTTTCTTCCCTAAATTGGTATGGTAAGTACTGAAGTACATCACAGATTGGACACTGGTGTACCCTTATCAGTCCCTAGTATATGGTACTGAGGTACCCAGGGCATTAGTACACCAGGGGTCCCCCATGGGCTGAAGCATGTATTATACCACCCATGAGGATCACTCAAACTGTAACAACAGGCCTGCCACTGAGTCTGTGTAAGCTGGTGCTAGCACCACTTACAAAAGATATAGGTTTCCCTATGTCTAAGGTCACTGCACTTAAAACATAAAAGTCACCCCTAAAGTAGGCCTTTTCAATCCTGAAAGCAGGGTACTCGGTTCTAAGTGTGAAGGTGCCCCTGCACAAGCAGGGCACCCCTACAGTGTTCGGAGTCCATTTTCCCAGGCTGTAAGTGCATCAACCATTATGATACATGAAGTGGCCATGCATCATTAAGCGATGACCATTTCTAAACTGACTGTAACAAACCCTGTCATGTTTGGTATCAAATATGTTGGAATCATACGTCCACATGATAAACGATGTGGAAGGTATGATTCCATGCACAGTAAAGCTCCTCCGGGAGGCCCTCAGTGCTCCCGGTACCAGTCTTCCAGACCTGGACAGCACAACATCGATGCTGCCGGCCAGATACACGATTGTGCCTTCCTGCTGCTGAGTCAGGCTCGAGCAGAGGAAGGCAGAACATTAGGTATCCTGTCACAGGGAAGTGTGACTACCTCCCAGACAGGGTTTAGTGTATTGGGATAGGGTGGGGTGCTGGCCAGTGCCACTCAGTCTGCTTGAAGGGCACATTTGGTGCCCTCCTTGCATAGTCCAGTTCAAACCAGCTCAGGGAGCCATTGACTCCTGCACTGGCGTGAAACTGGACAAAGGACATGGGAGTATCCTCCCCACTGTCCGACCCCTCCCCTGGGAGGGATTCTTGAATTGTCCAAACCCTTTCCTTAGGGTACTTAAGGGCTTACCTGTGGGTGGGTCCCTAGATTTGTCATGGGACAAGATTCAATTCAAGACATCACTTCAGCTTCGACTGTCTAGGTATTCTGGACTTTGCTGGACTTCGCTCTGGGCATCAAGACTACAACTGGGAAGACTCCTGCTACTCCTTGTCTTGTCGTCCTGCTCGTCTGCTGCAATGTCCATACCTGTGCTCCATGCAGGAATCTTCCAATCCCTGTGGATATCCAAGACACCTGAAAGAATCTCCCTTGAAGTGAAGGAGTCACTTCCCTGTATCTGCAGGCACCGTAACTACGCTGACTGGTATGCTGATCCTGGGCTATAACATCAGTGAATTTCTAAGGTTTTTTAAATGCTAATCCCTAACTATAACATCCCTGAAACCTGTGTTTTTTTCAGAGAATTTCGAAAGTTTTTTAAATGCTAATTTCTAACTATAACATCCCTGAAACCTATGGTTTTTTTAAGTGAATTTCAAAGGTATTTTTAAATTCTAACACTAACTAGAACGTCACTAAAACCTATGTTTTTTAGTGAATTTCTAAGGTTTTTTAAATGCTAATTACTAACTATAACGTTCCTGAAACCTATGTTTTTTAATGCATTTCTAAGGTTATTTAAATGTTAATACTAACTATAACGTTCCTGAAATCTCTGTTTTTTTCAGTGAATTATAAGGTTTTTTGAATGCTAATTTCTAATTATGCTTACATAGGTAGGACATGTGCAGAAAGAGGAAAAAAAGCACAGAAAGAAGCAAGAGAAGTGCCGAAAGAAACAACACAAGTGAAGAAAGAAACAACAGAAGTGCAGAAAGAGGCAGGAGAGGTGCAGAAAGAGGCAAGAGATGTGCAGAAAAAGGGAAGAAGGGTGCATAAAGAAGCAAGAGAAGTGCAGAAAGAGGCAAGTGAGGTGCAGAAGGAGGCAAGAGAACTGCAGAGGCAAAAAAGTTGTAGAAACAGGCAAAAGGGGTACAGAAAGAGGGAACAGGTTTGCAGACAGAGGCAAGAGAGGTACAGAATGAGGGAAGAGGGATACAGAAAGAGTCAAGAGGGAAGCAGAAATTTGCAAAAGAAGTGCGGAAAGAGGCAAGATGGGTACAGAAAGAGGCAAGAAAAGCACAGAAAGAAGCAAAAGAGGTGCAGAAAGAGGCAAGAAAACTGCAGAAAAAGACAAAAAAGGTACAGAAAGAGGTGGGAGAGGTGCACAAAGATGTGAGAAGTGCAGAAAGAAGTAACAGAGGTGCTGAAAGAGGCAAGAGAGGTGCAGAAAGAGGCAAGAGCAATGCGGAAGGAAGAAACAGAGGTGCTGAAAGAGGCAAGAGAGGTACAGAAACAGGCATGAAAGGTGCAGAGAGAGGGAACAGGGGTTCAGAAATTTACAAGAGAGGTGCAGAAAGAAGCAAGAACAGTGCAAAAGAACCAACAGAAGTGCAGAAAGAGGCAAGAGGGGTGCATAAAGAGGCAAGAGAAGTGCAGAAAGAAGGAACAGAGGTGCACAAAGTGGCAAAAGGAGTGCAGAAAGAGAGGTATAAAAAGAGGCAAGAGAGTTGCACAGAGGGAAGAAGGGTACACAAAGAGGCAAGAGAGGTGCAGAAAGAAGTGACAGAGGTGCAGAAAGAAGAGAACTGCAGAAAGAAGCAACAGAGATGCAGAAAGTGACAAGAGGGGTGCAGAAACAGGCAACAGAAGTGCAGAAAGAAGCAACAGAGGTAGAGAAAGATCCAAGAGAAGTACAGAAAGAGGCAAGAGAGATGCTGAAACAGGCAGGAAAGGTGCAGAAAAAGGAACAGGGGTACAGAAAGAGGCAAAAGAGGTGCAGAAAGAGGGAAGAAGGGTGCAGAAAGAGACAAGAGGGGTACAGAAAGAAGCAAGTGAGGTGCAGAAAGAGGCAAGCGAGTTGCAGAAAGTAGAAGAGATGAGCAGAAAGAGGCAAAAGAAGTGCAGAAAAAGAAAGAAAGGTGCAGAAAGAAGCAACAGAAATGCAGAAAGAGGCAAGAGATGCGCAGAAATAAGCAAGAGTGGTTTGCACACCATTTGTACCAATTTAATACCCACATTTAGCAATAATTAACAGGTGACCATTCTAGGTTTGCAAAAGGCCTTCCACCACGTTGGAACACTTGGAGCTGCATTTTTGGTAATGTTTGAGCTAGAAACAAGGTTTTTTTTGTTCAAATCTGCAGATTATACAGCAGATGATGGATTATGTGTCACATGCGGAAAATGTATAACTGTGCAAAAGTCGGTGCAGCCAAACAGTCGCATAAATCCAGTTTCCCAGCTCATACCTCTGACTTGGTCCAGAAGTGCTCCTCAGTGGTTCCTTCTGTTTTTTTGCTTCATTGAGTTTATAGTTTAGCTTCTATGGAAATGAGGAAGACTAAACCTGAGGTTACCGCTCCACAACACAGACTACCATACAACATAATTACTCTCCATAACACATAATCCCACTCTACATAATTCCTATATACTAAATAACACATACTTTCTATCCACATAATTTCACTGCACATCATCCCATATATATCCATTACACCCAACCTACATCCACTCCACTCCAAGAAACACTAGTAAAACACTTTTACATTTACAACGCTAACAGCTCTAACTCCTGCAAATGTGAAACCTATTACATTGCAAATTCTTCTTTAACTAGTAGTTGTGTTTGCAGAGAGGTGGACAAAGGGGGCTGCCCCTCTGACCAGCGCTCAGGAATTCCGCTGTGTAGGACTTACAGGAGGTACCAGGAGGGCTTCTTCGCCCCCAAAGTCCCTCAGGAGTAAAGTGGACTTTATCCCCCAACCAGTACTGTACAAGGAGGGGCGTTTGCAGAATGGTGGAGAAAGGTGAGCGTGGCATGCGTAGACCTCTTAGCAATCCCACTGTGTGGGACTTAGTGGAGGTAACAGGAGGGGTACATGGCCCCCAAGGACAACCTTGGGATCCAACTACCCCTCCTATTACCTCCAGTTAGTTCCACACAACAGGATCGCTAAGTTCTCATAGCAGGCTATGTCCCCTTTTCCCACCACTCTGCATAGACGCTCCCTGGCGCGCCCTTGGATGGGGATTAAAGTCCACTTCATTGCTGGGGGTCCTTAGGGGCCAACTAGCCTACCGAATATATGACGTTACAATGCAAGCAATTAGAACGCATGCCTTTACAATACAGTTTTTACATCACAACATCCATTACAACGCATGATTTTACAATGCATGCCATCACAACGCATTTTTAGAAACTACACTTACAGCGCATTTCATTACAACGCATACCATTACATCTCATACCATTACAACGCATAATACTTTTAGGGCAACAGTTATGTAAGTGTTGGATAGTGGAGGGGTGAAAATTACTATTCCAACTCCAGTGAGTGCAACAGTAGGGTAAGTGTTGGATAGTGTAGGGGTAAAAATTACTATTCCCACTCCAGTGAGTGCAACAGTAGGGTAAGTGTTGAATAGTGTAGGGGTAAGAATTACTGTTTCCCATTACTTACCTTATGATGCGTTGTAATGGCATGCGTTGTAGTGTCATGCATTGTAATGGCATGCGTTGTAGTAACATGTGTTGTAATGATTGCGTTGTAATGGCATGCGATGTAAAGGATGTTGTGTTGTAATGACTGTTATATAGGTAGTGCGTTGTATTGACTGCATTGTAATGGTTGTTTCCCCCCGGGGCCTGCCCAGCCTTCATTTCTTATTTTTTTTATTTTGGAGGGGGGCCGTGTGGAGACCCCCATGCTTTTAATGTTAAAATAGCCCCAGGGAGGTGGCCGTCCCCGGGGATGTGGGGCTCCGTACGCCCCCTGCATATATGTGCATATTGCCCCCGGGACCTGGTCCACCCAGGGGCTTATTAAAACAAAGTGCAATAGACTGTGCTTCTTTTATTTTTTATTTTTGGCGCCAGATTTGCTCACCCAGCACGAATTAGGCCAAAAATATTTTAAAAATGCTTTTTTTGGCCCTGAGTGGGATCCCCTGAGCAGGCCTAGGGGATCCGGGTGTTTCTACCCTGTCCCCTTTTCTTGTTTTTTATCTTTGTTTTACTGTTTTCTTGTGACTCGGTTATACCGAGTCACAAGTTGGCTGGCAACACTTCTTGGTTTGGAGTGTTGGCAACCAATCAGAATGAAGCTCGTGATCGTCAGGGTTCACAAATCCTCCTCAACACCAGATAGCGATAGTTTTTATTTTTGACTTTCTCAGGAACTACTGAACGGATTTACACGATTTAAAGTGAAGAGTGTACTCTGGAACAGGAGCTACCTTTCTGTCAAATTTTGTGCAATTCCGTTCAGCAGTTCGGGCTGTAGCCGCAACAAAGGTTCCTACAGAAATTAACATTGAGAAAATGCGTTTTGGGACCCCCTTTTTTTCTCGGCCCCTGCGTGGCGAATCACCCCGAAACTTTGAAGACAGGAGCTGACTGGAGTGGGCCATTAGTTTTGAAAATGTTGCGAAGATTCGTAAAACGGCGCCAAAGATATTGGCAAATCAATAAACGATTTTCCTATGGAAACTAGGTCCTAACTATAACTACCTACTGGTGACCACCAGTAGGTAATATATATATACTCTGCAAACGCGCCTCTTGGTGCACTGGTGGTGGGGTGATGAGGTCCTCTTGTGTCCTGAGGACCTCAGGACACAAGTGGACTTCATACCCCGAGCAGCAGTGCACCAAGAGGCGTGTTTGCACAGTGGTGTGAAAAGGGGGCGTGGCCTCGGGTCACCTCTCTGCAATCCAGCTGTGTGGCGCTTACTGGAGGTACCTCGTGGGCTAGTTGGCCCCCAGGGATCCTCAGTATTCAAGGGGACTTAATCCCCCAACTTAGAATGCAAAGGGGGTGTGTTTGCAGAGTGGTGGAGAAAGGGGCGTGGCCTGTGTCCACCTCTCTGCAATTGAGCTCTGTGGCACTTACTGGAGGTACCTGGTGGGCAAGTTGGCCCCCTGGGACCCTCAGTGGGAGGTACCTGGTGGGCAAATTGGCCCCCAGGGACCCTCAGTATTCAAGGGGAATTTATTCCCCAACTTCCAACGCGCCAGGGGGTGCGTTTGCAGAGTGGTGGAGAAAAGGGGCATTGCCTAGCATGTGAAGTTAGCAATCCTGCTGTGTGGGACTTACTAGAGGTAGTAGGAGGGGTAGTTGGTCTTTAAGGTTGACGTTGGGGGCTAACTACCCCTCCTGTTACCTCCAGTAAATCTCACAAAGTGGGATTGCTAAGAGGTGTTGGGAGGCCACGCTCACCTTTCTCCACCACTCTGCAAACGCGAGTGCAATGTTATAGTGAGAAATTAGCATTTAAAAAACCTTTGAAATATACTGAAATAATAGGTTTCAGGGACGTTATAGTTAGAAATTAGCATTTAAAAAACCTTTGAAATTCACTGAAAAAACCATAGGTTTCAGGGACGTTATAGTTAGTTGGACATTTCACTCGTACAAAACCAGAGAAATGTGTCCGTTATAGTTAGTAGAGCTAACTATAACTCGCGCCTCCGCAATGCATGCTGATGACGTCACATAGTACATCACTCATGACATGGTCAATGACATCACTAATGACATCACTGATGACATCATCCATGTGAGAATCTGATGTACCTCCTCACACCCTAATAAAACCTTTTATACACCCACTCTAAAATACAGACTACCAATATCAAAACCATAGACAGACCAATAGCAGTTAGTACATGCCCGCTCAGTGATTCCTAGGTCTACACATTCCCCCATACAGTAACTCATACATGCAATCACTCATCAATACAGCACTATCATATGCACTCATACACCTATACATACACTCACACACCGCCACTCATCCATACACTTACTCACACACCTCCTCAGTCATGCAAAGAATAAATCACACCCATTTACTCACCGATACAATTATACACAGACCACCTCACTCATTATTACAAATACTAACACATACTTACTCTCTTATACAATCACTGATACAAGCACACATTCATCCATACAGCCACTCTCACAATCACTCACTCTCACGTATAGTCATTTATATACTCCAACACTCACATATACTACCTTACACATATGTAGTTACTCACACATATACCACTGAGACATCCATTCACTCACCAACACACCCATACACATACTCACCCACCCATACAGACCTTCTCAGATGAACTCTTGAACCCATACACCCAGTGAATCACCCACTCACACATCTATGCACAGAGTCACCCACCCACTCACACAGACACTCAGGCAACCATACAGATACTCAGACAACTAATCAATAACCCATATAGACAGTCATGTAGCTACTCACCAACCCATTCAGCTGCTTATACACTAACAGACTGATTCAGACATTTACACAGTTTACTCACTAACCCATGCATTCAGTATGATACACTTAATCAGTCAGTTATACAATCAGTCATGCACCTACTAAATCATCCATTCAGACACTTGTACACCCACTCATGCTTTAATACACCTTGGCATATATATATATATATATATATTCACTGAAAAAACCATAGGTTTCACACATGTTATAGTTAGGAATTAGCATTTAAAAAACCTTGCAAATTCACTGAAAAAACCATAGGTTTCACACACGTTATAGGTAGGAATTAGCATTTAAAAAACCTTGCAAATTCACTGAAAAAACCATAGGTTTCACACATGTTATAGTTAGCTGGACATTTCACTCATACAAAACCATAGAAATTCCCCCGTTATAGTTAGTTCAGCTAACTATAACTCGAGCGACCGCAATCCACTGCTGATGACGTCACATATTACATCACTCATGACACGGTCAGTGACATCACTCATGACATCACTGATGACATCTCAAATGACATCACTGATGACATCATCCTTGTGTAAGAGTGGCAGACCTCCTCTTATCCCAATATAAACTTTGATACACACATTGAAAAATACAAACTAAAGTTTTGAAAACTATAGAGATACCAATACCAGTTAGAACAACCTATTCAGTAATTCCAAAATCTACATACGCATCCACTCATTCATCAACACTTCTATATAGCCACTCATACATGTACTCAGTCATAATATGTACTCATACACCTATACATCCTGTTACACACCTACACTCATACATAGAGTTACTCACACACATACTCACACATGCAAATAAACATCCATTTACTTGCATATACAGCTATACAAACACCACTACACTTACTTCTACAGAAACGTACACATACTTACTCTCTTGAACAATCACTTATAGAAACACATACTTATTTACACAGGAACTCTTCCAATCTCTCACTCTCATATATCCTCACTTATATACATCAATACTCACATATACTAGTTTAAAACATATGGACTTAGTCATAAAGACACTATTGAGACACTTCCTACGTACATATAAGTCTTTCACAAGCAAAAAACAAACTGAACAACGACTAATGTATTTAACCTCTTCAATCTGATCAAATTTTATTTTTAAAAATTCAATTCCATCTTTTTTCTGGTAATTAACAAAACCCACAACTTTACCCATAGCTCCATTCACTAAACCTTTTTCTACATTCAAATTACGTCTTAAAATTACTCGACAGTTCATACATACATAAAGATTCTTTTCTAAACCAGCTGTTTTTGATATGTTTTTCTCTAGAGTATCCAATTTAGTTTTCAATTTGCCTGTCAATATAATAGTTATTCCTTCATGCTGTATTTTATCCACGGCTTCCATTTTCATAATCTCTTCATTTTCCAATTTCAAAAGTTCTTCATTGAATATAGAGCATTCATGTAGTGTTGGCATTAAGCAGATTACAGTATTTTTTTCTGCAATTTTCTTGTATATTTTCTCTGGAACTATTTATTCTGTTGGAAACAAATTACATAGCAATCGACTCTGTAAAGCTTTTCTGCCATGTTCTGTGAGTAGTCCAATTCTGATATCTTTGAGAATACTTGCATAATCTTCATCATTTGCTTGCCGCATATTGGTAATGAGTTCTTTGTACTCAAAGTATGACCAAATATTCACATTACCTATACTTCCTAATGACTTTTTCGTGTCTTCATGTGCAAGAGTATTAAATACTGGTTGTCCTTTAACTGGAGTGAGCTGCAGTAGATCCCCAAAAACTATAACATGTTTTCCTCCAAATAACACGTCATAGTCTGTCTTTAGAATTTGCTGCATTCTTAAATGCACGAAGGCAAGCATTAAGTTTGATACCATGCTTACCTCATCAATAATGAGAAGTTTCATTTTCTTCAACACTCTTGAAACTTCAAAACATGCTTCTCCTGTTAGCTTGTGGTATTCTATTTTGTTCTCATGCTCTACTGGTAACATTAGCAAACGATGTAAGGTAATTCCTTTTATGTTATATGCTGCTAACCCAGTTGGAGCAGTAACAGCACAAGACAAAGTTGAATCAGTTTTTTTCTGTAGGTAGATTCTAATTACTTTAATTAAGAAACTTTTTCCAGTTCCAGCTTGTCCACTCACATACATTCTGATTGGTTCAAATGATGTGCATGAGCACTCTTTATTTTCATGTAGTAATCCATGATCAATTTGTTTTGTGACTTCTTCATAAATTTGTTGTTGTTCATCATTCAGTTGTTGTTCCAAATTTGGTAAGTCTATTAAATCATCCTGAGCTTGATTCATAGCTGTTTCCACTTCAGTCATGGCTATTGCAGCTTCATTTTCTACGATTGGTTGTCCTAGCGGATCTTGACTGAGCGTACCAGAACTTTGACTGTCTTGAGAACTGTCTCTAGCTACTTCAGCTGCAATTGTAGCTTCTTGTTCAATTTCTTCATTTAACATTTGTACATAATTTGTGAAAGTACTGCATTCTATGCTATCTTTACATGCATTAACGGAATCTTCATAGCTCTGAAAATCTCCAAGTAATTCATCCTCTGCACGCCATGGTTTAAACAGCTGTAAAAGTGCTAAGTAGTAAAATTCCTTTTTGTCAGTAGTGTCGCAACTCAGCTTCCTGTGATTAATCAAACTTCCTTTTGTTTGTTTCACCAAACATCCTTCCTCACCAATGACTTTATATTTTCCATTGTTGATGTCATCTGTGGCATTCCGTGTAAAAATGTAGTTCTGCAGCACTTCATAGAGACACATGTTCTCAAGATGATGACTTCTGTTTGGGTAATATGTGTCCAACATATTTGTTTTCAAGATATCTGTACTTTCTGGTTCGTTCTCTGCTAAATATTCAATTTCTCGAATAGATTTCAGTACCCGATTTCGCATTCCTGCAAGGCCTAAACTTACCCAAATTATTCTTCTGGATTTGGAGTACAGACTTGCAGATGATAACCTATCTGAGCATTCGTATGACCCAATTTCTCGATGCGATAACATCTTTAAACTGAAACTGTATAGCTTTTTACTGACAGTCTTCTCGTGAGAAATCTCTTCCCACATTTCTTTCAATTCCGTTTTCTCAGATTTAGTGATGTAAGATGTGACATACCGAGCAACAGCAATAGAATTGTCAGCTACATACTGAATATCCATGTTAGCATTCCACATGGATAACATGACTGGGTTGTAGTCATTTATATATTTTGACTCTTCTTTTCTTCTTAGGTTGTAGGTATTTTTCGGAGATTTTCTTGTAATGGTATGTTGCACAGCTGACATAAAACTGTTTACTCTTCCTTTTGAAAGAACAGGTCGTGGAAATCCAAATCGACATTTTGTGTAGAATTTATCTTTACTCTTGTACTTTCGTCGACAGTATATTCCACACCGATGACTTTGGAAACGTAAAACTTGCTCTTTTAAGTTTTTTTCTTCTGTGCTTTTAGGTATAGCACATGTTGCATATTCTTCAATGAAAGATAAAACTGCATCATCAGAATCTGTTCCAAATTTTGGGGCATCATTGATCCACAACAGCATATGAATATGAGGAGCACCTCTTGCTTGGTACTCTTTTCTCCAAAAGAAATCCACAACTTCTCCAAGAGGTGGATTTTTTTTATTGCAGATGAAGGACATCATAGCCTCAAATCTATGATTGAAATATCTGCAAACATTAACCGGATCCAATGAGCACAATTCTCCTGCTGTCTTGTATTGGATGTTTTCAATATTTGAATTTGCCTCTCGAAGAAAATCTAGTAAATCATCCCAAGCGTACTCAGCACAGCTTAGGGTAAGGAACCATGTAGGAGTTCCTAAATTCCGTAACATACATTTCAATTCTCCATGGCGTCGGTACCAATATTCATTAGTTCTACGCTGACAAGCCATCAGATTAATCAATTGAGATTCCAAATGATCATCTCACTGTTGCACTTTGTTCATAAAATCCTTTGCAGACACATTATGTAGATGTACTCCAGTTTTTAAAATGTGATTTACTGCATAAGATAGTGCAGACAAGTCACTTTCAAATAAAAGATGGAACAAATAAGGAATACTTTGACGAAATCTTGGATCTTCTGCATATACTCTTGTAGTCCGATACTCAGAAGCAGGAATCTGTACTGGACGTTCATCAAATCGTCCACCTTTTCCTGTAGGAAACAGCTGGGGAAAACAACGAGCTTCCAAGCTCTCCTCCCATACACTCACGGGAGTTCCTTTTGCTTTTTTCATCTGAAACAGATCAATAGTGTTTCCCATAACTTCTTTAGAATGAAGAGGATGTATGCTGAAATGTTCATAAATTTCTTCTTCTTTTGACTTATCCACTTTTTCAATTTGCCCAGTTGGTATTCCTGTGTCTGCTAGTAAAACTTCTTCATCTTCATCCATATAAATTGATTCATAGTACTTATTATTTCTTTTCAAATATAATATACTAGCTCCTGCCAAATTTTCTTATTCTTTGTAGGTACACCATTAACCAGAATAACTAATGGTTCAGTTTCCAAACTATCTGCATCAATTGTTTCAATATTTTTTTTCAAATCTAATGGCAAATAGACAACTCTTCCTTTTAAACCTCTTTGTAAATCTGAAGGAGGTAATTTACCTGTTTTGGGCTCCATACGAACTATAGTCTGAAACGGATGGACACATTGAATGAGTATAGACTCATACGTATTTAAATCACTAAGTTCTGCAGGAATATCAACCAATTCTAAATTATTATGTACAGCTCTAGCTGGAATTTTATTTTCTTCTAACTTGTTATAACAGTATTTACAAATACACTGATCTTCACCCAAATCTAAACAATTTTCCAGAAACAAATATGTAGCAAAATCCTTCCACTCATAATTATTTTCTTTTTCACTTTTTTTTATAGAGCTCAACATTCCTTGTTTGAGTTTTATAATGGCTTCTCCGGCAACAAATACAAGTAATATTTGGTCTTTCATTAGAGATGATAGTAAATTTTGTCATTTGATCTTCAAAATTTTTACTAACAGTGGGTTCTACATTCCCTTCCACATTTTCTTCAATAACTGTGTCATTTCCTGCACTTTCTTGTTCTGGACCAAAGTAACAAAACTGAATATCATCAGTAACCTTCTCTACATCTGATACAGATCCATGCAACAGAGCACTATTCAACTCATTTAACTTTAGTGCTGGACTTTTAGCAAAATACAATCTTCTCACAAACTTTCTCATTTCAGTATGATGTACTGCCAGCATCCTAAACACTTTGACAAACTTTCCTAGAATGACAAGCCAGAGAATGTCCTTGCAAACCAGTATTCTTTCTCACTCTGCATGGATCTAGTCTTTGAAGCGCCTTAATCTTCTGTTTAACACTTTTTTTTACTAGTCAAGTAATTTATCAATAGATTCTTGTCGTACAGTACAAATACTACTACAATTCCAAGTGTACACTGGGGCTTTAGGACATATCCCCATAACCTCATCAGCTAACACTTGTTCCTCATTTCTTGGAACCATTTTCTCCTTTTCCATTACACAACCATCTTTAACTTCATAACTTCGACCACTGGTGTCAACTGCATGCAGCAAACTATTACTTTGAAGATAACTCTCTTCATTAAAAAATGTTCAGTACTTGAACTATGCTTCCATTCTCCTAAGAACACATTACAAAAGTTATTTTTTTTTTTACTACTCTTTTCCTTCTGCTTTTTGACTTCATTACTTTGACTATTTTATCTAATGTACGGATCCTGTTCAAAATTAAAATGAATAGTTTTCTTTTTAATTCCAAAGCCTTTGCAACAATTGATTTAATATGTTTCTTTTTCTTATAAAATATTGCTTTCTTCCTATATGTTTTCACATCCTTTAGCAAATTGAACACCACTCTTCTCTGAAACATTTTTTTACGAATGTTTTGAAATTCTGTTTTTCTTTTTAAGTCATTCTTTCTTGCTTCTGATTGTACATTAGCATTTAGTATTTTCTTTCTATTGTCTTGTTGTTTTCTTCTTGAAACACTATTTGCAGTGGATATACTTTGTACATTTTTTCTATGTTTGAGGATATTTTAAAAAAAATCCTTAGTCTGCTTACCAGAAGACTTTTTCTTTTTTCCAACATGAGGTTCTTCAACTAATTTCTGTTGTCCAGTTGTCTTCAAATATAGATGTTTTTGCTGTTCTTTTCTCTTTCTTGATTTTATAGGCATGTTTAATTTATTCCAGTGTTGTTCAGCAATACCTAAAGGAAACTAAAAAAAGAAATACCTTTATGTAATTTAAATATATTAGTATATTTTTTTTGAGCTTTTCAAATCCTATCATATGAGCTGCCCCTTTCCTACAAGTGCAAGTCTTACAGAACAAGAGCAACACGAATTAAATCTCTGACAACAATTCCTGTGTGCACACAGACTCATGGTGTGATTCTAGGCAAAAAACAATATTTGATTGACAATTTCAAAGCACATTTACTACTGTGGTAGAGCAAGTGATAATTACTGTAACAGCCTGACACATTTTCCTTATACTTTAGAGAGGCAGAAAAGAGCACATGTCCTAACAGCTACTTGAGACCATGAGCATGTGGAACCTGGGTGAGTGATTAGACTAGAGCAAAGGAAATGAGCCTTGGTGATGTTGAATGTGTTAGCGTTACACACTGCTATCTGAAATACCACACAGTGCTGAATAGTAAGCATGGGAGTGCAGGAGAAGCAGCTGCCTGTGTGCTAAGAGTGTGTTTCTGGAGACTGTGTATTGTCAGGTGCAAGAGAGATCTGCATGGACGCTTGCACAACTGCATGAAGACTGCAGGGATGTATGTAAGATCACCTGTGGTAAGGGTTAATTGGAGTTTTCAACATGTAGGAACTACCTCACCCATTGCAGGAGTGGAAGGAAAATCTACCCAGTTGTTTTCAAATGTGTTAGCATTTGCCTCTCATCTGTGAGATAGTGATTTGTGCTGAATGCTAACCATCACAGTTCAAGAAAACAAGCTGCCCCTTTCCTACGAGTGCAAGTCTTACCGAACAAGAGCAACACAAATTAAATCTCTGACAACAATTCCTGTGTGCACACAGACTCATGGTGTGATTCTAGGCAGAAAACAATATTTGATTGGCAATTTCAAAGCACATTTACTACTGTGGTAGAGCAAGTGATAATTACTGTAACAGCCTGACACATTTTCCTTATAGTTTAGAGAGGCAGAAAAGAGCACATGTCCTAACAGCTACTTGAAACCATGAGCATGTGGAACCTGGGTGAGTGATTAGACTAGAGCAAAGGAAATGAGCCTTGGTGATGTTGAATGTGTTAGCGTTACACACTGCTATCTGAAATACCACACAGTGCTGAATAGTAAGCATGGGAGTGCAGGAGAAACAGCTGCCTGTGTGCTAAGAGTGTGTTTCTGGAGACTGTGTATTGTCAGGTGCAAGAAAGATCTGCATGGACGCTTGCACAACTGCATGAAGTCTTCAGAGATGTATGTAAGATCACCTGTGGAAAGGGTTAATTGGAGTTTTGAACATGTAGGAACTACCTCACCCATTGCAGGAGTGGAAGGAAAATCTACCCTGTTGTTTTCAAATGTGTTAGCATGTGCCTCTCATCTGTGAGATAGTGATTTGTGCTGAATGCTACCCATCACAGTTCAAGAAAACAAGCTGCCCCTTTCCTACGAGTGCAAGTCTTACAGAACAAGAGCAACACGAATTAAATCTCTGACAACAATTCCTGTGTGCACACAGACTCATGGTGTGATTCTAGGCAGAAAACGATATTTGATTGCCAATTTCAAAGCACATTTACTACTGTGGTAGAGCAAGTGATAATTACTGTAACAGCCTGACACATTTTCATTATAGTTTAGAGAGGCAGAAAAGAGCACATGTCCTAACAGCTACTTGAGACCATGAGCATGTGGAACCTGGGTGAGTGATTAGACTAGCGCAAAGGAAATGAGCCTTGGTGATGTTGAATGTGTTAGCGTTACACACTGCTATCTGAAATACCACACAGTGCTGAATAGTAAGCATGGGAGTGCAGGAGAAGCAGCTGGCTGTGTGCTAAGAGTGTGTTTCTGGAGACTTTGTATTGTCAGGTGCAAGAGAGATCTGCATGAACGCTTGCACAACTGCATGAAGACTGCAGAGATGTAAGTAAGATCACCTGTGGTAAGGGTTAATTGGAGTTTTGAACATGTAGGAACTACCTCACCCATTGCAGGAGTGGAAAGAAAATCTACCCTGTTGTTTTCAAATGTGTTAGCATTTGCCTCTCATCTCTGAGATAGTGATTTCTGCTGAATGATAACCATCACAGTTCAAGAAAACAAGCTGCCCCTTTCCTACGAGTGCACGTCTTACAGAACAAGAGCAACACAAATTAAATCTCTGACAACAATTCCTGTGTGCACACAGACTCATGATGTGATTCTAGGCACAAAACAGTATTCCTGGGTGATACCAGTACACCTTAACTTATGGTGAAGACATACTCCATAATATCTTACAAGTTCAAGGCAGTTAAATATCTTCCAAAACATAAAATGTAAAACACAACTTTAAAAGAAGAAACACATTTTTATTATTTATATCAAAATACACCACATACATCCCCTCTCAAATTCATAACTCACCTTTAAAAGTAGTTAGTTGAGAAAGAAATGTGCCACTCACACAGCAGATTATCAGAGCCAGAATCTCTGAGCTGTTCTTCTCTCACCAGAACCACTAAATGGCAAAATGTCCCTCTCTTTTTTCACACATATACATTTTAACTTCAAATCACATTGCTTCCCACATTTTTTAAATTGAAACACACATTTCTATTGGTTGCAAATTTCAACCCTTTCCAAATGATTCCTACCCCCAACATGACTTCTGCCTGCTACCATAGCAACAGATCATAGAACACTGGTGTGAGCAGAGAGGTCAGAAGTTCAGCACACAATTTTTCTAATCCAAAGAGCAAGAGTGCTTGACTTTTCAAACCTAACAGCATATCCAAAGTAATCTTCTGTGGCAACACATATTTCTGAACCACTACAAAACATGCTTTTAAAAATTTAAACATACAGCCTAGTTTTTAGTGTTGAATGGTCTGAAACAGCCAATGAGTTCTTTTTATTAAAAAAAGTATGTAAGCCTCCATTTTACAACTATCTTTCTTTTCATATTGCCATTCTACTGAAAGACACCTTCTGAGTGCATCCAGATCTCCTTGAAAGATGTTCACAGTGTGGATTGTAGGTCATAGCTATGTCTACTGGAGTGAAAAGTATGCAGAAAAAAGAGGGATTGTGAAAGACCTTGCTTTGCCAAATGTAGATATTAAATGGATTGGCCAGAGAGGGTTAAAGTGGCACCAATTAATGCCTTTGGTGAAATCCTTTCTACATCTCCCACAGCCTGACCTTATAATTGTGCACTGTGGTGGAAATGACCTAGGCACTTTAACTGGGGTAGGTCTGGAAATGCTTGTTAAGGACACCTTTGTGCAATTGATGTCACTTTTTCCACAAACTACCTTAGACCAACATCTAAACACATAAACTTGATTTTTGATTCTATTTTTTTAATGAATTTTTTGCCGCTGTGTGCGCACCGTGCACGCACAGCGCAATATTTATTAGTATTTTTTTTTTTTTGGGACCTTAGGGGTCTTTCATGATCCCCCTGAGAAGGCCTAGGGGGTCAGGGACTCTCTACCCTGCCCCCTTTTCACGTTCTCCACTTGTGTTTTTAGCTCTCTTCTGCCTCTAAAACTCAAAATGGCGGCTGGGGGGTGCGCGCACCATGCGCACACCCCGCGATTTTTTGAAAAAAAATAAAATGTTTTTTTCACCCTTCGGGGTCCTTCAGGGACCCCCTGACAAAGGCTAGGGGGTCAGGAACTCTCTACCCTGCCCCCTTTTCACATTCTCCACTTGTGTTTAGCGCTCTTCTGCCTCTAAAACTCAAAATGGCAGCTGGGGGGTGCGCGCACCCCGTGATTTTTGGAAAAAAAATAAAATGTTTTTTTCACCCTTCGGGGTCCTTCAGTGACCCCCTGACAAAGGCTAGGGGGTCAGGAACTCTCTACCCTGCCCCCTTTTCACGATCTCCACCTTTCTTTTTCACTGTCACACACAAAATGGCGTCCGACACTTCCTGATTTCAACCGATTGGAATGTTGACTGACATCTAACCACCAATCAGAATTACGCTCGCGGACATTTGGGTGCCGATCACGATCCGGTAAAAAAATTCCCCGTGCGACTCGTATCCGGTCTTTTTACCGTACGAATCGTACAAGTGCCGTACGAACTGGCAATCACGATTCGCATGGGAAAAAGACCATACGAATCGCATTGGGAATAATTCCCCACACGTCCTCGGGTCGGAAAAAGTGTCCGACACGTCCTCGTATGATTTACCGTACAAACGTGAAAAGCGAAGTCCGACCGGGGAATCACGATCCGTCCCGGGCGTCCGAATGTACAACCGTATGGTTAAAAGACCGTCCGCACCGAACTCCTATAACAACCATGGAGACGTCCAAACAGGTGCCCGGTACGTGCCGTACCCCCCCCAGCCCCCGCATGTACGCGCCGTACCCCCCCCAGCCCCCGCATGTACGCGCCGTACCCCCGCCAGCCCCCGCATGTACGCACCGTACCCCCCCAGCCCCCGCATGTACGCGCCGTACCCCCCCCAGCCCCCGCATGTACGCGCCGTACCCCCCCCAGCCCCTGCATGTACGTGTCGAACCCCCCGTGTATGTACACCCGAGTACGTGTCGAACCCCCCGTGTATGTACACCCGAGTACGTTCGAGTCGTACCCCCACCCGTGTATGTACGGTGCGTACCCCCAGCGCGTAGCGTACTCTGGTGTACATACACGGTGGGGGTACGACTCGAACGTACTCGGGTGTACATACACGGGTGGGGGTACGACTCGAACGTACTCGGGTGTACATACACGGGTGGGGGTACGACTCGAACGTACTCGGGTGTACATACACGGGGGGTTCGACACGTACTCGGGTGTACATACACGGGGGGTTCGACACGTACTCGGGTGTACATACACGGGGGTTCGACACGTACATGCGGGGGCTGGGGGGATACGGCGCGTACATGCGGGGGCTGGGGGGGGTATGGTGCGTACATGCGGGGGCAGGGTGGGTACGGCGCGTACATGCGGGGGCAGGGGGGGTACGGCGCGTACATGCAGGGGCTGGGGGGGGGTACGGCGCGTACATGCGGGGGCTGGGGGGGGTACGGCACGTACATGCGGGGGCTGGGGGGGGGTACGGCGCGTACATGCGGGGGCAGGGGGGGGTACGGCGCGTACATGCGGGGGCTGGGGGGGGGTACGGCGCTTACCGGGCCACCTACTCTGGTCGTTTTGCGCCGTACTTCGTATTTGCGGCACTTTTTGGGTGCCGTGAAAATATTGCCATCCGGACTGCTGTCGGTTCGAATCGTAATTCCTGGGTCGTGAAACGCTGCCTAGAAGCGTCCCGACGTCACGTCGCAGCATTCCCGGATCACATTCGTATGCATATTTTCGTCGGTCGGTGTTTTTTACGATTCGTACGGTAATGGTGTTTCCGTGCGAATCGTAATTCCATGTTTGTAATGTTTTACAACCGGGTACGAGTCGGACGGAGAATACGCTCCGACCAACGGTTCGTACCCGGTTTTTACCGGATCGTAATCGGCACCTTGGTGCGCGCCCCGTGCGAGCACTGTGCGCGCACGGTCCGCTCACGATGTGCGCATATAGATATTTATGTACTTTTAACTGCAATTTTCTCAGGAACTACTGAACAGATTGACACCATATATGCAAAAGGCACATGCCTGACCTGAGGACTACCTCTTTGCCAAATTTCAAGTAATTCTGTTCAGCCGTTCGGGCTGTACCTTCGACTAAAGGTCCTATGGGAAAATGCATGGGGAAAACGCGTTTTGGGACCCCCCTTTTTTCTCCGCCCCCGCTTGACGAATCACCCCGAGACTTTCAGGGTAGGAGCTGAGCAGAGCGCCCCATTAGTTTTGAAAATTTCACAAAGATAAGTCAACCGACGCCAAAGGTATTCAAAATAGAATTTTCAGATTTCCTATGGGAACTCGGTCCTAACTTTAGCTGACTCCATTGAGCCGTTCCACACAATACATGAGCTTATTGCTAGTTTGAATCACAACAAGGTCAATCTAGAGTTTAGTGGTGAGGTCAGCTCCAACACGGTAAACTTCCTACATCTAAAGGTAACCTGTAACGTCCTGAACGTCTCAGGATCGTTTAACAGACACGATAATGAGAACGCAACCACTTGTGAAGGTTTAGTTATTTTAATGAAGGCAAAAATAATACAAGGAATAAACAAAGGTTATAGTCACTGGAATCCTCCAGGCTAAGTACGTTACCAGCCCACAGCACGGATGGTCCTAACCGTCCTCTGCATATACGCCGATCCCGGCGTATGCCAACAGAGGGCAGAAATGAAATGGCCGACAATGCCAATCGGTAGGCTGTGAGGGGCACGAAGAGTGTTGGGGAGAATCGAGGAGTCAGGGAAACACCCAGCTGGGGTCTCTACCTGAAGGGAGCAGCCGCTCAACCTCTTCCTCAGACTGCACCGGGACGCGGAGTCACCTCCTGGTGATGCGTCACCGATACCCCAATCACAAGCAAAGAAGACTGAACCGAGAGCAGCCGCTCGATCGATCCTGTGGACTTCCGAGTCTGTAACGCGGCAAACACCTCCTGGTGTGCGTTACAGCTGGCAGTCCCTGTATCTCTGGTCGGGCTGGGAGTTACGACTCCAACCAGCAAAAGCGCCACTGCGCTTTGACTCAGCCGAGTCAAAAAGCGAAGCTCAATGGTTATCCGGTAGAGCTTCCGGGTCCTTCACAGGTGACGATGGGGCAAGACACGGCCCAGGGAGTAACGACTCGACCTACCTCCGTTCTTGCCTTACTGGAGCACCACTCCTGAACACTGCTCTTCACTAAGCAGGTACGTCGGTTGTAAACACAATATCCGACAGCGTTGTACCTCCCGGTTCCTCCCTTTATAGGGCGTTGTTTTCCTTGAGTTATGTAACAGCTCTCCTGTTTACATAAGGGCGTGTTTTCCTTGAGTTATGTAACAGCTCTCCTGTTTACATAAGGGCGTGTTTTCTTTGAGTGATGTAACAGCTCTCCTGTTTACATAAGGGCGTGTTTTCCTTGAGTTATGTAACAGCTCTCCTGTTTTACATAAGGGCGTGTTTTCCTTGAGTTATGTAACAGCTCTCCTGTTTACATAACCTCTCAACCGCTAAGCATCCTGGGAGATGTAGTCCGTTTTCGCTGGTTACCGTTTTCCTCCCCTTGCATGACAGGAATTCTTGACAGTACATCCTCCCTCTCAGCGGCTCCCCACGGGTCCAGCGCTGGCAGGAAAACGCCGATGGAACAAGGAGACCAAGCGCGGAGCATGAACCCCTTCAGCCGGTTCCCATGACTGCTCCTCCGGGCCATAGCCTTTCCACGCAACCAGGTACCACAGCTTCCCCCTGCGCCATTGGGACGCCCGTATGCCCGACACTTCATACTCCACCTCCGACTCCACGCATACCGGCCTAGGTGTCCCAGACGGCTTGGAGGGTGCTGGTTTGAGCAATGATACATGAAAGACAGGGTGTATCCGCAATGACTGGGGCAAGCACACCTTCACGTTCACGGGACCCATACACTTGGTAATTCGATAGGGGCCCATGTACTTGGGATGGAACACACTGTTCTTTCGAAACCTCATGTTTCTTGTGGATATCCAGACGTAGTCTCCAGTGCGGTACAGTGGCCCGGGCCTTCTCTTCCTGTCTGCCGCAGCCTTGTATCTTCTCTTGGCCTCTATTAGGACAGCCCTTGAGTGCGTCAACGTGTCTTTTATGTGTGCCACCCTGTCCGCTGTGGCGGGAATCCTGTCCTCTCTGAACGGATGTAGAAATGGCAAGAACCTGGGATGTTGGCCATAGTTGCTATAGAACGGAGATGACTGTGTGGAGCTGTGAGTGGCGTTGTTATAGGCGATCTCTGCAACCCATAGCAAGTCGACCCATTCTTCCCTGCCCTGGTCCACAAAACATCGCAGATACTGTTTGAGCGTTTGGTTCAGGCGCTCGGTTTGGCCGTCCGTTTGAGGGTGGTAGCTGGTGGACAGGGCGGTCTTAACATGCAGCGCAGTGCACCAAGTCTTCCAGAATTGCGCAGTAAACTGCGACCCCCGGTCCGACACGATCACCCCAGGTAATCCATGCAGTCGTACCACATTCTTTAGGAGTAGTGACGCCAATTCCCCGGCCGTAGGGACTCTCTTGCAGGGGATGAAGTGCCCCATTTTCGTCAAGTAATCCACCACCACCAGTATTGCCGTCATCCCCTGGTCTACCGGTAGGCCCACCACGAAGTCCAGTGAATTGCTATCCCATGGTCTATCCGGGGTCGGAAGTGGATGTAAGAGCCCTTGGGTTCGGCCATGGTCGGCCTTCATGGTAGCACACGTAGGACACTCCTGTCCCCACCTCCTGACATCCACTCTCATGGTTGGCCACCAGAAATGCCGTCCCATGCTAGCCACCGTTTTTTCAAAGCCCAAATGACCTGCGCATGGAGAGTCATGGCACCAGATGAATGCTTGTTTCCTTAGCCTAGGCGTGGGTATCAATAGGCACCTGCCCTTCAGGGGTATCCCGTCCTTCAGCTGCCATTCTCTGTGACTGAGGAGCCACCTCCGCCATGCGAATGACCTGATCCCTCTCTTTATTCCCCTCAGGAAAGTATCCGGTTGGATAACCCCCAATACCATCCTCGGGGAAATGATGGAATGCTCGGTCGCAGGCAATGGTTCCTTAACTGCAGATTGACGGGACAGGGCGTCCGCCTTCCGGTTTTCCGTCC
Organism: Triturus cristatus; assembly: GCF_964204655.1. Taxonomy (NCBI): domain Eukaryota; kingdom Metazoa; phylum Chordata; class Amphibia; order Caudata; family Salamandridae; genus Triturus; species Triturus cristatus. The sequence goes on along the minus strand of NC_140591.1, from coordinate 288,675,168 downwards.
CCGGCCGATATGTGATGCGGAAGTTGAACCCCGCAAAGAAGATCACCCACCGCAGCTGTCTGGGAGAAAGGTGTCTTGTGGCCATCATGAACTGTAGGTTCCGATGGTCCGTGTACACCGATACCACATGTCTTGCCCCTATCAACCAATGCCTCCATTCGGTGAAGGCGTCCTTGATTGCGAGAAGCTCCTTCTCCGCAATATGGTAGTTGCGTTCGGCGTCGTTGAGTTTGCGGGACATGTACGCAACCGGATGAAGCACCCCTGTGTCGTGGTTGCGTTGGGACAAGATAGCCCCCAGCGCCACATCCGATGCGTCCGCTTCCACTACGTAGGGGAGATCCGGATTGGGGTGAGCCAACACCGGTGCCTTACCAAAGGCGCTTTTCAGGGCCTCAAAGGCTTTGTTCGCTTCAGGGGACCAGACAAACTCCTTGGACTTCCTCAGTAGCTGTGTGATTGGGGCCACCAATCCTGAAAATCCATCTATAAACCGCCTGTAAAAGTTGGCAAAGCCAATGGTACTTTGGACGTCCTTCACGCTTTGGGGCACCGGCCATTCTTTCACCGCCTTGATCTTTCGTTCTGCCATCTCCTGTCCCTCTGGACTCAGCATCACTCCGAGGAATTCCACGGATGTGACGTGGAAGTCACACTTGCTGAGTTTACAAAACAGCATGTTTTCCCTCAGCTTTTGGAGCACGGCTTTGACGTGGTGTACGTGCTCCTCCACACTGGACGAATAGATGAGGATGTCGTCGATATATACGACCACGTAGATATCCAACTCCTCTCTGAATACCTCATTCAAAAAGTACTGAAAGGCTGCCGGGGCGTTGCACAGACCGAACGGCATGACGAGGTACTCAAAAAGGCCGAACCTGGTCTTAAAGGCGGTCTTCCACTCGTCTCCGTCCCTCATGCGCACCAGATGGTATGCCCCTTTCAAATCCAACTTGGTGTAGATACGAGCTTTCTTGACCTGTTCCAGGAGTACACTGATGAGAGGCAAGGGGTACCGATTCTTTACGGTTATCGCATTCAATGCCCTAAAGTCCACACAGGCTCTCAGCTCCCCATTAGCCTTCGGGATGAAGAAGAGTGGCGAGGCGGCCGGAGACTTGGATGGGCGGATGAATCCTAGCTTGAGGAGTTTATCCAGGTACCCCCGGAGATGCACGTTTTCAGGCTCCGTCAGGGCATACAGCCTGCCGCTGGGAACGCTGGCCCCTGGCACCAGGTCGATCTGGCAGTCAAACTGTCTATGTGGTGGTAGCACTTCCGCCTTCACCTCATCAAATACATCCTCAAAACTGTGATAAGCCTGGGGGAGAGCTACATCTTTTTCTGCCGCTGTAGCCACTGTCTGCCTCCCACTCTCATCTGCGTCAAGGGATTCCGTTCCTACTCCACAATGCAGGATGCAATACGGTGACGTCAGTTCGATGCGATGTGTTGGCCAATCCACAGAGGGGTTGTGTTTCTGTAGCCACGGCAATCCCAATATGACGCCATATTGGGGCGCTCGGATGATGTTAAAATCGATTTGTTCCAAATGGTTCCTCCCACATCTCATCGGAAGGACCCCCGTGTGCTGCCCGATGGGCCCCGTCACCAATCGCCTTCCGTCTACAGCATAGACGTCTTCGGGTACAGCTTTGGGAAGAAGCACTAGCCCTAGCCTGCATGCCTCGTTGTGGTCCATAAACATGCCAGTGGCCCCTGAATCCACCATGGCCACAACGGGTATCCACTGGTCATGCACTCCCACGTGCACCGTGAGAAACAGGTGTTGTTGTCCCTTAGTGACCGAGTTGGAAAGTGAAGGGATGGATGAGTGACTCCGAGATGCCCCTTCTTTGGTCTGGGAGTCCTCTAGTTTTCCGCCGGTACGTCCACCACGGCTGTTACCGACCGGTTGGCCCGATAACGTGACGTCTTCGGTTTGGCAGGGCATTCACGTACGTAGTGGCCTTTTTTGCCACAATATAGGCACAATCCTTGTTTACGGCGTGACTCTTTCTCCGTGGCTGTGAGGCTCGCTCGTATTGCGCCGATGTCCATGGGTTCTCCCTTGGATGCGGTGGAAGTTTCAGGACTTCCCACTGTCACATAGGATGGAAGGGATTTTCCTTTTCTCCCATGATCCCCCTTTCTTTCACTTAGCCTATGTTCCAGCCGTAATACCAGGTTGATAAGGCCCTCGCATGTCTTGGGTTGTGGGTCAATATGAGCCACGGCGTCCTTGAGCTCATCGCACAGCCCGTGATGGAAGAGCGCCGTCTGTTTAGCAACAGGCCACTTGGTTTCCGCAACCAGCCTTCGGAACGCGTTGAGATACTGCACCAGTTCGTTGGATCCCTGTCTCAACTCAAGCATTTAACGGTCCGCCGTGTACGAGTCAGCCCTTCTGTCGAAGACCTTCAGGAATTCCTCGCGAAAAGCACCCCAATCACATAAGACGGGGTCGTCCCTGCTCACCAGAGGTACGGCCCATTGTGCCGCGTTTCCAGCCAAATAGGATATAAGGAAAGCCACACGAGCCTGACTCGTGGGGAACGCCCTTGGTTTGCATGATAGATGTAGCGCCACTTGTGTGAGGAATACCTGCACTGTGTTAGGATCCCCACTGTACCTCTCTGGTGTTGCCAAGGGGACGGCTACCGGCATTTCCACTACTACCGCAGGGGTCTGGTTCGTGAGGGAGGTGCTGGGCGTGAGCGGGTCCAATTGGATAGCATCCAGTCTGGCTTTTACATCGGCTGTTTCTTGCCTGGAGGCAGCCAATTCAATTTGCACGGTCGCTAAAGCAGCCAGCACATCATCAAGTGTTGCCATGTCTGTTATCGACCGGGAGACAGTTAGTGTTATTAAGGTCGGATATTTTGTAACATCCTGAACGTCTCAGGATCGTTTAACAGACACGATAATGAGAACGCAACCACTTGTGAAGGTTTAGTTATTTTAATGAAGGCAAAAATAATACAAGGAATAAACAAAGGTTATAGTCACTGGAATCCTCCAGGCTAAGTACGTTACCAGCCCACAGCACGGATGGTCCTAACCGTCCTCTGCATATACGCCGATCCCGGCGTATGCCAACAGAGGGCAGAAATGAAATGGCCGACAATGCCAATCGGTAGGCTGTGAGGGGCACGAAGAGTGTTGGGGAGAATCGAGGAGTCAGGGAAACACCCAGCCGGGGTCTCTACCTGAAGGGAGCAGCCGCTCAACCTCTTCCTCAGACTGCACCGGGACGCGGAGTCACCTCCTGGTGATGCGTCACCGATACCCCAATCACAAGCAAAGAAGACTGAACCGAGAGCAGCCGCTCGATCGATCCTGTGGACTTCCGAGTCTGTAACGCGGCAAACACCTCCTGGTGTGCGTTACAGCTGGCAGTCCCTGTATCTCTGGTCGGGCTGGGAGTTACGACTCCAACCAGCAAAAGCGCCACTGCGCTTTGACTCAGCCGAGTCAAAAAGCGAAGCTCAATGGTTATCCGGTAGAGCTTCCGGGTCCTTCACAGGTGACGATGGGGCAAGACACGGCCCAGGGAGTAACGACTCGACCTACCTCCGTTCTTGCCTTACTGGAGCACCACTCCTGAACACTGCTCTTCACTAAGCAGGTACGTCGGTTGTAAACACAATATCCGACAGCGTTGTACCTCCCGGTTCCTCCCTTTATAGGGCGTTGTTTTCCTTGAGTTATGTAACAGCTCTCCTGTTTACATAAGGGCGTGTTTTCCTTGAGTTATGTAACAGCTCTCCTGTTTACATAAGGGCGTGTTTTCTTTGAGTGATGTAACAGCTCTCCTGTTTACATAAGGGCGTGTTTTCCTTGAGTTATGTAACAGCTCTCCTGTTTTACATAAGGGCGTGTTTTCCTTGAGTTATGTAACAGCTCTCCTGTTTACATAACCTCTCAACCGCTAAGCATCCTGGGAGATGTAGTCCGTTTTCGCTGGTTACCGTTTTCCTCCCCTTGCATGACAGGAATTCTTGACATAACCATCATAGATAACAAACCAAATGTGTCACTATACCGAAAACCCACAGCAGGGAATTCCTTAATACATGCGGCTAGCAATCATCCAACAAGGCTGGTCAGAAGTATTCCGTATGGTGAATTCTTAAGACTAAAGCGCAACAGCACAAGGAATTCGGATTTTGAATTAGCAGCCAAGGCCAGTCTGAATAGATTTGTCATTAGGGGTTATAATAGGGATTTCCTAGAAGTAACTCTTAATAGGGTTAACAGCATACCAAGGGAAACACTCCTGTTAAATGAGGAAAAGGACAATAAAATGAAGATAGGAGACAACAAGTTCAGGATGATAACTACTTTTTCTAATGAAGCCAATGATTTAAGACGAATCATGAAAAAGAATTGGCATATACTCAGAACTGATAATGTGATAGGTTTAGACATTCCAGCCGCCCCTCTAATAACGTTCAGGAAGGCTAGATCATTGAGGGATAGTCTAGTCCAAAGCCACTTCTATACTAGACCAAGCATCAGTGGGACCCTAAGGGAGCTTAGGGGATTTTACCCTTGCGGCAGATGTAAGGCCTGTATAGGAAGTAGAAGAACTCTTACATATGAAGTTACAAACTTAAAGATATCTAGAACCATAAAGAAATTCATCACATGTAATACTACTTATGTAGTATACTGCTTGGAATGTCCTTGCGGATTGAAATATATTGGCAGCACCATACACCCTATAAAGATACGGGTATTGGAGCATATGAGGGCGATAGCCAAAAAAGATGAGACCTATCCAGTCGCAAGGCATTATGCAGATAAACACAATAGTAACAGGGATCTGTTGCGTTATTATGGTTTAGATATGATTGCCTCCAATATTAGAGGTAGGGACAGGATTAGAAAGTTGCGTAGACTTGAATCCAGGTATATTATAGACCTAGAAACCAAGACCCCTAAGGGAATGAATGTAGGGGAAGAATTAGCTGTACATTTGGGTGATTAAATCTGAGACCAATATGCTATTAGGAATTTCAAGGTTTTCTGGGTGAGATTCGGAAGAAAGACATCTTTGATTTCAATTTTAATCTGTGTAGGTTAGTCTTGTAAACATGCCATGTGATTTATTGATTTGATGGTCCTCTGATGCATGTAATCAAGTAAGCATAGAAGGGACTTTGCCGATACACGGCATGATGGTATTACAGACACGCCCTGATCTTGGGATTATAGGTGATGTTTGCGTATGGATGCTGATACACGGCTGAATTGTAATTAGCGCAATTTGTTAAATCATGAGAATGTCTTGATTCCTTTATACAATATGTCTAATGAAAATCATTGAACGTATTATATAGTACTTGCATTAGAAGGCCTATTTAGCGTCCGACATTTAGATTTAACCACCTTATGTATGTTCCAAGATGGCGCCTGTATTAGAACAGAAAGAGTATGGTCCTATGTCAATTTTGATGTTGCTTTGACTTGCATCATGTGACCGGATATTGATGATTTTAAAATGTCGTTGTATGGCGCATGTTTTTGTAACATTGGAAAAAGGCAGTCGCCGAAACGCGTCATGTTATTTATGGACTGCATGAATTAAAAACTCTGTCAAACTAAAGACCCCTGTGAGTGCTTTTCCAGATCGAGAAAGGGAAGAAGGAATGAGCGCGCATATTGTACGCGGTTGCACCTCCGCGTTATAGCACCCGTCCGAGAGTGCGCTGGCCCAAGGTGCAGTGGAGCAGGATATATATATATATATATATATATATATATATATCACTGCTACGGAACACCAGTCAGGTGCACTCTCAGGCGGGTGCTTTTTCGTGCGGGGGTGTACCCGCATTCGATTATTGCTGCAACTCTCCTTCTCACAACCACCATCCAAAGAGAAAGACAGCACTCGCGGGGGCCGTTTCCAAAATTTATTAAATGGAAACTATCACGTAAACATATATATATATATATATATATATATATATATATATATATATATATATATATATCTTGAGAACAATCCTGGTACGACGGCGTCCTTTCTCCTTCTTAAAGAAACACGTCCAGGAACGGACCACCACAACAGCAGGCAATTTAAAGTTTCAAGTGCTTTATTCCAAAAAAATCAGCTGGCATGACGCGTTTCACTGACAAAATCATAGGTTTCAGGCACGTTCTAGTTAGAAATTAGCATTTAAAAAACCATAGAAATTAACAGAAAAAACAATAGGTTTCAGGAGCGTTATAGTTTAGTTGGACATTTAATTCGTACAAAACCATAGAAATTCCGATATTATAGTTAGTTCAGCTAACTATAACTCGCCCCCCCCGCAATGCACTGCTGATGACGTCACATATTACATCATTCATGACATGGTCAGTGACATCACTGATGACATCACTGATGACATCTCAAATGACATCACTGATGACATCATCCAGTCACTGTGTGTTTCTGTAAAGTTTAATTTTGTTTTATATATATTCCAAGCTGTATTGAGGAATGAGTGGGTGTATAAGTGTCTGTATGGAGGACTTAGTAGGTATGTGACTGACTGTATAAGTGAGTGATTAAATGTGTCTTACTGAATGCATGGGTTAGTGACTAAACTGTGTGAAAGTCTGTATCAGTCTGTCTGTTGTTGTGTAAGCTGCTGCATGGGTTGGTGAGTAGCTGCATGAGTGTCTATATGGATTATTGATTGATTGCCTGAGTATTTGTATGGCTGCTTGAGTGTTTGTGTGGGTGGGAGGTGTGCGACTCTGGGCATAGATGTGTGAGTGGTTGATTCACTGGGTGTATGTGTTCAAGAGTGCATGTGGAAACAGCTGTATGGGTGGGTGAGTGTGTGTATGGGTGTGCTGGTGAGTGAATGGATGTCTCAGTGGTACATGTGCAAGTAACTACATATGTAAAAGGCAGTATATGTGAGTGATGGTGTATATCAATAACTATATGTGAGAGTCAGTAATTGTGAGAGTGGCTGCATGGATGAGTGTGAATTTCTATCAGTGATTCTATAAGAGAGTAATTATGTGTTAGTATATGTATGAATAAGTGAGGTTGTGTCTGTATAACTGTATAGGTGAGTAAATAGAAGTATGATTGATTATTTGCATGACTGACTAATTGTGTGAGTAACTCTGGATATGTGGCAGTGTGTGAGTGTCTGTATAGGTGTATGAGTGCATATGATAGTGTTGTATTGATGAGTGACCGCATGTATGAGTGACTGTATGGGTAAATGAGTGGATGTGTGTATAGACCTAGGAATCAGTCAGTGCATATTTAGTAACTGGTATTGATGTGTCTATTTTTTCAAAAATAGTAGTCTGTATTTTAGAGTGGGTGTATTAAAGGTTACATTCAGGTGTGAAGAGGTGCATCAGATTTTGACGTGGATGATGTCATCAGTGATGTCATCAGTGATGTCATTTGAGATGTCATCAGTGATGTCATCAGTGATGTCACTGACCATGTCATGAATGATGTAATATGTGACGTCATCAGCAGTGCATTGTGGGGGTGTGAGTTATAGTTAGCTGAACTAACTATAATATCGGAATTTCTATGGTTTTGTACGAGTGAAATGTCCAACTAACTATAACGTTCCTGAAACCTATGTTTTTTTCAGTTAATTTCTATGGTTTTTTAAATGCTAATTTCTAACTATAACGTGCCTGGAACCTATGGTTTTTTCAGTGAATTTCTATGGTTTTTTAAATGCTAATTTTTAACTGTAACGTTCCTGAAACCTACGGTTTTTCCAGTGAATTTCAAAGGATTTTAAATTAAAATTTGTGAATCTAATGTACCTCAATCCTATGTTTTTTTTATTATATATATATATATATATATATATATATATATATATATATATATATATATATATATATATATATATATGATCTACTGGCGGCCGCCAGTAGATAGTTATAGGTAAGACCTATTTTCCACAACATTCTATTGGGAATATCTTTGGCGCCGATTGTCGAATCTTCGTGAAATTTTCCAAACTTTTGGCCAGCTCCGCTGCGCTCCTACCCTGAAAGTTTTGTGGTGATTCGTCAAGCGGGGGCCGAGAAAAAAGGGGGCCCAAAATGCATTTTCCCCATGCAATTTCCCATAGGATCTGTTGTCGCAGCTTCAGCCCGAACCGCTGAACGGAATGACACCAAATTTGGCAAAAAGGTAGTCCTCAGTTCGGACTCGTGCCTTTTGCATATTTGGTGTGAATCTGTTCAGTAGTTCCTGAGAAAATGAGGGTAAAAAAGTTAGTGATATCTATGGCCGCGAAAGATCTGCGGACCGTACCCGCACCGTAAGCGCACCCTCACCGAACCGAGTGCGCACCCTCACGATTGCGCGCTGAATGCTAATTGGCTGTCGAGCGTCTCTCTACATTCGAAACCAGGAACTGTTGGCGGCCATTTTCTGCCTCGGTAGAAGTGAGGCTGAAGATGGAAGGGGAATAAGTGTGTAAAAGATATAAAGGGGGCAGAGTGGAAATACTCTGACCCTCTAGATCTGCTTAGGGGGTCCCAGAAGGAATCCCTGTGGCCCACTTTTTTTAAAAAAAAGCGGCAAAATGCACGCATGGTGCTCGCATCCTATCGCGTTGGATGCACGGATTCTCTCGCGGTAGGTGCGCGGATCCACGGCAACGTTTTTTGAAAAACGACAAGAAATCATTGGTTGTATAACAACTTTCTACACTGAAAGGTAGGGTGTATATTTTTGTTTTTTAAAGGTATGATTGTTATTGGTTAACAAAAACAGATTGTAAGGAACATTATATATTATAAGCTGATATGTTGAAAAGTCAAGCACACTTCCTGCCTTGTGTAGGAACATTGTGTGCTGAACTTGTGACCTGTGAGCTCAGTGCAGTGTTCCATGAGCTGTTTCTATTGTAACAGGCAGAAGGCAGATTGGGGGAAGGGTTGAAATGTATTTCAGTTGGAAAGGGTTGAAATGTTTAACCAATAGAAATGTGTGTTTGCTTTTGAGTTTATGTGCGAAGGATTGTGATTTGATGTTTACATGTATATGTGTGGAAAATGAAACAGAAACTTTTTCATTCTTTGCTTTTGCTGAGAGGTGCACAGTGCAGAGATTCTGTAAAAGAAAATATGGTGAGTGACTGATATGCTTCTTAATCTACAAAACAACTTGAAAGATGAGTTATTTAATTGTGAGGGGATGTATGTAGACTATTTTGATTTTAATCAGACTAATGTCTTTTTCCTGCAAAAGTGTAGGGAGTACTTTTTTTTCTCTACAATCTTATTGACAGTGTGTGTGCATGTGGAAACCATTTTGTGATAAGGATTTGTTTTTTCATGTGTTTGTAGACAGATAACTATGCCGTTTTTATATTTTGGTAGAATTAGAAACCAGTCATTGTTTATGAATTTGTGAAATGAGTTATGTTTCTGCAGTAAAATGTAGTACTCCTTGTAGATGAAGAAATGTGTTTTGGTATAGTGCAAGGGATAGTGGTGCTTGTCTAGAATCACACTGAGTGTGTGTGCATTTGGGAGCCACTGTGAGAGAAGGATTGGGTAACATCGTGTATTTTCTGACAGAGAGCTCTTTTAAAACCGGTCATGTTGTCAAGTTTTAGTAGCATTAGAAGCCAGTCTTTGCTTATGTGTTGATTAAATGAGTCAGGCATTGACACTAAAGTGCAGTCGTGAAATATGTAGATTGTGTGCAGTTCCCTTATCACTTCCAGTGTAGTGAATGAGTTTTGGTAAACTCGTAGGGATAGTGGTGCTTGTCTAGAATCACACTGTGAGTCTGTGTGCATTTGGGAACCACTGTGAGAGAAGTGTTTGATAACATCGTGTATTTGCTGTGAGAAAACTGTTTTGAAACCTGTCATGTTGTCAAGTTTTAGTACCATTAGAATCCATTGTTTGATTATGTGTTGATTAAATTAGTCAGGCGTTGACATTAAAGTGCAGTCATGAAATATGTAGATTGTGTGCAGTTCCATTACCTCTTCCACTGTAGTGAATGAGTTTTGGTAAACTCCTAGGGATAGTGGTGCTTGTCTAGAATCACACTGTGAGTCTGTGTGCATTTGGGAACCACTGTGAGAGAAGTGTTTGGTAACATCGTGCATTTGCTGGCAGATAACTGTTTTAAAACATGTCATGTTGTCAAGTTTTAGTAGCATTAGAAGCCAGTCTTTGCTTATGTGTTGATTAAATGAGTCAGGCATTGACACTAAACTGCAGTCGTGAAATATGTAGATTGTGTGCAGTTCCCTTATCACTTCCAGTGTAGTGAATGAGTTTTGGTAAACTCCTAGGAATACTGGTGCTGGTCTAGAATCACACTGTGAGTCTGTGTACAATTGGGAACCACTGTGAGAGAAGTGTTTGGTAACATCGTGCATTTGCTGGCAGATAACTGTTTTGAAACCTGTCATGTTGTCAAGTTTTAGTAGCATTAGAAGCCAGTCTTTGCTTATGTGTTGATTAAATGAGTCAGGCATTGATACTAAAGTGGAGTCGTGAAATATGTAGATTGTGTGCAGTTCCCTTACCTCTTCCACTGTAGTGAATGAGTTTTGGTAAACTCCTAGGGATAGTGGTGCTTGTCTAGAATCACACTGTGAGTCTGTGTGCATTTGGGAACCACTGTCAGAGAAGCGTTTGGTAACATCGTGCATTTGCTGACAGAAAACTGTTTTGAAAACTGTCATGTTGTCAAGTTTTAGTAGCATTAGAAGCCAGTCTTTGCTTATGTGTTGATTAAATGAGTCAGGCATTGACACTAAAGAGCAGTCCTGAAATATGTAGATTGTGTGCAGTTCCCTTATCACTTTCTGTGTAGTGAATGAATTTTGGTAAAGTCCTAGGGATAGTGGTGCTTGTCTAGAATCACACTGTGAGTCTGTGTGCATTTGGGAACCACTGTGAGAGAAGTGTTTGGTAACATCGTGTATTTGCTGAGAGAAAACTGTTTTGAAACTTGTCATGTTGTCAAGTTTTAGTACCATTAGAATCCAGTGTTTGCTTATGTGTTGATTAAATTAGTCAGGCTTTGACATTAAAGTGCAGTCGTGAAATATGTAGATTGTGTGCAGTTCCCTTACCTCTTCCACTGTAGTGAATGAGTTTTGGTAAACTCCTAGGGATAGTGGTGCTTGTCTAGAATCACACTGTGAGTCTGTGTGCATTTGGGAACCACTGTGAGAGAAGCGTTTGGTAACATTGTGCATTTGCTGGCAGATAACTGTTTTAAAACTTGTCATGTTGTCAAGTTTTAGTAGCATTAGAATCCAGTCTTTGCTTATGCGATGATTAAATGAGTCATGCTTTGACACTGATGTGGTGTACTTAAATATGTAGATTGTGTGCAGTACCATTAACTCTTCCAGAGTAGTGAATGAGTGTTGGTAAACTCATAGGGATAGTGGTGCTTGTCTAGAATCACACTGTGAGTTAGTGTGTATTTGGGATCAGTGTGAGAGAATCATTTGGTAACATCATGTATTTGTTGACAGATAACTGTTTTAAAATCTGTCATGTTGTAAAGTTTTAGTAGCATTAGAATCCCGTCTTTGCTTATATGTTGATTAAATGAGTCATGCCTTGACACTGATGTGCTGTACTTAAATATGTAGATTGTGTGCAGTCCCCTTACCCCTTCCACAGTAGTGAATGAGTTTTGGGAAAGTCCAAGGATAGTGTTGATTGTCTAAAATCACACTGTGAGTCTGTGTGCATTTGGGTAAGGATTGTGAGAGAAGCATTTGGTAACATTGTGTATTTAATGACAGATAACTGTTTTAAAACCTGTCATGTTGTCAAGTTTTAGTAGCATTAGAAGCCAGTCTTTGCTTATGCGTTGATTAAATTAGTCAGGCATTGACATTAAAGTGTAGTTGTGAAATATGTAGATTGTATGCAGTCCCTTTACCACTTCCACTGTAGTGAATGCGTTTTGGTAAACTCCTAGGGATAGTGTTGTTTGTCTAGAATCACACTGTGAAGCTGTGTGCATTTGGGAACCTCTGTGAGAGAAGCATTTGGTAACATCATGTATTTGCTGATAGATAACTGTTTTAAAACGTGTCAAGTTGTGAAGTTTTAGTAGGATTAGAATCCAGTCTTTGCTTATGCGTTGATTAAATGAGTCATGCTTTGACACTGATGTGGTGTACTTAAATATGTAGATTGTGTGCAGTACCATCAACTCTTCCAGAGTAGTAAATGAGTTTTGGTAAACTCCTAGGATAGTGTTGCTTGTCTAAAATCACACTGTGAGTCTGTGTGCATTTGGGTAAGGATTGTGAGAGAAGCATTTGGTAACATCGTGTATTTGCTGACATATACCTGTTTTAAAACCGGTCATGTTGTGAAGTTTTAGTAGCATTAGAAGCCAGTCTTTGCTTATGCTTTGATTATATGAGTCAGGCTTTGACATAAAAGTGCAGTCCTGGAATATGAAAATTGTGTGCAGTTTGCTTACCACTTCCACTGTAGTGAATGAGTTTTGGTAAACTCCTAGGAATAGTGGTGATTGTCTAGAATCACACTGTGAGTCTGTGTGCATTTGAGAACCACTGTGAGAGAGGCATTTGGTTACATCGTGTATTTGCTGACAGATAACTGATTTAAAACCTCTCATGTTGTCAAGTTTTAGTAGCATTAGAAGCTAGTCTTTGCTTATGCATTGATAAAATGATTCAGGGTTTGACACTAAGGTGCAGTACCATGTACTATTCTGTTCACTGTGGCAGAACTGAAAATGTAAAAGTTTTACCTAAGCACTGTCCTAGAAGTAGTCTGATATTTAGTCAGTTACTAAGTACCAAATAGACTCCTTCAAATGTCTATGCAGTATGCATGTAGTGTTCTAAATACTATACACTTGTCTTTTACTCCTTCAATTCCCTAGTCAGTATCCATACACTTCCAGGAAATATTCTGTCACTTCCTTTGCAGTCCTCTAGAGACCCATTCAACAGCATGTACTAATCCATTCACTGTGCCAAAAGCCAAACACTTATAAATTTACCAAGACACTCTCTTTCCATTACTCTAATGATTCAGTCACTGCCTAAGTATTCATGTACAGAGCCAGGTCTTAGCATAAGGACTTCTTCAAACCCCTATCCACTATGCATGCAGTCCTCTAAGCACCTACACACTTGTCTTTCACACCTTCAATTCCCCAGTCAGTATCCGTTCACTTCCAGCAAACACCCTGTCACTCCATTTACACTCCTCTAGTGACCCATTCAGTATCATGTACTAATCCATTCACTGCGCCAAACCCTAATAAATTCACCCAGGCACTATCCTTGAAGTACTCTAATCATTCAGTCAGTACCAAAGTACTCATCCAGTGACCCAGGCCTTAGTATATGGACTGCTTCAAACCCTTATCCACTATGCATGCAGTCCTCTAACCACCTACACAATTGTCTTTCTCACCTTCAATTCCCTAGTCAGTATCCATCCATACACTTCCAGGAAATACCCTGTGACACCCTTTGCAGTCCTCTAGTGACCCATTCAGCACCATGTACTAATCCATTCACTGTGCTAAAACCCAAACACTTATAAATTCACCAAGATACTATCTTTGCAGTACTCTAATCATTCAGTCAGGGCCTAAGTATTCATACACTGAGCCAGGCCTTAGCACATGGACTGCTTCAAACCCCTATGCACTATGCATGCAGTCTTCTAACCACCTAGACACTTGTCTTTCACACTTTCAATTTCCTAGTCAGTATCCATACAGTCCAGCACTTGTGACTGCCTTTGCACTCCTCTAGTGAATCATTTAGTACCAAGTACTAATCCATTCCCTGTGCGAAAATCCTAGCACTTATAAATTCGCCTAGGCACTCTCCTTGCTGTACTCTAATCATTCAGTCAGTACCCAAGTAGTCATGCAGTGAGCCAGGCCTTAGCACATGGACTGCTTTAAATGCCTATGCAGTATTGATGCAGGCCTCTAATCACCTACACAGTTGTCTTCCACACCTTCAATTCTCTAGTTGGTATTCATACTCTTCTAGCAAACACCCTGTCACTCATCCAGTGTGTCTCCTTATAGTACTGTAATCATTTAGTCAGTTAGCATGTAGTCTTTTAGTGAGGTAGGCTTTAGGGCATGAACTGCTTCAAAATAGTATGCACTATACATGTAGTGTTTTAACGATCGTCACACTTGTGGTTCAGGGCTATAGTTTCTTAGTCAGTTTTTATATAAAATGTGTTTGTACAGTAATGGAATAGTATAAATTTGAAAGTTATTAATATCATTTATTTGTGATTCTTTTTTACAGATACAGAACAGGAGTGTTTCTCATCTGTTTGCACTCTTCTCGTGCAAGATTGTTTGGAGGAAGGGTCCTTAGGTGTTTCATCATACTTGCTGTGCCGCACGAGTATTTTTTGTTAGGATTCTCTCGTGACAGAACTCTTTGGCAAATCTTGCAAATGAAGAAGGTGGCATTGGTCTTTGTTTGCCCCTTGGAAAAAATTAAAAATTTCTTCACCACTGATGAAAAACGTTGTGGGCGTGGTGCCTTCTGCAAAAACAATTCCTCAGATTCGGTAAATATTTTAAAGCAGCAACATTTACAGTTTTTGTAAGTTAAACTTATAACATTTTGTTAGCTGTATACATTTTATATATCTGTGATTTGTTTCTTGTGGTATTTTGTTAAGAATACCATGTTGTTGTTTTTTTAACAATCTTTTTGATTTTCCAGGTCTGTCGTCGACATCTGTGGTTCCCACAGGAGTGTTCTGCTTTGTTGTTTTGTATTATTGTTGTTACATTTTGTTTATTAATTTATTGTTTATATTTATGTTAATTAAAATATAAGGTTTGAAAATAGTTTATCGTTTATATATTTATTATTATAAAAAATAAAGTTTGAAAAAAAGATTAATAATGTTTTTGGTTGTTCTCTTAACTGCTGTGTGACTCTTTCTTGTTCCTATTACTGTTATTTGATGAAGTCCACCATGGTGTTAAATTTTGGGGCACTTATCGCTGGAATACTAGTGATATCTGTAGTTTGCCCCAACTTCTGAATAGTGTGTTAGATTTATCTCAACTTTACTTCCGTTAAAGTGCTGATAATGAAATGGAGAGTAGCCATTCCCGTGCAAAAAGACATGAGGTGCACCTTTGCGATTTATTCTAAATACTAAAATCCTGTATTGTATTGCATTGAGGTATTGGCTGCACTTACAGTGTACACACGAAATCTATTAAGAAATCTCATTGTATTTATATTGATTGGGAATAGTGCGTCAGGTGCTGGATCTTGAAGAGATACAGTGCTCAGTTTGTATATTGTTCTGCATACGAAAAAAATCACATCACAACTTTCACACTAATTGCAATGCGAAACAAATTCCGGCGATAAAACACGTTACCACCAGGGATTTTACACCTGCTTTCTGCTGGTGTTAAGCAGGACAACTACCTGCACCATGAAAGGGAACACAGCCAGGAGCCACACCAGAACACCCACAGGTGCCAAAAAGTAAATGAGCATGATACAGGGATACCCATGAGGGCCAGAAGACTCATCTCAACAACTCCAGGACTGCCAATGCCCCCCAAACCCATATCTTAGTAAGTGTGTCCCTGTGATCATTGTCTTAGCATGATAGGCACGAGCCCTGCAACATCACAGTGTGCTGTCACCTCAGCGTTGGCAGTGAGCCTGGATGTGTAGCTACGTACGCATTCTCCTGCATGCACAACTGGCGTGTGCTGGTCTGGGGTTCACAGGTCAGTGGAGGGGTGTGCCTATCCGGCAAGGGGAACGGGGTGTCACGGACATGCCCATGTACAGGAAGTGTGGTAAGTGTGTCTCTGTGTTCTGGTGTGGCCTGTTACAAGAGCCGCAGCAGTCGATGTTGTAAAGTGGCATGTAACACCTCCAAACGGCACTGTGATGTTGTTGTTGGAATGTAGCAGGACATGCACAAATAGGCATTACAATGGCGTGCCGTACGAGTGCACGAGATACAACAGCTCACCGTACAAAAGTGTGGGGGCTCGTGGGAGGGAGGAGCAGCCGTTTGGCAACATAACACACAGTGAACTCGACCATGTGCCACATGCTGGGCATCTCATCCATGATGACCACGGTCGCAGACATCCCACAACACCAACGACTGGCCTTTGTACACATCCTGTATGAATGCAGCGTGGTTTTCACTTCTATGCTCGTTCAGTGGTGTGATGTTGGCGGGTTGTGTGACTTGTGCTCCTTGTTGGTGTGTTTCATTTTGGCCATTGTTTGTCTATACTTGTGCTGTACTTAATTGTGCATGTGTGCCATTCTGCCCATCTCCCCTCATCCCCCCACTCCCTGCTTCTTCCTCTTCCTGGTGCTGTTGTGTCTATAATTTTGTTGCTGCACACATAAATACATGTAAAGAATAAATTAGAATAGTTCCCTGATTCTTTTAGGTTTCAAAACTTCTCTATTGGTTTCTTTTTAATTTTCCATATGAACCGTTTTTTTAATATTCAACAACACATAGAAGTCAGAAGTGCAACGTATTCTATCAACACACGTTCTAGAACATTCTACAACACGTGCAGGTTAAAAGTTCATAAATTTTTTAAAACTTTACGATATTTTTTTGTAATATTTTCTTGAACATTTAATGACACGTGCAGGTTAAAATTTGACGATTGATTTAAGTTCGAACAGTGCCTTCCAAATGCAAGTAGCAGGTGTGGTTGAGCTGATATGTACTCCACGTTGAAACTGCTTTTTCTTAACCAATCACAAAGATGCTTTTCCACAAAACTAATGTGCACCCTACTTTTAAAAAATAATGCTTTTCATGATATCTTCAGAGATGAGTTATAGATAGGAATTAGCATTTAAAAAACCTTTGAAATTCACTGAAAAAACCATAGGTTTCATGCACGTTATAGTTAGGAATTGGCATTTAAAAAACCTTTGAAATTCACTGTAAAAACCAAAGGTTTCAGGGGCGTTATAGTTAGGAATTGGCATTTAAAAAACCTTAGAAATTCACTGAAAAAACCATAGGTTTCAGGGGTGTTATAGTTAGCTGGACATTTCCCTCGTACAAAATCCTAGAAATTCCCCTGTTATAGTTAGTTCAGCTAACTATAACTCGCGTCCCCGCAATGCACTGCTGATGACGTCACATATTACATCACTCATGACATGGTCAGTGACATCACTGATGACATCACTGATGACATCTCAAATGACATCACTGATGACATCACTGATGACATCATCCAGTGACTGTGTGTTTCTGTAAATTTTAAATATGTTTTATATATTTATAGTGAAAGGCCTGTGGAAGAATGAGTGGCTGTACAAGTGTGTGAATGGATGATTTTCTAGGTGCGTAACTGACTCTATAAGTGACATCAATCTTACCCAACTGCCGGGACGCTGCGGATCTGATCTTCGCTGCTGTACCCTGTGACGCTTTTGAGGCGCTACACCTCGCCGGACCCGCTCTGCGGGTCCCGCTTCGTTGCTCCTTCTTTGGGACTTGGTCGGAGGAGCGGCTGGTTTACCAGAGACTGCTGTGGGTGGCTGGGAGCTACTGCAGGGCTGCGAGTGGTGCAATCAGGGACTCCATTTCCCAGGAGTCCCTGTAAGCCTGACCAGAAACACCTGGCCCGCTCTCCCTGCTTGCTCCGCCCCCACCTACGGAGCTAAAACCCCTTGGCCCAGGAAGCCTCCTTGGGACATCAATCTTACCCAACTGCCGGGACGCTGTGGATCTGATCTTCGCTGCTGTACCCTGTGACGCTTTTGAGGCGCTACACCTCGCCGGACGCGCTCCGCGGGTCCCGCTTCGTTGCTCCTTGCTTGGGACTTGGTCGGAGGAGGGGCTGGTTTACCAGAGACTGCTGTGGGTGGCTGGGAGCTACTGCAGGGCTGGGAGTGGTGCAATCAGGGACTCCCATTTCCCAGGAGTCCCTGTAAGCCTGACCAGAAACACCTGGCCCGCTCTCCCTGCTTGCTCCGCCCCCACCTACAGAGCTAAAACCCCTTGGCCCAGGAAGCCTCCTTGGGACATCAATCTTACCCAACTGCC
The DNA here is from genome assembly GCF_964204655.1 of Triturus cristatus. NCBI lineage: Eukaryota > Metazoa > Chordata > Amphibia > Caudata > Salamandridae > Triturus > Triturus cristatus. The sequence goes on along the minus strand of NC_140591.1, from coordinate 288,657,072 downwards.
GGGACGCTGTGGATCTGATTTTCGCTGCTGTACCCTGTGACGCTTTTGAGGCGCTACACCTCTCCGGACCCGCTCTGCGGGTCCCGCTTCGTTGCTCCTTGCTTGGGACTTGGTCGGAGGAGGGGCTGGTTTACCAGAGACTGCTGTGGGTGGCTGGGAGCTACTGCAGGGCTGCGAGTGGTGCTATCAGGGACTCCATTTCCTAGGAGTCCCTGTAAGCCTGACCAGAAACACCTGGCCCGCTCTCCCTGCTTGCTCCGCCCCCACCTACGGAGCTAAAACCCCTTGGCCCAGGAAGCCTCCTTGGGACATCAATCTTACCCAACTGCCGGGACGCTGTGGATCTGATCTTCGCTGCTGTACCCTGTGACGCTTTTGAGGCGCTACACCTCGCCGGACCCGCTCCGCGGGTCCCACTTCGTTGCTCCTTGCTTGGGACTTGGTCAGAGGAGGGGCTGGTGTACCAGAGACTGCTGTGGGTGGCTGGGAGCTACTGCAGGGCTGCGAGTGGTGCAATCAGGGACTCCATTTCCCAGGAGTCCCTGTAAGCCTGACCAGAAACACCTGGCCCGCTCTCCCTGCTTGCTCCGCCCCCACCTACGGAGCTAAAACCCCTTGGCCCAGGAAGCCTCCTTGAGACATCAATCTTACCCAACTGCCGGGACGCTGTGGATCTGATCTTCACTGTTGTACCCTGTGACGCTTTTGAGGCGCTACACCTCGCCGGACCCGCTCCGCGGGTCCCGCTTCGTTGCTCCTTGCTTGGGACTTGGTCAGAGGAGGGGCTGGTTTACCAGAGACTGCTGTGGGTGGCTGGGAGCTACTGCAGGGCTGCGAGTGGTGCAATCAGGGACTCCATTTCCCAGGAGTCCCTGTAAGCCTGACCAGAAACACCTGGCCCGCTCTCCCTGCTTGCTCCGCCCCCCAGCTATTACCTCTATTTCACAGACCCTCCCTACCACAGCGCGGGAGCACGCGGGAGCAGCCCGGGAGAAGCCTGGGACAAGGGCGGGACCGTTCTTTCCCGTTCCTGACCGTTCAAGACCGGACCGGGCCCTCCCTCTTGGTCTCAGGACACTAAGGTGCCAATTTGTGACTTTGTTTACTATGTCGGGACGTGAGCTGAGAAGTAAAGCTTCTCTTGTGGGGGGTTCTATTGCAGGAGGTATGGATACATTTTTAATTAGGGCCAACAATTTGATTGAAAAGGAAATTTCTGTATTAGAAAAGCGTTTATCACATGAACTAATTTTTAAAAGATCATCCCTAGGAGCGATCGCCCTAGCTAAAAGCCCAGACAGGAACCCAATCCCAGTTATCACAGTAACACAGCCAATAGAGCCCAACACTACCACAGGAATGGGGGGAAATGATTCGCAGGAGTTAGACATTCTAGTGAATGAAATTTTGCCCGAAATTGATTCACTCCTGTCTAATCATGGCGTCGCCCCTGAAAATGATACTACAGGGGCCCCTATTGTTAGCATTGTAAAACAAGGGACCATTCAAGGGACCAAAGAAGGGGCTATTCCAAAAAGAAAACGGGTATATAACAAAAAAGATGGGAATAAGCCTAAACTAGCTAAGCTGCAAGGTGGTAGCTCCCAACTACCTAGGCCGATCATAGAACCAAAGGATGCAGGGATTGGAATGGTCGATTTAACCGAACCTATCTCTAATAATTCTAGGCCAGCACCTCTGGACCCTGGACTGTCTATAGAAAGCCTGGGAGCACTATTTAAATCCCTTTTACGACCTCTTGAGGTTAAACTAGAACAAATCGACCTTAGATTAAGTAACATCGAGAAAAATACAGCTGCGCTGGTGGCAAATCCAAGTGTGGCCACCAAGCAAGACGTTGCTACCACCCCAGTCTGTGTAAATAGGGGCACTATACCATCTATAGATTTGAGTATGCCTAATAATAATAAAACTGGACTCCCTGGGCCAAATAAACCGGTGCCACAGGAAGTCCCTAAGCTGACTGTTGCTTCTTCGGTGGATGGGTGCGTTATTTCTGGGAATAAAGCGGATGGTAAGGTGGTTCCTCCAGCCCTAGTCAGAGAGTGTAGTAGAAATAGACCCCGATATCTGGACCTCCCACCCGATTCTAACCGTTTCACGGTGGTACTGGCAGGAGCACCGGCACTAGAAGAGGAGGAAGGTGAATCTTTCAGCTCCCTAAAAAGTAAAGTGATCCGCTGGCTAAATTGGAATAGACCTTTGCCATCCCACTTATCTAGTGAGATCCTGATGGTAAGACGGATACCTTGGCTGGGGAAATCGCCTAAAACTATAAATGGGGACTGTATAACAGTCAATTTCAGGGACCCTAGAACTGTTGCCCATGTTTGTGCTGGATTTAATAGGTCCCTGGACTCTACCATTCAAACCCTACCACTGTCTTTCTTCTATCCACCAACTAGCATGGAACACGGGAGAGGCCATGAGGAGTGGACGAGGGTTAGTTCAAGGGGACACCGTAGGAGATATATTAGCAGGCCTGGTCCTATGTTTGCCCAGGATCATTTCTGCGACTATAATCGCTTTAGCTGCCTTGACGCAGTAGATTGACTGCCCTCTGACAGTCAAATCATGGGTGACTGCTTTGATCAGGATAAAGGGCCCCTAGCGAGTAGCCTGGATAAAGTAGATGAGGTTCTGGGGGAGCAGATGCCTTTAGAGACCGCACAAGTTGAGAGTTTACCCCAGACGGTACCCATTAATTCTTTGGTACTTAATAAATCCCAACCCAGAGATGAGCCAGTCACCAGGTTATCGCCCCCTCTTTCCGTGGGAGAGCATATTGCTCCTAAGGTTAGTACCCTAGGTAAAGGTTATAATTTAGTGAGTTGGAACATCGCAGGATGGCGGAAAAAGATAGAATCCCTAGGTTGGCAGGAGTTCATTACTATGCATGATATACTCTGTCTGCAGGAGACGTGGCTTACAGAAGAGATCTATCTTGATGGATATGTCACTTTTAATTGCCTGGCACAGAGCTCAAACATGGGTAGAGCAAAAGGAGGGTTGGTGATTTTGCTGTCAGTAAGTCTCCCGGTGCGAGTCAAATTCTATACCACAGTCGCCTCACACTCTCAGGTATTATGGTTGCAGCACAGTGGAGGGCATAATGTCCTAATCATTAACCACTATAATAATGTATTTGATCAGGCCAGTACCCTAGTAGTTGATGAACTCGACTCAGCAGTCGACAGATTATGTGGGCTAAATCGCGTCTCCTTTGATATTCTGTGGGGAGGGGATTTTACCATTCATATGTGCCCTGATTCATTTACGAGCGTGTGTGGCTTTGAAGGGGACGGAGGGGTGGACCGGGCCCATTTTGTACATACGGCTTATGGGGAAGCTCTTAACACTCTTAAGCAAAAACTGGATGTGTTAATACTTTTGCCAGGTAAAGATAATGAGGGCAATCAGGTCCCAACCTTCGTAGGAAGGAATTCAGCCACAATGATAGACTATCTATTAGTCTCAGAAAGTATTAATACTCTGTGTAGCACCCCGGAAACCCTAGATTTGGCCCTTAGTGATCATAATTGCATCACGATGCAATTGTTCTTATGGGGGAGAAAGGATAGAGTAGTATGTGGGACTGTTGGGGATATTATCCCCCATAGACCAAATGGCACAAGGATTAAATGGGCCAGGCATAACGCAGAGCAGCTGTTGACTAAAATTGTGGTTGCCTGTCTCCAGGAGTTGGAACGCTGCCTCGATACTGATGTGGGTACCACTAGAATCCTTGTTGGGTTTGACAAAATAAATGAGATAACCAAAAAGATCTTGACAAACAACAAGGCTAAGGGACCATGGGCTGCTACAGGTCGGTTTGATGGGGCATGCACAAAATCCTTACAAGAATTAAAAAAAGCCCTCACTTGCAACCCCAGGGATAGGGATGTTGTCAGTTCGCTAAGGTGTATTTATAAGGAGCACTTGATCCGGAGAAAGCAGGAGTTAAGGGAAGAAGCATGGGAAAACTTGTCTAAGGCAGCTGTGCTCAAGGATACTAAGTTATTTTGGAATACTGTAAATAGTCCCTTTCTCCAGAATGAGGTTTACCCAGTATTATCTGCCCAGGTTAGCGAGGAAAACTGGGTCTCTTATTTTTCTAGTATTTTTAATCCAGGGGGGTCAGCTCTGGGGAGTGCCGTGCCTACTGACTCTAGTCCTAACACTTTCCTTAATATTACCATCGCTGAGGTGGATAATGCCATCCAGTGTAGTAAGGGAGGTAAGGTACCCGGCCCTGACGGGGTTCCGATTGACCTTTACAAAGCTGATGTACAGCTATGGAGTCCTTTTTTGACCAAGGTCTTTAATGCAGTTGCCATGGCCACCTTCCCCCGGTCCTGGGGCGAGTCTATAATCATTCCAATATACAAGAAAGGAGATAGGGGCGAGGCTAAGAACTATCGCCCAATCTCACTTCTTGACTCCTCCCTGAAAATAATGAGTAGGGTGTTATTGTTGCGACTGGAGGAATGGGCAGAGGTCAATGGAATCCTTGCTGATTCCCAGTTTGGGTTTCGCAAGGGGCTGGGCACGATTGAACAGTGCATTAACCTAGATTTGATTATAGGTAAATATACGCGTGCAAAACAGGGCTCTTTATTCCTCTGTTTTGCGGACCTTTCAAGTGCATTCGATCTGGTGGACCATGCATTACTGTGGACAACCCTACTGGATCTAGGTGCACCATCTGAAATTATTTATTTCCTGGCACGACTGTATAGTAAATTGTCGGCTAGGATTCGCTTTGGTCAAGCGGGAGAATGTACCCCCAATATTAGAGTGGATTGCGGTATTAGGCAAGGCTGTGTCCTCGCCCCCCTTCTTTTCTCCCTTTTTATTAATGCCATTGAGTCCGAGTTGAGACTGGTTAATGCTGATGCCCCAACCGCTGAAGGACTAGCAATTCCAGTATTGCTTTACGCAGACGACACAGTGCTTCTATCTAGAACCCCTGTCGGACTGCAGAGACTCATGGATACATTTTTGGATTTTATTAAAGGGAGAAAGCTTAAGATTAACAATTCAAAAACCTTTATTATGGCCTGTGGGAAGAAAGTAAAAAAATTAAGAACCTTTGTGTTTGATGATCAAACGATCCAAGTGGTTGAGAAATTTTGTTACTTGGGTATCACTTTTAATAGTGGTGGTATATGGGCTCAGGAGATGTCTAATGTTAGGGCAAAAATGAGGAAATGTGCCTTTGGTATCTTTAAATTTGCTTCCAAATTGGGAAGTAGGTGCATATATGACATGTTGTATATTTACCGCCACAGATGTGTATCTTTGGCCCTTTATGGTTCAGGCGTGTGGGGACATTGTCGCCATGAGGCTTTACAAGTGGAGGAAAATACATTTTTAAAAACGCTCCTCTGTTTACCATCCTCAGCCTCTACCAGACTGACCCACCAGGAGGTCGGATTGGAACACCTGGCAGACCTCATAGGATTAAGACCCCTACTGGTATGGAGATCTATCTGGTCTAAGGAACAAACTGGCTTTACGAGGAAAATTATCAATGATTGCCTCCGTTTAGATAAATTTAGACTGATCCCATGGCTTAATTATACTATCACTACGTTTAGAGATGTGTTTAATTTGAACGTCTTTGAAGACCCTGCCTGCGCTATTGATATACCGGAGAAGGAGTTAAAACATGTTTATTTGGGGGGTAAAGCTAAACTACGTAGTGATGCCACATGCCAGTTCTCTACCCATATATATTACCATTCTTATAATTTGGCTGAATTTGGCTTCTCAAAGTATCTAAAATTGGTTACTAAACACTCTCATCAGCATGTCCTTACTAGACTGCGACTAGGGATAGTTCATAAACTGGTAGCTTACCGTCAAATTAAGAAACATACCTCTACCCCATGCCCATTTGATGGGATTTCGAAACAAAGTCCTGAGCATTTTTTGTTGATTTGCCCATTATATTTGTGTTTTCGTATCACTTACCTGAAACCACTTTTTAAAAAATATTTTGTGCTCACTGCGAAATCCGCTATGAGCCTTCTATTTGCACTTGATGAACCTGATGTGTGTTATTTTACTGCTGTATATATTTTAAAATCTGTATCTGCAAGAAAAAGTATGTCCTTTTTATCTTAATGTGTTTAATCTGTTTCTAGTCAAACCCATTGGTTTCCGTCTTCCCATTGTCATGAATTTTATTGTGCTTTTATGATTGTTTTCTAAAATGATCGAATAAAGTTTTTTTGAATTTGAATTTGAGTCATTAAATGTATCTTACTGCAGACTAGTGACTAAACTGTGTGAATGTCTGTATGTTTCTGTCTGATGGTGTATAAGTGGCTGCATGGATTTGTAAATAGCTATATGAGTGTCTATATGGGTTATCGATTGGTTGTCTGACTATCTGTATGGGTGCCTGAGTGTTTGTGTGGGTAGGCTGTGTGTGACTCTGTGCATAGATGTGTGAGTGGGTGATGGATGCATGGTTTTAAGAGTGCATCTGTGATGAACTGTATGGTTGAGTGAGTGTATGTATGGGTGTGTTAGGGATTGAATGTATATCTCAGTGGTACATTTGTGACTAACTACATATGTGAAAGGAAGTATATATGCGTGTAAGAGTATATAAGTGGGTATATGTGAGAGTGTGTGATTGTGAGAGTGGCTGTATGGATGAGTGTCTGCTTGTATCAATGATTGTATAAGAGCGTAAGAATGTGGTACTATTTTTATGAGTAAGTGAACTTGAGTGTGTATAACTGCATAGGTGAGTAAATGGGAGTGTGATTAATTATTTGCATGACTGACTAGGTGTGACAGTACCTCTATGGATGATTGGTGGTGTGTGAGTGTCTATGTAGGTGTATAAATGCATATGATAGTCTTGTACGGAGTGACTGTAAGTATGAGTGACTGTACATGTGAATGAGTGGAGGTGTATGTAGACCTAAGAGTTAATAAGTGGGTATGTAGTTATTGGTATTGGAGTATCTATGGTTTTGAGAATGGACGTCTGAAATTTTGAGTTCGTGTATCAACGGTTAAATTAGGGTGTGAGAAGATGCAGTAATTTATCACATGGATGACGTAATCAGTGATGTCATCACTGATGTCATTTGAGATGTCATCAGTGATGTCATCAGTGATGTCACTGACCATGTCATGAGGGATGTAATATGTGACGTCATCAGCAGTGCATTGCGGGGGCGCGAGTTATAGTTAGCTGAACTAACTATAACAGGGGAATTTCTAGGGTTTTGTACGAGGGAAATGTCCAGCTAACTATAACACTCCTGAAACCTGTGGTTTTTTCAGTGAATTTCTAAGGTTTTTTTAAATGCCAATTCCTAACTATAACGCCCCTGAAACCTTTGGTTTTTTCAGTGAATATATATATATATATATATAAATATATATACCTATTTAAAAAATTGTGAAGAATTTTTAGTTAGGAAAACTATATTCATTCTTTTAAAAAAAAAAATATTATACAGAAGTCGCGCACCCTTCGCGCACCCGGGCCTACACGATGGCTGCGCACATTCCGGTAGCAATTTTGAAAAGTCACGCTGGGGTCGCGACTTCGGCGTAGTTTGTAAAGTATAAAATATCTTTAAATTAATTATAAATAAAAGTTTTCCTTTAAGTGTTTGTCTAAACTTATTAATAAAATTATTTTTAAAGTATTATTTTCAATATAATTTTGACTAAAAATTATTCGATTATTATTGGATTCGGAGGTTAGGAGGGATGGCCATTTTTCTCGATCTGTTTTGCAAGATTTTTTGGTCTAGTCAGGTGGACACCATTCTCGGGGTGAGGAACGGCTTGAGGATTCTATTCAAAAGCTGAGGAATCAAAGGGCAGAAGTATCCATCAGAAGAGCAAGTTACTTAAGTTCAGTAACGCTTTTTTCTGGTGGATAAAGTATCTGCATGTGGATTCCTCACTGCCCCACCCACCGCTCCATTGTAAACCTGTTTCTACCAAAAAGATGTTTTTACTGTTTGGCATGAATGTTTTTAATATGTCTTAATCATGCTTATGTTTTAATAGTGAAAAATACTTGATCTGTTGCTATTTCTTTATGCCTTTATTGGCTATGCATTCATACATATATACATACATATACATATACATATATATATATATATATATATATATATATATATATATATATATATATATATATATATATGTATTAGTTCACTATGTACACATGTGAAAATGTGTCGGTCTACCTGTTTACCTTGGTGGCATGGAAAAAATGGGTAGAACTGACGTCAGCACGCTGACGAGGTCCTCTTATGGCCCCTATGACGTCATACGGTGTCACGAGTGGAGCCGTGCTATTATGACATCGTCGTGGACGTGGGAGAGCTAGGAAAGAATTTCCATGGAATGCTGGCGCAGGGGATAGTCACCTAAGTGGTCAGTCTAGTCCTTTGAGAGCAACTGTTTATGTTGCCACTCCAGAAACCAAAACCAGTGATCCGAGTGCAGAGGCCCTGCAGATGGCACACTAGGTGGGGAGCCCAGTTGTGTGCACCGGCGGGGCAGCGAAGTGACAAGCACCACTACCCACAGAAAAGGTAACGAGGGCACTGAATAACACAGGATCTTCTCTTTGTATCTGGCAGGAACAACAAGGTTAAAATGCCCTAGTTCCAAAATGTAGAATTAGTGCTACAACGGTCTTCAAGAGGACATGTGATTGATGCCGCTTCTGCCTTCCATACACTGGAGGCAGCACATGGGTCACGCGGTACGGTCATACTGCGGTGGGACGCACACTTGTTGACCTCTCATGGCACTGCTCCACACTTCGGGGACAACGCTTTCCATTAGCTGTGTTTTCTGATGACATGTCGTGCCGGCCCCGTCCAACAGCAGAACCCCTTTAGATCCAAACAGACTCTTCCACTCTCTCACCGGAAGTGAAACCAGGCCACGCAGACACTTTCACTATACAACGGCCGGGAATGCACTTTTCGGTAAAAAAAACAAATTTCTTCCTCCTACTTTATCAAATAAACGACTCACTGAAGAACAGGGGCCAGCTTCGATCGGTAAACGGCCGTTACAATGACTTTTTTACTTCGTGATACCATTACAATGCATGCATTACCACGCATGTGTTGTACATCGCAAAGTCATTACTACGCATTTTTTTAGAACGCATGGTCATTTATCACGCATGCCTTTACAACTAATTTTGTAGTAAAGGTATGTATGGTAAATGACCATGAGTTCTAAAAAAATGTAGACGATCCACGTCGTTGTAAGGAAACAGAGTCTGTTCCGTTTCCTCACAACGACGTGCACCGCCCTTCAGAGACGACATGAAGCAGGAACCAAGAGGAGAGAGGAACCAGGAGGAGTGAGAGGTAAGGGGGATTGGGCATGCGGTGGTGGTTACATTTCTAGGGTTTAGGGTAGTGCAGTGGTGTTTGTGTAGTGTAGGGGGTCGTGCTGAGGGTAGTGTTTTAGGGTTTAGGGTAGTGCAGTGGTGTTTGTGTGGTGTAGGGGGTCGTGCTGGGGTAGTGTTTTAGGGTTTAGGGTAGTGCAGTGATGTTTGTGTAGTGTAGGGGTCGTGCTTGGGGTAGATTTAGGGTTTAGGGTAGTGCAGTGGTATTTGTGTAGTGTAGGAGGTCGTGCTGGGGGTAGTGTTTAGGGGTTTAGGGCAGTGCATTGGTGTTTGTGTAGTGTAGGGGGTCGTTCTGGGGGTAGTGTTTTAGGGTTTAGGGTAGTGCAGTGATGTTTGGGTAGTGTAGGGGGTCATGCTGAGGGCAGATTTAGGGTTTAGGGTAGTGCAGTGGTGTTTGGGTAGTGTAGGAGGTCATGATGAGGGTAGATTTAGGGTTTAGGGTAGTGCAGTGGTGTTTCGGTAATGTAGGGAATCGTGCTGCGGTAGATTTAGGGTTTAGGGTAGTGCAGTGGTGTTTGGGCAATGTAGGGAGTCGTGCTGGGGGAGTGTTTTAGGGTTTAGGGTAGTGCAGTGGTGTTTGGGTAGTGTAGGGGGTCGTGCTGGAGGTAGAGTTTTAGAGTTTAGGGCAGTGCAATGGTGTTTGGGTAGTGTAGGGGGTCGTGCTGGGGGTAGTGGTTTAGGGTTTAGGGTAGTGGTGTTTGGGGAGTGTAGGGGGTACTGCTGGGGGTAGTGTTTTAGGGATTAGGGTAGTGCACTGGTGTTTGGGTAGTGTAGGGGTACTGCTGGGGGTAGTGTTTTAGGGTTTAGGGTAGTGCAGTGGTGTTTGGGTAGTGAAGGGGGTTGTGCTGGGGTAGAGTTTTAGGGTTTAGGGTGGTGCAGTAGTGTTTGTGTAGTGTAGGGGGTAGTGTTTTAGGGTTTAGGGTAGTGCAGTGGTGTTTGTGTAGTGTAGGGGGTAGTCATTTAGGGTTTAGGGTAGTGCAGTGGTCTTTGGGTAGAGTAGGGGTTTGTGCGGGGGCAGTGTTTTAGGGTTTAGGGTGGTACAGTGGTGTTTGTGTAGTGTAGGGGTAGTGTTTTAGGGTTTAGGGTAGTGCAGTGGTGTTTGTGTGGTGTAGGGGGTCATGCTGGGGTAGTGTTTTAGGGTTTAGGGTAGTGCAGAGGTGTTTGTGTAGTGTAGGGGTCATGCTGGTGGTAGTGTTTTAGGGTTTAGGGTAGTGCAGTGATGTTTGTGTAGTGTAGGGGTCGTGCTTGGCGTAGATTTAGGGTTTAGGGTAGTGCAGTGGTATTTGTGTAGTGTAGGAGGTCGTGCTGGGGGTAGTGTTTAAGGGTTTAGGGCAGTGCATTGGTGTTTGTGTAATGTAGGGGGTCGTGCTGGGGGTAGTGTTTTAGGGTTTAGGGTAGTGCAGTGATGTTTGGGTAGTGTAGGGGGTCATGCTGAGGGTAGATTTAGGGTTTAGGGTAGTGCAGTGGTGTTTGGGTAGTGTAGGGGGTCATGCTGAGGGTAAATTTAGGGTTTAGGGTAGTGCAGTGGTGTTTCGGTAGTGTAGAGAATTATGCTGGGGTAGATTTAGGGTTTAGGGTAGTGCAGTGGTGTTTGGGCAATGTAGGGAGTCGTGCTGGGGGAGTGTTTTAGGGTTTAGGGTAGTGCAGTGGTGTTTGGGTAGTGTAGGGGGTCGTGCTGGAGGTAGAGGTTTAGAGTTTAGGGCAGTGCAATGGTGTTTGGGTAGTGTAGGGGGTCGTGCTGGGGTAGTGGTTTAGGGTTTTGGGTAGTGCAGTGGTGTTTGGGGAGTGTAGGGGGTACTGCTGGGGGTAGTGTTTTAGGGATTAGGGTAGTGCACTGGTGTTTGGGTAGTGTAGGGGGTACTGCTGGGGGTAGTGTTTTAGGGTTTAGGGTAGTGCAGTGGTGTTTGGGTAGTGAAGGGGGTTGTGCTGGGGTAGAGTTTTAGGGTTTAGGGTGGTGCAGTAGTGTTTGTGTAGTGTTAGGGGTAGTGTTTTAGGGTTTAGGGTAGTGCAGTGGTGTTTGTGTAGTGTAGGGGGTAGTCATTTAGGGTTTAGGGTAGTGCAGTGGTCTTTGGGTAGAGTAGGGGTTTGTGCGGGGGCAGTGTTTTAGGGTTTAGGGTGGTGCAGTGGTGTTTGTGTAGTGTAGGGGTAGTGTTTTAGGGTTCAGGGTAATGCAGTGGTGTTTGTGTAATGTAGGGGGTAGTCATTTAGGGTTTAGGGTAGTGCAGTGGTGTTTGGGTAGTGTAGGGGGTTGTGCTGGGGTAGAGTTTTAGGGTTTAGGGTGGTGCAGTGGTGTTTGTGTAGTGTAGGGGGTAGTGTTTTAGGGTTTAGGGTAGTGCAGTGGTGTTTGTGTAGTGTAGGGGGTCGTGCTGGGGGTAGTGTTTCATGGTTTAGGGTAATGCAGTGGTGGTTGTGTAGTGTAGGGGTAGTCATTTAGGGTTTAGGGTAGTGCAGTGGCCTTTGGGTTGTGTAGGGGGTCATGCGGGGTGGTGCTTTAGGGTTTAGGGTAGTGCAGTAGTCCTTGGGTAGTGTAGGGGGTCGTGCTGGGGGTGGTGTTTTAGGGTTTAGGACAGTGCAGTGTTCTTTGGGTAGTGTAGGGGGTTGTGCTGGGGGTGGTGTTTTAGGGTTTAGGGCAGTGCAGTGGTGTTTGGGTAGTGTAGGGGGTCGTGCTGGGGGTGGTGTTTTAGGGTTTAGGACAGTGCAGTGGTGTTAGGGCAGTGTAGGGGGTCGTGCTGGGGGTAGTGTTTTAGGGTTTAGGGCAGTGCAGTAGTGTTTGTGTAGTGTAGGGTGTCGTGCTGGGGGTAGTGTTTTAGGGTTTAGGGCAGTGCAGTGGTGTTTGTGTAGTGTAGGGTGTCGTGCTGAGGATAGTGTTTTAGGGTTTAGGGCAGTGCAGTGGTGTTTGTGTAGTGTAGGGTGTCATGCTGGGGGTAGTGTTTTAGGGTTTAGGATAGTGCAGTGGTCTTTGGGTAGTGTAGGGGGTCGTGCGGGGGTGGTGTTTTAGGGTTTAGGGTAGTGCAGTGGTCTTTGGGTAGTATAGGGGGTCGTGCTGGAGGTGGTGTTTTAGGGTTTAGGATAATGCAGTGGTCTTTGGGTAGTGTGGGGGGTCGTGCTGGGGGTTGTGTTTTAGGGTTTAGGGTAGTGCAGTGGTGTTGGTGTAGTGTAGGTGGTCATGTGGGTGGTAGTACTTTAGGGTTTAGGGTAGTGCAGTGGTCATTGGGTAGTGCAGGGGGTCATGCTGGGGGAGGTGTTTTAGGGTTTAGGGCAGTGCAGTGGTGTTCGGGTAGTGTAGGGGGTTGTGCTGGGGGTGGTGTTTTAGGGTTTAAGGCAGTGCATATATGTACATATATTTCAACCCCTAGATCCAACTGCTCCTATGAAGATAGGATATAACTGGCCACCCTAGGCGTAATACATTTCATATTGAGAGCCATATTGACGTCCTGAGTACCGTCCCACAAAAGTGAGTGATCCTTGTAAAAATCATTGTCATATTACAACTATAGCATATTATTCAGTAGCCTGTTTATAATATGCATATGCATCTTTCCTTTCTTTAAATTAGTCATGGTTCACATTATTGTCAAGTGGAACAACACAATTTGAAGCGTACGGACAAATTGAAGTTAAGAACGTGAACGATTACTGACAAGAGGGTTAGTACAATACACTTCTATTAGATATATTAAAAAGAGCAGACTTTTGTTACAAGACAGATTACACACGTAGAGGTACATTACGATTTAGGGGGTTGTAGAGCTTGAATAAAAAATAGTTGGGCCCCGAACTCCACGTTTAGAAATAATTGAAAATATTTATCCGCTAGAATAACTTCATGCAAATCCTATCGGTAAATCCTTCTTCTGCCAGCAGGAGTGAACATTGTCAGTATGGTTTCAGAGACCTAGGACAGGATATGTTAATTCACACATAATCAATACCTTTTAGGTAATGTCAATGAACAGTGATTGCTATATTAACTCCCAATTACGCAAGTTTGGTTTTAATCAATATATGTTTTTTTTGTTTTTGTTATTGATTTCTATATGTAGTGTAAATTCAGAGCGGGTTCCTGACGAAGGCCTAGCCGAAACGCGTTGTGTCATTCGACCGCCTATATGTCAACCTATCACCTATAAAACCAAGTGTCAAGTGATGGCTTAAAATGTTGAAGTATATTCATAGAATATGAAATCTGATGAAAGAAATAATTTTGCACTACTTTGTTGTTAATTACTGACCCTTCTAGGATTAGTGAGGATTAACCACAGTCCAATAAGTTAGAAATAATTGTAGCAATATAGGCATGCACTGTAAATTTATTATGAAAAATTAATCATGTTTAAACTACAATTCAATTTATTGGTATTCATGAATGTAACTGTTGATTAAGAAAAGAATTTATTCCGTTTTAAAAAAAAGGAAAAAAAGATTTAAAATAAAAAATTTTTAAGAAAAACTTTTTGCATTAATAAAAAAAAGATATATTATAAACATATCAATTTGTTTGTTCTTACTAAATTGAGATATATGTTTGTCAGGCATGCGTAATCATGTTTATGTAATTTGAGATATTTCTTGTCCAATTGGGAGTTGATTTGCGACTATTGTGCAATACACACTGTGCCCGGTGTTCACTTTTTTCACATTAGTTTATTACCTGCTTGGGCTTATTATAAGACAGCAGGCACCCCGTTACTTTGTCAAATAATTTATCTCGCAGCCTGTCTGTGAGGGGTTACTTCTTTATTATCAATTTATGTGGTTATACAATTTTTAGAAAAGCAATACAGGTTTCTAGTCCTTGGTCTCTCGACTAGCACTGATTCACACACTTCTGATATAGGCATAGCCCATTGGTTCTATAAAAACTATTAATATGGCCAATCTTCAAACGTTTGGGTTTACAGATGAGCAGTTTGCCAGCATGGTAGGCAGCTCAAGTAATTTTGGACATCAAGCCCCTTCGAATACAGATAAAAACGAAGATGTTACATCGCTTTTGGCTCTCAGGAAAAAAATCAAACGCATTGAACTACATGGCCAATATATGTTGGAGTATTTGAAGGCAGGTGTAATACCGCAAGGTCTTAGAGTCAGAAACATACCAGGTTTATTTGTTCAAATTAAACAATTTCTAGAACGGTGGGCAATGATTTCTAATCGTTGCTCCCGTGACTATATGATGCTGATTGTTGAAACAGCAAAAGAAGTAATTGAGCAACTAGCCGCTGAAATTCTAGATCTTGAAAATAAAATCAAAGCCTCAAGTACAATAGAGACAGCTAAAAAGAAACTGGAGGAAATAGACAAAGATCTGTCCTCCTACACTGAATACCTGACGAAACGTAAAGTGGAGAAACTGAGAAAGGATATTAGATATTTCAGCAAAGAAGGTACATACCCATATTTAGCTGAACAATTTTACAATAAAGCTGGGGGTATGCAATATGAAACGGCAATAAATAGAACACCGTATGCCAGTAAGAAAGTCATTACTTTCTCAGATACATCTGACTCAGATCAGGAAGAACTATCAGGGAATCAAGAATACAGAGAGGATGGATTCAATGCAGGTAGACCACAAGGGAGACAGTCTTCTTTTTTAGGGAGGCGTTTCTCCAGACGCAACAATTGGAGACCGCGTTATCAACCGCGTTTCCCCAGATCACAATTTCAACCGAGATTCCAGGGCAATCCAATGATGGATTACGACCAATATCTAGTAACCCGGAATGCACAATACTGGAGGGAGTAAATACTCTACCTGTATTTAATCTAAGTAATACATCTTTATCGGATCCAACAATTGCTCTTTTGTCAAAAGGATTAACGTTTGCACCGCATTCAGGCCTCAACAAATTTGAGCTATTCAGGGATCTAGTAGCGCTTTTTAGAAAGATAAGATTGAAGGTATTTTTTTCAGACACAGATGTACAAGAAGCCACTCTAAATCGATCTGGCCTTGCACCACAATCGCTCTTTACACCTACATTAGAACAACTTCCACCTGAAATAGCGGTATTTGAAAAAGTGGTATACAATAAAGTTCTAAATATCACAAAGCATGTGCCTGCAACACCCTTCAATTTAAATCAACAGGAATATGCAGCAATGCAAACCCTCAAACAGACCCCAGCCCTTACAATTAAGGCATGTGATAAAGGAGGGGGTATTGTTGTGTATGATACTCCCGGGTATATCTTAAAGATGAATTAAATGTTGGGAGACACACGGTATTACTGTGCGATTACCAGAGATCCTACAGCTCAAATAGCTAAACAAATACTAAAAATAACCAACAGGGCACTGAAAAATGGAGATATATGCATGAAGGAATGGACTTTCCTTAATAAAGAAAAACCCAGAATGGCTAGCATCTATGGCATACCAAAGGTACATAAGAACGCTAGGGATCCTCCATTACGACCGATAGTAACTACTATCGGTTCAATAACGGAACCATTAGCTAAATACGTAGATGCTATATTATGCAAGCATATTCCCAAAACTCCGGCATTTGTAAAAGATACTAGACATATTATCAATCTACTAGAAAACACTCCTTTCTGCACAGACACCCAATATATGGTCACTATGGACATAGAGGCCCTATATAGTAATATTCCCATTGAAGGAGCTCTTGCATCTGTACACTGGTTCATTCAGGCCTACAATATTGAATGCCCATCTGTTTTTGTACTGGAATGCCTCAAGATTGTTCTAGAGGATAATGTGTTTGAATTCAACCAACAACTGTATAAACAGAATCAGGGAGTCAGTATGGGGGCATCTTGTGCCCCCACTGTAGCTAACATCTATATGAACTTCTTTGAAAAGAAATTCATCTATAACGAAATAGCACCATTTTATGAATCCGTAACCAATTGGTCGCGGTTCATTGATGATGTTTTTTTCGTTTGGTCTGACACATATGAAAAATTGCTAGAATTCATTGAGTGGATTAATTTATGTGAAAATAACATCAGCTTCACCCATAACATCAGCTCTCATCAAGTGGAATTTTTGGACATCATCATCAAGCATCACATGGGAGTTTTAACAGTTGTGTTGTTCACTAAATCCACCGCTAGGAACACACTACTGCATTATGATAGCTTTCACCCTAAGACCCAAAAAGACAACATACCGTTTGGAGAATTCTTACGCCTCAGGCGTAACTGTACAAACATTCAGGATTTTGACGAGAAATCAGAGATTATGAAGAAAAAGTTTAGAGTCAGAGGCTACCCAAACAAAATTGTACGGGATGCCTATAAGCGGGCACGCTATTATGACAGGCAACATTTATTAACAAATGTAAAGGCCAAAACAAATCCACCTTTGGTCTTTGCGACACGACATTCCATGTTGAATGCAAGAATTCGCCAAGCGGTATGTTCAAGCTGGCATATACTAAATGTGGACAAATCCAAACAAAGGGATACAATATCTAAACCACTATTTGCATACAGGCGTAACAAAAGCTTGAAAGATCACATAGTCCACTCAAGGATGAAAAATGAGACTAGCCTGACTCAAACAAATCTTGAAGGCTCAAAAAAAGTGGTGGGAAATTTCAAATGTACGTCATGTAAATCATGCTCAATGGCTATTGAAGCATCCACATTTACATTCAATGGCGTTAACATCTCCCTTAACACACTGAACAATTGTAAATCCACTAATGTTGTCTATTTGATTATATGTCCATGCCACATGGGATATGTGGGAGAAACAGGGAGAGCTTTCCATGTTAGACTAACAGAACATAGATCTGCTATCAGAACGCAGAAAACATCAGCACCCATGGTGCAACATTTTGTAGATTTGGGACACACAGCGGAAGACATCCAGTGGTATATTTTGGAAAAAATTTTGCCACGAGCAGGTATACAAACCGACAAAACTAGAAAAATGAGGGAAGTGTATTGGATGTTTATCCTTAATACAGTGATATCAGGGTTAAACTTAGAAATTCCCTGGGACCAAGCTATAAAAAATAATGGATAATATTTATGTATCCATGATGACTAATCTCCCTTGTTATTTGATACTGCACCAGATAGATCCAATTTGCACCTTGAACTGTGATAAGATATACTGAAATATTTGGGCCTGTTTGTGGAACAATAATATAAGATAAACTAAAAAGATAAAGACAAGTCGATAAGACTCACGACTAGTCTAAATCTAATCGGTATAACTTTTGAACGCTCATACTCAATAAGTCACACTCACCGCTTGAACGATATTATAATAAATTACGCAGTCTCTTAAATGCCGATAAATATTCCAGCAAGGCAACTAGATTCATTTATTGCTGTATCATGGCGTCTAGTTCTCTAACATCCATAATCAGTTTAACATGGTAGTGAGTTTGATTAACCACTCCATCATGGCGCCACTTTAGCTAACATTGTCTGGTGCACTATAAGTCCTATTTTTTTGTCAATGACCGGTAGAATACACGCAAAACTCCAACCCGGCGTTTTATTGGTTATAGCTCCAAGGTGCCGACGAGATACGTAAAAGAATCACATGCCCAGACAATTTGCATAAATAGATCTATGGCGTAACCAAATAGGTAACCGCTGAATCCAATGAAGGCGTACAACTGTGAGAGAAAAGGTATGTTGAACTACAGGCTCTTAGCGAGAGTGCCGAGACGTGAATTTGAAATTAAACCACTCCTAGGTTTGGGCAGGTTTGAATACTAGAGTGAATTTAGAACAGGTCGTGAAATGTTAGAAGCCTTATGGGTATTAAGACGCAACCTGTTAACCATACCGTTTTCAAAGTTTGGGGATGTTTATAAATGAAAATTCCGTTGAAGACATGACCTTGAAATGCTCTCAGTGAGAGTGCTGAGACGTGAATTCGATATTGTTACGTTCTCAGGTTTGGGTAGGTTTGAAAACTAGAGTAAATTCAGAACAGGTCGCGAAATGTTATAAATCCAATGGATATTAATACGCAACCTGTAAACCATACCGTTTACATAGTTTGGAGGATGTTTAAAAATGAAATTTCCATTCAGACATGACCTTGAGATGCGAAAGGCTAAAAACACTAGAATCGTAAACACGGGTGTCCAACTGCAATTTGTAAATCGAGCAGCCTTAGATCTTGATAAGGGATTAACACTTAAATCCAATCGAGTAATGAATTGACACGCTAAATGTCCAATAGTTCTAGACTTTTAGCGTCATTAAGTCCCACAAATGGCTACCGTTTGGAGTCATTTTATTTACCAAAAATAAGCTGGGGAGGATATTCTCATTGTACAACCACCGAGTTAGAATATTGATACATACTAGCTTAACCCAATTATGTAATATATGACATTAATTAAAATACATATATTCATGTCACCAACTAGGAGGATGGAATAGACCATTAACCGCAGAAGAACAGATTTGATCACAAAATACGATAAAATCAAAAAGAGTCACCTGGGGTAAATAACAACATAAAACGAACTAAGGTATGTACATTTGAAATATAAAGGTAAATCAATAAGATAATAATTGAAAGTCAGTAGCAATTGAAAGTATGCTTTGCAGATAGTATGCAGATGTATAAATCGAAATGTTGTATATTAGTTTGAACAACCCGATCTTTCAGAACTGATATCAGGTATAAATATATAAATATAGTTAATGAGATAATTACTGGTTACAGCATTAGGAATATCGTGTAGCTCTTAAAAGCAGGCTTGATCTTTAATTTATCTTCATTTTTCTGGAGATAGTAAAAGATATATGTACATATATTTCAACCCCTAGATCCAACTGCTCCTATGAAGATAGGATATAACTGGCCACCCTAGGCGTAATACATTTCATATTGAGAGCCATATTGACGTCCTGAGTACCGTCCCACAAAAGTGAGTGATCCTTGTAAAAATCATTGTCATATTACGACTATAGCATATTATTCAGTAGCCTGTTTATAATATGCATATGTATCTTTCCTTTCTTTAAATTAGTCATGGTTCACATTATTGTCAAGTGGAACAACACAATTTGAAGCGTACAGACAAATTGAAGTTAAGAACGTGAACGATTACTGACAAGAGGGTTAGTACAATACACTTCTATTAGATATATTAAAAAGAGCAGACTTTTGTTACAAGACAGATTACACACGTAGAGGTACATTACGATTTAGGGGGTTGTAGAGCTTGAATAAAAAATAGTTGGGCCCCGAACTCCACGTTTAGAAATAATTGAAAATATTTATCCGCTAGAATAACTTCATGCAAATCCTATCGGTAAATCCTTCTTCTGCCAGCAGGAGTGAACATTGTCAGTATGGTTTCAGAGACCTAGGACAGGATATGTTAATTCACACATAATCAATACCTTTTAGGTAATGTCAATGAACAGTGATTTCTATATTAACTCCCAATTATGCAAGTTTGGTTTTAATCAATATATGTTTTTTTTGTTTTTGTTATTGATTTCTATATGTAGTGTAAATTCAGAGCGGGTTCCTGACGAAGGCCTAGCCGAAACGCGTTGTGTCATTCGACCGCCTATATGTCAACCTATCACCTATAAAACCAAGTGTCAAGTGATGGCTTAAAATGTTGAAGTATATTCATAGAATATGAAATCTGATGAAAGAAATAATTTTGCACTACTTTGTTGTTAATTACTGACCCTTCTAGGATTAGTGAGGATTAACCACAGTCCAATAAGTTAGAAATAATTGTAGCAATATAGGCATGCACTGTAAATTTATTATGAAAAATTAATCATGTTTAAACTACAATTCAATTTATTGGTATTCATGAATGTAAGAAAAGAAAAGAATTTATTCCGTTTTAAAAAAAGGAAAAAAAGATTGAAAATGAAAAATTTTTAAGAAAAACTTTTTGCATTAATTAAAAAAAGATATATTATAAACATATCAATTTGTTTGTTCTTACTAAATTGAGATATATGTTTGTCAGGCATGCGTAATCATGTTTATGTAATTTGAGATATTTCTTGTCCAATTGGGAGTTGATTTGCGACTATTGTGCAATACACACAGTGCCCGGTGTTCACTTTTTTCACATTAGTTTATTACCTGCTTGGGCTTATTATAAGACAGCAGGCACCCCGTTACTTTGTCAAATAATATGTAGACAACCCTACATTATAATTCTTATCGTTTCCCTTTGCCAACCGAAAGAAGATGTGCATATTTACTAATCCTGCACTTCTTATATAGATAAAGTGTCCTGTGATAAAGTGCTAGGTGCCAGTCATTAATTGATCACTATTAAATGATTTCCAGTTTCTGGTAAACTTGTTCATTGCCCCAACTCTTTTGGCGTAGGCCTCTTCAAACTTTTTTGTCCTTTTCATTTTATTCACCCATTTTAGATAAGAAGGAATCTCCTCTGATCTCCAATTTTGAAGTATTAAGGAGCAGGCTACTAAAGAACAGATAGCCGTATAAAACTCTTCGGCTTTGGGCAAGTCAGATCTTTTTGTTGAGATACCAAATAAAGCAACCTCAGCTTCAGGATCAAGCGTCTTATCAATGGCCTGACTTATTGATGAAAAAATGTTATGCCAAAACATTTCGAGTTTAGGGCAAGTAAAAAAAATGTGAAGCCAGTCGCCCCCCTCTCGAAGCTGGCATCGGAAGCCTTTATTTTCAACTCCCGGAAAGCGTTTATTTAAAGCTTTTGGAGTAAAATAGGCCAACCAACGGGATAAAAACGACATCCTTTTAAAATTGGCAGCTCTAAGGGCCTTGCCTCCTAACTGGCCGATCTGCTCCCATTTTTGCCGCGAGAAGGAGCAGTTAGTTTCATAAGTTATTTTGGCCAAAATACCTTCAACCAAGGACGACTCTTCGCCCTTACTCAGTAAAGTATACCAGTTCCCCACTCCTTTTAATTTCGCTTTATAAAGGGCATTAGCCAGAGGTGGTGGTGACCCGGATTCCGAAAGACTGTATTTATTTATTACATTTACAATCTGTAAATATTCCAAAAACCCCGTCTTAAATTGATTACTAGACCTGACCTGAACCTCTTGCCAGGTGATAAGTTTCCGGCATAGTAAAAAAAAAGAGCCCAAATCACCCAAACCAGAATCTCTCAATTTTTTGAGCTTACTAGAATGGATTTGAAGCCCAAAGATCTTACACTTTTCCAACTTTAAGTAATAAAAACCACCGGACTCTACCAGTTTAAAACAAGACCGTAGTCTAGCGGAGAATTCCCGGATGGTCTTATACCTGGTCTTTTCGGGTAGTTTAACTGTTTTTTAAAAAATTGGAACTTGCGAACCTGCCTCTTGTATCATTCTGTGATAAAAAAACATATCAAGCAGCCCATTAGGATCCAGTAAACGTGTTGCGAGATTCATAGTTGCTGCCATATAGTAAAAACAAATATTTGGCAATGCTAGACCCCCTTAAGCAGTTCCCAACTGCAATACTGACAATTTAACCCTGAATGCTTACTTATTCCAAACAAAATCCCTGATCATTGACTCAATTTCTCGAAAGAAATTAGAGTTGATCTTTAATGGAACATTTATAAAAAGAAAAATTAATAAGCGGAGTATTGACATTTTAATGAGCGCTACACGGCCAATTAAGGTTAAAGGAAGAAGAGTCCATCTATCAAGCAGAATTTTTATTTTATTGCGCATTAATAAATAGTTCAAACTGAATAGTAGATCAAACTGATTAGAAACATAGATACCCAAGTATCTAATCGGTTCTGTTTTTAGGGCTTGAGATTTAAGATTTAAAGGCAAAAGATTACAATCAGCATTCATTACTAGAATCTCCGTTTTGTTTTGATTCATTTTATATCCATCGATCTGTTCAAATTGACTAAGTTCAAATAGAACTTGATCGAAATTAGATTTATCAGGTCGTAGATATAAGATTATATCGCCGGCGAATAATTTTAATTTCGCCATTCGTTCTATTGGTGATTTGATTTCAGGATTTTAAAGAATTCTTATTGCTAGGGGCTCAATAAAAAAAGTAAACAAAATAGGGGACATCGGACACCCTTGTCTGGTTCCTCGATTAATATTGATTGCCCCTGTCGCATTGGCATTAACTACCACCCTGGCTTGGGCACCTTGACAAATATTTTTCAACATAGTGATTATCTGGGCCGGGAAACCAAATTTTTGCATACCGAGAAATAAAGCATCCCAGTTTACCAGGTCGAATGCCTTTTCGGCATCGACCATTGAAACCAAAATTGGAATTTTGTTGATAGAAACATAATCAAGGGCCTGGATTAAAAACCCGGTATTGGACGACATAGACCTCCCTGACACAAAGCCAGACTGGTCAGGGTGGATAAAGGCCTGGGCAATCGGGGTAAAACGTTGGGCCCATATTTTCATCAAAATCTTAAAATCAGCATTAAGAAGGCTGATTGACCTATACGAGTTTACATCTTTGTGGTCTTTCCCTTTTTTAACAAAACTGATGATGATAGACTCCTTAAATCTAGGGGGGACTATACCTCCCGATTTAACAACATTGAATAATTTGACCAGAAAAGGAGTCAATTATTTAGCAAAGATTTAATAGAATTCAATTGGGAGCCCATCTGCTCCACAGGCTTTCGCCCCAGCTATGGATTTGACTGTGTCTAAAATTTCTGTGGCCAAAATATCACTCTTAAGTTGATCAACTAATGGGGCAGGTAAAACAGGAAGATTAACTTCATCAAAGTATTTATGAATAAGATCTACCCCTACCTCATATTTGGTGGAATAAAGCTGAGAGTAGTGATCCATAAATACTTGAGCTATGCCTTCTTGACCTTTAATAATATTTTGAGTCTTGGGGTCAACGATCTCTGTTATTAAAGCTTTTTCCTCTTTAGTTTTTGTTTGACCCGCAAAAATTTTGCCCACCATTTGACTCTCCTCGTATACTTTTTGTTGGAAAGTTTTGGAACTGTTGATTTCCTCAATTAAAAAGAATTCTTTTAAGGCTGCCTTCGCCCTTTCTAGCTGTAAAGCAGCATCTCCCCTCCCCAGAGGTAGAGTATCTCTCAGATTGGTAGCATGATTTACAGCCTGTTGGAGTTGATTGATCTTTTCCCTCCTTTCTCTTGACTGAGCAGCTGAGCGTGCAATCATCTGGTCTCTAATGGCTGCCTTAAACCCGCCCCAAACTGAAAAAATTTCTGCTGAGCCTTCATTTAAATTA
This sequence comes from Triturus cristatus, assembly GCF_964204655.1. Lineage (NCBI taxonomy): Eukaryota > Metazoa > Chordata > Amphibia > Caudata > Salamandridae > Triturus > Triturus cristatus. The sequence continues at coordinate 288,633,440 of NC_140591.1, read as the reverse complement.
AAAAACTCTAGTATCCACTCTTTGATTTGAGCTACCCAATTGGGATCTTGGAGGAGTAGACGATCCATCTGCCAACTGGATTGAGTCTTAGCTCCCCCTTTGATCTCAAACTCTACAGAAATTAAAGAATGATCTGAAAATGGGATAGCGCATATAGTGGTATCTAAGATCATAAGGGATCGTGAAATAAGCAAAAAATCAATCCGAGAAGCCGTGTGAAATTGATTAGAGTAGCAAGTAAATTTCGCAACGGTCGGATTATGTTGGCGCCATTGATCCACTAGTAGATGTTCCTGCTTTAAGGCTTCCAAGACTTTCTTTGTTTGGGATTTCGGTTCTTTTTTATTTTTATTTGAGGTGTCTTTTTTCAGCTCTTGAATAAAATTTAAATCCACGCCCAGAATTATTTCTCCCGGTGCCCCTCTGAGTAGCTCACTGATTTTAAGTAGGGCTTTAGTATCATCTACTATCGGGCCGTAATAGTTTAAGAAATTTAAAGTCGTCCCGTTTAATTTGGCCTTAACCCAGAGCCAGTGCCCTAGGGGGTCTCTCCGAATTTGACCAAATTCCCAAGGAAGACTACGGCAGAAATAAATCGCAACCCCTCTTTTAGCTAACCCAGCAGAGGCAAAAAAATGCATGCGAAAAAAACCTGGGGAGATAAAATTTAGGAAAATTAGTTTTCAAATGGGTTTCCCAGTAAAATAATACCTGGTGCGAACAGGATACTAGCCACCTTATTAAAGCTCCATATTTAGATTTATTTAATATCCCATTAGCATTAATGGAGATAATGCGACACGCACTACTCATTTTGCCCTGATTGCCCTGATTGTAGATAAATAGAAATAAAAAAATATATAAAAAAAGGCATACCAAAATCGAAACGTTTAAACACTCCCATTTTCTTAAAAGCTGTTACTTCAATGCCCCTACTTCTGCTCTTTTTACTGCTATTCTTTTTTACCCTCCCTACACCCCACTTTGCCCTCTCAACCGAACCCCCAGAAGAGGTGTCCCAACATGCTAACCACCTCTTACTACCCCTAGCTATTTTAATGGGTGCCATGAATCTGCACCCAGGGTAACCACCCCCCCTTGACCGGCACACGGATACTATACACCACCCAACTGCCAACACTTCCTGGATTGAAGTGTTGGCAGCCAATTAGAGCCAAGCTCTAGCTTGTGTAGTTAGGTCCCGCCCAAATATATAAAGATTTTTCTCGAAAACTACTGAACGGATTTACACCATTTAAAAAAAAGGTTGCTTTATAAACCAGGCACTACCTTTTTGCCAAATTTGGTGTAATTCCGTTCAGCATTTTCAGCTGCAACCATGTCTAAAGTTTCCTATGGAAATTGATTTTTTGACCTCTATATTTTTAATTTCTCAGGAACTATAGAACGGATTTACACCATTTAAAAAAAAGGTCTCTTTCTGAACCAAGGGCAACCTTTTTGCCAAATATGGTGTAATTCCGTTCAGCACTTCGGGCTCTAGTCGTGTCTAAAGTTTCCTATGAAAAGTAACATGGAGAAAACGCGTTTTGGGACCCCCCTTTTTTCTCGGCTCCCGCTTGACGAAGCACCCCGAAACTTTCAGGATAGGAGCTGACCGGAGCGGGACCAAAGTTTTGAAAATTTTGTGAAGATTCGTCAACCGGCGCCAAAGTTATTGGGAAAAGAAAAAACGCTTTTTTAATAGAAACAAGGTCCTAACTATAACTACCTACATATATATATATCTATATATATATATCTATATATATATCTATATATATATCTATATATATATATATATATATATATATATATATATATATATATATATATATATATATATATATAGATATATAAAATATATTTAAACTTCAATGGATGATGTCATCATTGATGTAATCAGTGATGTCATTTGAGATGTAATCAGAGTTGTCACTGACCATGTCATGAGCGAAGTAATATGTGACATCATCAGCAGTGCATTGCGGAGGCGCGAATTGTAGTTAGCTCTACTAACTATAAAGGCCGAATTTCTCTGGTTTGGTAAGACTGAAATGTCCAACTAACTATAACATCCCTGAAACCTATGGTTTTTTCAGTGAATTTCAAAGGTTTTTTTTAAATCCTAATTTCGAACTTTAACATCCCTGAAACCTATGTTTTTTTCAGTGACTATATATATATATGTATATATATATATGTATATAGATAGATATTTCACAGAAAAGGTTGCAATCGAACAGAAGCGCACACACAAACAGGTTAGTCATTTTGTTCCGGACTACTGTAGAGACAAACAACTGGCAGAGACTTCATTTTAATAGGCCTTATGCGTTTCAGGCATCCCTGTCCTTGATCATGGGCCAAATACGTGGCTATCCAGTGAAAACCATTGCAGACACCTGTTAGCAATTCTGCCCTTAAATGGGCCTCCCAAGTGAGGTACAAGCCAGTGCATGTTGGTAGTTGAAATTCTGCAATGTATATTTTTCCAAAGTGGGTATGCCATTGGCAAACAACAAAATTACAAATAATGGCCATAACGCAGCAGTGGGCGAATTCCATGTTACCCTGCTGTCTCTGTTGAAAACATTTAACCTTTTGTTTCTTCCGTGACCAATTATAACAATCATAGCAGACCTGCTCCTTTGAAGTGGCATGAACAAACCTACTGGGGTAATGAAATTTCAACTTTGGTCATTTTATAAGCAGTGATCCCACTGAAGGGTTGGATTGTGTTTCACAGGACTATACTTACCATCATGCACTTGACTTACTCGAGGCACACTGGGGGCGGACACATAATTTGAATGCCGTAATTTGTGCCCATTGTTGTTTCTGCTGCTTTGAAATGCTGGCCAGTGAACAAGGGCTGGTAAGCTTGAAACGCGTTTGGCCTGATGTTGTTGGTGGCCATTAGCTGAGGTTGCTGCAGGTTCAATAAAAGATTGAAGCTGCTGTGGAGTGTATCTTCCTTTTTAGGACAACGTTTTTGAATATTTAAGATGGCCGATCCAAGTCGTGAAGTGTGCAACACTGCGAGAAAGCAAGCAGGTTTGCTGTGACAAGCATGTTAGTTGCAAGCAAACACGGCAGAGAAGCGATTGTCTTACAGTGAGCTTATTTGAAATGGCACGAACAAACCCACTGGGGTAATGAAATTTTAATATCAGGCATTTTTTAAGCAGTGAACCCACTGAAGAGTTTAATTGTATTTCACAGGACTATACTTACCATCATGCACTTGACTCACAAGAGGCCACGTGGGGCGAACACATAATTTAAATGCTGTAATTAGTGGCTGTTGCTGTTTCTGCTGCTTTGAAATGCTTTGAAATTGTTTTTAGGACAAAGTTTGTGAATATATTTGAATATAGATATCCAAAGTTTGTGTTCAGCATGTTCCCCTCAGGTTGCCTTATCGCCGGTGGTTCTCGAATTCAGAGCTACGTCACGTGCTGATACATCATATTAATGGAATAAACTTGGAAATACCAACTTGCACTGGAGTGTGTGGAATCCTTCTACGGAGTGAAGCTGTTTTGTTTAATATATATATATATTTTTATATGTATTAAACAAAACAGCTATATATATGTATATATAGTATCTACTGGCGCTCGCCAGTAGATAGTTATAGTTAGGACCTAGTTTCCTCAATATCTTTGGCGCAGGTTGGCGAATCAACGCAAAATTTTCAAAACTCGTGCCCCGTTCTGGTCAGCTCCTGTCTTGAAAGGTTTGGGGTGATTCGGCTAGCGGGGGCCGAGAAAAAAGGGGTGTCCCAAACCGTGTTTTCTCCATGTTAATTCCCATAGGAAACTTTAGACACTGCTACAGCTCGAATTGCTGAACGGAATTACACCAAATTTGGCAAAAAGGTAGCCCTTGTTTCAGAAAGAGATCTTTTTTAAATCCATTCAGTAGTTCCTGAGAAATTCAAAAGATAGAGGTCGGAAAATCAATTTCCTGTAGCTGCTGAGAAAATCAAAAAATAAAAGTTTCGATATATATAGGCACGGTGGATCCGCGCACCCTCCCGACCACGAGCTTTATTCCAATTGGCTGTCAACACTCCAAACCAGGAAGTGTTGGCAGCCATCTTGTGCCTCAGTAACCGAGGCACAAGAAAACAGAAAAACAAAGGATGAAAAATAACAAAAGGGGGTAGGGTAGAAACCTCCTGACCTCCTAGGCCTGCCCACAAGGACCCCCAGGGCCAAAAAAGCATTAAAAAAAAAGCGAGATTCGCGCACCCAGCGCGAATTTCGGCTGAAAATTTCAAAAAACGAAGCGCGGGCTTCGTTATTATTTAGCCCCCGGGTGGTGGGCCAAGTCCCGGGGGCATGCGATGTAATTGCGGGGCTTTCTCTTGTTGAGGACGTGGCCTCGACGGCCTGAACAATGGAATCCTCGATGCAGAACCCGCGTGACGTAGCAAGGGGGTTAATGAACCGTCTCGAGGAGGGTAACTCAGGTCCTGTACAGAGACGATGACTCACTCTGCCTTACATTCCCCTTTAACTGTTTGTTTCTCAGCTTTGAAGGCAGGCTGGGGTCGGACTGAACTGGCTGCAACTGCGCCTTTGCAAATTTAAACCCGGCATTTCTGAATTGCGCACATAGCAGCGGTGTATTCTTCCACCGGTAGTTGCTTCGCTCATGCAAGGAAGCTGCAGCAACGGGGCGAGCTTTGCCACGCGCCCTGAAGTCTTTGCGACGCTCAGGCGCTATAGTTAAGGACCAACCACTAGAGGTTCACATGGCACTGCCCATTGATTTCAGACCGCGGCTGTGGCACAGATGCCGGGCTGGTCATCCGAGGCATGGTCTGCCGATCCTTTTGCTACAGTCTGTGCAAGGTTTGCTGCTGCCTACCAGCCGTGCATACTGATGGCACGCTTCAAAAGCGAATTACCATAGTGCTGTGTGTGTGAGGTGCACGGGCCTGTGAGAGCCAATGTCAGGCGCATAATAAGGCTGGGGTGGGGTACTCCACAGAGAGCCCCCCTCTCTTTTTATTTCTGCCAGAGTTCAGTGCATGGGCTGCGGGAGTCCGACCCACAGACACTCCGGATGACTCGTGGACAGAAAATCGATGACGTGAACTGTCTGCTCTGGTGAAATATGAATAACAGAAATTATACCAGCGTGCAATTTTTATTAAAGAAAAGTGAAAACGGGCTGGGGGTGGGTGAATTGGAAACCAAAATCAGCCGAGTCCAAAAGGTTAAACCAGCTACACATTGCACGGACCTGCCATCGGAATGGGATATGGAACTTCATTGTTGGGTCATGACTGGGGGGCACCTCCCATAGAGGCTAATTCTGGGTAAGGGCTGTAAAAAGTCAGAACAATGGGTCAAATTTCAGGACAAAAATTCAGGACAAAAGGTCAGTTTTATAGACACATTTGAGTAAGTCAAGCAATAATATAATAGTGAGATGAGCTGCGGAGACAAGCACTAGTCAAAGTAGATTTATGTTGTTTGGTTTGTATAAAAAACAACAATATTGAGCATCATGTGTAACTGCACTTATTTACAGATGTTTACAGTACGTTTTTTTCAAAATTTGACTTCAGTCATAAGGGCAGTGCTTAATTTGTGCCAGTGGTTGTCGGTGTGTGGTAAATATTTCGTTACCGGTACTATTTTTTATGCGGTAAAGTCTTAGTGAGAATAACTCAGTAAAAATAAGAGGCAGAATCCGTGGTATTAGAGGTTTAAAAAAAGGCTTTATTCCTATACAAAGGAACACAATTCAAATTGTGGGCATTCTATTCCATCACCACGAAAGTTCAGGAAGGAAGGGCACATATTATTGACAGATGAGCAGTTTTATAGAACATGCATTACAGTGAAACAGATGCAAGAGGCGTAACAGCTGATAAGAGAGATAAAACTGTGCATACGTAATCAATAGAGGCGTAAACATGGGTGTAACTAAAACACGTCATTAAACATGATGTCACAAATGGGTGGATTCATAGAAGAATCCTGCAATGTCAGCAGAAATATTTGGCAGAGATGCGCGCGCAGCCGCATGACGTGTGATTGACGTGCAACTAGAGAGTGAAGGGGACTTGACATTTAGCTCTACATATGGAGACAGAAGTCTGGGGTTATGTCAACCTAATCCCAAATCATATCTAATATCCTATGTTTAAAGAACTGTGTTATCCAAAAGGAAAGGTCTCTAGGATAGAATCTATTCTATACTGACTGTTAGTGCGTGTACAAGCGTCTAAGTGTCTACACTAGATGCGAGGGGGTAGGAATATTCCATGGTAACGGAGGTTATGAATTACTTGCACGAGGACAGCGAGGCCTGGCCCCTTGCACGGTAGCTGGAGGAATGTTTACCTAAACTACTAGACAGGAATGCATCGGGTGAGGAGCGAAGCAGATAATCTTGAAGGTGAAATACAGTTTTTTGGCAGGCAACTGGCTGGATCAGGCACCGTTAGCCGCGCAGGGAGTAGGACACAGTTCATGGATACAGATGCTGGCTCGGACTGGAGCTTTCAGAGGCAGAAGGCAGAAAAAGGCTTGATGACAGAATTCAGGGCCTACTCGCCTGAATCTGTAAAATGTGGAAAGTGAACCACATAAAGTCGGTGGCCTTTCATACTTAGGAATGGAATATCTAACCCATTCATGGCGGGTCTGAAAGAGGACATGTTGACGGTGGACGCACATATATTTGCGTCTTCAAAACTGGAGCAGGAGGGAACATACATGTACTTATAGCATGTACATGGAGCCGTTGGGGTCTACGATAGGGGACATAACTGATCACAAAATTCATATTTCCTCATTCCCTCCTTGTCCCCTACGGACCCTCAGGAGATATCGATCTTCATCAATCCATCGATCTGTTCATATAGCATCATTTGTTCTTCTTTCTTCTTCCGGTATTTTGAATGAAAACTTGGAGGTGGGATACACGATGTGGCACACAGACCACAAATCGCTGGCCCACATTGTAGACATAAGCAACAACTGAATAGTATGAGAAAGCCAATACCTAGGAAGGATAGTATTCTCCATCCCCAGGCTGACAACACGCCCCAGAACCAACCGGACCAAGTCCATGTGCCTGGACTCTGGTGTATCTGGCTTATAATCTTATGAAGGCGAGTTATGGCTTTATATACTGACGGCGAATTTTCTGGTATGAAAATGCAACAACTTGATCCGATGACCCTACAAGCTCCGCCCCTATCGGCCAGGATGACGTCAAGGACAAGACGATTTTGAAGCACAACAATCCGCATAGCAGACTGCTCTTCTGTTAAATTGCCTAAGGCGGAAATAGTTTCGTTCACTACTGCTTCAAGGGTTCTGGTTAATCTACGTATCAGCTTACTATTAGTGACTGTACCTATATAGGGAAAGAATCCTTTATTGAAATCTGTGTATTTTTCCCATGCTGTTTCAGTGTAATCGACAATTGGGAGATCTCTCTGTTGTCTATTGTGTACTAAATGGGTATTTCTATGATAATCAGGAGGAGCTAGGAAAACAGGTGGCAGAAGGAATGCTATGTAACAAGTACCATCCCAATCTAAAGGTAGACATATATATGCGGTCTGGCCACATATGAAGTAGGAATGATGGGAAGCTCTAAATGTAGACTTGCCTTGATCACTGAATTTTATTACAGTGGTGCATTTACTATGGCCCATGTGTATGGAACCATTCTTTCTTATACATAATTCCCCTTTCACTGGGAATACTGACATGGCGGGCAAGATTGGTGTAGCTTCAGATTCAACGTTCAGGATCATGAGGTTAAGTGTAAAATTACCTAATCCATATACTTCATTTTCTAGATCAGTTCCTGTTCTTTTGGGATGTCCCTCCTTGTTAGGGTAGCAGACTTTAAGTAAAACTAGGTTCAGGTTTCCCCATACCCAGTTGTCTTGATAAACTGCGGAATTTGAATCTAGGGAATTAATCAAACTAAACCATGCTCCACAGGAGCCATTGTGTGTGAACGGATATGGAAAGAGGGGCAAAACTCCCTTATAGTTTTGATAGGGAGGGAGTCGGCCACATATCCAACAATTTGTAGCATTGCTGGTCTGATGGGAATGATGTAACATACTAATGAATGTGTTGTTGCGCAGCGCAAATCTATAGGACAACTCATGCGGAGGAAATTCACTAAAAGAATGTTCTGCAGTTATATTGTAAGCATGTTTAAGAATAGGGTAATACATATGCAATAGTATGCTAAAAATAATGATCAGAAGACTTAGAAAAAACAAAATTAATAGGGTTACTATGCAGTGACTACGAAGTGATTTACAATACGCATGCTTTTTCAGCTGCATTTGATTATTTCTTTCTCTATTCCGGTCTAGAGGATACATGTCAGAGACAAATTCAACCGATTCACCTTGGAGAGGACTTAAACAATCAAATTGTCTGACTTACTAGACCTCAATTTTAGTTTGTAAAGTTCTGGTTTTGTTAATTCAACCAAGGGGAGCTTTGAGTCTGTCTGTGAGGGAATACAAGATTCAGTATTCACGCTGGAAGGTAGTCCATAAAATTTCTTGATATGACTCGAGTGCAACCACCCTTTCCGTCCTTCGATCTTCACGGCTGTCCTTGTAGTCAGTAGAACCAACTTAGGCGACTTCCACCTAGGATCCAGTTGGGTCTTCCGATCGAAATTCCTGACCAAAACCAGGTCACCAGGAACCACGTCATGGGGCTTCCCCTCAGTATTATCGGGAAAAGCTGCGGTTACCTGTGAACGACAAGATTGTAGTGCAGACATCAAGGAAGCCAGGTAATCTGTCAGCATATTACAGTCAACGTCAGTTATTTTGTGAGGTATAGGCGTCCCCCACATATTTGGTGGTCTACCGAAGATCACCTCATACGGGGATAGCCCTGTTCGAGAATGTGCTACCATTCTCATGTAAAAGAGCGCAACTGGTAAGGCTACTATCCAGTCGACACCTTTTTCCCTACATATTTTGGACAATCTAATTTTCAGAGTTTGATTATGGCGTTCCACGAGACCTGCGGCCTCGGGATGCCGGACACAGTGGAATTTCCATTGGTATCCTAACAAAAGGGAAACGTGTTTCATTAGTTCGGATGAGAACGGCTGGCCGTTATCTGAGTAGACAACACGTGGTAAACCGTACCGTGGGAAGAATTCTCGAACTAACTGTTTGGCAGTAGTCGGAGCGGTGTAATCTGAAACCGGGTATGCTTCTGTCCAACGGGAAAGAGCACAGACAACTACGAGAACATATTTGAATCCTCGACATCGTTCCATCTGGATATAATCCATCTGGAGGACTTCAAAAGCGTGATCGGGAAGTTGAAATCCACCCTGCTCTACGGGGATGCTTTTACCTGGATTAAACTGACAACATATCATACAGGTACGAACTTTTTGTTTAGCTGCTGCTCGCAAGTGTTTGTTGAACCAAATGTGTTGAATGCTGTCTAGCATAGCTTTCTCTCCTAGGTGCGCTGGACTATGTATTGTATTAATGATAACTTGGACCATGGAGTCGGGAAGAAACCATATAGATTTTTCCTTCGCCATCCATCCTTGATCCGTTTGGATCCCTCCTAATTCAGTCCATTTCTTTATTTCTTCTGGTGTAGCATGTGTCTGTATGTCAATTACATCAAGGGCGGGATCCTTAACTGTCATGCAATGTGTTGGTGTCGGAACTATTGTCTTTGTCATGTCAGTTGTGAGAGTCTGATTCTGAGCAGTCTGTTTAGCTGTTCTGTCAGCTAGGTCATTACCCTGAGAAATGATATCGGTAACTTTTGTATGGGCTTTGCATTTCATAATTGATATAGCAGTAAGTAGATGAATCGCGTCTAATAGGGCTTGAATGAGGGGTCCGTGCTGGATGTGGGCACCGTGAGAAGTTAAATAACCTCTCTCTCGCCACAGTACGCCGAAGTCATGGACGACTCCGAATGCATAACGTGAATCTGTGTATATGTTGACTTTCTTATTTTTAGCTTGAATACAGGCTTGTGTCAGAGCGATGAGCTCTGCTGCTTGAGCTGACAAAGTGTTAATACGATTTGTTTCAATGACTTCAGTGTCTGTTGTGACTGCGTAAGCGGCCACTAACTCTCCTGTACTTGTTCTCATACATGACCCATCTACATACAATGTCAAGTCTGGATCTGACAAAGGGATATCTGTCAAGTCTTGTCTGGGTTTCGTCGTGATAGTAATAATTTCGACACAATCATGTGCCAATGGATCTGTTCCGCTCACTGGTAACAGTGTGGCAGGATTTAACGTATTACAACGTCTGATTTCTATGTGTGGCTGAAATAGTGTTAGTTCGTAACCAGTGAGTCTCGCTATAGTCAAGTGTTGTGTTTGTGTGCGGTTCAAGAGAACCTCTACTGCGTGTGGTACTTGTACTGTCAATTGGTGTCCTAACACTATGGCATCGCTTTGTCTGATTGCTAAAGCTGTTGCTGCCACCGATTTCAGGCACGCAGGAAGAGCCTGAGCTACTGGATCTAATGTACTAGAGAAATAAGCACATGGTTTGTGTGATCCTGCTTGTTCCTGAGTGAGTACTGACAAAGCAGTACCTTCGCGTTCTGTAACAAAGAGTGTAAACTGTTTGCTGTAACATGGTGTTGCTAAAACAGGTGCTTGGCATAAAGCTTTCTTTAAGCTTTCAAAGGCGTGTGTATGTTCTTGAGTCCAAGGGAGGACAGTCGATGTGGCTGCCTCCTGTGTTGTCAACTGGATGAGTGGTTTTGCTAGAAATGCATATTGAGGGATCCACTGCCTACAGTATGAAGTGAGGCCTATAAAAGCCCGCACCTCCTTTTGTGTCTTGGGTGTTGACATGTTAGCGATTAACTGGATGCGGTCGGGTGTAAGCTGCCTTCCCTCCTTGGACAGCGAGTGCCCAAGGTAAACAACTCGCTGGACACAGAATTGCAGCTTAGAAGCGGACACCTTGTGCCCCTTGTCGGCCAGAAATTGTAAAAACGTCAGTGACGCTGTTTCACATTCATGTTCGCTTCGGGCGGTGATCAGCAGATCATCGACATATTGAAGCAAGGCAGTGTTAACTGGCATATGGATACTGTCAAGTTCTCGTTTCAGTGCTTGGCTATAGATGCTAGGGCTTTCTGTAAATCCTTGAGGTGCGCGTGTGAATTTAAAACTTCGTCCATTTAAACTGAACCCGAACAAGTATTGACTTTCCGGATCTATTGGGACGCTAAAGAAAGCATTCTTGAGATCAATTACAGTGAAGAACGTTGCTTCTGAATCAATAGCTGTTAGTAATGAAGAGATATCTGGGACCACAGGGTATTGTGGTACAATACATTTATTTAATTCGCGCAGGTCAATAACTAATCGATATACTGGTGGTGCTTTTGGATCCGTTCTTTTAAGAATCGGAATTATCGGGGAATTACATACATTGGAGTCAGTTTCGACAACCACTCCTTGTGTAATGAGCTCGTCAATTATTTGCAGTAAAGCCACTACAGCATCGGGTGGTAACTTGTATTGTCGTATTCGTGGTAGTATTACTCCTGTTTTTAGAGTGACACGATATGGTGTAATATTCATGCAACCAACATCAGTGGGGCCTTGTGCCCATAAATGTGTAGGTAAATTCTGCAGTCGGTGATCCATGTCTCTGGACACGTAGTGACCTTTAAAGTCACGTAGAAATAGTCGTACTCCTTCCGGAGAACAACATATTATAGCTCCTAGAGCTTTCAATGTTTTTATACCTAACAAGTTTTCTGGACATGATTTAGTAAGCAATAAATCTGTAGTACGTGTCAATGGACCGACTGTAAGTGGAAGAGGTTGTGTTACGTCATTTATTATAGGTTTTCCTGAGAATCCAAGGGAAATATTTTGTGAGCCTGAGAGGGGTGCCCCTGGAACTTCACTGCGTCTTATAGTTGTTCTGCTTGCCCCTGTATCAAGTAAAAACTTTCTGTCTTCCCCTAATAGTTCACTATGTACATAAGGTCCCTCTTGGTCTACAGGAACCTCAATAAGGGGTAAGCCAACTTCCCTCTCTAGGCTATCTCATGAGTATCGCTGATAATCGGGATAATCTGCTTGTGCATACTGATACATCTGTTGTGTCATTGCTTGTGTTGCAGCAATAGGCTGCGCTTGTGGTGGTGCTACGATCTGTTGTGGAGCTCCTTGTTGCGGAGCTAGCTGTTGCGGAGCTAACCTAGGTTGTGCATGCTGAGGGATTTGTTGTTGATTCTGATCCTGTCTAGGTGGACGTGGTCTCTCCTGCGTTCTACCTGTAGCAATATTATGTTTCAGGACTGGACAATCATGTATATAATGACCTGGTTGTTTACAATAGTTGCATGTCCCTTTCGTAGGACCTGCGGAATCAACCTTTTGATGACCATTAGCTGGGACTGACTGAGCAACAAGCATTTTCATTTTTGTATCTTTCATACGTCTTTGTTCGTGTTCTTGTTCTTCCTTTATTCTGTTGTGGTGATATTGTAACATCTGTAACATCTGTGATGGGGTATTACCTTGCCAGGTACTTTCAAATTTCAATACTCTATTCTTGACTTGAAGCAGAGAATTTTCAACTAATTTTGTCACAAACAGATGCGGATATGACTCACTACTGGCTTTTATACCACTATTTATACCAAAACATTTTTCAAATCGGGAATAGAAATCACTAGTGTCTTCATCTGGTTTTTGTTTACAGGCTGAGATTGCACCCCAGTCTTCCTTCTTCGTAGTTAATAAACGTGGCAGTACCTGTACTAGTAGCCCTGCTAGTGCTGTAGTCTTTTCCCCAAGTCCTGCTCCTGCAGCTCGGGCCCTTTCTTCGTTTTCTAATGCTGTCCAATCTATCTTTTGGTCTCCCACCTCCCATTCCTTTTCTTTGAGTTTCTCATAAACACCAGAGGGTAATAGGACTTTTAATATTTTCATAATGTCGGGATAGGTATACTCTCCCATGAGTAACATGTCCTTTATTTCACGGTGGAAACCTGCTGGATCCTTGTCATGGCTGGGTACTACTTTCTTCATTTCTAATAATTCTAGTTTAGTTATAGGCGTGTACACAAACACGCGTGTAAAGTTATTACCGTCACCTCTGATTGGGTGTACTTCGCGTAACGGGTTCTGTCTATCTATGTGATACATTTTTCTTCCCATGATGGGAACTGGAACGTGTTCTGGGCATACGAAATTTAAATATTGGTTTCGGAATTCTAGAATTTCTTTAATCAAATCAGTACTTGACCCTCTCCATATGTTCGTGAGTAGTTCTGTCAATATGTCAGGTAAGGGTCCTGGATCGGAGTGTTGGCTTTTATATAATATAAGGAGGTGTTGAATCATGTATATACTAGCTAAACGCTGTTCGTATGGGTCAAGATTCAGAAACGTGTGTGCAAGTACATCATCATTGTATTCGCTGGGACTGTCAGCCCATTGTACTGCTGACCTAGCTAATTCTTGTTCGTCCATGGAATCGAGCATATGGTACCCTCTTCGATCTCGGAGTAATTTATCAACGGCTTGGAATAGGTGTTCGGGGGATTTTGTATTTAACATAGGATTTGGAAAATGTCTATTATATTCTGGACGTATTGGACGTATCGGGTCATTAAAGTCTCTAGTATTATTATGGGGTCTTCCTCTACCTACATAAGCTATCGTTTCGACTTGTTCTGATTCTTGCTCCTCCTCCTCTTCTAATTCTACTCTGTCTGTTTCTCGTCTTTCTTTATGTATTCGTTCTACTTCCTTGCGGATCTTTCGACTCATGGCGATTATACACGCCTGTCTATCGTGTTTCTCTTCTGATATGTTCTGACCCCATTTGACAAGTCTCTGCATGGTATCGTGATCTGCCCCGGGCCTGTCTTGATTCCTAATTACACAATTTATGAAAAAACGTAGTAGTTGTCTTTGGACATCCACTTTCTGATATTCCATAGCTTCGTTAATACTTTCTGGACCTCGCCCTGTGTGGACAAAGCGATATATTTCGTCTAGGTGTTCACCCATTCCTGGTATTGTCATTAAATATAATGTAGCTCGTCTTATACGTAGTGATGATATGAGCAATTTATCCTGTCTACCTGGTACTGGGTCGTATCTACAATCCACAAGCTGTTCTTTAAACATGTCGGATGTCGCTAATTGGGGTGTACGTTGGAGTGCTAAATCTCTAAGGGTCTGTTTATTTCGCGGCGGGGTGGCAAACATGTCTGTCGTACCTCCTGTAGCACCATCTGAGGCGCTAGGCACGAAAGGATTCGTTGGACGTAAGATAGAGATTGTGGATGCGGGAAAGACTGTAGAAACGGACGGACCTGTGGGAACTTGTGTAGGAGTTTGTAGTTGCGGGGATACAGACGGATGCTCTTGGTGTTGAACACCATCGGCAAGCGGTATGTGCGGTATGGCATTAGCATACTCGGGAGCTACGTCATCTAAATAAGAGGAAAGGAAAACGTCCTTTGCTGTTTTTGGATGTGTTTTGGGATGTGCTTTTATCGGGAGTAATGGAGGAGTTAAGTCTTTTGGTATTTCCGGGGTAGCCTTAGGTAACCCTTCGGCCAGAAGAGGATACATACCATTCATAAGAGCGTTTCTTTGTCTATCTATTTGTTCTGTTTTTACTCGGGTACCTTCCTCAAGTAATAGATTTTCTCGGGTTTTATTTGAATTCTCTCTACCTTTCTCTTCCTGTCTGAGCGCTTTTTCTGTACGTCTATATGATTCTTTACGCCATAATTCAATGGCATCTTTCTGTGACTGTCTGGCTTCTACTCTCATGATGCAATCTGCATCCCAGGTCCCTGCTGCGGGCCATCTCTGACTTTCTGGTAATTCTTTGGTGTAGTCCACCCATAAATCAAGAAATAATACGGCATCTAGACCATGCTTATGATACATAAAGTATCCTGGAGTGTCCCTAGGTGGAATGGGAACAGCTTCTTCGAGTACCCCTTTTCTGGTTTTGATCTGTCTTAGTTTCGAAAAGAGCGGCATTTTTAGATCTTATTATTAGAACACACTTAATACAGTAAACACAATAATGAACAGCCATTCATACCACAATGTATAGAACGTATTAAAACATTTAACATTTAACAGTTTTAACGAACAATGATAACTAATAGAAAACTAGTTACTGACATAATACTGATAATAGGTAATACTTATTTGTATGCAAGACATACTATATATACTGCTAAACAGTACAGATACACTGCTGAAACAGTGCAGACCGGATTTGTGTACCCAAACCCGTCTTGACCGGCACAGACTATGTGCACGTTAAGTGCCTCCCCGGTAATGGTACTCACCGGGTAGCTCGGAACGGAAGGCCTCGGAACGGAACTGGACTGGACTCGACTCGACTGGACTCGGAACTTCGGAACCTGGTGGGTCTCTGTATACCTCGGATCTTGCTCTCTCAGCTAGGCTCTGGTCGGGATACTTCGCACTTCTCACCGCCTCGTCTGGGTGTTGATCGCAGCCTCAGTCACCCCCGCTCGGCCGGAGGGAGATACAGGAAATCCTGCGGGTACGCGTTTTTGTCCGTTCAGCTGTGGCAGGAGACCGGGCCTGCAACGCACCGCCGGCGCGTGAGATGAGAAAGTGTCCCTGTTCGGGCGCCAATTTATGTGGTAAATATTTCGTTACCGGTACTATTTTTTATGCGGTAAAGTCTTAGTGAGAATAACTCAGTAAAAATAAGAGGCAGAATCCGTGGTATTAGAGGTTTAAAAAAAGGCTTTATTCCTATACAAAGGAACACAATTTGAATTGTGGGCATTCTATTCCATCACCACGAAAGTTCAGGAAGGAAGGGCACATATTATTGACAGATGAGCAGTTTTATAGAAAATGCATTACAGTGAAACAGATGCAAGAGGCGTAACAGCTGATAAGAGAGATAAAACTGTGCATACGTAATCAATAGAGGCGTAAACATGGGTGTAACTAAAACACGTCATTAAACATGATGTCACAAATGGGTGGATTCATAGAAGAATCCTGCAATGTCAGCAGAAATATTTGGCAGAGATGCGCGCGCAGCCGCATGACGTGTGATTGACGTGCAACTAGAGAGTGAAGGGGACTTGACATTTAGCTCTACATGTGGAGACAGAAGTCTGGGGTTATGTCAACCTAATCCCAAATCATATCTAATATCCTATGTTTAAAGAACTGTGTTATCCAAAAGGAAAGGTCTCTAGGATAGAATCTATTCTATACTGACTGTTAGTGCGTGTACAAGCGTCTAAGTGTCTACACTAGATGCGAGGGGGTAGGAATATTCCGTGGTAACGGAGGTTATGAATTACTTGCACGAGGACAGCGAGGCCTGGCCCCTTGCACGGTAGCTGGAGGAATGTTTACCTAAACTACTAGACAGGAATGCATCGGGTGAGGAGCGAAGCAGATAATCTTGAAGGTGAAATACAGTTTTTTGGCAGGCAACTGGCTGGATCAGGCACCGTTAGCCGCGCAGGGAGTAGGACACAGTTCATGGATACAGATGCTGGCTCGGACTGGAGCTTTCAGAGGCAGAAGGCAGAAAAAGGCTTGATGACAGAATTCAGGGCCTACTCGCCTGAATCTGTAAAATGTGGAAAGTGAACCACATAAAGTCGGTGGCCTTTCATACTTAGGAATGGAATATCTAACCCATTCATGGCGGGTCTGAAAGAGGACATGTTGACGGTGGACGCACATATATTTGCGTCTTCAAAACTGGAGCAGGAGGGAACATACATGTACTTATAGCATGTACATGGAGCCGTTGGGGTCTACGATAGGGGACATAACTGATCACAAAATTCATATTTCCTCAGGTGGAGCCCACTGGCACCAGTGGCGTAACGAAACTCTAGCCCCCCCCCCCTCTGGAATCACTCAGGTTCTCTCTGGCCAGGGATCTGTGCTGAGGGGGCCCCCAGCCATGTGGGGGCCACTGTTATGCCACTGACCAGCACTCATTTTTGAGGGGACACACTTTTTGTTTTGCATCAGACATTTACAGAAAGAAAATGGTGCAACCACTAACAAAACAGTGTCCTATTACACACATTCAATTACAACCTAATGCACATTGCACTGTCACCTTCTGAACATTGCACCAACACCTGTGGCACAGTGCACCCTTACCCACTGAGTAATGTACTGTAATGTGTCATGCAAATGGCATACAGCACCAACCTACAAAGCACAGTGCACGATTACCGCAAAACAGTGGACATTAGACTCATTTTACAGACAGTTCATGTAATTAGTGGATCGGTGGTCACCCTACCTTAAAAAGACATTCAAGAGAGATAGACGGGCTGGCAGAATATAATTCTGGCAGCCAGAGCAATATGTAAATATTTTAACACAATGCAGGATGTTGGAGTCTTTCATTTCCTCTTCGCAAATTGAGCTTTTTAAAACATATTTTCTGGCCGTAAGATTTTGGCAGGATCTTCACTAAAGCATTCCTTCCTATCTGATGCAGTTGAGAAGGCTGCTGTGCCAAGTTTAGGAGCTCTATAAGGCTGTGTACTAGTAGGCAAACACACCTATAATGATGTGATAGCATAGGATAACCTTACCAGTGACAGGATCCAAGGCTTGTCAGATGCCCCAAGAGAAGTCTACAGAGCACAATGGGTGTCTGAAGGTCTCCAAGAGTTTCAAAGTACCTCTAGTGTTTCTCACAGACCTTTCTGGTGTCAGATTGTTTATATCAAAATCCAAGCCAGCTAATGGTATACTGACGCTCACCAGAGCAGTTACATTGACATTGTTCAGAGCCTGGACAGTACGCATCAGGAGATTATTTACAACTATCCATCAACCAATCCATCCACCCACCCAAACCCACCCATCCCTCCATCCATCCATCCACCCATCCATCCACCCATCGATTCATTCATTAATTCATTCATCCATCCATCCATCCATCCATCCATCCATCCATCCATCCATCCATCGGTTCGTTCAGGCAACCACCAAAAGCCATTCATTCATCCAAGCCCCCATTTGACTGTACGGCTGAGTGAGTGGATATGTGTGTAAACCTAAGAATCAGTGAGTGGGTATGTAGTTATTGGTGTTGGAGTGTCTATGGTTTTGAGAATGGCAATCTGTAATTTAGAGTGGGTGTATCAAAGGTTATATTAGGGTGTGAGAAGATGCATCAAATTAGCACATGGATGATGTAATCAGTGATGTCATCAGCGATGTCATTTGAGATGTCATCAGTGATGTCACTGACCATGTCATGAGTGATGTCATATGTGACGTCATCAGCAGTGCATTGCGAGGGCACGAGTTATAGTTAGCTGAACTAACTAAAACGGGGGAATTTCTCTGGTTTTGTACGAGTGAAATGTCCAACTAACTATAACTTTCCCTAAAACCTATGGTTTTTTCAGTGGATTTCTAAGGTTTTTTAAATTCTAATTTCTAACTGTAACGTGCCTGAAACCTATAGTTTTTTCAGTGAATATAAGTATATATATATCACTCCAAAAGTGCCCCAGATCATGAAGACGCCACTCCGTGACTGAACAGGTCACCAGCCTTTCTTTATTTGGGAACTGCGCAATGTGTCTGTTGGTTAACAAGGTCCCGACGCGTTTCGAAGTACATTCTTCTTCCTCCAGTGGGCTACAGACATATTATTCAGTTCCAATTAAACAGTTCACTCACGCTGCAAATCGGATGTCTAATGGCATTCCCAGCAGCCCCGCTATCTCATTCCCAGCGGGCGGTGCATCCTCTGCGGTTGAGGCTAACCGCGTGAAACATCACTCCAAAAGTGCCCCAGATCATGAAGACGCCACTCCGTGACTGAACAGGTCACCAACCTTTCTTTATTTGGGAACTGCGCAATGTTTCACGCGGTTAGCCTCAACCGCGGAGGATGCACCGCCCGCTGGGAATGAGATAGCGGGGCTACTGGGAATGCCATTAGACATCCGATTTGCAGCGTGAGTGAACTGTTTAATTGGAACTGAATAATATGTCTGTAGCCCACTGGAGGGCTGTAAAAATGAACAATGACACGCAAAGGTTTGAGATTGAGGCACGGATTCCACCAAAGGAACAAAAGTAACACTGCATCTACCAGCATGCAACTCACCTGCGAGTGCATACGCATTGGATAAATATGGGTGCAGCGCTCCATTTCCTCATTCTTGTGTCGTCCCATGAGGAAGAAGAATGTAAAAATGAACAATGACACGCAAAGGTTTGAGATTGAGGCACGGATTCCACCAAAGGAACAAAAGTAACACTGCATCTACCAGCATGCAACTCACCTGCGAGTGCATACGCATTGGATAAATATGGGTGCAGCGCTCCATTTCCTCATTCTTGTGTCGTCCCATGAGGAAGAAGAATGTACTTCGAAACGCGTCGGGACCTAGTTAACCAACAGACACATTGCGCAGTTCCCAAATAAAGAAAGGTTGGTGACCTGTTCAGTCACGGAGTGGCGTCTTCATGATCTGGGGCACTTTTGGAGTGATATATATATATATATATATATATATATATATATATATATTATCTACTGACGGTTGCCAGTAGATAGTTATAGTTAGGACCGAGTTCCCAAAGGAAATCTGAAAATTCTATTTTGAATAACTTTGGCGCCGGTTGACTTATCTTCGTGAAATCAAAACTGATGGGGTGCTCCGCTCAGCTCCTACCCTGAAAGTCTTGGGGGGATTCGTCAAGCGGGGGCTAAGAAAAAAGGGGGGTCCCAAAACGCGTTTTCCCCATGCATTTCCCCATGGGACCTTTAGTCGAAGGTACAGCCCGAACGGCTGAACAGAATTACTTGAAATTTGGCAAAGAGGTAGTCCTCAGGTCAGGCATGAGCCTTTTGCATATATGGTGTCAATCTGTTCAGTAGTTCCTGAGAAAATTGCAGTTAAAAGTACATAAATATCCGCGCACGGTGCTCGCACGGGGCGCGCACCAAATGTCGGCGAGCGTAATTCTGATTGGTGGTTAGATGTCATTCAACATTCTAATCGGTCGAAATCAGGAAGTGTCAGACGCCATTTTGTGTGTGACAGTGAAAAAGAAGGGTGGAGAACGTGAAAAGGGGGCAGGGTAGAGAGTTCCTGACCCCCTAGCCTTTGTCAGGGGGTCCCTGAAGGACCCCGAAGGGTGAAAAAAACATTTTATTTTTTTTCCAAAAATCGCGGGGTGCGCGCACGGTGCGCGCACCCCCAGCCGCCATTTTGAGTTTTAGAGGCAGAAGAGAGCTAAAAACACAAGTGGAGAACGTGAAAAGGGGGCAGGGTAGAGAGTCCCTGACCCCCTAGGCCTTCTCAGGGGGATCATGAAAGACCCCTAAGGTCCCAAAAAAAAAAAAAAAATTTATAAATATTGCGCGGTGCGCGCACGGTGCGTGCATGGTGTGCGCACGGTGCGCGCACGGCGCCAAAAAATTCATAAAAAAACTTAGAATCAAAAATCAAGTTTAAGTGTTTAGATGGTGGTTGGCTCTAAAAAGAGCCGTTGTGTTCATTGAGTGTTTTTTTGTACCTACAAGTAAGTACTGATGCAGAGTCTAAAGTTCAAGAGGAAGACTCTGTTCCCTTCATCTGTGAAATGAACACCGTCTCCTCTATAAATGCCTTGCATGTTGTAACACAAGTTGTTGTGGTATCTAGAACCCATACCATAGTATCTGAGGAAAGCAGAAACAGACTTATTGACGTGCTTTTTTACTTTCTCAAACTGCGGACAATATTGGTTGGACCAGTTCCACTTTTGCCTTTGGCATATATTAGAATATACAAAGGTAGTTTGTGGAAAAAGTGACATCAATTGCACAAAGGTGTCCTTAACAAGCATTTCCAGACCTACCCCAGTTAAAGTGCCTAGGTCATTTCCACCAGAGTGCACAATTATAAGGTCAGGCTGTGGGAGATGTAGAAAGGATTTCACCAAAGGCATTAATTGGTGCCACTTTAACCCTCTCTGACCAATCCATTAATGTCTACATTTGGCAAAGCAAGGTCTTTCACAATACCTCTTTTTTCTGCATACTTTTCACTCCAGTAGATATAGCTATGACCTACAATCCACACTGTGAACATCTTTCAAGGAGATCTGGATGCACTCAGAAGGTGTCTTTCAGTAGAATGGCAATATGAAAAGGAAGATAGTTGTAAAATGGAGGCTTACATACTTTTTTTTTAATAAAAAGAACTCATTGGCTGTTTCAGACCATTCAACACTAAAAACTAGGCTGTATGTTTAAATTTTTAAAAGCATGTTTTGTATTGGTTCAGAAAAATGTGTTCCCACAGAAGATTACTTTGGATATGCTGTTAGGTTTGAAAAGTCAAGCACTCTTGCTCTTTGGATTAGAAACATTGTGTGCTGAACTTCGGACCTCTCTGCTCACACCAGTGTTCCATGATCTGTTGCTATGGTAGCAGGCAGAAGTCATGTTGGGGGTAGGAATCATTTGGAAAGGGTTGAAATTTGCAACCAATAGAAATGTGTGTTTCCATTTAAAAAAATGTGGGAAGCAATGTGATTTGAAGTTAACATGTATATGTGTGAAAAAAGAGAGGGACATTTTGCCATTTAGTGGTTCTGGTGAGAGGAGTACAGCTCAGAGATTCTGGCTCTGATAATCTGCTGTGTGAGTGGCACATTTCTTTCTCAACTAACTACTTTTAAAGGTGAGTTATGAATTTGAGAGGGGATGTATGTGGTGTATTTTGATATAAATAATAGAAATTTGTTTCTTTTTTTGAAGTTGTGTTTTACATTTTATGTTTTGGAAGATATTTAACTGCCTTGAACTTGTAAGATATTATGGAGTATGTCTTCACCATAAGTTAAGGTGTACTGGTATTACCCAGGAATACTGTTTTGTGCCTAGAATCACATCATGAGTCTGTGTGCACACAGGAATTGTTGTCAGAGATTTAATTTGTGTTGCTCTTGTTCTGTAAGACTTGCACTCGTAGGAAAGGGGCAGCTTGTTTTCTTGAACTGTGATGGTTAGCATTCAGCAGAAATCACTATCTCACAGATGAGAGGCAAATGCTAACACATTTGAAAACAACAGGGTTGATTTTCCTTCCACTCCTGCAATGGGTGAGGTAGTTCCTACATGTTCAAAACTCAAATTAACCCTTACCATAGGTGATCTTACATACATCTCTGCAGTCTTCATGCAGTTGTGCAAGCGTCCATGCAGATCTCTCTTGCACCTGACAATACACAGTCTCCAGAAATACACTCTTAGCACACAGCCAGCTGCTTCTCCTGCACTCCCATGCTTACTATTCAGCACTGTGTGGTATTTCAGATAGCAGTGTGTAACGCTAACACATTCAACATCACCAAGGCTCATTTCCTTTGCTCTAGTCTAATCACTCACCCAGGTTCCACATGCTCATGGTCTCAAGTAGCTGTTAGGACATGTGCTCTTTTCTGCCTCTCTAAACTATAAGGAAAATGTGTCAGGCTGTTACAGTAATTATCACTTGCTCTACCACAGTAGTAAATGTGCTTTGAAATTGCCAATCAAATATCGTTTTCTGCCTAGAATCACACCATGAGTCTGTGTGCACACAGGAATTGTTGTCAGAGATTTAATTCGTGTTGCTCTTGTTCTGTAAGACTTGCACTTGTAGGAAAGGGGCAGCTTGTTTTCTTGAACTGTGATGGTTAGCATTCAGCAGAAATCACTATCTCACAGATGAGAGGCAAATGCTAACACATTTGAAAACAACAGGGTAGATTTTCCTTCCACTCCTGCAATGGGTGAGGTAGTTCCTACATGTTCAAAACTCCAATTAACCCTTACCACAGGTGATCTTACATACATCTCTGCAGTGTTTATGCAGTTGTGCAATCGTCCATGCAGATCTCTCTTGCACCTGGCAATACACAGTCTCCAGAAACACACTCTTAGCACACAGCCAGCTGCTTCTCCTGCACTCCCATGCTTACTATTCAGCACTGTGTGGTATTTCAGATAGCAGTGTGTAACGCTAACACATTCAACATCACCAAGGCTCATTTCGTTTGCTCTAGTCTAATCACTCACCCAGGTTCCACATGCTCATGGTCTCAAGTAGCTGTTAGGACATGTGCTCTTTTCTGCCTCTCTAACCTATAAGGAAAATGTGTCAGGCTGTTACAGTAATTATCACTTGCTCTACCACAGTAGTAAATGTGCTTTGAAATTGCCAATCAAATATCGTTTTCTGCCTAGAATCACACCATGAGTCTGTGTGCACACATGAATTGTTGTCAGAGATTTAATTTGTGTTGCTCTTGTTCTGTAAGACTTGCACTCGTAGGAAAGGGGCAGCTTGTTTTCTTGAACTGTGATGGTTAGCATTCAGCAGAAATCACTATCTCACAGATGAGAGGCAAATGGTAACACATTTGAAAACAACAGGGTAGATTTTCCTTCCACTCCTGCAATGGGTGAGGTAGTTCCTACATGTTCAAAACTCCAATTAACCCTTACCACAGGTGATCTTACATACATCTCTGCAGTCTTCATGCAGTTGTGTAAGCGTCCATGCAGATCTCTCTTGCACCTGACAATACACATTCTCCAGAAACACACTCTTAGCACACAGGCAGCTGCTTCTCCTGCATTCCCATGCTTACTATTCAGCACTGTGTGGTATTTCAGATAGCAGTGTGTAACACTAACACATTCAACATCACCAAGGCTCATTTCCTTTGCTCTAGTCTAATCACTCACCCAGGTTCCACATGCTCATGGTCTCAAGTAGCTGTTAGGACATGTGCTCTTTTCTGCCTCTCTAAACTATAAGGAAAATGTGTCAGGCTGTTACAGTAATTATCACTTGCTCTACCACAGTAGTAAATGTGCTTTGAAATTGCCAATCAAATATCGTTTTCTGCCTAGAATCACACCATGAGTCTGTCTGCACACAGGCATTGTTGTCAGAGATTTAATTTGTGTTGCTCTTGGTCTGTAAGACTTGCACTGGTAGGAAAGGGGCAGCTCATATGATAGGATTTGAAAAGCTCAAAAAAATATAGTAATATATTTAAATTACATAAAGGTATTTTTTTTTGTTTCCTTTAGGTATTGCTGAACAACACTGAAATAAATTAAACATGTCTATAAAATCAAGAAAGAGAAAAGAACAGCAAAAACATCTATATTTGAAGACAACTGGACAACAGAAATTAGTTGAAGAACCTCATGTTGGAAAAAAGAAAAAGTCTTCTGGTAAGCAGACTAAGGATTTTTTTTTAAAATATCCTCAAACATAGAAACAATGTAGAAAGTATATCCACTGCAAATAGTGTTTCAAGAAGAAAACAACAAGACAATAGAAAGAAAATATTAAATGCTAATGTACAATCAGAAGCAAGATAGAATGACTTAAAAAGAAAAACAGAATTTCAAAACATTCGTAAAAATATTTTTCAGAGAAGAGTGGTGTTCAATTTGCTAAAAGATGTGAAAAAATATAGGAAGAAAGCAATATTTTATAAGAAAAAGAAACATATTGAATCAATTGTTGCAAAGGCTTTGGAATTAAAAAGAAAACTATTCGTTTTAATTTTGAACAGGATCCGTACATTAGATAAAATAGTCAATGTAATGAAGTCAAAAAGCAAAAGGAAAAGAGTAGTGAAAAAAAATAACTTTTGTAATGTGTTCTTAGGAGAATGGAAGCATAGTTCAAGTACTGAACCATTTTTTAATGAAGAGAGTTATCTTCAAAGTAATAGTTTGCTGCATGCAGTTGACACCAGTGGTTGAAGTTATGAAGTTAAAGATGGTTGTGTAATGGAGAAGGAGAAAAAGTTCCAAGAAATGAGGAAGAAGTGTTAGCTGATGAGGTTATGGGGAAACGTCCTAAAGCCCCAGTGTACACTTGGAATTGTAGTAGTATTTGTACTCTACGACAAGAATCTATTGATACATTACGTGACTTTCTAAGAGAATATAGTAAAAAAAAGTGTTAAACAGAAGATTAAGGTGCTTCAAAGACTAGATCCATGCAGAGTGAGAAAGAATACTGGTTTGCAAGGACATTCTCTGGCTTGTCTTTCTAGGAAAGTTTGTCAAAGTGTTTTTCACTATTTTAGGATGTTGGCAGTACATCATACTGAAATGAGAAAGTTTGTGAGAAGATTGTATTTTGGTAAAAGTCCAGCACTAAAGTTAAATGAGTTGAATAGTGCTCTGTTGCGTGGATCTGTGTCAGATGTAGAGAAGGTTACTGATGATATTCAGCTTTGTTACTTTGGTCCAGAACAGTGCAGGAAATGACACAGTTATTGAAGAAAATGTGGAAGAGAATGTAGAACCCACTCTTAGTAAAAATTTTGAAGATCAAATGACAAAATTTACTATCATCTCTAATGAAAGACCAAATATTACTTGTATTTGTTGCCGGAGAAGCTATTATAAAACTCAAACAAGGAATGTTGATCTCTATAAAAAAAAGTGAAAAAGAAAATAATTATGAGTGGAAGGATTTTGCTACATATTTGTTTCTGGAAAATTGTTTTGATTTGGGTGAAGATCAGCGTATTTGTAAATACTGTCATAACAAGTTAGAAGAAAATAAAATGCCAGCTAGAGCTGTACATAATAATTTAGAATTGGTTGATATTCCTGCAGAACTTAGTGATTTAAATACGTATGAGTCTATACTCATTCAATGTGTCCATCCGTTTCAGACTATAGTTCGTATGGAACCCAAAACAGGTAAATTACCTCCTTCAGATTTACAAAGAGGTTTAAAAGGAAGAGTTGTCTATTTGCCATTAGATTTGAAAAAAAATATTGAAACAATTGATGCAGATAGTTTGGAAACTGAACCATTAGTTATTCTGGTTAATGGTGTACCTACAAAGAATAAGAAAATTTGGCAGGAGCTAGTAGATGTACGAAAAGTACAAAGAGCAAACATATATTGGAAAAGAAATAATAAGTACTATGAATAAATTTATATGGATGAAGATGAAGAAGTTTTACTAGCAGACACAGGAATACCAACTGGGCAAATTGAAAAAGTGGATAAGTCAAAAGAAGAAGAAATTTATGAACATTTCAGCATACATCCTCTTCATTCTAAAGAAGTTATGGGAAACGCTATTGATCTGTTTCAGATGAAAAAAGCAAAAGGAACTCCCGTGAGTGTATGGGAGGAGAGCTTGGAAGCTCGTTGTTTTCCCCAGCTGTTTCCTACAGGAAAAGGTGGACGATATGATGAACGTCCAGTACAGATTCCTGCTTCTGGGTATCGGACTACAAGTTTATATGCAGAAGATCCAAGATTTCGTCAAAGTATTCCTTATATGTTCCATCTTTTATGTGAAAGTGACTTGTCTGCACTATCTTCTGCAGTAAATCACATTTTACAAACTGGAGTACATCTACATAATGTGTCTGCAAAGGATTTTATGAACAAAGTGCAACAGCGAGATTATCATTGGAATCTCAATTGATTAATCTGATGGCTTGTCAGCGTGGAACTAATGAATATTGGTACCGACGCCATGGAGAATTGAAATGTATGTTACGGAATTTAGGAACTCCTACATGGTTCCTTACCCTGAGCTGTGCTGAGTACGCTTGGGATGATTTACTGGATTTTCTTCGAGAGGCAAATTCAAATATTGAAAATATCCAATACAAGACAGCAGGAGAATTGTGCTCATTGGATCCGGTTAATGTTTGCAGATATTTCAATCATAGATTTGAGGCTATGATGTCCTTCATCTGCAATAAAAAAAATCCACCTCTTGGAGAAGTTGTGGATTTCTTTTGGAGAAAAGAGTACCAAGCAAGAGGTGCTCCTCATATTCATATGCTGTTGTGGATCAAGGATGCCCCAAAATTTGGAACAGATTCTGATGATGCAGTTTTATCTTTCATTGAAGAATATGCAACATGTACTATACCTAAAAGCACAGAAGAAAAAAACTTAAAAGAGCAAGTTTTACATTTCCAAAGTCATCGGTGTGGAAAATACTGTCGACGAAAGTACAAGAGTAAAGAGAAATTCTACACAAAATGTCGATTTGGATTTCCACTACCTGTCTTTCAAAAGGAAGAGTAAACAGTTTTATGTCAGCTGTGCGACATACCATTACAAGAAAATCTCCGAAAAATATCTACAACCTAAGAAGAAAAGAAGAGTCAAAATATATAAATGACTACAACCCAGTCATTTTATCCATGTGGAATGCTAACATGGATATTCAGTATTTAGCTGACAATTCTATTGCTGTTGCTCGGTATGTCACATCTTACATCACTAAATCTGAGAAAATGGAATTGAAAGAAATGTGGGAAGAGATTTCTCACGAGAAGACTGTCAGTAAAAAGCTATACAGTTTCAGTTTAAAAATTTTATCGCATCGAGAAATTGGGTCATAGAATGCTCAGATAGGTTATCATCTGCACGTCTGTACTCCAAATCCAGAAGAATAATTTGGGTAAGTTTAGGCCTTGCAGGAATGCGAAATCGGGTACTGATATCTATTCGAGAAATTGAATATTTGGCAGAGAACGAACCAGAAAGTACAGACATTTTGAAAACAAATATGTTGGACACATATTACCCAAACAGAAGTCATCATCTTGAGAACATGTGTCTCTATGAAGTGCTGCAGAACTACATTTTTACACGGAATGCCACAGAAGACATCAACAATGGAAAATATAAAGTCATTGGTGAGGAAGGATGTTTGGTGAAACAAACAAAAGGAAGTTTGATTAATCACAGGAAGCTGAGTTGCGACACTACTCACAAAAAGGAATTTTTCTACTTAGCACTTTTACAGCTGTTTAAACCATGGCGTTCAGAGGATGAATTACTTGGAGATTTTCAGAGCTATGAAGATTCCTTTAATGCATGTAAAGATAGCATAGAATGCAGTACTTTCACAAATTATGTACAAATGTTAAATGAAGAAATTGAACAAGAAGCTACAATTGCAGCTGAAGTAGCTAGAGACAGTTCTCAAGACAGTCAAAGTTCTGGTACGCTCAGTCAAGATCCCCTAGGACAACCAATCGTAGAAAATGAAGCTGCAATAGCCATGACTGAGGTGGAAAAAGCTATGAATCAAGCTCAGGAAGATTTAATAGACTTACCAAATTTGGAACAACAACTGAATGATGAACAACAACAAATTTATGAAAAAGTCACAAAACAAATTGATCATGGATTACTACATGAAAATAAAGAGTGCTCATGCACATCATTTGAACCAATCAGAATGTATGTGAGTGGACAAGCAGGAACTGGAAACATTTTCTTAATTAAAGTAATTAGAAGCTACCTACAGAAAAAAACTGATTCAACTTTGTCTTGTGTTGTTACTGCTCCAACTGGGTTAGCAGCATATCACATAAAAGGAATTACCTTACATTGTTTGCTAATGTTACCAGTAGAGCATGAGTACAAAATAGAATACCACAAGCTAACAGGAGAAGCATGTTTTGAAGTTTCAAGAGTGTTGAAGAAAATGAAAGTTCTCATTATTGATGAGGTAAGCATGGTATCAAACTTAATGCTTGCCTTTGTGCATTTAAGAATGCAGCAAATTCTAAAGACAGACTATGACGTGTTATTTGGAGGAAAACATGTTATAGTTTTTGGGGATCTACTGCAGCTCACTCCAGTTAAAGGACAACCAGTATTTAATACTCTTGCACATGAAGACACGAAAAAGTCATTAGGAAGTATAGGTAATGTGAATATTTGGTCATACTTTGAGTACAAACAAGTCATTACCAATATGCGGCAAGCAAATGATGAAGATTATGCAAGTATTCTCAAAGATATCAGAATTGGACTACTCACAGAACATGGCAGAAAAGCTTTACACAGTCGATTGCTATGTAATTTGTTTCCAACAGAACAAATAGTTCCAGAGAAAATATACAAGAAAATTGCAGAAAAAAATACTGTAATCTGCTTAATGCCAACACTACATGAATGCTCTATATTCAATGAAGAACTTTTGAAATTGGAAAATGAAGTGATTATTAAAATGGAAGCCGTGGATAAAATACAGCATGAAGGAATAACTATTATATTGACAGGCAAATTGAAAACTAAATTGGATTCTCTAGAGA
The DNA here is from genome assembly GCF_964204655.1 of Triturus cristatus. Classification (NCBI taxonomy): domain Eukaryota; kingdom Metazoa; phylum Chordata; class Amphibia; order Caudata; family Salamandridae; genus Triturus; species Triturus cristatus. The sequence continues at coordinate 288,604,267 of NC_140591.1, read as the reverse complement.
AAAACATATCGAAAACAGCTGGTTTAGAAAAGAATCTTTATGTATGTATGAACTGTCGAGTAATTTTAAGACGTAATTTGAATGTAGAAAAAGGTTTAGTGAATGGAGCTATGGGTAAGGTTGTGGGTTTTGTTAAATACCAGAAAAAAGATGGAATTGAAGTTTTTAAAAATAAAATTTGATCAGATTGAAGAGGTTAAAGACATTAGTCATTGTTCAGTTCGTTTTTTGCTTGTGAAAGACTTATATGTACGTAGGAAGCAGTTTCCGTTTTCTCTAGCATATGCTGTAACTATTCACAAATCTCAAGGATTAACTGTAGATAGTGCTTTTGTAAACATTGGATCTAGTGTGTTTAAAGAAGGTATGGCATATGTTGCTTTGTCTCGAGTGAAAAATTTATCTGGTTTATTCATGATAGACTTTGATGACTCAAAAGTTAGTGCTGATGCAAATTGTGTAAAGAAGTATAATAGATTAAGAAGAAGCTATGCTCCTCATTTAGGTCAGTATCCTGTGTTTAAAAAACGTGTTGTTTGTCGGAAAAGGAGAATTGAGAATATCTGTAATGAGGATGTACAGAAGAGAAAACAAAAGGAGAGTGATGTGATTGAAAGCAAAAAGAAAAAGGACAATGTTGAAGAGGTTGTTGGTTGTCATTTTGAAAATAGCTCTGGTGTCAACTGCTACGCTAATGTAGTGCTGAATGTTGTATTTTATCTTGAAAGTTTGCAAGAGCAGATAATACTAAATCATGAAAAAATGTTGTTCTCTGCTGAGTTTCCTTTATGATAAGTTGAGTAATGATAAAACTAAAATAGAAAGTGCTTCTGATGTTAGAAATCTTTTAGATGTATGTTCTGGATGTACACAGTTTACACAAAATGTCCAGCAAGATGCACAGGAATTCTTAATGTATATGCTTATGGTACTGGAAGATGAAGGGGTAGAAATAGAAAATATGTTTGGTCTCTCTTATAAATGGGAACATTGTTGTGAAAACTGTATGAACACATGCAGCACTAATGTTGATTCTGAACATTTCATACATTTAACATTACCAGAGAGTAAATCAGTGACTTTTAGTGAATTAGTTAAAGATGCAAATCACAACATGGAATGTTCTCAATGTAAATCAGAAATTTTATCAACGTTATTTTTAAAGAAATATGGACAGTATATAATATTAATGATGAAACGTTGTAGAGCTGATGGGACAAAATTGGACACTTTAATAAAGAAGTTCGTAGGAAATCAATTATCAATATCAGGAAAGACTTTTGTTGCAGTTACAATAATTTTCCATGATGGACCTTCTATAACTTCTGGTCATTACACAGTTTATCTAAAATGTGAAAAAGGCTGGACACTGTGTAATGATTCTCAATTGATTTTCAAGCAACGTTTGCCTGCAGAATTACCAAATTCCTACTTAATTTTTCTAAAACCAAAATTTTAGAGACAAATTGCAGCATCTGAAGAAACCATTATTTCGATTTTATAGGCTTACCATTGGATATTTCACCTAAAGAGGATTTAAAAATTATCATTTGGCCTCATGGAAAGGTAAATGTTTCTATTGTGGACTTCTTTGACAGATATTATTTTGGTGTATGTGCTTAAGCAACAAGATGTACAGACGTTATTTATTGCAAATAGTTATTGTTCTTAGAAGATATTTTTAATATATATGTTACATTTCTATCAAGGTATGTTTTACTGAGGATAGATTCAGGGCTTTTTTAAACAATCTTTCAGATTGTTTATTTTTTTGCCCGCTGTTAAGTGATGAATACAATTGATATCACTATTTTCAGTGAAATTCAATATCTTCTGAAAACAGCAAAAAAAGGGCAAAAAATTACTTTATTAAATATGAAAATATGTGTACTGTATTCTAAAATGTATTGTTAAATATTACTACTTTTTTTCTTATTTTTCAGATCTAGAAAGAAAATTTAGGAAATTGAATCCATTTTTCTTGTAATTAAAAAAACCCATTTTTTTCTATTTAAGATATTTTGTTGGTCAGGTAAGTTTAAAATATCTGAAGTTCTCACCCCTTCACTTTCATGCTCCCTTTTCTTCACTTCTCCTCACTCGGTTTTTCTCATTCCCCTTCCCTCTCTCTTCTTCCTTTACTGCTCTTTCGTAACGCCCTCACTCCTTCTCTACTACTCCCCTATGTTTACTGCCTCCATCACGATTTTTTCAACCATGTTTCTCTCCCTGTCTTCATATGTCTCAGTCATTCTAACTGCCTTACTCCTTCTCAGTTCCTTGCTCTCTGTTTCTGTCTCTCTCCCTTTGTCTGTCTTACCCTTAATTTCCTTAACATCTCTGTTTCTACCACTCCTCCTCTCTCCATCACTCATTTTCCATCTATGTTAATTTGTTAACCTTCTCCGTCATTCTCCTTCCCTCACCTTCCCTAACTGCCACTATCCTTTACTCATAGTCACTCCTATTCTCCTACTTCACTTCCTCCTGTCTGTACCTCACATCCCTTCATCTTTTCGCATTCTTTCCTTCACTCTCCCTCACTCTCCTTTGCTCATTGAAATCCTGACTCCCTTTCTCGCACTCCAGTTTCCTAAATCCCTCCATCCCCTCACTCCCCATCTCTCACTTTCCCTTACCCCCTTTTCTCATCCTCATACCCCTTATCTCACCATCACTCCACTTCTCTTACTTTCAATCCCTTTACCCTGCTGTACTTCATCCTCTTCATCTGTTACTCCCTTTTCCTATTTCCGTCCCTAACTCCACTTTTCTCACTCCCCCTCCATCACTCTCCATTACTCACTGCCATTCCCTTACTCATTCACTCTTCTTACCTGTATCCTCTACCCTTAGTCGATTTGTTGCAGTCAGTCTTTCACTTCCCTTTCATGACTGATCATACTTGCCTTTTCTCACTCATTCTGTATGTCCTCTCCTCCTCTTCACTCAGTCATTTCAATCATTTCAATCATTCATGTATACACTACACATTCATTCAATAAAATTACAACACAGTATATTAGGAATATAGCTCTTCTTTGAGAAGTGAAGTGAGTTCTGAAAAGAACTGTTTTTTTTGTCTTTTTTGTTTTGTATTTTTTTTTTAGTTTTTTAACAATTTTGTATTTTTGTTTATTTATTTAGAGCACCAAAAAAAACTGGTAATGAAAAACTGTTCAACAGGAACAAAAACAATAAATGAAAAAAATTAAGGGCTGGAGCATGTGTGCTGCTGTATTCTGTTTTCAATCAAGTTAATACTGCTCTCACCGTAGCAAAGAACAGCATTGCACACATTACAATGTATGTGCACCTTCTGGAAATGTGGGCGGATGTCCAGTGGCCTGGTACACGGAGAATCTGCGACCGCAGATGATGTGCTCGGCTGAGCAGGTGGAGGGTTGTCCCTTAGGGCTCTAGTTGTCTCTCGAGCACAAGGTACAGGATGCACTGTCTTGAAGTGTCTCAGCATTGAATAAATACTAAATGAGTATTTCTTGCTGGGATCTCCTCTGGATAAGACAGTTCCACAAATAGTGCATGTCACCTTCGGCCCGGGGCATTGACCTTCTTTTGGCCCTCTGGAAAGGTGAAGAATTTCCAGATGAAAGAGTCTTTTTGTTTGGTCTTTCTTGGTGGTACCACAAAGGTCTCCTCCTCACTCCCTGAAGTAGACTGCTGCTCTGCCATTTTCAAGTAAGATTTTACTAGAGTAGCTGTTCAGCTCCTTGTCCCAGGAAATAAGAAGAAATAGTGAGGGGAGTGGGTGTGGTGTTTGAAGATTCTGGAACAGAAACTACTATGAACCAATGAAAAGTGTTGTTTCGTAATCACATGACTTGCCGTGCGCGCACGGTGCTCGCACATATGCGCGCAACGTGTGCGCACCGTGCACGCACGGTGCTCGCACGCATGCGCGCACGGTGCACGCTCGGATCTGAAATGAATTACTTTTAACCCTTAAAGAAACAAAAACATTTTAAACTGTTTATAAGTTTATAGAAGATATTAACTATGCTGTTCAACTTTATCCAAATAAAAAAAAAAAGAGCTGAGCCATTCCATATTACAGGATACAGTCAATCTATAACTATATACATAGGTAGTTTATTGTAAAATAAATATATAAAAAACTATAATAATACATACATACATAAATTAGCATTTAAAAAACCTTACAAATTCACTAAAAAAACCATAGGTTTCACACACGTTATAGTTAGAAATTAGCATTTAAAAAACCTTGCAAATTCACTTAAAAAACCATAGGTTTCACACACGTTATAGTTAGGAATTATCATTTAAAAAACCTTGCAAATTCACTCAAAAAACCATAGGTTTCACACACGTTATAGTTAGGAATTAGCATTTAAAAAACCTTGCAAATTCACTGAAAAAACCATAGGTTTCACACACGTTATAGTTAGGAATTAGCATTTAAAAAACCTTGCAAATTCACTGAAAAAACCATAGGTTTCACACATGTTATAGTTATCTGGACATTTCACTCGTACAAAACCATTGAAATTCTCCCGTTATAGTTAGTTCAGCTAACTATAACTCGTGCGACCGCAATCCACTGCTGATGACGTCACATATTACATCACTCATGACATGGTCAGTGACATCACTCATGACATCACTGATGACATCTCAAATGACATCACTGATGACATCACTGATGACATCATCCAGTGAATATGTGTCTTTCTGAAAAATAAATATTTTTTATATATGTTAATGGAAGAATAAATGGGTAAATAAGTGTCTAAATGGATGTTTTTTTTGGTAAAATTAATTGTATAACTGACTTATTAACAGTATCTTAGTGAATACAAGTATTAGTGAGTAATGTTTAAATATTTAAATATCTGTATCAGTATCTCACTTTGTGTATAAGTGGCTGCATGGGTTGGTGAGTAGCTACATGAGTGTGTATATGGGTTATTAGTTAGTTTTTAGAGTATCAGTATGAGTGTCTGTATGGTTCAGTGGGGGATGTTACTTAGCGTATAGATACATGAATGAGTGACTCACTGTTTGTATGTGTTTTGAAGACAGTATGTGAGCAGGACAGTATGGGTGGATGAGTGTGTGTAAGGGTGAGTAAGAGAGTGAATGACTGTCTCAATAGTGTCTTTATGACTAATTCCATATGTTTTAAACTAGTATATGTGAGTATTGATGTATATAAGTGAGGATATATGAGAGTGAGAGATTGGAAGAGTTCCTGTATAAATAAGTATGTGTTTCTATAAGTGATTGTTTAAGAGAGTAAGTATGTGTAAGTTTCTGTAGAAGTAAGTGTAGTGGTGTGTGTATAGCTGTATATGCAAGTAAATGGATGTTTATTTGCATGTGTGAGTATGTGTGTGAGTAACTCTATGTATGAGTGTAGGTGTGTAACCGGATGTATAGGTGTATGAGTACATATGATGACTGAATACATGTATGAGTGATTATATAGAAGTGTTGATGAATGAGTTGATGCGTATGTAGATTTTGGAATTACTGAATAGGTTGTTCTAACTGGTATTGGTATCTCTATAGTTTTCAAAACTTTAGTTTGTATTTTTCAATGTGTGTATCAAAGTTTATATTAGGATAAGAGGAGGTCTGCCACTCTTACACAAGGATGATGTCATCAGTGATGTCATCAGTGATGTCATTTGAGATGTCATCAGTGATGTCATGAGTGATGTCACTGACCATGCCATGAGTGATGTAATATGTGACGTCATCAGCAGTGGATTGCGGTCGCGCGAGTTATAGTTAGCTGAACTAACTATAACGGGGGAATTTCAATGGTTTTGTACGAGTGAAATGTCCAGCTAACTATAACATGTGTGAAACCTATGGTTTTTTCAGTGAATTTGCAAGATTTTTTAAATGCTAATTCCTAACTATAACGTGTGTGATACCTATGGTTTTTTCAGTGAATATATATATATATATATAATAGTTATGACCTAGTTTCCATAGGAAAAGCTTTTTTTGTTTACCCAATATCTTTGGCACCACTTGGCGAATCTTCGCGAAATTTTATAAACTAGTGATCAGCTCCGGTCAGCTCCTGTTTTGAATGTTTCGGAGTGATTCGCCAAGCGGGGGCCGAGAAAAAAAGGAGGTCCCAAAACGTGTTTTCCCCATGTATTTTTCCATAGGAAACTTTAGACAAAGCTACAGCCCGAACAGCTGAACGGAATTGCACCTAATTTGGCAAAAAGGTAGCCCTTGGTTCAGAAACAGTCCTTTTTGTTAAATGGTGTAAATCCGTTCAGTAGATCCAGAGAAATTTGAAAAAGAAAACGTTTTGATATCTAGGGAGGCGATGGATTCGCGAACCCTTCCATGCACAAGCTACAATCCGATTGGCTGCCAACACTCCAAACCAGAAGTGTTGGCAGCCATCTTGTGACTCAGTAGAACCGAGACACAAGAAAACAGTAAAACACAGTGTAAAATGAAGAAAAGGGGGCAGGGTAGAAACACCCTGACCCCCTAGGGCTGCTAAGGGGGTCCACAAGGACCCTCAGGGACAAAAATATATATATATTTTTTAAAAGGCAGAAGTCGCGTTGGGGTTATGACCCCTTCCGAGAAAATAAAAAAGAAGAAGCGTGGACTGTCATTTACAAAAAGCCCCCGGGTTGGCCAGGTCCCGGGGGCACTTGTGAATTAATGTGTGGGGGTCCCATGGGGGCCCCACAGCCCCGGGGACCGCCACCTCACCGGGGCAATGAAAAGGAGGGAGGGGGGCTGCACGGCTCACCTCCAGGAGCCCTCGATGGCCCGCCACCCCTCTTGCAGTGTCCCAGGGTGCCCACCCCTGGGACACTGCTGTTTGCAACGACAGGGCGGGAGCCGTGGGGATCCCGCCCTGTCATTGCAAACTCCTACATTGTTTCATGGAAGCGAGAGCAGGAAAACCTGCTCTTGCTTCTACGAAGCAAAGCAGGCTTGCTTTTCCACAAGGGGAGCCAGCAGCAGCTCCCCTTGTGGAAAAGCAATGCTAGCTCCCGCAGGAGGCGGGGAGCTGGCGGGACCGTGGGGGCATTGGGGCTCCCCCCACGGTCACCAACTGTGAGGCTATGCCCCAGGGGATGGGGTCTCCATGGCAGTCCCCCTCCCTTTTTATGGAGTCGTGACCCTTGCGCGGTGCTCAGCATGGCCCCCTGGTGTAAACGCAAGGGGTGCATGGCTCCCAGCATGGCCCCCTTGGGTGAACGCGAGGGGTGCGTGGCTTCCTAGTGTAAACGCGAGGGGTGCGCGGCTCCCAGCGCGGCCCCCTAGTGTGAATGTGAGGGGTGCGCGGCTCCCAGCACGGCCCCCTTGTGTGAACGTGAGGGGTGCACGGCTCTCAGCACGGCCCCGTAGTGTGAACGCGAGGGGTGCGCGGCTCTTGTAGTCACGCAGGGTGCGCAATTCCAAGCAAAAAAATTATTTTTTTTCATATAAACCTAGGTTATATGTTGGGTTATTAAGCTGCTCAAAAAAGAGCCCTTGTTTTCATTGGGAGATTGGTGTAGCTTCAAGTAAGTGCGGATGCAGAACTGCAGGTTGTTGAGAAACACTCTGTTGCCTTCATCAGTGAAGTGTACTCCATCACTTCTGTAGATGCCATCCATACACAGTGCTCATTCACACCTTCATTTTCCCAGGTAGTACCCATGCACTCCAGCAATCACACTGTTACTCCATGTGCACTCCTCCAGTCACCCAGCCAGCACCATCTACTAATCCAAACACTCCGCCAGTACCCAAGCTCCTATAAATTCACCATACACTCTCTTTGCAGTACTCTAATCATCCAGTCACTACCCATGTACTCATGCAATGACCCAGACACTAACACATGCAGTGCTACAATCACATGTGCATTACCCATGAAGTCCTCTAACCACCTACACTCTTCTCATTTGCTCCTTCAATTCCCCTGGTAGTACCCATGCAGTCCAGTAAAAAACACAGACATAAGACGTGATAATACTCAAACAATTTTGTCTGGTTATCTGCCCTCAAGCTGAGTGATCTAATTTGTGACTTTAGTGGGTCATGGTGGGAGGTTTAAAAACTTTTTCTAATGTGAATCCGTGCCTGTGGCCATATTGTGGCACTCATGCGTGTTGTGCGTACTGCGGCAAACAAGATCAAGATAAGACTTATCCGTGATCGTGCTATCGCAGCCTTTTACTTTAGACAAGATGCTTAGTTGAATAAATAAGATGGCCGGTCACTGTAACAGGTAAACTGAGTACCCTTATGAACCACTGTTCCTTTTGACGAAGCTGATGCTAAAACAAAGTCTATCAAGGACTCTTGATTTCCCCTTCTGAAGGTGCACCCTAACTCTCCTTATTTTACTTCATTTATTATACCCAAATCCCACTTATATAGTAATCTGTTTAAAGATTCACCATACTCACTATGTTTAAAATGACGTAGAGGGTTACCATAAGGGTCCTCTGGTCCACACACCATGGTCCCATTATATTTACATAGATGGATGTTAAAATCCCCCACCCATATAAGGTTTACACATCCCCTAATTTTAGCTCTAAAAAGTTTCTCTAGCTCGTTTGCTAATGTATCATCGACTTCCTTCATATTACTCCCAAATTCATTATTATAATAATTAATGATTAACCAGGTGTCCTCTTTTCTATTAACAATTTCGAAGAGTTGAAAGTGGCTATTGGTAAAGCCAACTTGATTGTTAGGGTTAATACCCCCCCCCCCCTTAGCCCTCCCAGATGCCGATGTAATTGCTGGGGTATGAAAACTACGAACCAGGGGAAAAAGACTGGGTCTACGGTCCAAGTCTTCTGGAAAAATATAATCGCCAATGATTGCCACAGGGTTTGCCAATCGTGATATCCTCTCTCAGAGGCTATTCCTGCTATATTCCAGGATGCTACAGTGGGCCTTCTTTCCTCTACAGTGGTCAGCGGTAGAGCGATACTCATATCACTCTCCTGACTGCATGGAGTAGGAATTGCTACTACACTAGGACTCTCTGAAACTAATGAAGTTGATGGTTTCGCCTGTAGTTTTAACACCGGCAAAACCAAAGTAGATTCTCTCCCAGATGGTGCAGGTGAGAGATTTAGTCAGTCGCACGGCTCCAGATCTGGTAGAGGTGTAAATCTGTTCTGCAGCCTTAATCCTAAACTATTATTGGTGCCTTCATTATCTTTCGGGCCTGGAAATACTGGAATTCTATTGTTCCTTTAATCCCCGTGTGGCTTTACACCCTGGTTATAAAAGTGATCCAATGGTAGGGGAATAATCTGTTAAATCCATGGGGAGGATCTATGTAGGTTATCTAAGAGGGAAGGTCCCTTATAAGCAATATTAAAATTAATAAGCACACAGTCACCAGTGAAAGATTTTCTTGTACAGCTCACCCAGTCCACTCTCCTGGCCATAATGATTATAGTGGCTAGTTGATAACTCCTCATTTGTGAACCCTTAAGATTGGCTATTAGCCAATGAAGACATTTGTCCATTAGCTGTCTTGTCGATTCACTCTGATTTTCTCGAAGGGGGGTATGTTAGCCAAGACCAATACCAGTGGAGCTGCTGCTGGTGGAAGATGGAGAGATTGATGCGATTGGTTGTCTAATGCTTCTGTATGAGTCTCACAAGAACCTATTGCTTGTTTAGGCCTGCCTAATTCCTCTTGTGCTGTTGGTACCTGCCGCAATAAATCCCTTTCACTCTTCTCTTGGAGATTTTGAGTATCGCGTGATATATTTGGATTGAGTATATCTGTTAGAGGCAGTGCTGTGGCCATGACATTACCAGCCGGTAGAGTTGACGTTATTGCAAATGTGGATGGTTTCCAGGCCTTTGTTCAATTGAGTTGAATTACTGCCTCTAGGTATTTCCTGGATGGGGTCTCTTGAGGAGGGGCTCGAGATATTAAAAAGCAATTCTGTGACTCTAGGCCACCCAATTTGAGACAGTTTAGCTAGAATATGATCCATTATAGCTGTCAACCTCTTAGTCACTTCAGACCAGAAGGACTCATCTGGGGGTACTTGGAGTAATGATGGACTATCTGACACTATATGGGCTGATGTTATAACATTCATTTTTGTCGCCCTAGTTTCGGGGCCTTTAGGCTTGGTTGCACTTATATAGTAATCTGTTTAAAGATTCAACATACTCACTATGTTTAAAATGACGTAGAGGGTTACCATAAGGGTCCTCTGGTCCACACACCATGGTCCCATTATATTTACATAGATGGATGTTAAAATCCCCCACCCATATAAGGTTTACACATCCCCTAATTTTAGCTCTAAAAAGTTTCTCTAGCTCGTTTGCTAATGTATCATCGACTTCCTTCATATTACTCCCAAATTCATTATTATAATAATTAATGATTAACCAGGTGTCCTCTTTTCTATTAACAATTTCGAAGAGTTGAAAGTGGCTATTGGTAAAGCCAACTTGATTGTTAGGGTTAATACCCCCCCCCCCTTAGCCCTCCCAGATCCCAATGTAATTGCTGGGGTATGAAAACTACGGGCCAGGGGAAAAAGACTGGGTCTACGGTCCAAGTCTTCTGGAAAAATATAATCGCCAATGATTGCCACAGGGTTTGCCAATCGTGATATCCTCTCTCAGAGGCTATTCCTGCTATATTCCAGGATGCCACAGTGGGCCTTCTTTCCTCTACAGTGGTCAGCGGTAGAGCGATACTCATATCACTCTCCTGACTGCATGGAGTAGGAATTGCTACTACACTAGGACTCTCTGAAACTAATGAAGTTGATGGTTTCGCCTGTAGTTTTAACACCGGAAAAACCAAAGTAGATTCTCTCCCAGATGATGCAGGTGAGGGATTTAGACAGTCGCACGGCTCCAGATCTGGTAGAGGTGTAAATCTGTTCTGCAGCCTTAATCCTAAACTATTATTGGTGCCTTCATTATCTTTCGGGCCTGGAAATACTGGAATTCTATTGTTCCTATAATCCCTGTGTGGCTTTACACCCTGGTTATAAAAGTGATCCAATGGTAGGGGAATAATCTGTTAAATCCTTGGGGAGGATCTATGTAGGTTATCTAAGAGGGAAGGTCCCTTATAAGCAATATTAAAATTAATAAGCACACAGTCACAAGTGAAAGATTTTCTTGTACAGCTCACCCAGTCCACTCTCCTGGCCATAATGATTATAGTGGCTAGTTGATAACTCCTCATTTGTGAACCCTTAAGATTGGCTATTAGCCAATGAAGACATTTGTCCATTAGCTGTCTTGTCGATTCACTCTGATTTTCTCGAAGGGGGGTATGTTAGCCAAGACCAATACCAGTGAGCTGCTGCTGGTGGAAGATGGAGAGATTGATGCGATTGGTTGTCTAATGCTTCTGCATGAGTCTCACAAGAACCTATTGCTTGTTTAGGCCTGCCTAATTCCTCTTGTGCTGTTGGTACCTGCCGCAATAAATCCCTTTCACTCTTCTCTTGGAGATTTTGAGTATCGCGTGATATATTTGGATTGAGTATATCTGTTAGAGGCAGTGCTGTGGCCATGACATTACCAGCCGGTAGAGTTGACGTTATTGCAAATGTGGATGGTTTCCAGGCCTTTGTTCAATTGAGTTGAATTACTGCCTCTAGGTATTTCCTGGATGGGGTCTCTTGAGGGGGGGCTCGAGATATTAAAAAGCAATTCTGTGACTCTAGGCCACCCAATTTGAGACAGTTTAGCTAGAATATGATCCATTATAGCTGTCAACCTCTTAGTCACTTCAGACCAGAAGGACTCATCTGGGGGTACTTGGAGTAATGATGGACTATCTGACACTATATGGGCTGATGTTATAACATTCATTTTTGTCGCCCTAGTTTCGGGGCCTTTAGGCTTGGTTGCACAAGTGTTTTTGTTTTTTTTTGCTTTGGGTTTGTAGTACCCCTTGTTCTAGTATGCTTAGCCAGTGGTTTAGGAGTAAGCTCCTTTCGGAGCGTATTTACGGGAGAGATTTCTGCCCCCTCCTTGGTGTGGCCTGAGTGATTGAGATTGGAGGGCTAAACCCGTGTTGGCCTGATGGAAGATCCAATGTTGTTATAAAAAAATGAGGATGGTTGCGTGGCCGATAGAGCTTCATTAGATCTGTCAAGAGTTGTCCCCGGAGGAAAAAGATGCGGCTCCATTGATAGGCACTTTTCAGTTGGCTCTATTTTGTGTGTAAGAACACTTGCCGCACTAATAAAAAATGAGTCCAGGGTCGAAACTACCCCTCCTGTGTTATTGTCCCCCAAGGCCCTTCTTTTCGACATATTTGCAACAGAATGGAACAGTACCTGTCAGTTGCGCTGAAGTTAGAGTGGGGGCCAGTCCAGCCTCCTCCGTGCTCCAACGGGCGTGAACGGGCCCGCCCTTGGCCCAGGCTTCGCCCGCACACGTCCTGCGCCACGGGCTGGCGTCTTGTTCTTATAGCGCGCCCGCACGCTAGTCCTGCTGGAAGTTGTGGTCCCCCTGGTCTTTGCGGGAGTCCGTGTGTCAGGGCGAGCAGCGGGAGACGATAAAAGTTGAGGCGGCTCGTGGGAGACAATTTCTATGAACTGAATCTAGAGAATGCTAAAGTGATTCTGGTATTTTACTGACCTCTGCTGGTCGTTTTCTATCAAGACAGTTAAATAGAGGCAGTTGAACAGAAAAAAAAGTCCCTATGGCTGATCTCCAGAGCCCACAAAGTACATATACATATAAGTATATACTAAAGTATATACAAGAGGTCTCAAATGCTCGACTTAAAAAAGAATAAATAAATAAATAGTCACGCAAATAAATAAATACATAAATAAATGAAGTATACAAAAATGGAGCTCTGAAATTCATGTAAAAATGTTGTCAAGATATTATTTTAAAATTCCTGAGTCTCCAAACACACAGTTTAAAAAGAAAATTCTTCAGTAAGAACATGACACAATCCACAGCTAACAAGTAGGAATAATTTCAAGTATATGAAATATTTCAAGAGTATGAATATTTATGCTTTCAAAGGTGATTAGGAGGCTGCCAACTCCATCTGGCTGCACTGTAACATCGTTTGAGTGCTAACAAATCCCCTATTAAATGTTCCGGGCCGCACAGACTGCCGGCCAAATGCGCAAGGCAATGTTCAAACAGAGATCACAGAATAAGGGCTAATTGTTCTTTGTTTTGTGGGGGCTTGTGAGGTGTTGACCTTCATTGCAACGTTTTTTTCTCTTGAAAATCTATTTTTGTATGTCGTTCACCCCACAGGTGGGTTTTGACAAACCCACGGTGATTGTTCACGCACTATTTGAGGTTTGGCGTGATCTAACAAGACAAATACTGCAGGACGTTAGAGCAAATCAGAGGTAATATTATGCGTTAAAGGTTTTAAAAAATATATATATATATGTATATTTATCGACATTCCTGACACAACCAATTCGGCACGGACCTCTTGCACCTACAACATTTGCATAGTGATCACGATAAACACTGGACACGTATTTTTTTTTTAAATGAAATTTAGTCCCATAGTTTTACTCCTACATTTGGGTAAAGATTTATATTTTCTTTAATTCACAAAGGCTTACAAAAAAGTTGTAATGTTTATTGTTTATTTAGCACAGTTTAAATATTCTCACAATTATGCACTGCAGCATAAGAGAATGTAGGATTATGTTTAATTTTCAAACTTGGCCCATCAGTTTTATAGAGCAGTTTTATGCAAAACATATGGAGCAAAAAAGTCTGTCTGAATATAACATCAGTTGTTTCCTCGTTAGGGGTGTCGACGAGATGTGTTTTGTTGGGCTAGTGGCAATCAATTAAAAGCAATTAAAAGTTCTAGTAGTTGCAGAACAACCACGACAACGTTCACAAAGCAGGAAAAACAAGGCAGGGTGAGTGCTTCAGAAGTGTGTAGGAGAGCCAGGGCACGGATTCTCCGAGAGGACATGCTCTTAAACTATAGACAAAGCAGAAGGCTGACTTTAACTTTAACAGCAGTTCTTGTGCATGAAGAGCCAAAGGTATGGCTTACAGATGAAGGAATTTGCGGTTATAAGGGGTTGTAGATGTGCTACATTGGGGTGTGTGTCCAAGACAATGAGGAAGCTATCTGGACTACCAAACAGATGTTGAAAAAAGTGAGCAATTGACGTGGTAGGACTGGGATAAAAAATAGGCCCTGGCACCAAAATAAAACTGGCCCCCATTAGTGAACGAGATAGATAAAAAAAAGTGGCCCAGGGTTGCAGATCAGTCCAGCTTTGAACTTGTAAAGGCACACTGTATCTGTATTTTGCAGAGTATGGGAGATTGCATGCATTTGTGTGTGCTGCAGGTAATGCCTGTGGGAATATCTGGGAAACAAATGGCTCACCTGGCCACAAAACAGGCCCACAAACTGCTAAAAAAAATACAGTCCACACACATCTGGCACTGCTTGATTGCTCTATAGACCAGTCCGACACTGGCATTTGACTAACTCTGCGCTGTCCTACATACGTTTGGCCTGAACTAGAGTGGCAGAGTAGAATATGGCCTAGAATAATTATAGTGCCACAGGTTGACATGCTGGGAATGTAATGTTGATAGTCATATGGGCTGCCATTATAGCAATAATGCATGCAGTATCACAGGCAGGCATAGCCCAGACTGCAGAGTGGAGTCTATACTAGAAAGATGTGTTACAAGTTGGCAAGAGGGCATTGCTTGATATCATTGGGGTGTCAAGGTATCGAGGATCAAGGTATCAAGGATGCACTTAATAGGGACCAAGTGTTAATTGTGGGCATGATCCACATCAGACTTGGGTGTCACCTGGGATGATCAGACTAGACTTCCAGATTGGCCATGGTCCTGCTTGCGTGTCTCTGGCAACGTAGATGGGACTGGAAACATGGTATCCTGGCAACATGTGTGTCAGAGAGGGCAGGGAAGAACAGATAACTATTTAGGGGGCATACAAGTGCCAATGTTCACATTGTGGAGCAGGAGGGATAGAGACAAAGATATCCTTTGCTCCACAGATAACAGAAGAAATCTTAGCTACATGAGCTGTAGATAGAAAGTTGTTGAAAGTCAGAAAACAGTTTCAGTATGAATGATAGAACGTATGTAAAATGCAGTGCAAACGCAGGCTACCATAAAGGGTGCATAGGCTGCAGTGCAGAACATGTGTGGAGGTCATACATCTGGCTGGAGGATGGTATCAATATGAGGACTTGTGAGCAGTGCTCTTATTGCCAGATGGCAATACCAAGAAATATGTGAGAACCTTTGCTCTGCTAAAAAAAAGCAAGTGGCAGAAGCCCATGTGAACGTAACATATCAGGGGCCTAGACTCCTTCGCTTACATGGACTCTGCAGTACCACTGGAGTAAAGCCGCAATAAACAGATCCGGCGACACCTGGTAAAAACTCCACACAATTTGCCTTGATTAGGTAGAAATTGATTTTAACTGCATGCTCCTGGCCAATGAAAGGTGCCTCAAGGCAGTACCTCAACTAAGAGAACATAAAATGGGGGCTACCAAACGGACCATAAAGAGATCCTAAAAATTCCTCATGCAAAAAGCGTGAGTGCCACGTGAAAGTCAGAAAAAAACATAAAGTGACATGACTAGCTTTTAAATGAATGAGGCACCTGCACTATACAAGCACAAACATAGTAAGCACTGAATGAGCTGCTTCCCCTCAGAGTAGCAAAATATTTGTAGCAATTTGAGCCCTTCACACATCCTCCTGTTCTAGCTTTTCACCATATCACAGAACTCTCTCTGTCTTGGGCTAACCTGGAAAGGTTGGTTCAGCTTTATTTTCTACTAAGTGTCTGACGTTCATCGTGTAGAACCTCTCCGTCGTGAGTGTCGCACGAGTGTGTGAATCAAGATGGCCGCCACAGAAAGAGCTCTGTGAAATCAGTCTGTTATCGATGACAATTATGGCACTAACTAGGGTGCATTTACCTCCAAATGGTATTCAATGACTTCTGAGAGCGGCTACTTCCGTGGTGTGGTGTCTTTTTCTGGTTTTTCAGTGAGTGGGACAGAGCTTTTGGAGGAACACCTTTCAGCAGTGCTTCCATCCAGGTACTGTCGATTTTCTCTGTCAAGAGGGCGGAACCATAGGGAGGAAAGAGTGCGGCTGTGGACTGGTCACTCCCTCAACTGGTTATAGCTGCTGCGCAGTAGTAAATTGTACTGGTCCTACTCTAAGTGATTGGAACTTACAACCAGAATTGAATATAGCCCTAAATATTTAATTCTCCATTATGGAAGGTACACAGCAAGCATAAAAAAATACTACTTCACCTTCACCAGTCATGTCTAAATTGGTAAACTCTAGTAAGCCTTCCTTAGCTGAATTGTTTGATGAAATGCAGGTTATTTGTCAGAAATACAAAATGTACGTAAAGACATGGTTGGTACTTCAATGATAGTTTTGGACAAAGCAATTAAAATTCAAGACAACAATTCAAATTAGATACTCTTATTCCTGTCACAGCGAAAATGGAACCAATTAGCAAATTATTGCAGGATTTAGAAAATCATATTCAGCAGTAAAATTTAAGAATTTTTAATTTGCCAGAAGATGTGGAAGGTAATGACTGCAGGATGTACTTCGAAAACCTATTGGCTGGCCTTTTACGTTTAAGATTCGAGATTGAAAAGGCTCATAGAATTCTTTTTTTTTTAAAATAATTATTTTTATTAACAATCATCGACTTCAAATAGAAAGTAGGGTACATTACAATAATGTATATAATTCGATCAGGCACATACAAAGTTAATCACGACATAGCACCTTCCACACCATGGGTCAAATTAAGGAGATGCATGTCATCAAGGGCTGGTTGCAATGGTGGGGTGCAGATGGTACCTCTGTAGTGATTCCAAGGTCCCCAAATCCGAGACCGCTTCCCGGGGCAGCCTCGGGTCACATAAATAGTCTTTTCATGGAACATGCACCAGTCCATGTTGGTCTTCCAGTCTTTCAGCGTTGGAGGGGCGGTTGCCCCCCAAGCCTGGGCAATGTTCCTTTTAGCTACCATAAAACCAAGTGTGGTCCATTGTGTCTGGTGTGCATTAAAGTCAGTGGGCTCCCATATGTTGAGCAATCATCTACGTGCCTCTGGGAGCAGGGGGATTCCCAATACCGTTCCCACCACCCCATGAATCTCCCTCCAGTAGGACTGAACAAGTGAACATTCCCAGATGATGTGTAGGAACGTGCCCAGCTGGCCACACCGCCTAAGACAGTCACCCATGGGTGCCCTTCCCATCAACACTAGTCTAGGCCCCGTCATGTATATTCTATGCAGGATTTTAAGTTGGACCAGTCGCAGTCTTGCAGGGATAGCTACCACTCTGGGAGATGATAAAGCCTCCTGCCAGTCCTCGTCGTCCAGTTCAATACCATCTGCCACCCATTTTTGTCAGAGCTGTGTGAGAGGATCTTCCATTTTATTGATTGATTGATTGATTGATTGATGTACTTATAGAGCGCAGCTATCACCCTACGGGCATCTTGGCGCTTGCATTGGGAACCCGTCCTGGTTTTTCCCTGTAAGATAACCCGTACTGGGCATCCCCAAGGTGAAAGCCAGGCATCCCGCCGCGGGGGGCCGTTGTGGAGATTAAGCAGGCTTGTTGCCCAGAGCTGCATAGTGTGAACTCGTGCTTAGAGTGGGCACCGAAGCGAGAATTATCGAGTCCGTGGACAATTGGGCTCTGGACCCTGCCGCGTCGGGAATCGAACCCAGGTCCCGGGTCTGATCTCTGCTTCAGGGTATGCCTCCTCTAACCAGTGAGCTACACTTCTCACTAATTTATTGTAAATCAAAGAGATGGACTTCTCGGGAAGGTGTCCACCCAATATCCTACTTTCCAGTGGGGAGGACTCAGGAGGGGAGGAGCCAGCAGGGAAGGCTGAACGCAGGGCATGTCGTATTTGTCTGTAGCGGAAGTGTTCAGAGTCGGGCAGGTCATGCTACTCTTGCAGGGAAGCGAAAGTTCTTATATCGCTCTTTTCCCACATGTCCTGGACGTGGGAGATGCCTATTAAATCCCACTTATCGAATCCCTTTGTCTGCCTTAGGTGTCCCAGCTTCTCTGACTCCCATAAGGGGGTGGCCAAGGTCAGTTTACCCTCCCATCCCAGAGATCTGGTGGCGGTGTGCCAGACGGTTATCGAGTGCCCGGTGGGGCCAGTTAGAGCAGGTCGAGCTGCTTTGGAATATAGTGTTCTATTATAGTTCCCACCCGGGAGAAACCATCTGTCCATACGATATCCAGGGTCATCAGGGGTTCCATAGGTGCCATGATTGATGGCAGCCAGGTGGGCGGCCTAATTATATTTCCTGATGTCGGGGAGGGCGATACCTCTGTCGTACCATTTCAGGGTCAATTTATTGAGAGCTATGCGCGGCGGTCCATTCAACAGTAATTCCCTCTGGAGTCGTTCAATTTCTTTAAAATAAGCAAGGGGGACTGCGTCTAACGAGTTTTGTAGGGCATAGAGGAAGCGGGGAGGAACATTATTTTGAAGAGAGCGGCCCTCCCAAGGAGAGACAATGGGAGAGTTTTCCAACTGGCGATGTCTTGCTGCAGACGATGGAGAGGGGGAAGGAAATTATTGTTATATCGGAGTGTAGGATTCAGGGATACGAATATCCCTAAGTATTTAAACCCCGATGTACTAATTTGGATTGGGCAGTTAGAGGGCAATGCAGGTATTCCCCATAAAGAGGGTACAAATGAGAGTTAGCCCAGTTGATTTGGAATCCGGAGTATCTCCCAAACACTGACAAAATTTCCAATAAGGCAATTAAAGATTTCCGAGGGTTTGTAAGATAAAGTAGGATTTCATCGGCGTAAAGCGATACCCGATCTTGCCAGTCTGCTGACCAGCGGAATCCTCGAATCGTTAGATCCTGCCGGATCCAGGCCGCAAGCGGCTCCAATGCCAGGGCAAATAAAAAGGGGGGAGCGGGCAGCCCTGACGGGTGCCCCGGGTCAGAGTGAAGGTGTCCGATTGCTTATTATTAACTACAACCTTAGCCAGTGGTGCCGCGTATAGGAGGCGGACCCATCTGAGGAATTCTGGACCAAATCCCAGCTTCTGGAGTACAGCGAAGAGATATGGCCATTCGATCCTATCAAACGCCATAGTGGCGTCCAGGGAAACCAAGACCGCTGGTTCACGTATCGTATCTGCTCTACCAAGCACCCTGTGAACACGGCAAAGGTTCAATGCCGTATTCCGGTGCGGGATAAAGCCAGATTGATCTGGGTGTATGAGAGGTGATATGACCTTAAC